>NC_064846.1:132284918-132909918 GCF_024166365.1 Elephas maximus indicus
CATCTCGTCTCCACCGCTCAAATGTTATTTTATCTCTCAGTTATAGCAATAGCTTCTTCTTGTTGTGTTGTTGTTAGGTGCTGCCAAATCAGTTCCGATGCATAGCAACCCTACGTACAACAGAACAAAAAACTACCCAGTCCTGCGCCATGCCCACAGTTGTTGTTAAGCTTGAGCCTAGTGTTGCAGCCTCGGTGTCAATCCATCTAGTTCAGGGTCTTCCTGTTTTTCGCTGACCCTCTACTTTACCAAGCATAACTCCCTTCTCCAGGGATTGATCTCTCCTGACAACCTGTCCAAAGTATGTAAGACACAGTAGTAGCTTCCTAGTTGGGCTCTATTATCTTTTCCTTCTTCCCTGAGTATGGGCTCCACTCCTTACGGAGCTTAAATGAATGAACATTGCCTATTCAAGCTAACAGACATTTATTGCAAACCTAATTGTGCATAACATTATTCTAGGTGTTCTGAGATTCAATAATGAACAAGATTGTCCTTAATTGGAGGGAAAAATTGATTGTCCTTAAATTAAAATTATTTGTGTGTTCACAATTACTTTGAGAAAAGTAAACACACACATGCATCATTTTTTAAAAAATTATCAGTGTTCAAAGAGGGGGATAATGTGGAGTCGGGGGGATTTTAAAAACAAACTTTAAGAACTCCATCATTTGCACAAGACTTTTGAGGATGATTAGAATTTTGACAGGTAGGATTAAGGGAAAGGGGACCACATTAGGAAAGATTTTAAGGTAGGAGCATGTAGGAGCCATTTCAAAAAAAAAAACTACAAAGATTCCAGTTAGGACAATTAGATAGGAGAATAAGAAGACTGAGAAATGAGCTGGGGAAAGTTGGTAGGGGCTTTCACCCCTAAACTGGGAAGTTTATACATCACTCCTTCTCTATTGCCTAGTAGATTTGGGGCATTTTGTTTGTTTTTAAGCATACTCGAGGTTTTTCATCATGTAAGTAACAGAATCAAAGCTGTTAGTCTAGTGATGGTGCAGGGGAGAATGAGAGGGAAAGTACTAAAAGCAAAGAAGTCGATTAGGAAGCTTTAGAATTGTTATAAGTGAGAAGTAATGAAGACCTGAACTAGGGCAATGGTGGTGGAAATGAAAAGAAGAAAAATGCAAGAGGCAACATAAAGGTGACTCTGGAAGACTTGGGAAGTCATTCAGTGTGAAATATGAAGGAAAAGGAAGAGTCCAGGAATACTCCAGGTTGACTTTGAGAATGGGAACTCTGTTGAGAGAAATGTGGATGTCAGAATACTCAGGATTTAAGGATGTTCAGAAATATTGTGCTCAAGATTTAAGATGCCATAGATAAGGTGATGTATCAAGTCCTAGCTTATCATTTACAGTTATGTCAGTGTTTCAGCAGGAAACAGAATTCACCAAGATGATTCAAATTAAGAGACTTAATGAAGGGACTATTTACAGATGTGTGGGTAATGTCAAGGGAACTAACAAGGGATGCTGAGGCACCCGCAGACCAGTAACAATGGGAAGTTGTTAGCACCCCTAGAGCCAAAGGGAAGAAATAGTATTACCAGAGCCTTATGAGAACTGGAGCCATGGAACAGTGACTGTCTGGTGGGAGCTGAGTTTGGGGAGACAAAGCATGGAAGGAGTGGAGAAGAAATACCCTAAGCTCTCTATCTTATTCCTCCAATCTCTTGTTGGTGCTTACTATTGGAGCTTCAGGGAGAAAGTCCCAGCAATCAGCCTACCTAGAAGAGCAGAGCAGAGCAAAAAATAAAATGAGGAATAGGTTGGGGTAATATGGAGAAAAAACAATACAATAGTTTTTCAAAAGTATTTGGAAATAAATACTTCCTAAGTATGCTTTTACTTTCCGCTTCCATACCTTTGCTCATGCTGTCCCTTTGCTTGGAATATTTTCTCTTTCCCTTCTGAAATCCTACCTTTCTCCAAGGCCTAAGCTCAAAAGAGCCTCCCTCCAAGAAGACTTATTTGGTTACCTCCAACCAGGGATGATCTTTCTTACCTCTAAATACCCAAACCCCTTTGTAGTGTTCCTTTGTTGTTCATTACAGGCTACCTTGAGTTAATTACTTATGTCCATCTTTTGCTATTTGATACAAAATAATCTCATTAAGTATAAGATCCTGTTTCATTCATCATTATATCTCTCAAAAGCTCTACCATTTTTCCTTATCAACGGTAGGGACTCAACAAACAATTTTGGAATATAGGAGTAGAAACAGAACTCTTTGCTTTTTGCCCAGTCATTTACTTAGCAATTTCTCTCTAACCCCCTTATTCTTTCCCCTGTTGGGTATCCATTAATATAAACTTCAGAGTGCCCACCCAACCTAAAAGCAAAGCAGAACAGTTCAAAGCATATCCAGAAGTCTGGAAAAGAAAAATGGTTAGAGTAAACGCTGAGTGGGAAAATTCCTGTTTCCTTTATTGAAGGACTTTAGCAAGAGCACCTAATAGTTAGAGTAAGCACACAGAAAATATTAGATGGATAGATGGATGTATGGATGCGTGGATGGATTGATGGATGGATGGTTGATAGGATAGACAGGGAAGGGACACTGTCAAAGCATTTTTTTTTACTTAATAATTTAGAGAGGTTGGATATCAGTTCTGGTTCTTCATATCTTGAAGACTAAAATACAATTTTTATGTATTCATTTTTAGCATTCATTTCTAACTAACAACTCCATATTAGGCATGGCTTTAATGTAGGGAGCTTACCTATTATAAAAATGAGTAGGTCCTGTGAGCTTGCCAAGTCAGAATATGACTCAGGGTGCAGCAAAGTGAATGTTGAAAAGATAGCTGGCAGAGGTAAATTCTGCATCTTTAGGAGAAAGACTGAGATACTCAGAGAGAAGTAGGGAAGTCATTCCAGTTGAAGGAAATGGTGACTGATAGTTTGGTTATATGCCTGACGGCAGTGTTACAAAACATTTAAAAGCAGAAACCTCTGGGAAACCACAGTAAATTTGGTTACTAGGCATGAAGGTAAGTGTCAAAAGCTTTTTGGCACTAGGAACCTTAGGTTAATAAATTCGGAGAGATCATTTCATAAGTCCTCATATAATTTTCTGCTGCTTTATTTCACTGCTCTCCTCATTGTCTTTTGCGTTCTGTAAATGGCCTCTTGCTTCAGTTTTTGTTGGTGTCTGTAGGTTTATTCTTATTTTCATGAGACTTTGTACTCATCAGGAAATGGCCTAAATTTTGCTTTATAAAGAGGGTAAAATCCCAACTTCTAGATGGAGGGCACTATACCCTAGGAAATGACTTCATGGCAACACTCTAAACTAGTAGTTATACACAGTGTAATGTGTGTGAGTAGCTGCATCCATGGGTGTTAATTGTAACATGTCAATGAAAGGACCCGGTTCTTCAGGCTGCCCTGCTGAGCCTCCTGCTGATGCCAAGTGCTCTAATGTTGGACAAGGACATAAATTTTGCCACTGTTTGGAATTTAGTGGCAGCACTCTTTAGTGTACTCAAGCACACAAAATAAGAAAAACATGCTGGATTTATTTAAAACGTATACCACCTTTGAGAGACGAGGTGGATGGTGCACCAGATGGGAACATAGAATGAAACAAATACCTGGTGTTTGAAGAACTGCAAGTAGTCAATTTTGGTTGAAAGGTTTGGAAAATGTAGGGAAGTATTGGAAGACGAGACTGAAAAAAGCAGATGGGATCATGTTCTTTGAGAGCTTGAATAGCAAGGTGAGAAGTTGGTACTTAATTTGGTAGACAATGGGGAGCCATAGATTTTTTCTTTTTTGATCAATTAACTAATATGATTACAGATGCTCAATTCATTATCAACATGTACACATGTAGGCTAGGTTTAATTAAGAAAATAGAATAGGACAGAAAACAAGTTAGAAGAGTGTAATAGAGACAGTTAGCTGACCAATAAAAATGCATGCATCCCTTCTATGGTATAGAGTTGGTGTCTGAGAGTAGGTGGCTATCAAGACGGACTACATTTCCCAGCAACGCCCCCCTATCCTGCATCTAGGTGTGATCACATGATTAATTCTTGCCAATGGAATACAAATGGAACAGATGCTTATCACTTCCAGGCTCAGGTGGTTAAGTGTGCATGATCCTCTGTGCTTTCTTTTTCCCCTACTGACCAGGCAGGCCCTTGACACTCGGAACAGCCGTGAAGCTACAAGATAGTAGAGCCATAAGATGGAAGCAGAGACCTTTTTCACACTCCTGAGCATTTTTGAAAATGTAGGAACATGTTCAGGGACACTTGGTTTAGTTATAAGAGGTTCATAGGCCATAAAACATGGATTTCACTTGCAGGAAAGCTAGTTTCTTTATACAGATAAAAGCTGGGAGCTAAACTCTTGACTGAACATCTCTGTCCCAGGTTTTTCATCCTATCTCCCACTTAACATTTTGTCCCAAGAAGGATCTAATTAGGTACTGTGCCTCAGCTATTAAAACTCTTATAGAATTTAGGGAAGAACTGATTTTGTGGTGGGATAAGGAGTCAGTTGGAGTGATTTGATGGCCCAAAGGAAAGACTCACCCCAAATATCTTCCCTGTATACCCTGAGCCTAAAATACCTAAAGACTTGTTTACTGAAAACACAAACATGCGCACACACACACACTTTCATAGGCTTAACATCAATGTGCCTGCCCTAGCTTACGGCGGAACCACATGGCCTGTGTTTCCACAGAAGAGGTGTGCCAATATCCATGTACCATACTATTTCCTGGTATAATGAATTGGGCAGGACCATGCAGAGGGCCCCAATCTTGTCAGTACCTCCAAGACCCCCAGCTTTTGAACCAAAATTCTCCAAGAAAATCAGAATGCCTCATTTCAAAAGGTGACTTGGGGAACCCTGAGTGCCTGACAGGATTATGGGAAACAGAAACCAAAAGAAGGGTTTATGGATTGAATTGTGTCCCCCAAAAAGATATGTTCAATCCTAGCCCCCAGTACCTGTGAATGGGACCTTGTTTGGAAATAAAATCTTTGACAATATTATCAGTTAACATGAGGTTATACTAGAACAGGGTGGGTCCTAGTCCAATATGCTGTTGTCCTTATAAAGGAGAGGAGACATAGAGACACAGGCACATGGAGAGAAGACAGTCATGTGAAGATGGAGACAGAGACTGGAGTGATGCATCTACAAGTCAAAGAACACCAAGATTGCCAGGAACCACTAGAAGCCGGGAAGAAGCAAGGAAGGATTCTCCCCCCAGAACTTTTGGAGAGAGCATGGCGCTGTGGGCACCTTGACTGCAAACTTCTAGCCTCCAGAACTTTGAGACAATAAATTCTGTTGTTTGAATCCACCCAGTTTGCAGTACCTTGTTACAGCAGCCCAAGGGAACTAATACAGAGGAAGTCCAGATCAAGTCATGGCAGATCCTTGTGTGAAGCCAAGATGATGCACAGAGATGAACAGAATTGAGAAAGAGATATTTGTTCCTAGCACCACTTCAACTGCTGACGTCTTTCCACTTTTTATTTCTAATATATGAGTAACCAAACAATAAATTTCTTTTTTCCTGAGGTAACTTGAGGGAGTGAGTTTAAAAGGCAAACTGGCACAGTATTTAAACAAGCTTTCAGAAAAGGTTCCCATGAGCTTAAATCTCCAATATTGATGTTGTTCTAAATTCCCTTCCAATTTTTAGCGATATGCAGCAATATATTCTTTTTACTTAGTTGTAACCAGTGTATGCATCCTATTCCTTCTCCTTTTTTGGCTTAACGTTATTTTGTATAATATTCCTAAGTAGCAGCTTGTTCACATCATTTTTTTTCATCTACGTATCATGCTTACGAGTTGATATGTCTAGTTTGGCATATATGGGTAGTTTTCTAGGATTCACTATTATGAATAAAAAGTGCTATAAACATCTTGGTGCAATTTTTTTTTCACTGCTATTCCTTCCTAACTGGGGGTTAGTCAGAAAAAAGGTACAAACAGTGTTTTCATTCTTATTACTTGATACCAGGTTGTTCTTCAGAAAGATGCAGATCTTGTTGAAAATGCAAATAATCAAAAATATATAATAACAAATTTTTCATTTAAAGAGAATGGGAGCATCTATAAATGTATTATAAATAAATAATCAAAGATACACAATTATTTATATTAAAAATGATCATCATAACACTACTTATAACACAAAAAGCACACAAAACCTGAAATATTCAGACCACTGGGGAATGTCTAAATAAATTAAGATATATCTATAGATATAGTATATGTGCTGTACAGTTTTATTGCCATAAAAATGATGTTTTCCAAAAATATTTAATGACATAAGAAATGTTTCTGATACAAAAGCAAGTGAAAAACACATTGCCAAACTCTACGTGCAATATAATTACAGTTGTGCAAGCAGTACATGAAATTGTTAATACTCGTTATCTCTCAGTATAATGTTTTTATTAGCATGTATGCATTTTCAGTAAGAAATAGCAATAAATGTTATCATTAAGCTTAAATTATCAACATAGTGGAATTCTGGACACAAATGATACAAAGCAAGAGTGAAGTTAAAAGTGTTAAACAGGATATTGGTCAGTTAAGTACTGAGGGTGAATTTTTCTTCTAACTTCACTTGAAAGCAAATGCATTTAACAGTGATAACAGGGTTGAGAAACTCAAAAGATCCAGGGCACAGGAGAAATTTTAAAGCTTGAAGAGGAAAGGTCTAGTAATCAAGAGTCAGTCCAGAGACTTTATTTGGTCAATAAGCTCAAATAACAAAATTTTTCTATTCAAAAATTTGGTCCTTATCATTTACCATCACCTTCATATACAAATATTCTATCAGGATGGACCAGTCCCTGGAGAAGGAAATCGTGCTTGGTAAAGTTAAGGGTCATCGAAAAAGAGAAAGACCCTCAATGAGACAGATTGACACAGTGGCCGCAATGATAGGCTCAAACATAGCAACGACTGAGAGGATGGTACAGGACCAGGGGGCATTTCATTCTGTTTTACACAGCATCACTATGAGTCAGAACCTCACAACAACAACATATACAAAGAACAGAGAACAGTTCTCAAGTATGCATAAGGAGACTTGTACTAGAGGGATGCTAGCTGATAAAACAGATAAATCCCACAATCTCAGTGATCGAATTCAAGAGAAGTTTAGTTCTTGCTTATATGAGGTCCAAAATTGGTGTTTCTGATCCAGTAACCTTCCATATGGTCACTCAAGGGCCCAGGCTACTTCCATCTTGGGTCTCCACCTCCTTCTGGACCTCAGAGTACTCCACACTCATCCAATAAATGGGAAAGGGTGTGGGAATTTATACATGGGAAATGTTTGTGGGCCAGATCTGGGAATGCCTCACTCATTTCAATTCAAATTTCTTTGCCTAGAACATAGGCCATCTGTCACTACAAAGGATTCTAGGAAATGAGCTCTAACGGCAAGCCCAAGAAGAGGAAATGGATTTAGTGAACAGGTACATGCTCTCTACCACAAGGACATAAAGTAATTTCTTTACTCCTGAAAACACTAGACCACAAAACCTAGATCTTTAGCCTAGTTGATCTCAGTAGCCAAGAAGGAAAGTTGTCATGAGGTAAGTTTTTCTCATTACCAGGCACCATGTTAACATATTTCAAAATGAATCAGAAGTGTTTCAGTTCAGTGCAAGAAAGATTCCTTGAACACCAGCCATTTAGGACCTATGTTAAGCAAAGAGTATAGAGATGAATAACGCTTAGACCTACCCCGGAGAACCACAGAGTCCAGTAGAGAAGCTCATAGACCAGTGGAACTTCGCATTTGCTTTCATATATTAAAACTATGTATAATAAGCATAGTCCAGACAAAAAGTCCTTAGCAAGTGGAGATGGACTGTTAGACAGTAGACATGATTTTAAATTCTGTGTCATTGCTGCTGCTGTTGTTGTTGTTAGGTGCCATCGAGTTGGTTCCAGCTTAGAGGGATCCTATGTACAATAGAACAAAACACTGCCTTGTCCTGTACCATCCTCACAATCGTTGCTATGTTTCAGCCCATTGTTGCAGCCACTGGGTCAATCTATCACGTTGAAGGTCTTCCTCTTTTTCGCTGACCCTCTACTTTACCAAGCATGATGTCCTTCTCTAGAGAGTGGTCCCTCCTGATAGCATGTCCAAAGTATGTGAGACGAAGTCTCACCATCCTCCCTTCTAAGGAGCATTCTGGGTGTACTTCCTCCAAGACAGATATATTTGTTCTTCTGGCAGTCCATGGTATATTCAATATTCTTCACCAACGCCATAATTCAAAGGCATCAATTATTTGCTCTTCATTATTCACTGTCCAGAATTCGCATGTTTATGAGGTGGTTGAAAATACCATGGTCAGGCGCATCTTAGTCCTCAAAGTGACATCTTTGCTTTTTACACTTTAAAGAGGTCTTTTGCAGCAAATTTGCCCAATACACTATGTCATATGATTTCTTGAGTGCTGCTTCCATGGGTGTTGATTGTGGATACAAGTAAAATGAAATTCTTGACAACTTCAATCTTTTCTTCATTTGTCATGATGTTTCTTATCAGTCCAGTTGTGAAGATTACTGTTTTCTTTATGTTGAGGCATAATCCATACTGAAGGCTGTAATTTTAATCTTCATCAGTAAGCGCTTCAAGTCCTCTTCACTTTCAGCAAGGAAGGTTTTGTCACCTGCATATCGCAGATTACTCGTGGCTCTTCCTCTAATCCTGATGCCACTTTCTTCTTCATAAAATTCAGCTTCTCGAATTATTTGCTCAGCAGAGAGATTGAATAAGTAGGTGAAATAATGGAACCCTTATGCACAACTTTCCTGTTTTTAAACCACGCAGTATCCCCTCCTTCTGTTCTAACGACTGCCTCTTGGACCATGTACAGGATCCACACGAGCACAATTAAGCGTTCTGGAATTTCCATTCTTTCCAATGTTACCCATAATTTGTTATGATCCACACAGTTGAATACCTTTGCATGGTCAATAAAACACAGGTAAACATTTTTGTTGTATTCTCTGCTTTCAACCAAGATCCATCTGACATCAGCAATGATTTCCCTCGTTCCACATCCTCTGCAGAATCCAGCTTGAATTTCTGGCAGTTCCCTGCTGATGTACTGCTGCAACCATTTTTTAATTATTTTCAGCAAAAGTTTACTTGCCTGTGATATTGCTGATATTGTTCAGTAATATCCGCATCCTGTTGGATCATCTTTCTTTGGAATGAACACAAATATGGCTGTCTTCCAGTTGGTTGGTCAGGTAGCTGTCTTCCAAATTCCTTGGCATAGACAAGTTAGCACTTCTAGCGTTGCACCCATTAGTTGAAACATCTCAATTGGTATTCTGTCAATTTTGGAGCCTTGTTTTCACCAATGCCTTCAGTGCAGCTTGGAATTCTTCCTTCAATACCGTTGGTTCTTGATCATATGCTACCTCCTGAAATAGTTGAATGTCAGCCAGTTCTTTTTGGCAGAGTGACTGTGTTTTCTTTCCATCTTCTTTTGATGCTTCCTGCATTGTTCAATTTTTTGCCTATAGAATCCTTCAATGGCTACTTGAGGCTTGAATTTTTTCTTCAGTTCTTTCAGCTTGAGAAATGCTGAGTGTGTTCTCCCGTTTTCATTTTCTAACTCCAGGTCTTCGCACATTTCAATATAATACTTCACTTTGTCTTCTCTAGCCACCCTTTGAAATCTTCTGTTTAGGTCTCTTACTTCATCATTCTTCCTTTCACTTTAGCTACTCGATGCTCAAGAGCAAGTTTCAGAGTCTCTTCTGGCATCTATTTTGGTCTTTCTTTTTTTAAAAAATATTTTATGTGCTTTAAGTGAAAGTTTACAAATCAAGTCGGATTCTCATACAAAAATTTATAAACACCTTGCTATATACTCCTAATTGCCCTCCCCCTAATGAGACAGCACACTCCTTCTCTCCTCTATTTCTTTTTGAGTCCATTCGGCCAGCTTCTGACCCTCTCTACCCTCTCATCTCCCCTTCAGACTGGAGATGCCACATAGCCTCGTCTGTCTACTTGATCCAAGAAGCTCATTCTTCTTTCCTGTCCTCTAAATGACCTTTTGCTTTCTTCATGTATGATATCCTTGATGTCATCCCACAACTCATCTGGTCCTCTGTCATTAGTGTTCAATGGGTCAAATCTATTCTTGAGATGGTCTCTAAAATCAGTGGGATATACTCAGGGTTTTACTTTCCCTCTCTTGGAGTTGTTTTAATTTTCTTCATCTTCAACTTGAACTTGCATATGAGCAATTGACAGTCTGTTCTGCAGTCTGCTGCAGCCTTGTTCTGACTGATCATACTGAGCTTTTCCATCTTGTCTGTCCACAAATGTAGTCGATTTGATTCCTGTGTATTCCGTCTGGTGAAGTCCACATGTATAGTTGCAGTTCATGCCGTTGAAAAAAGGTATTTCCAATTAATAGGTGGTTGGTCCTGCAAAATTTTATCATTTGATCTCCAGCATCATTTCTATCACCAATGCCATATTTTCCAAGTACCGTTCCTTCTTGTTTCCAGTTTTCAAATTTCAATCACCAGTAATAATTAATACATCTTGATTGCATGTTTAATCAATTTCAGACTGCAGAAGTTAGTAAAAATCATCAATTTCTTCATCTTTGGCATTAGTGGTTAGCACGTAAGTTCGAATAACAGAATAACTGGTCTTCCTTGTAGGTATATGGATATTGTTTTATCACTGACAGTGTTGTACTTCGGGATAAATCATTTAATGTTCTTTTTGACAGTGAGTACAACCCCATTCCTCTTCAATTTGTCATTCCTGGCATAGTAGACTATATGATTGTCTGACTCAAAATGGCCAATACCATTCCATTTCATCTCACTAATGCCTAGAGTATCTTCCTGTGTTCTATTTCCTTTTTGACAATTTCCAATGTTCCTAGATTTGTATTTCGTACATTCCATGTTCCGATTATTAATGGATGTTTGCAGCTGTTGCTTCTCATTTTGATTCACACCACATCAGCAAATGAAGGTCCTGAAAGCTTGACTCTATCCACGTCATTAAGGCTGACACTACTTTCAGGAGGCACCTCTTCCCCAGTCATATTTTGAGTGTCTTCCAACCTGAGGGGCTCATCTTCTGGCAGTGTATCAGACAATGTTCCACTGTTATTCATAAGGTTTTCATTGGCCAATTTTTTTAGAAACAGACTGCCAGGCCTTTCTTCCTAGTCTGTCTTAGTCTGGAAGCTTTGCTGAAACCTGTCTAACATAGATGACCTTGCTGGTACTTGAAATATTGGTAGCATACCTTCCAGCATTACAGCAACACGTACCACAGTACAACAAACAGACAAACACATGGGAGTACTGTGTCAATATCACCTTAAAAATGAGCATATTATTCAAAGAAGTGGATGGACAGATTGATGGATAGGTATACTGATGTTTGGGTATAATTTCAGAGAAAATTATTTTAATTAATGCATTAAAGCACATGAAACAAGAAGAGTGTGGCTGACCTAAGAGAAAAAGGAGAAAAGCCACTTTTCAGAAACAACTTAATTCTTAGCTTCCAGAACAGGCAGTTTCCAACTCAAGCACTTCTTGTGTTTTTAAAATTATGTTTGTAAGTCAATTATTTGGCACTCCCAGTGCATTTTTCCTTAGAAGCAATGTCATAAAAGGTTGTTTAGATTCCTAAGGAAAACCCACAGCCTTCTGTCTATTTAACCCATAATGTACTAAAAGGATTGCACTTAGGACCTTACTCTCAATGTAACTGCACAAAATCACTATTTCTACAAGAAAATGCTTTATGGTTTCCAACTCAGAAAACTGCTCCCGCCATTCTAGAAAAGGGACTAGCAGGTGAGGTGGAGGAAACATTATAGTCTGGTTGTGGTTGAAGCATCGACAGATTCCTTAAGAATACAGCAGAAAGAGGACGTGGCAAGGGATAGATATTTCTGGGCTTCAGTAGCAGTTAACGACCATATCTCCAGTTTCTTTTGAAAACTGCAGTTTATATGTTCACACAGCAAAAATCAGCTCTCAGTTCATTCAGTCCTCCCCCTCCATATTATCTTACTTATCAGTTCATTTATTTAAGTTACCTGTCTGGCATTGTCAGTGGGATTAAATGCTACAGAAATCCAAAGTAAGATAAGAACTGAAAAAGTCCTAAATTTACAGAGATGTAGTATAAAATTGAGAGTCTTCATGCCTAACATGTATCTGTTTTCTATTTCATTTATTGAAAGTGAAGGGGAAGAGCTGGAGTAGATGGATTGAGGCAAACAATGCTAGCTGACATAGCTGTTATGTGGGCATTGTAGACCAGCCGAAGATAGAGAACATAATTATCTGTGACATTGTCCCCAAGGTTGTATGATTTTCTTCCGCAGAGATTAGCATATTGGGTATTGAAGTGGAGAATCCAGAAATATCTAAATTGATTTTCCTAAGAGAAGGTATTTCTTGGAAAATCATTTCCCAGAATGTCCAAATTAGAGAGAAGAGGACAGCTATACCCAAAAAGGGGAAGAGGGAGGATATACAAGATCATTCTCCACAAGCTACCATCACTTGATCTGTGTAGGTAATCCTTTAGTTCAGACTTTCCTTTATCTGTTTTTTAATTTTCCCTGGCCACTTGAACCAATATCTCACAGAACATGCCAGACTCATGGGAAGTAAATGAAGTCAAATTTTTTAAATGAACAGTCATTATCTCAAGGTGACATATTCTAAAATAGTTTACTTGGGTGAAAAATGTTTCATTGGAGGTCACTTAAATCTCTTAGCAGTTTCATGTGACTAGCATTTTTTGAGGATAAACTGCTAAGCAAAAATGATCAAACATTTCCTTTGGAATTTTGTCCAAAATAAAATGCATATGACACAGGAATTAGGAATAAAGATCTTGAAGAAAGAAATCTAGATAAAAATCATGATAAAATGGCTCACTCAGAAAAATGATTTCCAACTTATAAAGAGTTAATTTCATTTTTTTGTTTTCTTCATATTTTATATAATATTTTATACATAAAAAATAAATAAAACATCTAAATAAGTGATCAAGCATAATAAAGTAATACAAATGAATAAAATCTCAACCGAAGAACTATAACATTGTAAATAACTTGCATCTACTTAGGTACTCTTCCCTATTCAATCCTCCTGTCTCCCTACCAGAAGTGTGTACTATCCTGAATATTGTGCTCATCATTCTATTACTTTTTTATAGTTTTATCAAATATGTATGTGTGCCTAAAGACTATACTATTTAGTTTTCCTTGTTTTGAGTACTAAAAAGCTGTATATTACAAGCATATAAACTTTTGGAACTTCCTACTGTTGCTTAACATTATGCTTCCAAGAATAATCCATTGTGCTTGGAGACATAGTTCATTCATTTTCACTGCTGTATAATATTCCATCTTATCCATATAACACACTTCAATTCACTCTTCTGTGGATGAACATTTAGGTTTTTGTTTTTTTTTCATGTGTGTATATCCCCTAAAGCACATAGGAAATATTTCATTTAGGGTGTTTACATAGGAGGAACTGCTAGCTCATAGGGTAAGCATGTGTTTAACTTTACAACATAAATGCCAAAATTTTTTCCAGCACAGTCACACCAATTTGCAATCCACCGACAATGTATGAGTTGCCATTAATCCTATCCTCTCCAGCACTTGGTATTGTCAGGCTGCATATGTTTTCAAATATAGTGGGTGCAAGATCAATTGCATTATGGTAAGAGAACGCGGTCTATATGATGTCAGTTCTTTGGAATGTGTTGAAACTTGCTCTGTAGACTAGTATATGATCAACTTTTATAAATGTTTCACATGACCTTGAGAAAAATATATATCCTTTAATTATTGAATATGGAGTTCTGTATATGCCCATTTGATCAATATTGTTAATTGTGCTGTTCAAAACT
Source organism: Elephas maximus indicus (assembly GCF_024166365.1). Lineage (NCBI taxonomy): Eukaryota > Metazoa > Chordata > Mammalia > Proboscidea > Elephantidae > Elephas > Elephas maximus. The sequence continues at coordinate 132,298,876 of NC_064846.1, forward strand.
TCTGTCTTTACTATTTTTTATACAATAAGAAATGTGAATTGAAATCTCACACTATGATCATAATTTTGTCCATTTTCCCATATAGTTCTGTCATTTTGAATCATATATTTTGAGGCTACTTTATTAGATGCACACGAGTTTAGAATTTTTATATCTCCCTGGTCAATTGAGCTTTTTATCATTCTGTGGTGACTCTTTTGTTTATTGTAATTATTAACATATGTAAACATGTTTCTATATTCTTACTTTTATTTCTATGTGGTTTGGTTTTCCTTTCTTTCTTTTTTCTCCTCTAATACTTTTCAGAACTAATTGAGTCTGTTCAGTTTTTTATTCTAAAGGAATTTATGTACTTTATTTAGTAATTGCCCTTAAAATTTTACCTTTGCTATTTAACTTAGCAAAGTGGAATAATGAATAATGTCTTTACCTGTCTCCTGAACATTTAGAACACTTTAATGTTGATTATCCCCTTTCTTACTTACATACCATTGTCCATATATTTAAAAACATTATAACTATTGTTTTATGAACATGATGATTATTTTGATTTATATAATACATATGATTTGATTTTTTCACCATTCCTTCTTCCACAGTCCTTATAGGATAATTTACGTACTTCATGCAGAGCATCCTTTAGAATTTCTTTCAGTACAGGTATCTTGGAAGTAAACTTTGTTAAATTTTGTTATCTACAAATGCCTTTATTTTACTGTCAATTTTGAGATGTAGTCTTCTAGTAACACATTTCTAAGTTGACAATTATTTTCTTTGTACGGTTTGAAGATATTATTTTACTATCTTCTGGATTCCATCATTGTTATTGAAAGTCTGATGTTATTCCAACTGTATTTTATTTATCCTGTTTGGAGCATGTTGTGCTTCTGGGCCTGTGAATTCATATTTTTCATCAAGTCTGGAAAATTCTCATCCATTATTGCTTCAATATTGCCTTTTCTCCATCCTTCCTATTCTCTCCTTCTGGCACTTTGACTAGATGCATATTAGACCACTTTCTCATTCTATGCTCCACCTCTCTTTCCTGTTTTCTATCTTCTTGTCTTCCTACACTGTGTTCATTAATTCTCTTTTCAGCTTGGTCACTGTTTAATTTGTCTGTTGAGTTATGTATTTTTCCAATTCTGTCTGGCCAATCCTGATAATATTTTGTTGTATGCTTAGCTTTGCTATTGTGTCTTTTACTTTTTTTAAACATTTCATACCCATCTGTTCCCTGTTCAATATTCCATCATTTTAATATCTGCATTCTTGAAGATGTCCATGTCTGCTGTTGGAGGTTTATGCTGACTTTCACTCACAGTGAATTTCCTTGCTATGGGTTTCATAATCTTTAATTGTGTGCTGATTGCTTTAGTTTATCAGTGGGAGTTTTACAGGCAAAAGTTGGAGAAGCTTTCCTCTGAAGAGTGTTTGCTTCTGCTTCTTTCATTAGTCAAGAGATTATTTCATTGGCCCGAGGCTCAGTATCCCAGCAGCCATGCCACTATTGCCATCAACATTCAGGGAAAATCTGCCTCCCACAGCAGCCAACTACTCTAGTCCCATTTTCCTTCCATGTCAGCTCCAGTTCATGGTATATCGGGGGTGGCCCTTAAAGATATCCCCTTCCTCTTGTAATGCAAGTAATGTATCAAAAAGTAGATCCTGTGCACAATAGAATTGTTCTGAAGCATTAGGTTTCTTCAGAGCTCTTATTCATTCATAATGTCAGGAGTAGAAATCCAGGTGACTAGTATAATTTTTAAGTAGTACTATTTAATTCATATCAATACATTCAATTTATCTAACATTTATTGAATACATACTATGTGCCAAGCAATGAGCTAGGTGCTGGAGATGTAAAAATAAGACTGTTTATAGGTAAGCTACTCTATTAGCATCTATAACCCTAAAAACATTTTTTCTTCTCTTTACTTTCATGTATTTTAAATTTATTACCCTATTTGAATTGACTCGACGGCACTGGGTTTGGGTTTTTATTTGAAAACTATTATTGATAGAGTAAAATCACGTCTAAATTCAAACTCTTCGTCTTTGCTCAACCAATTCCTTCTCTCTTTCTGAGGTTTCTGCTCATGGTACTGTTATTCTTCCTTTTACGTAAAGCAAAAATATGAGGGCATTCACTTCTTCCTCATCTTGCCTCATACATCAAAGTAGCCCCCCAAAACTGTAGATTAATTCTCCTCTACCAGCATCTCTTCCACCTACCCCATCCTTTCCATTCCCATAAACTCCTACTGCCACAGACCTGCATTCTTGAAATGATGTTCTCACTGTTCTCCCTGTCTTTTATCTACTAATCAACCCTACATATGGTTGCCAGACCAGTTTCCTTAGGTACAGCCTACCTTTCCACTGTTTACCTTAGTATTTCTCAAATTTTAGTAATGTAAAGATATACCCCTTTAAAAGGAAAAATCTTAAATTATTTTATCAGAATTTTAATTATAGACAAATATAAAAGTAATGTAAACTCTTTATGTTTACATGTCTTATACAACCATAAACTCAAATAAATTTACAAATTAAATACAAACAAAACTGCCAAACCAATAAAAGTCAAATTAACAACATTAATTTGATGTGATAGATGATAATTGGCTTAAACTATCATCTAAAACATAAGAATGGCACTGAATGCTATGGCACAGCTTTGCTTGTTGTTATTGTTGTTATTTGGCACATCTGTATTTCAATGCACCTGTGATGACTAAATTCTTCTACCTCTATATTCAAAACCCTGGAACATCTTCATTGTGCACTGGTGTAGTGTCATTTGGCTTCATCTGGGACAAAGGCATCAGCATCATTTACTTACTCCAACTGCCTCTGATTACCTAGGAAGTGTAACTAAACTCAATGGTACTATTTTGTGCCATCACTGAAGCTAACACAGACTCTGATATTTCACGACTGTTCTCAGTTCAATGAATGTTCAGGTCATCCAGAATACACTGAACTTTTTAAAGATTATTATCTAGATGAAAACATAAAACTTTTTCAATTTTCATGAACTTTATTTGGCCAATGAAATGCACCACTTCTCAACAAAAGCTTTAAAGGACAGGGTGTGGTTTTCTATATTCTCCTTTTCTTCTGCCTTGCCAGCCAGCAATGTTCCAGATAGATGATGGTGCAACAGCTTGAGTCCTGGAGTAAAGTAGAGCCACAACTAAGCCCCAGTGTAGATGTAGTGTGAACAAGAAATAAACCTTTGCTGTTGTTAAATAATCTAAAAGACATGGACCTTGTAGATTAGCTCTATAGATTCCATTTTAGGAAATATTGCCCCCCACACACAGAAAAAAGGCATCTGGCCCTAGCATATTTTTAAAGCCATGGATAATCTACTCCAATCAACATTTCCTGAATGCTCCCTCATCACTTCCCTGAGTATGCCTTACACTTTCTCATTGTTGGGCTTTTGCTCATGGAATTCTCTCTGCCTAGACATTCTTTCACTTTTCCCTCATCTCTGTTTTCTACATACACTCAAAGGTACTATTCTCCCTCTATTGTCCCAGTGGAATAAAAACTGCACTTTATACCTCTTTAATGGCACATATTATCTTTTTTTTTCCTCTATGTATCTTATATTGCCTACCAGATTCTCTTCTTGAGAGTTGGATCTGGGTCTTTTACATCCTTGTATCCTCTCCAGTGTCTAACATAATGTGTTATTTATACTAAATGCTCAATAAACTGTTATTGAATAAATGGGTTTATTTAATCTTTATTAATAAGATTTTAACAGTAACAACATTAAGATTGGTAAAGACGAAAAATCCAGATCATTCAGCTTCCTTTGTAATGCAGCTGCAAAAACTGCTGTCCTACAATGACTGATTACGTTTTTGAGCAGTTGTAAAACATTAGCTATGGAAAACTCCACAAAGGCAGAACTAATTTATCTGGTACTTAGTTAAAATTCCAAGCGGCATGAGGCAAGAGAGGAATTATTCTAAAAGCTCATTCTTAAGAATTAATTAATTAGCCCTTCTCTACCTATAGAACAAAATTAATTTAGAAATGAATATTGCTAGAAAAGTTTTTCAAAATGCAAACTTTTCAAAACCTACAAGTATTTGTTATTAAATTTCATAAGGTGTTTCAAAAACAATGCAAAGCATTCCCCTTAAGTAGCATGAAGATAATTTTACATCAGCCACCTTTGGAATATGGGGGTGGTGCAGACAAGTTGAGTAAGACAAAACCAGGGACAGAGGAAACATTAGCCCAGGGCTTTCAACTCTATGCCTTCCCAGTCTTACTGCAAGGCCTTTACCACTCTATAGGCCTTGTCCCTCTAATACCCTGACTTCTGGCTATCCTGAGCTTGCTTAATGGCCAACCTGTCCTTCAATGCCCTGCCCTCACTGACTGTTAGCTTCACCACAGTTGGAGCAGGAACCAGATTAGAGGGTTCAGCCTTGTGCCACATTTCCTAAAACACCTCACTCAAGCTAGCTGTCACTCTGCTACCCAGTTCTCGCCCCTATAGTCACAGCAAGATACCAATGCACCAAATCTCCTGGAGTCTCTGTGGGTTGAGGATTGAGGGATCCTAAATATCCATACTCTGGTGAAGGATTAGGGACAGAAGGAAGGGGCCTCAATGGTTATAGGCAAAGAAACATCATGTGTAAAGGCAGAGAACATTGTTATGTTTAGGAAGCCATTTCATGTTGAATATGACTGAGGCATAGATGGAGGCTGAGGAATGATGAAAGACAAGGCTAGGAAACGTCATGATCAGATTTCAGTTTTGGAAAGGTCATTCAGAAATGGGAAGAGGCCAGACGAGTGCCAGGGAAACCAATTAGTAGGGGAGTGCAGTAATAAGATTGAGTAGTGATAAAGGGGAAACTGAAGCAGTGTCAGTGGGCAAAGAAAGAAGTGAACAGACTGAAGAAATTTATGGAGGTAAAATTGAAGAACTAATCACTCTGTTGGGGTGCAGAGTGGGTCAGGAAAGGATACCCTGTTAAAACCAGGCTAAATGGTCAAGTGATCCAGAACCAAGTGTGTTCAAAAGGCAGTGGATTCTGGACATGCCATAGAAATAATTTCCTGTTAGTCAAAACCAATACTGTTCTGAACTGAGTCAATTTCCTTGACCTAAGCAACGAATCAGGGCATTCACTATTCAACACTCTAGTGGCTCTACTCCTCAAACACTTCAAAGTCTGGCTTTTGATCCTCCTCCAATCCAGGCCTCTGGTGCAGAAACCTCACCTATGTTTCTGACCCAGTGATTGCCCTGGCCCTTCCTCAACCCAGTCTTCCTCTTTTCCGTTTCTGAGCCCTAATGCTGTCCTCATGGATGAAAACCAGGCCAATGGCCGGACATGTTCTAGGATGCATCAAAAAGAAAACATTAGGCCATTCCTACCTATAAACTCTGCTCCTCGAAAATGTTTTATCCAGAAATTAAAGACTCTCAAGAACCTGGCTTTAACTTATTTTTCCAAAATTTTCACCTGCCATCTTAGTGGTCAAACTTTTACATATCAATCAGGAATCATGTATCAGTTAAGATGTGTTTAGCGTAAGTAACAGAAATCACAACTCAAATGGTTTTTAAAAATGAAAGAGTTGTATTTGGTCATGCAACTAGAAGTTGGGAGTTAGGAAGAGCCACAGGATTGGTTTTCTTCACCAACTCAACGTGTCATCAAAGACCATGTGTCTATCTCTGCTCTAACTTCTACAGGGTCAGCTTTATCCTGAGTCTGACTTCTCTCATGTTGATGAAGTGGCTGCAACAGTTCCAGGGTTCACATCTGCATGCCAAATAGTCCAAATGGAGACAATGCCTCTGTCCCAGCATTCCATATAAGAGCCTTGGATTCTCCTTAATTGGACTGCTCAAGTCATATGCACCCCCTGAACTAATGGTGTGGCCAGGGGAACTGAAGGTTCTTATCTGCTTAAGACAACCAAGGTCACCCTTGGAGCTTGGAATGGAGTCAGCTCTCTCCAACACACATAGCCTGTGCAGGGGAGAGTACAGTTAAAAAGGGGAAGTAGGTAATGTATCTTCTGTGAATGTTTTCCTACTTGCCTTTTAAAATTATATCCATCCTTCAAGATAAGACTCAAACGTTCCCTTCTATAAAGAAGTCTTCCCAGACTCTACCACCACTACCTCCCAAATTGGAAGTGATTCTCCCTCTTTTACATTTTTTTTAACATTTCCTAAACTGTCTGCAAGTACTTACATAGCCTATAATTTATAATAGTCATTTGACTACATGTATTATGTCTCCTACTAGATTATAAAATCCCTTAGAGTTGAGAACTGTGGCTTCTTAATCTTTCATTTATTCATTTGACAAGTATTCAAATGATTGAATGAACAAATGAATGAATCTCTACTCCCCAGTGCCTTATGTATAACATCATCCCTCCTCAGCAAATCTTCTCAGAACTATTATAAAGAGGCTACTTTTGATAGTCATGACAGTAACCTCCTTCCTCTGGGCTAGGAACAAAAGTGCAAACTGCCAAGAGAAAGAATAGAAAATGTAAAAGAAAGAGTTTGGAATAAGGGGCTTAGACTCGATTGATTGTCCTCTTTCTTTCACACTGTTTTTTCCTTTTATTTATTTACTTTGTTTTGAGTATCTTCTTGGCACTGCCGATAAAAACCCCAAAACTTCAGGATTTTTATAGCCCAATTTGTGGTAAACAGTTTTTCTTTAACCTGTCAAATCTCTTCCCTAAAAATATTTGAAGCATTCACCTGATTTTCCTTCCCATCAACATAAATGTAAGAAAAATGACTTACAAAATGATGGTCTGTAATAATTTTCCAATATGTGACACATATTTGAAACACTGTCATTATGGAATTTTTAAGTAATTAAAATTATTTCACGACTAATTAATAACAGTTTAAAACCCCATAAAGCATTCCAACTTAAGCATTTCTATTCATACTCCATCTGCCAAGTATTAAGTAGAACAGTATAAAAATAGGAGAGGGAAAGCCATTTCCAATTATGCTCCCATTTTTACTTATTCAGAGCAATAGCTTAACTCAGATTACTTCTCTTGATTAATAGTATTTAATATATAATCACTATAAACATTCATTATGAATGCAGAAGAAACAGTTTATTTCATTAAAAAAGTAAAATGGGGCGATCCTGACTTTTAGATTTATCTAACCCAAACCCCAAACCCACTGCTGTCAATTTGACTCATGGCAACCCTATGGGACAGAGTAGAACTGTCCCATAAGTTTCCCAAGGCTGTAATCTTTACAGAAGCAGAATGCCACATCTTTCTCCAGAGAAGCAGCTGGTGGGTTTGAACTGCCGACCTTTTGGTTAACAGCCGAGCTATTAACCACCGTACCACCAGGGCTCCTCAGATTTATCTAAACAAAGGCCAATACTAGTTAGAGAAAACATCTGTCTGAATAAAGCCAGAAAATTCCCCAGGACATACTTAACTACTTCTAAGCTTTCAGAACAGACCCACTCATACACGTGTCTTGCAGTCCAGATGGAAGGATGAAATTTTCCGGCCCCTTCTGGCATTTATTTAAATGTTTGGCTGTCCATATACAAACTTCATCCAACAAATGAGAATGACTGTTCCAAAAATAAATGGTTCAAGCCAGCCTCTTGTAGATGTAACAACTGAATTTTGCGTGTTTTAAATCATTATGTGCTACAGCTGTTTCTGTTCTAGAGTTTGAAGACCTTCAGTCATTCAACAAACATTGATTGGGCTCCTGTCCTGCTCAAGCCACGGTGGTAAGTGCTGCAAGTATTGAACAATGAATAAGAAATGTCCTTCCTTTCAAGAGTAAGGTATCTTGGGAGGACACAGAGAATTTGTTTGAGATTAACTATACTGCAATAACAGGAAGTTGCAAGAAAGAGTGAAATTTTCAAGGAAGATTTTAAAACAAATGCTATGATGGTAAGCGGAAACAGTAGTGTCATTTATTGCTGGGGAGATCAAAGAAGAATTTCTGGGGGAAGTAGGATTTGACATAGAACGTGAAAGGTGGTTAGGATTTCAAGAAGCAGAGGTACAAGGGACAAAGGGAACAAGACAAGAAACATACAGTATAAATGTGGCAGGCGTGACCTATTGCAATCATGTTTTCAATATGTAGCAGATACTGTTGACACCTTACCCATATCCCCTTGGAACTCACTGTCTCTGCACATCACCTTCAGACACAGATGCTTGGGAGTTGGTTGGTAAGTTCCTCAGCTTCCTCACCTTTCACATATTCTATACCGTCTCCTAGAGGACTCCAACAGGCCTGATCCCCAGTTACCCACATTAACACACCCTGTATTAATTCTTTTCCCTTCCCTGTCTCACTTCCCTATGTCCCCAGCAGTGCTTTCCCAAACAAATTTTATCACTCAGTCCTACTCATAAGATCTGTTTCTGGGAGGATCCAAACTAAAACAGAACAGCTCAGCCAAGTGGGGATACTACTAACGGCTGACAGAACGATCTGTTATTTCATGGGTCACTAGAATGGAGAAACATTTCCCCAAACTATGAACAGTGGAATATCTGTGACCACTGATTTACCCTTCTTGGAGATTTACAATACACATTAGGATACTAATGGCATTGAAAAGACCAGCAACGAAACAGAAAATTATTTAGCATTGTTTAAGAGTTAAACACATCTATTTGGCACCCTCATTAACCTCCTTGTTAAAGCCAGTTTGGAAAGTGCTGGAATTGATACTGAAACACTCCCTAACTTTTATGAAATTTTATTTACTCTACTTCCACGAGGACACAGAGCCAAATAAAAGTATGTTTTCCAGTGTCATAACATTCGGAGTTTTAAGCCAAATTTTAATTTCATTCAAGTACATTTTAGCTTGTTTGCAAATGATGACAGATTGATTTTTAAATTCCTTCCAAACCTAACCAAATGAAACCCATTGCCATGGAGTTGATTCCAACTCACAGCAACCCTATAGGACAGAGAACAACTGCCCCATAAGGTTTCCAAGGCTGCAATCTTTATGGAAGCAGACTGCCACATCTTTCTCCCACAGAGCAGCTGGTGGGTTCGAATCACTGACCTTTTGGTTAGCAGCCGAGTGCTTAACAACTGCGCCACCAGGGCTCCTTTAAATGCCTTAACATAAGCAATATTCAATACTGTTCAGATTCTCAGCTCACATGGTTTTCTATGCACTAATGTCCTTGACCTAGTTGTCTGTGGGAACCACCAACATTAAGAGGTGGAAAGAAGGTTAAAAGGGATTCTGGGAAGTTGGCAGAGAAAACATGTATCCCCACTGCCCAATTCCTCACAAAACCAACCAAATACGTCTTATCTCTCCTGAAAAAAGGAGCAGCCAAAAGGCCCAGCAGGCAGGTGAGAGCTAAAGAGTGTGAGGAAGGTCTGGACTGACCAGTCAGAGTCCTGAGGAAGGAGTCTGTACAGAACCTTGCTTCCCTTCATATGTAACTAAACCAAACCAAACCAAACCAAACCTGTTGCCATTGACTTGGTTCCAACTCATAGTGACCCTGTAGGGCAGGGTAGAACTGCCCCATAGGGTTTCCAAGGCTGTAATCTTTTACGGAAGCAAATTGCCACATCTTTCTTCTGAGTAGTTGCTGGTGGGTGCAAACCACCAACCTTTTGGTTAGCAGACAAGTGCTTAACAGCTGTGCCACCAAGTCAGATGTAACTAGAGCCTGGGGAATCCCTGTGGCAAAGACCCTGGAGATGAAAGCCAGAGCTCCTCAGTTCCTCAGTTCCTATAGATATGTTTGCTTCCTGGAAATCCAGGAACTCACTCTATCCCAGGGTAAGTTAGTGTCAGCAATAGGGAATGGTCCTGGGAGGACCTGAGGGGGAACTGAATTTAGAGATCAGTCCTCCCTGCCAGGCAGCTTGCAAAAGCCTGGCCTTTCAACCTGAGAAGACAATGAGCAGAGACGCTTCATTCTGGTATCTCTGCAAGGGGCAGACAACTTGTCAGAGAGTGCCTTCGATACTGAAACAGAACTACTAAATGACACAGGTAACAACTTGGAAGAAAAGAAGGAACGCTTAATGATGGTCAACCACAGTTCAAAAAAGACTTTCTGGAACGAAGGAACATGATTTTTCACTTTTAAAAAAAATCAGTGGATGGTTTGAAAGAGATGTTCACTTTTTTATTATTATTGTGGTAAAATATATAAAACAAAACATTTGCCACTTCAACTATTTTTATGTGTAGAGCTCTATGACGTTAATTACATTCACCATGTTGTGCAACCATCACCACTATCTTTTTTCCAAATTTTTCTGCCACCTTCACAGGGACTCGGTGCTCTTTAAGCAGTAACACCCTCTTTACCCCTGCCATCTACCCCCATAACCACTAACACTAACACTTCGGTTTCAATGCATTTGCCTATTCTAGATATATTCTAGGTTTTTTTTTTAAGATATTTTATATGTTGTTGTTAACTGTTGTCAAGTCAGCCCCCTACTCATGGCGAACCCATGCACAATGGAATGAAATGTTGCCCTCTCCTGTACCATCCCCATGATTGGCTGCAGATCAGACAGCTTTGATACACAGGGTTTTCAATGGCAAGTGAGGTCATACAATATTTGTCCTTTTGTGTCTGACTTATTACACTCAGCATAACTTTTTCAAGGTTCTATCATGTCGTAGCATTTCTCTTTATGAATGAATAATATTCTGTTGGATGTATATAGTACATTTTATTTATCCAGTCATCTGTTGATGAACGTATAGGTTGTTTTCACCTCTTGGCTACTGTGAATAGTGCTGCAATGAATATTGGTGTACACATCTCTGTTTGAGTCCCTGCTTTCATGTCTTTTGGGTATATACCTAGGAGTGGGATTGCTGGGTCACATGGTAATTTTAAAGGAGGCCTGGTGGTACAGTGGTTAAAGTGCTGGGCTGCTAATCAAAAGGTCAGCGGTTCAAATTCACCACGACTCCACAGGAGAAAGATGTAGTCTGCTTCTGTAAAGATTAAAAAAAAAGCCTTGAAAATCCTATGAGGCAGTTCTACTTTGTCATATGGCGTCGCTATGATTCAACATCAACTCGACAACAGTAGGTTTGGTTTGGCTTTTGGTATTATGGTAACTTTATGTTTAACTTTTTGAGGAACCGCCACACTTTTCCACAGCAGCTGCACCGTCTTATAATCCTAACAACAATAGATGAGGGTTCCAATTTCTCCACATCTCCCCAACACTTGTTTACTGATTTTCTGATAATAGCCATCCCAGTGGGGGTGAAGTGGAATCTCATTGTGGTTTTGATTTGCATTTCCCCAATGATTAATGACATTGAGTATCTTTTCATGTGCCTATAGTGTCGCTATGAGTCAGAATTGACTCGATGGCAACTGTTGGTTTTGGTTTGGTATTAAGCACTTATAGGAGCCCTGGTGGCACAATGATTGAGCACTTGGCTGCTAACCAAAAGGTTGGCAGTTTGAATCCACCAGCTGCTCTGCAGGAAAAAGATGTGGCAGTCTGTTTCCATAAGGGTTACAACCTTGGAAACCTTATGGGGCAGTTCTACTCTGTCCTTCAGGGTCACTATGAATCAGAATCAACTCCACAGCAATGAGGTTTTGGTTTTATATTGGCCATTTGTATATCTTTTTTTGATAAAATATCTACTTAAGTCATATACCCATTTTTGATTGAGTTGTCTTTTTTTTGTTGAGTTGTAGTACTTTATATATTCTGGATATTAATCCTTTATCAGGTATATAGTTCCCAAATATTTTCTCCTGTTCTGTAGGTTGTCTCTTCACTTTGTTGTATAATCCTTTGATGCAGAAAAGTTTTTAATTTCGCTGAAGTCCAATTTACCTCTTTTGTCATTTTTTATTTGTGCTCTTGGTGTAATACCTAATAACCCATTGTTGAAAACTAGGTCCTGGAGCATGACCCTTATCTTTTATTCTAACAGCTTTACAGTTTTAGTTCTTAAATTTAGATTGATGATCCATTTTCAGTTAATTCTCATATATGGTATGAGGTATAGGTCCAGGTTCATTCTTTTGCATATGGAAATCCAGCTGCCCCAGAACTATTTATTGAAGAGATTGTTTTTTCCTCATTGAATGGGCTTAGCACCTTTGTGGAAAATCAGTTGGCCATAGAAGTATGGGTTTATTTCTAGACTCCAATTCTATTCCCTTGATCTACATGTCTATTATTATATCACTACCAGGCTGTTTTGATTAGTGTAGCTTTTTAGTATGTTTTAAAATCAGGAAGAGTGAGTCCTCCTACTTTGTTCTTCTTTTTCAAGATTGCTTTGGCTAGTCAGGGTCCCTAGTAATTCCATATAAATTCGAGAATTGGCTTTTCCATTTCTGCAAACTGATGCAGCACTGGAATGCTCACTCACCTATGCCAAGAAATTTGGAAGACAGCCACCTGGCCAACAGACTGGAAGAGATCCCTATTTATCCCTAGTCCCAATAAAGGTGATCCAACCGAATGCGGAAATTATCCAACAATATCATTAATATCACATGCAAGCAAAATTTTGGTGGACATCATTAAAAAGCTGCTGCAGCAATGTATCGACAGATAACTGCCAGAAATTCAAGCCGGATTTAGAAGACGACGCAAAACCAGGGATATCATGGCGGATGTCAGATGGATGTTTACCTGTTTTTATTGACTATGCAAAGGCATTTGACTGTGTAGATCATAACAAACTTTGGATAACACTGCAAAGAATGGGAATTCCAGAACACCTAAATGTGCTCGTGAGGAACCTTTACATAGATCAAGAGGCAGTTGTTCTGACAGAACAAGGGGATACTGATTGGTTTAAAGTCAGGAAAGGTGTATGTCAGGGTTGTATCCTTTCACCATATCTATTCAATCTGCATGCTGAGCAAATAGTCTGAGAAGCTGGACTATATGAAGAAGGATGGGGCATCAGGATTGGAGGAAGACTCATTAACAACCTGCATTATGCAGATGACACAACTTTGCTTGCTGAAAGTGAAGAGGACTTGAAGCACTTACTAATGATGATCAAGGACCACAGCCTTCAGTATGGATTACGCCTCAACATAAAGAAAACAAAAATCCTCACAACTGGACCAATGAGCTATATCATAATTAATGGAGAAAAGATTGAGGTTGTCAAGGATTTCAATTTTACTTGGATCCACAATCAACATCCATGGAAACAGCAGTCAAGAAATCAAAAGACTCATTGCATTGGGCAAATCAGCTGCAAAAGACCTCTTTAAAGTATTGAAAAGCAAAGATGTCGCCTTGAAGACTAAGGTAAGCCTGACCCAAGCCACAGTGTTTTCAATTGCCTCATATGCATGTGAAAACTGGACAATGAATAAGGAAGACCAAAGAAGAATTGACGCCTTTGAATTGTGGCATTGGCAAAGAATATTGAATATACCATGGACTACCAAAAGAATATTTTATTATCCTGGAAGAAGTACAACCAGAATGCTCCTTAGAAGCAAGGATGGCGAGACTACATCTCACACACTTTGGGCATGTTATCAGGAGGGATCAGTCCCTGGAGAAGGACATCATGCTTGGTAAAGTAGAGGGTCAGCGAAAAAGAAGAAGACCCTCAACGAGATATTTTGACACAGTGGCTGCAACAATGGGCTCAAGCATAGCAACAATTATGAGGATGGTGCAGGACCCGGCAGTGTTTTGTTCTGTTGTGCATAGGGTCGCTATGAGTCGGGACGAACTCGATGGCACCTAACAACAACAACATTTCTGCAAAGAAGGCTGTTGGAGTCTTGATAAGGATTACGTTGAATCTACAGATCACTTTGGGTAGTACTGACATCTTAATATAGTCTTCCAATCCATGAACATGGAACGGCCTTTATTTATGTCTCCTGAATTATTTTAGTGAAGTCTGTTTCCACTTCCCGCCCAAGTATGAAGCCTCTGATAATGCTCCTCAGGGGGTTCAGTCTTGTTTAGGCCCGTAGTCACCCTGGGATGACAGTAGTTTTGGCAGGTCTTTCTTTGACTCTTTCTCTGACCACACCAAGCTGTTAAATTCCACTAATTGCTGGCTGATTGCTCTATTGTTTACAGCAATGCCTCAGTAATGCCATGGTGCATAAAATGCTTCATGTGTGAATCCAATCAAATTCAGACTCCTCTGAAGGTTCAGTTGCAAAGATCTGTGTTTGAGATTTGCTCTTCTCAGCAGTCTCTCTTATGCTCTCTGTCAAACTAGTCAGCCTACAGTTTAGCCTGTATCTCCAATGAATCTATCAATCTTTTCAGAATTGGCTTTCTCCACAACCTCCACTGTTTTTGAGAGTGCCTTTAGACTTGAACTTCTACATAGTCTGTTGCAAATGAATTCAGCTCTTTGGGAGGTGTTTAGAGCTCTCTGTTCTGTGGCAGAAGCAGCCCTGATGGTGCAGTGGTTAAAACGCTCAGCTGCTAACCAAAAGGTGGGCGATTTGAACCCACCAGCCTCTCTGTGGGAGAAAGATGTGGCAGTCTGCTCCCATTAAGATTTACAGCCTTGGAAATTCTATGGGGCAGTTCTACTCTGTCCTCTAGGGTTGCTGTGAGTTGAAGTCCACTCATCAGAAATGGATGGGGAGTGTCCTACAGTGGGTTTCTCTCCCTAGACAAAACCTCTGCATCACAGCTCTGGTGCTAGGTGCAGAAATAATACCATGCTTCTCCCTGTGACATCACTGCTTTAGATGCTGAAAATTCATTGGATAGTGGAGGTATCAGCTTGCACCTCTCAGCATGAAACCCCTGACAAGGGCGATTGGGGCCCGAATATTCTCAGCAGCACCAGCTCCAAGGGAGAACATCTGTCCCATGAGTGGGACTTGGCAGAAGAAGGGAGTGCCACATCTGGACCCCACTTGCTTAAAACTTTGCCTCAGCAATAGATAGCTAGGGGACAGGATGATAAATGCTAACATCCTGCCCCTCCTGGGAAGCTAGCCTTCTGACTGGGAGCTAAGGATAGAGAAAGACCTGGCTTGTTGCCTGTACCAGTCTGGACTGGAGTTCTGTCTCACTGAGTTTGGAGGGAGGGTGTGATGCTGCAGGTCTTGGTTAGAATAACACAGACTCTAACAGTTCCTACCGACTTTTAGTACATTTTCTTGAATAAATGTGTCTTTATTTGATGTATGTCCATAAGGTCATCTCCTGAGACTTTAAATGGTTGGCTTTTTAAATCATTTCCACCAGTTTCACTAAGGAGCTAGTCTGAAGAGCTCCTCATGCTGTCATGCCAAAAGTGGAACTACAAAGCAAAATATATAACTAATAAGGTAGCAGAAGGAGTAAATGAAGTAATAAGAAATACTTTAATATAAAAGAAGGAAAAAAGAAACAAACGAAAGAGTGGACAAATAGATAATACATAGTCCAATGGTAGATTGAAAATCAACCATGTCAGTTATTACAACAAATGTAAATGAAATAAACACTCAAAAAAAAAAAACAAACTTGTTTGGTGCTGTCGAGTCAGTTCTGACCCACAGTGATCCCATGTGACAGAGTAGAACTGCCCATAGGGTTTTCTTCACTGTAATCTTTACAGAAGCAGATCATTAGATCTTTCTTCCATGGGGCCGCTGGGTGACTTCAAACCACCAATCTTTTGGCTAGCAGCTGAGTGCTTAACTGTTGTGCCATCAGGGCTCCTAAGACAAATTTATTAGGCTGGATTTTTAAAAAATTAACTATACATCACTTATAAGTTGTTGTTGTTGTTGTTAGGTGCCATCAAGTCAGTTCTGACTCATAGCGACCCTATGCACAACAGAACAAAACACTGCCTGGTCCTGTGCCATCCTTACAATTGTTGTTGTGCTTGAGCTCATTGTTGCAGCCACTGTGTCAATCCACCTCGTTAAAGGTCTTCCTCTTTTCTGCTGACCCTGTACTGTGCCAAGCATTATGTCCTTCTCCAGGGACTGATCCCTCCTGACAACATGTCCAAAGTATGTGAGCATTCTGGTTGTACTTCTTCTAAGACAAATTTGTTCGTTCTTTTAACAGTCCATGTGAAGTCCAGTCTTCACAATGTTATCCATAATTTGTTATGATCCACACATAACAAAATCTTTGCATAGTCAATAAAACACAAATAAACATCTTTGTGCTATTCTCTGCTTTCAACCAAGATTCATCTGACATCAACTATGATATCCCTCATTCCATGTTCTCTTCTGAACCTGCTTGAATTTCTCGCAGTTCCCTGCTGATGTACTACTACAACCATTTTTGAATTATCTTCAGCAAAATTTTACTTAGACATGATATTAATGATATTGTTTGATAATTTCTGCATTCTGTTGGATCACCTTTCTTTGGAAAGGGTGCATATATGGATTTCTTCCAGTCAGTTGGCCAGGTAGCTGTCTTCCAAATTTTTAGGCATAGGCAAGTGAGAGCTTTCAGTGTTACATCCTTTTGTTGAAGCATCTCAATTGGTATTTCATCAATTCCTGGGCAGATGAGTGGTGGAATTCTAAGACTGCCCCCATGATGTCTACCCCTAGTATACACAACGTGTATAATCTCCTCCCCTTTAGTGTAGGCGGGAGCCCTCACGGTGACAAAAGCTCAGCAGTTCTAACCCACCAGCCACTCCTTGGAAACCCTATGTGGCAGTCCTACTCTGTCCTATCAGGTCACTATGAAATAGAATTGACTCGAACGCAATAGGTTTTTTTGGTTTTAGTGTGGGAGAATACTGTAAATATGATGTGCTATCACTGCTGTGATTTTGTCATGTTACATGACCAGAAGGATTTTGCAGGTTACTAATCAGTTAACTGTGAGTTAATCAAAAGGCAGCTTATCCAGTTGGGTATTACCTAATCACATGAGCCCTGAATCTAAGTCTAAAGGTCAAAGATAGAGGAAGTCAGAGATTCAATGCATGAGGGAAATTTAGTGCAAGAGAAGATTCTCCGTTGCTGACTCTGAAGTTGAAGGGTGTCACAGGGTAAGTACATGAGGGTGGCCATTAGGAGCTGAAAGTGATCCCCAGCTAACAGCCAGCAAGAAAACAGAGACCTCAGTCCTATAACCACAAGGAACTGAATTCTGTTAACAATCTGAATAAACTTGGAAGTGAATTCTTCTCTACAGCTTCTAAAGTGATAGCTCAGCCTGGCCAACACGTCGATTTCAGCCTTGTGAGAACTTCAGTTGAGAACCTAGCCATGCCATGCCCAGACTTCTGACCTACAGAACTGTGAAATAATAAATGAGTATTGTTTCAAGCCTCCAAGTTTGTGGTATTTTTACACAATAGAAAACTAATGTGCCTCTACACTGAGAACTACAAAATATTACTATAACCTAGTACCTAAATAAATGAAGGGATGTGCCATGTTCATAAATTGCAAGACTTCCTGTTATACAGATACCAATTCTCCCCTAAATTGTTCTATATATTTAATGCAATCCAAATCAAGATGTCAGCCAGGTTTTTTTTACATGTGTGTGAATGTGTGTGTAATAAAGTGAAGTCTGTGTTTTATATACCAGCATATCCAAAATGATCTTAAAGAAGGACAAAATTGGAAGAATTACACTACCAGAATTCAAATACTATTATAAAAAAAAATTATAAAGCTACTATAATTTAAAAAGTGCAATATTGGAACTAGAATAGACAAATAATTTGATGGAACAGAATTGAGAGCCCAGGAGACATTTGGCAATGTCTGAAAG
This sequence comes from Elephas maximus indicus, assembly GCF_024166365.1. NCBI lineage: Eukaryota > Metazoa > Chordata > Mammalia > Proboscidea > Elephantidae > Elephas > Elephas maximus. The sequence goes on from NC_064846.1 coordinate 132,316,640, forward strand.
TATTTTGATTGTTTAAAACTGCGGTGGGGGGAGGAGGGAGATGTGGTGTTGCAACTGGCGTTTGGTGGGTGGAAGCCAGGGATGCTGCTAAACATCCTACAGTGCATAGGACAGCTTCCCACAAAAAAAAAAAAAAAGAAATTATCCAGCCCAAAATGTCAATAGTGACAAGATCAAGAAAACTTGATCTAAACTCATAGCTTTGTTTTTATTCCTCAATTGAATTATATGTCACTGAAAGTAAAGCAGCTTCTGTTCAAAGTCAGAAAAGAGTTTCTGGCAAATTGATATATAATACATTAATGACAGTCCTAAAAAAAAACAAGCAATCCATAAATCAGTCACACCAACATCTCTCACCACTTTGAAATTTCCTTCATCTACTCCAAAACTTTAGCAATCTCATCTGCTCGTATTGTGTTGCTTGGCATGTAATAGGCAACACTTTTGAATGTTTCACAGTAACAAAATATAACACAACTCCATCTGTTTATGAGTACCATTTTTTCTGAGGTTCCATAAGCACTTGATTTTTTTTAATTTTTTTGAGTAGCTGAACTCAACACGTGTAGTACCATGACTCAAATAATTCTGTTGAAGTGACCACAATATTCACAGTTATGATCATGTTCACACATGTTTAGGCCATAGTAAATATTTCAAAACAACAAATTGACTGGCAAAGATCTTTACTGCATAATATATCTTGATTTCAGACATGATAAAATGTGGGGGAAAAGCAGTATCTAAGAATTAATGAAATATATAATCATAATAATGTAAACATCAAATGTTCATTTAACCAAAAATTATAATACAAATCTTTTGGGAGGATGAGGGGAGAAAGAAGGGAAGTGACAATGTGTAAGAGAGGCAAACTCTCAGCATCCATAGTAAGTCTAAAATTGAAACATTGAAAAATAGCAGCATAAGCATTTTACTTGGAAATATAGAGAAAAATATCTGAAGCAGCCAAAAGAGCTGAAAATATTTGCTCTGAAAATGGGAAATTATAGGAGTGGGACTAGGTACCACTTTTTCATATACCGTTTTTAGTATTGTTAATTTTGTAAACTAGGTATATAAATTATCTTGGTAATATAACAGAATTTTGAAGTCAAGAACAAATGACCAACGGAAGAAATGTTTGCAATATATAGTGTAGGTCAAGGCTCAATATCTAAAATAAAGAGCTCCTTCACTTTGATACAAAAAAAGATAAAAAACCCAAAAGGAAAAAAATGAGCAAACATATAAGCAACAAATTCATAGAAAAGCAACTCCACACGGACATCAGACAAATGAAAAGATATGCAATCTCAGTAAAATCAAGAAAATGCAAATTAAAGTAATTCACTTTTTGCCTGATGGATTCACAAAGAAAAAGTAAAAAAGAAGAATGATAATACCAACTGTTGGTGGGATCAATAAAAATGATACTTTCATATCTTGTTGGTGAAAATGTAAATTGTTACTATTTTTGGAAAACAATCTGTTAATATTTCTAAAAACTACAATTGTGAAAATACAGAGAAAATTGCTGAAGATTTGTTGGCAGAAAACTTCCCTGATATTGTGAAAAATGAGAAGACACCTATCCAAGATGCTCATCGAACTCCACATGAGGTAGGTCTGAAAAGAAAGTCACCAAGACATATTATAATCAAATGTGCCAAAACCAAAGAAAAAGACAGAATTATAAGAGCAGCGAGGAAAAAAATGAAAAGTCACCTACAAAGGACAGCCAATAAGAATAAGCTTGGACTACTCAGCAGAAACCATGCAGGCAAGAAGGCAAGGGGATGACGTATTTACAAAATTGATGGAAAAAAATTGCCTGCCTAGAATCATATATCCAGCAAAACTCTTAATTATGAAGGTGAAATTAAGACATTTCCAGATAAACACAAGTTCAGAGAATTAAAAAAAAAAAACCAAAACTACAAGAAATACTAAAGGAAGTGCTTTGGTTAGAAAATCAATAATATCAGGTATCAAGCCAAGACTAGAACACTGGGCAGAGCAACCAGAAGTCAACCCAGAAAGGGAAATGCAAAAAAAAAAAAAAGATTATAAGAAAAAAGCTCAAAAGAGGTTAACAACTTTATTATACCAAAGAAGACAACATTAAAATAATAAAGAGGGACTAAGAAATGTAATCATACACCTTCCATATGGAGAGGAAGATACGGCGATACAAAGAAATAAAAGCTAGGTTTAAATATAGAAAAATAGGGGTAAATAATAAGGTAACCACAAAGGACACAAACTATACTACTCATCAAAATAAAATACAAGGGAAAAATACAGACTCAGCAGAAACAATATCAACAACAACAAATATGAGGAAAGGACAATATATAAAGAAAATCTACTCAGCACATAAAATTAAGTGGGAAAAAGAAACCGTCAACAACACACAAAAAAAGACATCAAAGTGATAGCACTAAATTCATACCTATCCAGAATTACCCTGAATGTAAATGGACTAAATGCACCAATAAATAGACAGAGTAGCAGAATGCATTAAAAAACAAGGTCCATCTATATGCTGCCGACAAGAGACACCCTAGACTTAGAGACACAAACAAACTAAAACACAAAGGATGGAAAAAAATATATATCAAGCAAACAACAATCAAAAAAGAGCAGGACTGGCAATATTCATTTCTGACAAAAGAGACTTTAAAGTTAAATCCATCAGAAAGGATAAGGAAGGAGATTATATAATGATTAAAGGGAAAATACACCAAGAAGATATAACCATATTAAATATTTATGCACCCAATGACAGGGCTGCAAGATACATAAAATAAACTCTATCAGCATTGAAAAGCAAGATATACAGCTCCACAATAATAGTTAGAGACTTCAATACACCACTTTCGGCGAAGGACAGGACATCCAGAAAGAAGCTCAATGAACACACGGAAGATCTAAATGGCACAATCAGCCAACTTGACCTCGTAGGCATATACAGAACTCCACCCAATAACAACCAAGTATACTTTCTTTTCTACTGCACATGGAACATTCTCTAGGACAGACAAAATATTAGGTCATAAAGCAAGCCTTAGCAGAATCCAAAACATTCAAATATTGCAAAGCATCTTCTCTGACCATAAGGACAAAAAAGTGGAAATCAATAACAGGAAAAGCAGGGAAAAGAAATCAAACACTTGGAAACTGAACAATACCCTGCTCAAAAAAGACTGGATTAGAGAAGACATTAAGGATGGAATAAAGAAATTCAGAGAATCCAATGAGAATGAAAACACTTCCTATCAGAACCTTTGGGACACAGCAAAAGCGGTGCTCAGAGGCCAATTTAAATCAATAAATGTTCACATCCAAAAAGAAGAAAGAGCCAAAATCAAAGAATTATCCCTACAACTTGAACAAATAGAAAGAGAGCAACAAAAGTAACCCACAGGCACCAGAAGAAAAGAAATAATAAAAATCAGAGCTGAACTAAAAGAAATAGAAAACAGAAAAACAATTGAAAGAATTAACAAGACCAAAAGCTGGTTTTTAGAAAAACTCAACAAAATTGATAAACCATTGGCCAAACTGACAAAAGAAAAACAGGAGAGGAAGCAAATAACCCGAATAAGAAATGAGATGGGCGATATTACAACAGACCCAACTGAAATTAAAAGAATCATATCAGATTACTATGAAAAACTATACTCAAACAAATTTGACAACCTAGAAAAATGGATGAATTTCTAGAAACACACTACCTACCTAAACTAACACAAACAGAGGTAGAACAACTAAATAGACCCATAACAAAAGAAGAGAATGAAAAGGTAATCAAAAAACTCCCAACAAAAAAAAGCCCTGGTCAGGACGGCTTCACTGCCGAGTTCTACCAAACTTTCAGAGAAGAGTTAACATCACTATTACTAAAGGTATTTCAGAGCATAGAAAAGGACGGAATATTACCAAACTCATTCTATGAAGCCACCATATCCCTGATACCAAAACCAGGTAAAGACACGACAAGAAAAGAAAATTATAGACCTATATCCCTCATGAATGTAGATGCAAAAATTCTCAACAAAATTCTAGCCAATAGAATTCAACAACATATCAAAAAAAGAATTCACCATGACCAAGTGGGATTCATACCAGGTATGCAGGGATGGTTCAACATTAGAAAAACAATTAATGTAATCCACCACATGAATAAAACAAAAGAATCACATCGTTTTATCAATTGATGCAGAAAAGGCATTTGACAAAGTTCAACACTCATTCATGATAAAAACTCTCAGCAAAATAGGAATAGAAGGAAAATTCCTCAACATAATAAAGGGCATGTATACAAACCCAACAGCCAACATCACCCTAAATGGAGAGAGCCTGAAAGCATTCCCACTGAGATCGGGAACCAGACAAGGATGCCCTTTATCACCGCTCTTATTCAACATTGTGCTGGAGGTCCTAGCCAGAGCAGTTAGGCTACATAAAGAAATAAAAGACATCCAGATTGGCAAGGAAGAAGTATCTCTATTTGCAGATGACATGATCTTATCCACAGAAAACCCTAAGGAATCCTCCAGAAAACTACTGAAACTAATAGAAGAGTTCAGCAGAGTATCAAGATACAAGGTAAACATGCAAAAATCAGTTGGATTCCTCTATACCAAGAAAAAGAACATCGAAGACGAAATCACCAAATCAATACCACTTACAGTAGCCCTCAAGAAGATGAAATACTTAGGAATAAATCTTACCAGAGATGTAAAAGACTTATACAAAGAAAACTACAAGACACTACTGCAAGAAACCAAAAGAGGCTTACATAAGTGGAAGAACATACCTTGCTCGTGGGTAGGAAGACTCAACATTATAAAAATGTCTATTCTACCGAAAGCGATCTATACATTTAATGCAATTCTGATCCAAATCCCAATGACATTCTTTAATGAGATGGAGAAAGAAATTACCAATTTCATATGGAAGGGAAAGAGGCCCCGGATAAATAAGGCATTACTGAAAAAGAAGAACAAAGTGGGAGGCCTTACTTTACCTGATTTGAGAACCTATTATACCGCCACAGTAGTCAAAACAGCCTGGTACTGGTACTATAAAAGATACTTGGACCAATGGAACAGAATTGAGAATCGAGACATAAATCCATCCACATATGAGCAGTTGATATTTGACAAAGGCCCCAAAACAGTTAAATGGGGAAAAGATAGTCTTTTTAACAAATGGTGCTGGCATAACTGGATATCCGTCTGCAAAAAAATGAAACAAGACCCGTACCTCACTCTATGCACAAAAACGAGCTCAAAATGGATCAAAGACCTAAATATAAAATCTAAAATGGTAAAGATCATGGAAGAAAAAATAAGGACAAGGTTAGGAGCCCTAACACATGGCATAAACAGTATACAAAACATTACTAAGAATACAGAAGAAAACCTAGATAACTGGGAACTCCTAAAAATCAAACACCTATGCTCATCCAAAGACTTCATCAAAAGAGTAAAAAGATTACCTACGGACTGGGAAAAAGTTTTTAGCTATGACATTTCTGATCAGTGTCTGATCTCTAAAATCTACATGATACTGCAAAAACTCAACTACAAAAAGACAAATAACCCAATTAAAAAATGGGCAAAAGATATGAATAGACACTTCCCTAAAGAAGACATTCAGGTAGCTAACAGATATATGAGGAAATGTTCACAATCATTAGCCATTAGAGAAATGCAGGTCAAAACTACAATGAGATTTCATCTTACTCCAACAAGGCTTGCATTAATCCAAAAAACACAAAACAATAAATGTTGGAGGGGCTGTGGAGAGATTGCAACACTTCTACACTGCTGGTGGGAATGTCAAATGGTACAACCACTTTGGAAATTGATTTGGCACTTCCTTGTAAAGCTAGAAATAGAACTACCATACGATCCCACTCCTTGGAATATATCCTAGAGAAATAAGAGCCTTTACAAGAACAGATATATGCACACCCATGTTTATTGCAGCTCTGTTTACAATAGCAAAAAGATAGAAGCAACCAAGGTGCCCATCAACAGATGAATGGATAAATAAATTATGGTATCTTCACACAATGGAATACTACGCATCGATAAAGAGCAGTGATGAACCTGTGAAACATTTCCTAACATGGAGGAACCTGGAAGGCATTATGCTGAGTGAAATTAGTCAATTGCAAAAGGACAAATATTGTATAAGACCACTATTATAAGAACTTGAGAAACAGTTTAAAGTGAGAAGAAAACATTCTTTTGTGGTTACGAGAAGGGGGAGGGAGGGAGGGTGGGAGAGGGGCATTCACTAATTAGATAGCAGATAGGAACTACTTTAGGTGAAGGGAAAGATAGCACACAATACAGTGGAGGTCAGCACCACTGGACTAAACCAAAAGCAAAGAAGTTTCCTGAATAAACTGAATGCTTCGAAGGCCAGCATAGCAGGGGCAGGGGTCTGGGGACCATGGTTTCAGGGGACATCTAAGTCAATTGGCATAATGAAATCTATTAAGAAACCATTCTGCATCCCACTTTGAAGAGTGGCATCTGGGGTCTTAAACACCAGCAAGCAGCCATCTAAGATGCATCGATTGGTCTCAACCCACCTGGATCAAAGGAGAATGAAGAACACCAAGGACACAAGGCGATTACGAGCCCAAGAGACAGAAAGGGCCACATGAACCAGCGACTACATCATCCTGAGACCAGAAGAACTAGATGGTGCCCGGCTACAACCTATGACTGCCCTGACAGGGAACACAACGGAGAACCCCTGAGGGAGCAGGAGAACAGTGGGATGCAGACCCCAAAGTCTCATAAGACCAGATTTAATGGTCTGACTGAGACTAGAAGGACCCCAGTGGTCATGGCCCCCAGACCTTCTATTGGCCCAGGACAGGAACCATTCTCGAAGCTAACTCTTCAGACATGGACTGGACTGGAGAATGGGTTGGAGAGGGATGCTTGTGAGGAGTGAGCTTCTTGGATCAGGTGGATACTTGAGATTATGTTGGCATCTGCTGCCTGGAGGGGAGATGAGAGGGTGGGGGGTGGTTAGAAGCTGGTGAAATGGACATGAAAAGAGAGTGGAGGGAGAGAGCGGGCTGTCTCATTAGGGGGAGAATAATTGGGAGTGTGTAGCAAGGTGTATACGGGTTTTTGTGTGAGAGACTGACTTGGTTTGTAAACTTTCACTTAAAGCACAATAAAAATTATTTAAAAAAAAAACTACAATTGCACATACTTTTCAACCCAGAAATCCCACTCGTTGGACCATAACACATGGAAATAAAAACACTGTCTTAGGCTGGGTTCTTTAGAAAAGCAAAACCAGTAAAGGATATAAATATATACATGGAGAGAGATTTATATCAAGGAAATGGCTCACAGGGTTGTAGAGGCTGAAATGTCCCAAGTCCATGGGTCACGATAGAGGCTTCTCCTGATGCATTTAGCCACCGGGGCTGGCAAACCCAAGATCAGCAGATCAGAGAGCAGCGCTCTTGCTCACAGGTTGTGAAGATCGACAACTCCCAGGATCAGCAAGCAAGACCACAGGCAAGGTGGTAGCTCAAGGTCCAAGAACCAGAGGTCAGATGAACAGGAGACAGCTGCAGGATCTGGAACAAGCAAAAGCCCCTGAGCCCTGCCAGAAAACCTGCCCACACTCAATGCAGGCCACACACCCAAGGAAACTCCCCTTCAACCAAATGGCTGCTCACAGCAGATCCGATCATGGGGGTGACCACATCAAATCTCAACAGGGAAGTGACCACAACATCACACGACTTCCAAAACACTGAGAATCATGGCCCAGCCAAGTTGACACACAGTTTTAACTATCACAAACACTAATATGATAGACAAATCCAGTATACTGAGGAATATATACAGGACTGTTTATTGCAGCAATATTTGTAGAGGCAAAAAGAAAAATGGAAGCAAAATAAATGTCAGTCAATGGGGCAATGGAATTTTTTTTATAGTTTTTTAGTTTTTTTTATTGAAAAGAATGATTCAAGTCCATGATGTACAGTGAAAAAAGGAAGAATCAGAGAACTACATTTCAAAGATCCCGTTTTTGTTAAACAGTTCTAAGTGTGTGGGGGGGGGATGGGTGGGAGGGTGGTGTGTGTCTATGTAAGATTATATTACCATGGAGTAAAGTCTGGAAGAATAAACACCAAGTTATTTACATTGATTACCTGGAGGTGTCAGTGGGGCTGAGGATGTCAATAAAAAAATTAAACGAAGCGCATTTTTCTAAAAAGTGTTCATGATAAAAACAGTATGTATGGTATTATCTCATCTAAGTAAAACTACACTTGCAAATATGCATGTATAAACAAAAGAATGGTCTCCCAAACATTAGTGGTGTGGATCTTGGGGTGGTGAAAGATTCCAGAAAGCATTTACTTTCTCCCTTACATTTTTTAAGTTCTGTGAATTTTTCAAAAAGCAAAAATAAAAACAATGAAGTTATTTTCATTGTTAAACATAATAAATAAAAATAAAGATAGAAAGTAGAAGAGAGAGAACTGATGAAGAAACCAGGTAGGATTAAAAATTGGGCAGCCAAGCATCCCAGAAACATAATGGGAAGAAGATCTTTCTGTGTCATCTTTGATTGGAACCTGTCACCATGGCACCAGAGCCATGGCCCTCAGATAATCTTTTTCATTGTTCTATTTAATTGGCCCTCACCTATATCTGTACCAGAGACTACTGACAACCTCAGACCTAGATAATTATCCTGGGTCCCTCCAAGAAACCAGCTGGAGAGCCCAGAGTATAGTGTTTCTACTTGGTGTGAACTTGTTTCCTTAGATTTGCTTATTCAAGATTATATCATGGTCCATTATGCCCAGGTTCCAGGTTCTATTATCCAAACCATCAACTTCTCTCTGTTCTTTGTGTCAGTAAAAACAACTCTGTCCCAGCCACCGCCCACCCAGGCTATAAAACAGGTTTCGAGCTTTCACAGTGAATCACATCCCTGACATGTAAACAAGAACCTGCTTTTCCCAGACTGACATGTCTTTCCTTGAGAGTGACACCTTTTATTTTCCACCCACACACCACCCAAAGTTCTTGAGTCATCTTTGGTTCTATCTGCTCTGAATGAATCTCATTTGTGGTTCCTGCTGGTAAAAGAGGTAGGAGTACAATATCACTTTTCCTTGGCCTGATAACAACCACCATTTTTTCTTTCTTAATGACTATTTCTGAGCTTTTCCTGAGCCACTGAAATGATGCCACATTACCTCTGTTTCTGAATTCTATCCACCTGTTTCACTCATTGTCATTTTGCTCAGGCCAAAGACCTTGCGATCATCCTTGACTCATTCTCTCTCAGATCCATTCCATTGGTAAATTCTTACCCTCTACTTCACTCAACATTATCAGCCATTAGGGAAATGCAAATTAAAACCACAATGAGATACCATTCCATATCCACTAGAAATGGCTAAAATTAAAAAATACTAACAATACCAATGCTGACGAGGATCAGAGCAACTGGAAATCTCATACATTGCTGACAGGAATGCAAAGTGGTATAGCTGCTGTGGAAAGCAGTGTGGTGATATCTTATAATGTTAAACATACACTTATTATATACACCAATTGCACACCTAGATATTACACACAAAAAATGAAAATTCATGTCCACATGAAACCTGTACACAAATGTTTATAGCAGTTTTATTCATAATCTCCAAGAACTAGAAATAACCCAAATGTACCGCAGTTGGTGAATGGATAAACAAACTGTGGAACATCCATAAAACAGAATAAAAAGGAGTAAACTATTGATTCACACAACAACGTGGATGAAGGTCAAATGAATTTTGCTAAGTGTAAAAAATCAGACTCAAAAAGCTACATACTATATGATTTCATTTATGTGAAATTCTGGAAAAGACAAAGCTATAGGGACAGAAATCAGTTCAGTGATTTCCAGCAGCTGGGGATGGGGTAGGGTATGACAACAAATGGGCAGCAGGAGGCAACTTTTTAGGATAATGGAGCTGTTCTGTATCAGGGCTATGGTGGTAGATATATGACTGAATTTGTCAAAACCCATAGAACCGTACATCACAAAAACTGAATTTTAATGTATGTGAATTTAGATACAAAGGTAGATATGCATAATCCGACTACTCACCACCTCCACCACTATACCTCTGGTCTAAAGCACCATCAGCTCTTGCCTAGACTTCTACAGTAGTCTCCTAACTGGTCTCTTACCTCTGTTCTTGCTCCCTACACACATAGTGTATTCTGCACACAGTAGCCAGAATGACCTTTTCACATTTAAGTCATATCATGTTATATCCACTCTCAACAGACTTAAAATCCCTCTAAATAAAGATTATTATTAGGTCCTTTCCCTTAAGGGAAAACTGAGGCATGAAAAGCATAAAGATCTTGCATAAAGTCACAGTTGAACTTGGGTTACTCTAGTTCCCTTTCCGTTATGCTGACCCACCATGCTTATTTGAAAGGTTGCCTTATTTCCTTCCATTGCAAGAGGGAGGTCTTGTTGAAAATCTTTATAAAGGACAAGCAAAACAGAAACATGATAGAATGGCAGCTGGCATGCAAGGGTCCTGTAGACTAAAGGTCTGGATTTAGTTTAGTGGGCCAAATCTGATCTTTATTAAGTAAGGTCTAAGAGTAGATTTTCATTCTGCATCAATTATAATATTGTGCATGGGCTGGAAAATACGTTAGTATAATTTGTTGTCATTGTTGTTCTGGGGAATCCCCAAACATGACTGGCTTTATATAAAATTATGAAATAAATAAAAGTTTCCTTTTGAAACTCCAAAAATAAAAACAAATAAAATTCAGTGTTCTTTTACCATGGTCCCTAAAGCCCTACATGATCTGGCCCCTGCCTACCTCTCTGCCCTCATCACCTAGTGGTTGCCTCTTCATGCACTGTATTCCAGTCAAACTGATCTCCTTGCTTGTCCATGAACAGACCACAAACACTCCAACTTCAAGGTTTTTACCCTTTCTTTTTTCTAATTCTTCCCCCAAATATCTACATGGCTTACTCCCTTGCTTAAAACTCTCAATGATTCTGCATAACTTATAGGATAAAATTTCAACTCTTCAATGTGTCACCTAAGACCCTCTGTTATGTGACCCACACTCATCTATAGCCTTATCTGACACACATTATGTGCCAAGCACAGAAAACTGTATCAAGTTTCTAGGGCTTTTCTCACCTTGCCTCGTGAATACCTACTTATTTTTTGAAACTCAGCTCAAGAATCACCTTCAACAAGACAGTACACAATACTGGGGAAGCCAGCACAACTTTACAAGGCAAGGTCACAGGAGCTCCATAGACACATCCAAACTCCCTGAGGGATGGAATTGCTGGACTGAGGGCTGTGGGGACCATGGTCTAGGGGAACATCTAGCTCAATTGGCATAACATAGTTTATAAAGAAAATGTTCTACATTCTACTTTGGTGAGTAGCGTCTGGGGTCTTAAAAGCCTGTGAGCAGCCATCTAGTATACTCCACTGGTCTCACCCCTTCAGGAGCAAGGAAGAATGAAGAAAATTAAAGACACAAGGGAAAGATTAGTCCAAAGGACTAATGGACCACATCTACCACGGCCTCCACCTGACTGAGTCCAGTACAACGAGATGGTGCCTGCCTACCACCACTGACTGCTCTGACAGGGATCACAATAGAGGGATCCAGACAGAGCTGGAGAAAATTGTAGAACAAAATTCTAACTCACACACACACAAAAAAAGAAACAGACTTACTGGCCTGACAGAGACTGGAGAAACCCCAAGGGTATGGCACCTGGACACCCTTTCAGCCCAGTATTGAGGTCACTCCTGAGGCTCACCCTTCAGCCAAAGAGTGGACAGGCCCATAAAACAAAATGAGACTAAAGGGCACACCAGCCCTGGGGCAAGGATTAGAATGCAGGAGGGAACAGAAAAGCTGGTAATAGGCAACCCAAGTTCAAGAAGGGAGAATGTTGACATGTTGTTGGGTTGTTAACCAATGTCAGAAAACAATATGTGTACTAACTGTTTAATGAGAAACTAGTTTGTTCTTAAACCTTCTTCTAAAGCACAATAATAAAAAAAAAAGAATCACCTTCAAGTAAAGCAGATGACTCCCTCTTCACATATTTACGATGTATTGCTGAACAAGAGCCTTGGTATAGGAGTGGGGCATATGATATTTGTTCCTAATGATACCATCAATACAGAGAATTGTCTTGAGACTTTGTTTCTGCCATCTAACAACTTATCTCCACTGTTTCAAACACTAGTTCCAACTCTAATGTCCTCCAGTAAAGCAAAGAGCTGGAAGAAATGGAAGGTGGGATGGAGGGGAAGAAGGAAGAAGAAGGAAGTGACTTTCTAGTTGTAAGAAGTCTGGCGATCATGGAGGAGAAGAGGGGGCTTCCCAGTCATTTTCCTCGGAGTAATGTGCTCATGCCGACATCAGCCTGAATATTATGTAGGTGTGGCCCAAGGAGAAGAAAAGGTTTTTAACTGATCGTGACTCACTCCCACTCAGTGTTCACTAATTAAGCTCCCACCCACTTATTTTTCCAGGAAAAAAAAAGAGAGATTTGTGCTCAAGATAGCCTCTGTCATCTTCACTGTGACTCAGCAGTTTCTGTCTATGAAACCCAAACTGCTGCAAAATCTTAAAGGAGTTGTGATCAAGCATCTCTAAAGTTGGTATATTATATATTTACGTATCTTTTATCCCAAAGTGTGTTTAATCTAATTCTTCCAAATATGATTCCTCTATTGGACATCAGGAGCACACATGGCCCCTATGGGTAGGAAATAGAACAAGTCAGAAGCATACCAATACCATCTGATACTTTCCCCTTGCATTTCCTCTATCAGGACTTGAACAGGAAGTTATGGAACTCAGCTGCAAATTGACACTGATTTTTGCATGATTATAATTATTATTGTATAAATACTGATAAGATGCTGTGGCTAAGACTTCTAGTTGTCCCCTTAATCCATTCTCCCTCTCTTTCACAGTGATAGCAACGGTACTTGACCACCCAGTATACATTACTCAGCTTCCTTTGTAGCTAGGTGTGACAAATGATTCAGTTCTGGACAATGGAATGTGAATAGAAGTAGTCTGTTCAAATTTCAGGTGGTTCCTTTATAGAGTAGAGGCCTGCCCTCACCTTGCACTTTACCCCATTCCAGTTGACTAGAATGCTGGCATGGTACTGGGAGCTAAGCAAACATCTTGGACACAAATTGGAAGCAATGACTTAAAGGTGGAAGAGATACAACATAGAAGGAGCCTGGATCCCTGATGATTGTGGAACCACCATACCTGCCTTGGATGGTCTACCCAGATTTTTACATTAAAAAGAAAAAACACTTCTATCCTGTTTAAGCCACTATTAGTTTGGGTTTCTCTGTTACAACCACTATACCAATATTCTTACTAGCCTGGATACCTTTTTTTCCTAAGCAAAATTAGCCCTGGTAGCAGGCAGAAGGAATGAAATTTGAGATGAGACCAGAACATGGTCAGTAATGGCAGCAAATGAGGGAAAGACAAGGTATTATTTTAAATGAATGAGCCAAGGCCAGGCCTAGAAGAAGGACCAAATTATCTGGGGGAAGCAGAGTTGCCAACAGTCTCCATGAACAGGAATACGGGAAACCTGAGAGAAATATGGAGAGCTGAGAAGTGTGGGAGCCATAGCCTTTGAGGGAAGGAAAGAAAGGGGCACACCTAAGCCCTGTGGCATGATGGAATTGGAATGCATTGTTTTTATCTCTGATCATTCCCTTTACTGTGAGAGTCATCATATTCCCTTCTCTACTGCCTTTACTCCCTCTCAAGAAAAGATGGCCAAGGTGGCCAAAAGTGGGCCAGTTTGAACATTTAAATGAATAATAATGGTAATAGATTACAACACACTGACTTTTAAAAAAATATCCATAGTGATACTCTAAAAAAGAGGGAGAGAAAGCTCTTTTTTAAAAAACAGGAAGATGCCCGCTAATAAACAGAAGGAATGATAAAATTAGAAGATTATCATTTTACAACCACCATTGTAATAATTTTTTCAGACCTTGGTGAAAATTGTTGGAGAACAGAATATTTACACAGTTTCACTTTCAACATCACAGGTGAATTTTTAGGCACAAACGTGAAGAGGTACAATGTAGAAATCTGGTGAACACTACCTTAATCAAGTGATCAAACATAACACGATGCATAATGGGAAAAACTGACAGAATGTGCCTCCTGACGTGAAGCGTTGAGGAAAACACACTACCAATATTTCCAAATATTTATAACCTGAATCTAAGCATAAGGGGAAAATCAGAAGTGTTGTTGTCATAAAAGTAAAGTAATAATAATAAGGCTAAAGCGATTGTTCTGGATTTTAGAAAAAAAGACTTAAAGACATGACAGCTAAATGTAATGCGTGGTCCTTGAAAGCATCCTGGATTTTTAAAAAACAGTTATAAAGGCCATTACTGGGAACAATTAGGCATATTTTGAATACAGACTTCATACTAGATAATATTACTATAGCAATATTAACTTCTTTGGAGTAGTAATGGTATTTTTTATTCTCATTATGACCTTGTTCTTAAGAAATACATACTGAAGTATTGAGGTGTGAAGCGTCATGAGGTTTGTATTTACTTTTAAGCAATATGGAGGAAAATGATACATAGAAAGAAAGAAAAAAAGCAAACAAAAAAAACCAATTGTTGGCAAAGTGTTAATTGGTGATTCTAGGTGAATGAGATATGGGTGTAGATTGCACTATTTTTTCAACTTCCTTTTTGTTTGAATTTTTTTCAAAAGCAATCAAAGGAAAATGGCCAATTGGCTTAATGATCTATATTTATTCCTATCCCACATATTTCTCATCCTAAACAAATTATTTAGGAAAAAGGAGTGTTTTCTTCCAAAGTCACCCACAATTTCTTATCAACCTCCGAAGGCTATTTATTTGCTGTGGTAAAATATATATAACAAAAAATTTGCCGTTTTAACCATTTTTAAATGTACAAGTCAGCGATATGAATTACATTCATCATGTTGTGCAATCATCACCGCTGTCCATCGCTAAAAGTCTCCCATCTGTCCAAATAGAAATTCAAAGCCCCTCAAGCAACAACTCCCCATTACACCCCATTCCCAGTCCCTGGCAACCACCGATCAACTCATATAAGTGGGATCATACAATATTTGCCCTTCTGTGTCTGACTTATTTCACTTAACATGGTATTTTCAAAGTTCATCCATGATGTAGCATGTTTTAGGACTTCATTTCTCTTTATGGATGAATAATATTCCGTTGCATGTGCATACCATGTTTTGTTTATTCAGTCATGTGTTGATGGACACTTAGGTCTTTTCTACCTTTTAGCTATTGTGAACAATGCTGCAATGAATGTTGGTGTACAAGTATCTATTTGAATTCCCGCTTTCAAGTCTTTTGGATATAAATCTAGAAATGGAATTGCTGGGTCATACGGTAGGCAGAGAATATTGAATATACCGTGGACTGCCAGAAGAATGAACAAATCAGTCTTAAAAGAAATACGACCTGAATGCTTCTTAGAACACTGATCCATTTTGAGTTATTTTTTTGTATACGGTGCATGGAATATGTCCAACTTTATTCTTCTGTAGGTGGAAGCCCAGTTATCCCAGAACCATTTTTTGAAGAGATTATTCTTTCCCCCATTGAATGGACTTGGTACCCTTGTCAAAAATCAAATGTTGGTGAGGATGTGGGAGATTGGAACCCTCATGCAAGGACTCAAGCGGATACGTGTACACCAATGTTCACTGCAGCATTATTCAAGACAAGCAAATGGTGAAAACAATCCAAGTGCCCATCAGCAAACAAATAGATAAACAAAATGTGGTATGTATATGCAATGGAGTATTACTCTGCTATAAAGAGAAAAGAAGTTTTGATATATGCCACCATATCGATGAACCTTGAAAACCTTATGCTAAGTGAAATAAGCCAGACACAAGAGGCACTTGGAGCATGTCAGTCTCCGAGTCCCTGCCTCAAATATTTCCAGTGAAGGATCCAGTATTCTCTTGAGTGAGGGTAGTTAGAATAATGGTAAGATAGGTACATATCTGAGTTTTGTTGAGGTGGTGAGAATGTCATTTCATATAACGTTGCTCTATATTGATATATACCATACTAGTTGCCGTCCAGTCGACTTTAACTCATGGCAACGCCGTCTGTGTCAGAGTAGAACTGTGTTCCATAGGGTTTTCAATGGCCTTTCTTCCGAGGCACCTCCGAGTGACTCAAACCTCCAACCTTTTGGTTAGCAGCCAAGGGTGTTAACAGTTTGCACCACCCAGGGACTCCATATACTGATATACTTCAGTAATTTTCCAGAAAGACTGGCTGCCCTACTGTCTTTGCAATGGTTCATAAAATCATCTTGGATCCATCAAATGCACCATGGGCTGAGCCTAGGAGTAGAAAACTGTACTTCACCTTGAAAATCAAGAGTTAAAACTCAAATAAGTAGATGATACCTGACCAATAAATTTCCATATAGAGAGTGGGTACTACTATCTACTAGATATACAAATGATCTAAATTGTAAGGCTATTCTCCTGGACCAATGATCTGAAATGTCCTATCCCTAGAGACAGTCATATCCCTAATTGCTTCAATCTCCTCATTCAAACAGGTAAACTGAGGCCCCTCAGCAGCTGTCATGGTATAAGAGAGCAGCAAGTCCTATTTTCACTCTTCTTCTCCTCCCTGGGTACTCTCGTGCATGTCCATAGCTTCAACTACCATCTCTATGTGCTGACAATTCCTAAATCTATATCTGCAGCCCAGATCTGTCCCCTAAGCTTCAGTGCTTCTGAGCTACCTCCAATTGCCTAGATGGCATTTCCACCTGGAAGCGCCACAGTTCTCTCAAACTCTGCATGTCCAAAACTTCATTGGTGATCCTCCTCCTAACTCCTGCTTCTCCTGTGCCCCTCGTCCCCTTCAGTGAAAGGCAGCACCATCCACCCCGTTGCCCAAGCCAGAAAGTTTGGCATTATCTGTGATCTTTCTTTCTCTCTCACTCCCCACATCTAATCAGTGACAAAGTCTTTCAATTTTTGCCTCTTAAATATTTTCCAAATCCACTCACTTTTCTCCATCCCCACCATCAACTACCCAGAACAGATAACAATAAACTCTCAAATGGATTTGCCCTTGTTAATCAAATATCTGTATTATGATCAGAGTAATTAACTCAAAATGAAAATCTAATTCTTAGCCTACCCTGCTTGAAACCTTTTCAGGGATCCCCATTGAACTTAGGATGAATTTCAAATTCTTTAGGGTTAGAGAGTCCTGCATGTTCGAACTCTCGCTAACTCTTCCCAATTCATCTCTCATCAGTCAACCCTTCAAACCCTGTGCTCTAGTAGCACTGAGATTCTTTCAGTTCGTCAAAAATGACTTGTTCCCACCAAAGGAATTACCTTTACTGTATTGTGAGATTACTGTGTGTGTTGACTGTTTTCTTGTGTGTATTCCTTCACCAGACTATAAGCACCATGAGGAAAAACTGTCCATTTTATTCACCACGTTATCTCCCGCTCATAACACAGTGCCTGGTACATAGTAGGTGCTCAACAAATATTTGTGAAATGAATGAACAATATAGTTTTCCAGAGGTTTGACTATTTCGCTATTTTTTCTGCCAAAAAAACAAAACTGATTTGGAATTTCTGAGTCTACTTTTTCCCTTAATTTTGTTAGTGTGTTAGAGTAACCACCTTCCCCTCCCAAGATTTAAACCAACTGAGAAATGAGGCAAAATAAATAAGTGGAAATGAATATGTCAGTTTTATTACTGATAAAGCTGACGAGAAACTGTCTTCAGAACTTCAGCCACCTGCACTGAGCAGGACACGCTATCAATTCTTGCCAAAAATATATAACTTGAATCTAATCATAAATAATCAGACATACTAGTTTGCAGGACATTTCATAAAACAACTTGTCTGGACTCTTCAGAAGTGTCATTGTCACTGGATAACGGCAGGTCTCCACCATAGGGGCAGTGACTAGCAGAGACTATGTGCAAAGACTATGAGACTCCATGAAGGGCTAGCTAGGAATGCTCAATTTCTTTCCCCAGACTAATGAAGTCACCCAAAAGCAACTATCAGGTAAATTACTTTCCTCCTCTGAGAAGGATTGAGTGAGAGGTAGGGAGGACCAGGAGATTTACTGTAGCATAAGCTCTTAAATCCTTGAGTTGATTGTTAATTTACTTTCATTGTGTCTTTTTTTTAATAATAAAAGCATTTAAACTTATAAATTGGCCTCTGAATACAGCTGTAACTGCATTCCATTACGTGGATTGTTCTTAATCCATAAAATGTAGCCGCGTTTATTCTTTGAAGCAAGGGTAAATAGAATAGTTTTAAATTCCAAATGTTTGAGAGCTGCTAAAACTATTGTCATAATTTTCTAGTTCTATTGCACTGTGCACAAGTGCATGGTCTGCAAAATTTCTGCTTTTTGAAGTATATCAAGCTTTTCTTTGAGGCCTAGTAAAATCATTTTTTATAATTATGCTGTGGTTAATTGGAAAGAAAATACATTTCCTGTAAGGTATAAAGTTTAATAGGTTTGTATTAAATCAACAATTAATTATATTATTCAAATCCTTATTTAAATCCCTTTATTTTTATATGCTTTAACTGATAGAGTTGTATTAAAGGCTCTTAAAACTATTAGGTTTATGTTAGTTGGTCACTGAGTTTCTGACAGCTTCCGCTGATACTAAGTTATTTGGTGCAAAATTTCAAATCTTTGATCTCTATCGTGCTTTTTGTCTTGAATTCAATTTTGGTTGAAATTAATATTACCATTTCTGCTTTCATGTTGTTTGCACTTGCAAACAAAGATAAATTTTTCTCTGTCTTTTTATAAGATTCAGTGTCATTTTGCCTTTTATAAGCATTGTGTAGAGATATTTTATCTTATACTCTCATTGGAGAGTATTTCTATTTTAATAAGAAGTATGAATCATTTATATTTATTGCTACAACTAATGTTTGGTTGCTTTATGCGACTTTTTCATGTCCTTGTTGTTCCTTTAAAGGTGTATATATTTTATGCATTGTTTTTGTTATCTCATTTAGTGATTCAGAAAACATAAACATTTTTGTTCATGTCAAAGAAAATATATAGCTTTTAAAAGAGTATTTAACTGGGTACTCCAGTTTTCCTTGTTAAAAATGACATGGTGATAGGGACTGGACTGGACTGTAAGATAGAAAATGATACTGGTGTGGAGTGAGCTTCTTGGCTCAAGTAGACACATGAGACTCTGAGCAGCTCCTGTTTGGAGGGAAGATGAGAAGGCAGAGGGGGACAGGAGCTGGTTGAATGGACACGGGAAATACAGGATGGAGAGAAGGAGTGTGCTGTCTCATTATGGGGAGAGCAGCTAGGAGTATATAGCAAGGTGTATATAAGTTTTTGTATGAGAGACAGACTTGATTTGTAAACTTTCACTTAAGAATAAAAAAGGTGGGGAGGGTTTTGCTTAGAGGGCACTGAGCTTATGTTAATGGTGGTGGAATGATTTGGAAAAGGACAGTGAGAATGATGGACAACCTGAAGAATATAATCAGTGTTACTGAATTGTACATGTAGAAATTGTTGAGATGGTGTATGTTTTGCTGTGTATATTCTCAACAACTACAACAACAAAATAAATAAAATTTAGGAAAAAAATTTTTAAATGACATAGTATCTTTTCCACTTCCTCTCATTTGCTTTGCCATTTCCCTATTTTTATTAATATATTTGTAATTATATAAATTTTAAAACATTAATTTATCCTTACTTTCAAGAATATATATTTTTTACTTTTGCAATCCATATAGTAAATGTTTACTTTGATGGGGTATAGCGTCAAATTATTTTTTAAGAAGTAACATCGATAGCATATTTTCTGAGTCCATCAAATTATTTTTTAAGAAGTAACATGAATAGCATATTTTCTGAGTCCTTGATACTCATAAATGTCATTCTGTTGCCTTTATTCATAAGTTAAAACTGACTACTTGAACAAAATATTTTTCTCTCCAAACATTTTAGACATTGCTCTGTCGTCTTTCAGCATTTACTTTAGTTGAAAACACTGGGGTTATCCTGAGTTTCCCTTCCTTTGTAAGTAAACTGATTCAATGATCTAGATATTTATAGGATTTGTTTTAATCCTTATGAGATTCAAAAATATGTCTATATGGGAATTTCTTTTCATGTTTTGTGCCAGGAGGATTATGGCTGGACCCTTTCAATCTGCATAATCAGATTTTTTCCCCTCATAAGCATTTTCTTCAGTTATGTCTAATTATTGCTTGTGTTCTAGTCATGATCTCTTTATCTAATAGATCTATAACTTGTAGGTTTGGTAATTGTTCTGCTTCCTTGTGTCTTTTTTACCTTTGTGTACGTGTTCCCTACATTCCGGGAAAGTTTTTTTTCCCCCTGCATTACCAATTCGATATTTTAGTGTTGATTCTGCTCTTTGCTGTCCTCAGGAGAGATTTTTTAATTCTGATATTGAATGTGTAGTTTTCATAGTTTCTTTTTTAAATGTTTTTATTTCAATAACTTCCCTAATATTTTCAAACAGCTAGCCTCATTGCTGCCGCTACTTTCCCTGAGACTTCTGCTCCTGATTCATAGAATTCACATATTCTTGTAGCCTTGTTGTTATTGTTGTTGTTAGTTGCTGTTGAGTCAATTCCAACTCATGGTGACCCCATGTGTGCAGAGTACAGCTGCTCCATAGGGTTTTCAAGACTGTTACCTTTCAGAAGCAGATCCTCAAGCCTGTCTTTCAAGGCACGTCTGAGTGGGTTTGAACTGCTAACATTTTGGCTAATAGTTCAGGACGTTAGGATATAATTTTCTACTGCTTTCGATGGTAAATCATTTTCACAGTTGCATTCTTCTCCTGAGTCTTCAGGGTAGTGATTCTCTTGTCCTGCAGTATTTTTTCCACAAATAAGCAAAACATAGGTTTTTCCTATTTACTCATCCAGAAAATGAAGAAAGATCTAGCGTGGGCCAATTCTTGGTTGTCCTCATTTCACCCTGGGTATCGCTGTGTTCACCTTTGATACCTCAATTGTGTTGATGTATACAGTTCTCAATCCAATTTCGAATTCCCAGCAGATTTGCATTTGGGGCAACTCTGACTAAGTTGCGGCCCCGCACTATCCCTACAGCTTGGTTCTCTGGTTCTTAGAATCAATAAAGAACATGGAAAACTATAATCACCACCCTGCACTGTGACAAGGGTTTTTCTGGTCCCTTCAGCTGCAAGGAGTTACTATCAATTCACCCTCTACTTTCTCAACAATAGTTTTCTGAAAGACTCGTGGTCTTTACTAAATATAAGCAGAGATATTCTAACAAAAAAGAAGGAGATAAGCAAGGAAGAATATTCTGGCTCTCTCATAAAACTCCCCAATAGTAGGTTTATGGATGCTATGTTTTCTGTTAGGCTCAGACTTGTTTCTGAGCCACAGAGCAAACAGAGAAGTAACATAAAGTGACCTTCTTTTTTACATTGGCATTTTTTTAAATAATTTTTATTGAGCTTTAAGTGAAAGTTTACAAATCAAGTCAGTCTTTCACACAAAAACCCATATACACCTTGCTACACACTCCCAGTTACTCTCCCCCTAATGACACAGCCTGCTCTCTCCCTGCACTCTCTCTTTTCATGTCCATTTCACCAGCTTCTAACCCCCTCCACCCTCTCATCTCCCCTCCAGGCAGAAGATGCCAACATAGTCTTAAGTGTCCACCTGATCCAAGAAGCTCACTCCTCACCAGCATCCATCTCCAACCCATTGTCCAGTCCAATCCGTGTCTGAAGAGTTGGCTTAGGGAATGGTTCCTGTCCTGGGGCAACAGAAGGTCTGGAGGCCATGATGACAGGGGTCCTTCCAGTCTCAGTCAGACCATTAAGTCTGGTCTTAAGAGAATTTGGGGTCTGCATCCCACTGCTCCCCTGCTCCCTCAGGGGTTCTCTGTTGTGTTCCCTGTCAGGGCAGTCATCGGTTGTGGCCGGGCAGCATCTAGTTCTTCTGGTCTCAGGATGATGTAGTCTCTGGTTCGTGTGGCCCTTTCTGCCTCCTGGGTTCGTAATCACCTTGTGTCCTTGGTATTCTTCATTCTTCTTTGACCAGGTGGGTTGAGACCAATTGATGCATCTTAGATGGCTGCTTGCTAGTGTTTAAGACCCCAGACACCGCTCTTCAAAGTGGGATGCAGAATGTTTTGTTAATAGATTTTATTATGCCAATTGACTTAGTTGTCCCCTGAAACCATGGTCCCCAGACCCCTGCCCCTGCTACGCTGGCCTTCGAAGCATTCAGTTTATTCAGGAAACTTCTTTGCTTTTGGTTAAGTCCAGTTGTGCTGACCTTCCCTGTATTGTGTGCTGTCTTTCCCTTCACCTAAAGTAGTTCTTATTTACTATCCAATTAGTGAATACCCCCTCCCACCCTCCCTCCCTCCCCCCTCCCTCTCGTAACCATAAAAGAATGTTTTACTCTCACTTTAAACTATTTTCTCAAGTTCTTATAATAGTGGTCTTATACAATATTTTTCCTTTTGCAACTGACTGATTTCACTCAGCAGAATGCCTTCCAGGTTCCTCCATGTTATGAAAGGTTTCACAGATTCCTCACTGTCCTTTATCGATGAGTAGTATTCCATTGTGTGAACATACCATAATTTATTTATCCATCAATCCATTGATGGGCACCTTGGTTGCTTCCATCTTTTTGCTATTGTAAACAGTGCTGCAATAAACATGGGTGTGCATATATCTGTTCGTGTAAAGGCTCTTATTTCTCTAGGATATATTCCAAGAAGTGGGATTGCTGGATCATACGGTAGTTCTATTTCTAGCTTTTTAAGGAAGTGCCAAATCAATTCCCAAAGTGGTTGCACCATTTGACATTCCCACCAGCAGTGTAGAAGTGTTCCAATCTCTCCACAGCCACTCCAACATTTATTCTTTTGTGTTTTTGGGATTAATGCCAGCCTTGTTAGAATGAGATGAAATCTCATTGTAGCTTTGATCTGCATTTCTCTAATGGCTAATGATGGTGAACATTTCCTCATGTATCTGTTAGCTACCTGAATGTCTTCTTTAGTGAAGTGTCTATTCATATCTTTTGCCCATTTTTTAATTTGGTTATTTGTCATTTTGCAGTTGGGTTTGTGCAGTATTGTGTAGATTTTACAGATCAGGCACTGATCAGAAATATCATAGCTAAAAATTTTTTCCCAGTCTGCAGGTAGTCTTTTTACTCTTTTGGTGAAGTCTTTGGATGAACATAAGTGCTTGATTTTTTGGAGCTCCCAGTTATCTAGTTTTTATTCTATGTTCCTTATAATGTTTGCTATACTGTTTATGCCATGTATTAGGGCTCCTAACATTGTCCCAATTTTTTCTTCCATGACCTTTATTGTTTTTGATTTTATCTTTAGGTCGTTGATCCATCTTGAGTTAGTTTTTGTGCATGGAATGAGGTATGGGTCTTGTTTCATTTTTTTGCAGATGGATATCCAGTTATGCCAGCACCATTTGTTAAAAGGACTGTCTTTTCCCCCATTTAACTGTTTTGGGGCCTTTGTCAAATATCTACTGCTCATATGTGGATGAATTTATGTCTGGATTCTCAACTCTGTTCCATTGGTCCTTGTGTCTGTTGTTGTACCAGTATCAGGCTGTTTTGACTACTGTGGCGGTATAATAGGTTCTCAAATCAGGTAAAGTAAGGCCTCCCACTTTGTTCTTCTTTTTCAGTAATGCCTTATTTATCCGGGGCCTCTTTCCCTTCCATATGAAATTGGTGATTTTTTCCCCCCATCTCATTAAAGAATGTCGTTGGGATTTGGATCAGAATTGCATTAAATGTATAGATCGCTTTCGGTAGAATAGACATTTTTATAATGTTGAGTCTTCCTATCCACGAGCAAGGTATGTTCTTCCACTTATGTAAGTATCTTTTGGTTTCTTACAGAAGTGTACTGTAGTTTTCTTTGTATAAGTCTTTTACATCTCTGGTAAGATTTATTCCTAAGTATATTATCTTCTTGCGGGCTACTGTAAATGGCATTGATTTGGTGATTTCCTCTTCGATGTTCTTTTTCTTGGTATAGAGGAATCCAACTGATTTTTGTATGTTTATCTTGTATCCTGATACTCTGCTGAACTCTTCTATTAGTTTCAGTAGTTTTCTGGAGGATTCCTTAGGGTTTTCTGTCTATAAGATCATGTCATCTGCAAATAGAGATACTTTTACTTCTTCCTTGCCAATGTGGATGCCCTTTATTTCTTTATCTAGCCTAATTGCCCTGGCTAGGACTTCCAGCACAATGTTGAATAAGAGTGGTGATAAAGGGCATCCTTGTCTGGTTCCTGATCTCAGTGGGAATGCTTTCAGGCTCTCTCCATTTAGGGTGATGTTGGCTGTTGGCTTTGTATAAATGCCTTTTATTATGTTGAGGAATTTTCCTTCTATTCCTATTTTGCTGAGAGTTTTTATCATGAATGAGTGTTGAACTTTGTCAAATGCCTTTTCTGCATCAATTGATAAAATGATGTGATTCTTGACTTTTATTTATGTGGTGGATTACATTAATTGTTTTTCTAATGTTGAGCCATCCCTGCATACGTGGTATGAATCCCACTTGGTCATGGTGAATTCTTTTTTTGATATGTTATTGAATTCTATTGGCTAGAATTTTGTTGAGGATTTTTGCATCTACATTCATGAGGGATATAGGTCTATAATTTTCTTTTCTTGTGGTGTCTTTACCTGGTTTTGGTATCAGGGATACGGTGGCTTCATAGAATGAGTTTGGTAGTATTCCATCCTTTTGTATGCTCTGAAATACCTTTAGTAATAGTGATGTTAACTCTTCTCTGAAAATTTGGTAGAACTCTGCAGTGAAGCCATCCCGACCAGGGCTTTTTTTTGTTGGGAGTTTTTTGATTACCTTTTCAAGCTCTTCTTTTGTTATGGGTCTATTTAGTTGTTCCACCTCTGTTTGTGTTAGTTTAGGTAGGTAGTGTGTTTCTAGGAATTCATCCATTTCTTTTAGATTGTCAAATTTGTTTGAGTATAGTTTTTCATATGATTCTTTTAATTTCAGTTGGGTCTGTTGTAATATCGCCTATCTCATTTCTTATTTGGGTTATTTGCTTCCTTTCCTGTTTTCCTTTTGTCTGCTTGGCCAATGGTTTATCAATTTTGTTGAGTTTTTCTAAAAACCAGCTTTTGGTCTTGTTAATTCTTTCAATTGTTTTTCTGTTTTCTATTTCATTTAGTTCAGCTCTAATTTTTAATATTTCCTTTCTTCTGGTGCCTGTGGGTTTCTTTTGTTGCTCTCTTTCTATTTGTTCAACTTGTAGGGATAGTTCTTTGATTTTGGCCCTTTCTTCTTTTTGGATGTGAACATTTATTGATTTAAATTGGCCTCTAAGCACCGCTTTTGCTGTGTCCCAAATGTTCTGATAGGAAGTGTTTTCATTCTCATTGGATTCTCTGAATTTCTTTATTCCATCCTTAATGTCTTCTCTAATCCAGTCTTTTTTGAGCAGGGTATTGTTCAGTTTCCAAGTGTTTGATTTCTTTTCCCTGCTTCTCCTGTTATTGATTTCCACTTTTATGGCCTTATGGTCAGAGAAGATGCTTTGCAATATTTCAATGTTTTGGATTCTGGTAAGGCTTGCTTGATGACTTAATATGTGGTCTATTCTAGAGAATGTTCCATGTGCACTAGAAAAGAAAGTATGCTTGGTAGCTGTTGGGTGGAGCGTTCTGTATATGTCTACGAGGTCAGGTTGGTTGATTGTGGCATTTAGATCTTCCGTGTCTTTATTGAGCTTCTTTCTGGATGTGCTGTCCTTCACCGAACGTGCTCTGTTGAAGTCTCCTACTGTTATTGTGGAGCTATCTCACTTTTCAAAGCCGATTGAGTTTGTTTTATGTTTCTTGCAGCCCTATCATTGGGTGCATAAATATTTAATATGGTTATGTCTTTTTGGTATATTGTCCCTTTAATCATTATGTAATGTCCTTCCTTATCCCTTCTGATGGATTTAACTTTAAAGTCTCTTTTGTCAGAAATTAATATTGCCAGTCCTGCTCTTTTTTGATTGTTGTTTGCTTGATATATTTTTTTCCATCCTTTCAGTTTTAGTTTGTTTGTGTCTCTAAGTCTAAGCTGTGTCTTCTGGATGCAGCATGTAGACGGATCTTGTTTTTTAATCCGTTCTGCCACTCTCTGTCTCTTTATTGGTGCATTTAGTCCATTTACATTCAGCATAATTATGGATAGGTATGAATTTAGTGTTATCATTTTGATGTCTTTTTTTGTGTGTTGACAGCTTCTTTTTCCCACTTGATTTTATGTGCTGAGCAGATTTTCATTGCATATTGTCCTTTCCTCATATTGTTGTTGTTGATTTTGTTTCTGCTGACTCTGTATTATTCCCTTGTATTTTATTTTGATGAGTAGGATCGTTTGTCTCCTTTGTGGTTACCTTATTATTTACCCCTATTTTTCTAAATTTATAACTAACTTTTATTTCTTTGTATCACCGTATCTTCCTCTCCATATGGAAGGTGTATGATTACATTTCTTAGTCCCTCTTTATCATTTTAATGTTCTCTTCTTTTATATAATAACATTGCTGTTACCCTGTGTTGGGCTTTTTTTTTTTTTAATCTTGCTTTGTTTTTTTTTTTTTGGATTTCCCTTTCTGGTTTGATTTCTGTTTGCTCTGCCCAGTGTTCTAGTCTTGGGTCGATACCTGATATTATTGATTTTCTAAGCAAAGAAATCCCTTTAGTGTTTCTTGTAGTTTTGGTTTGGTTTTTACGAATTCCGTCAACTTGTGTTTATCTGGAAATGTCTTAATTTCGCCTTCATATTTAAGAGACAGTTTTGATGGATATATGATTCTTGGCAGGTAATTTTTTTACTTTAATTTTTTAAATATGTCATCCCATTGCCTTCTTGCCTGCATGGTTTCTGCCGAGTAGTCTGAGCTTATTCTTATTGGCTCTCCCTTTTAGGTGACTTTTCTTTTATCCCTTGCTGCTCTTATAATTGTCTCTTTATCTTTGGTTTTGGCAAGCTTGATTATAATATGTCTTGGTGACTTTCTTTTAACATCTAACTTATGTGGAGTTTGATGAGCATCTTGGACAGATATCTTCTCATCTTTCACAATATCAGGGAAGTTTTCTGCCAACAAACCCTCAACAATTTTCTCTGTATTTTCTGTTATCCCTCCCTGTTCTGGTATTCCAGTCACTCGTAGGTTATTTCTCTTGATAGAGTCCCACATGATTCTGAAGGTTTCTTCATTTTTTTTTAATTCTTTTATCTGATTTTTCTTCAAATATATTAGTGCCAAGTGATTTACCTGCGAGTTCAGAAATTCTAGCTTCTACTTGCTCAATTCTGCTCCTCTGACTTTCTATTGAGTTATCTACTTCTGTAATTTTATTGTTAATCTTCTGAATTTCTGATTGCTCTCTGTCTATGGATTTTTCCAGCTTATTAAACTTTTCATTATGCTCCTGAATAATCTTTCTGATTTCTTCAGCTGCTTTATCTGTGTGTCCCTTGGCTTGTTCTGCGTATTGCCTCATTTCCTTCCTGATGTCTTGAAGGGTTCTGTATATTAAACTTTTGTATTCTGCATCTGGTAATTCCAGGAATGCACTTTCATCTAAAAGATCCCTGGATTCTTTGTTTCGAGAGCCTGTTGAGGTAATCATGGCCTGTTTCTTTATGTGACTTGATATTGACTGTTGTCTCCGAGCCATCTATAAGTTATTGTATTAGTTTATGCTTGCTTACTGTGTCGTAGCTGCTTGCTTTGTTTTGTTTTGGCATACCCCTATGGGTTGCTTGAGTGAGCTAGCTTGATTATTTTTGCCTTTGGAGCACTGGTGTCCTGTCCCCAGCTGGCTAGAGCTGTTATCAGGTATATCAGTCTAGGAGTCCATTCAGTTTTCTTGTATGAATTCAGCTCAGGTTTCTAGGTAGCTGATATCAAGTGTGTGGTACAAGCTCTGTCCTACAGTCTTAGAGGGGCAGGGGTGATTGGCGTATATACCCATATCTGAATGCAGCAGGGGTCACACTCTGAACAAGGCAGGGGGCTGAGAACCGACCCCCAAGTGTCTCTGAGGAAAACGCATCTCTGTTCCCTGGAGCGTGCTGGTGGGTGGGTTCTGCAGAGAGACCATGGGCACCCAGAGTTTTTGTCATAAGGACTGGGAGGTACCAGTTATCCCTGGACCCCTGTCATCGGTGGCTGGGCACCCCAAGTGGAGCCACCAGTTCTTAGGTCCCTGTTGTGGGTAGGTGAAAATAAGCAAAGCAATGTCAAATGTCAAACGCCCACCTCTCCACTGCAGCGCTGAAATGGTTGGAGATTGCCAACGAGGGCCTATTCTCCCAAAATAGGCCCAAACAGGTCCATGCAGAAGGGAAAGGTGCTCAAGGTCCATGGACGGTTTATGCTTGGACAGGAGCCGCTTTTGTCCTGAGCTCCCCCAGTTAATGGAGCTAGCAAATTATCTTTTCCCCCCGTTACAAATTTTTTCCCTTCCCCAAGGCTGGGTGGATGGCTCCAGGTGTTCATCAGGGTCTATCTCAGGCCTAGGGATTCAACATTGGCATATTTTTTGTGTGTGACTGACAGCAAAGCGTCTTTAGATCACAAATTGTATTTTCAAAAAGCATCACCCTTATAATTAGGGGAAATTCTAAACAGAGCTGGAAAATAACAAAATTTTAGTCTGAATTGTCTTTGTTATTGTGAGCCTTCATCATTCTCTGTGTGTTAATGCTCATTTTACTGATACATGGGGAATTACAGCATCAGAGACCACTGGCCAGATACCATCTTAAGACAGAAATTGCACCTTGATTTTGACACAACTTCCCCTAAGGGCCTCTCCCCAGTCTGTCAAAAAAAAATAGAATTGAACCTGATCATATAGCTTTTATTCAAAAGGTTTAGCTTGGCACGGAATTGTTTCCAAAAATTTAATTCATCCTCCAAGTATTGACAACGCAGATTTAATCAAAAGTGCACGCCATAGCCCCCATGCATCTGTCATTTTGGCATACTGTGGGGGCTTGCATGTTGCTGTGATGCTGGAAGGTATGCCACCAGCATTCAACCAGCAGGGCCACCCATGGTGGACAGGTTTCAGCTGAGCTTCCAGACTAAGACACACTAGGAAGAAGGACCTGGCAGTCTACTTCTGAAAATCCAGGGAAAATCTTATGAATAGCAGAGAACATTGTCTGATATAGTGACAGAAGATGAGACCCTCAAGTTGGAAGGCACGCAAAATACGACTGGGGAAGAGCTAGCTGCCTCCTCAAAGTAAACTTGATCTTAATGACGTGGATAGAGTCAGGCTTTTGGGACCTTCATTTGCTGATGTGGCACGACTAAAGATGAGAAGAAACAAGCTGCACACATCCATTAATAATCTGAACCTGGAATGTGTGAAGTATGAATCTAGAAAAATTGGAAACCATCAAAAGTGAAATGGAATGCATAAACATTGACATCCTAGGCATTAGTGAGCTCAAATGAACTGGTATTGGCCATTTTGAATCAGACAATCATATGGTCTACTATGCTGGAATGACACCTTGAAGGGGAATGGCATTGCATTCATTGTCAAAAAGAACATTTCTAAATCTATTCTGAAGTACAATGCTGTCAGTGATAGGATAATATCCATACGCCTACGAGGAAGACCAGTTAATATGACTATTATTCAAATTTACACACCAACCACTAAGGCCACAGATGAAGAAATTGAAGATTTTTACCAACTTCTGCAGTCTGAAAATGATCGAACATGCAATCAGGATGCACTGATAATTACTGGTGATTGGGACCCAAAAGTTGGAAACAAAGAAGAAGGATCGGTAGTTGGAAAATATGGCCTTGGTGATAGAAACAATGCTGGAGATCGCATGATTGAATTTTGCAAGACCAACAATTTCTTCATTGCAAATGCCTTTTTTCACCAACATAAATGGCGACTATACATGGGGACCCTGCTAGATGGAATACACAGGAATCGAATCGACTACATCTGTGGAAAGAGACTATAAAAAAGCTCAATATTATCAGTCAGAACAAGGCCAGGGGCTGACTTCAAATCAGACCATCAATTACTCATATGGAAGTTAAAGTTGAAAGTGAAGAAAATTAGAACAAGTCCATGAAAGCCAAAGTATGACCTTGAGTATATCCCACCTGAATTTAGAGATCATCTCAAGAATAGATTTGATGTGTTGAATACTAATGATCAAAGACCAGAGAGATGTGGAATGACATCAAGGACATCATACATAAAGAAAACAAGAGGTCATTAAAATGACAGGAGAGAAAGAAAAGACCTAACTGGTTGTCCGAAGAGACTCTGAAACTTGCTCTTGAACATCGAGTAGCTAAAGCAAAAGGAAAAAATGATGAAGTAAGAGAGCTGAACAGAAGATTTCAAAGAGCAGCTCAAGAAGACAAAGTATTATGATGACATGTGCAAAGAACTGAAGATAGAAAACCAAAAGAGAAGAAAATGTTCAGCATTTCTCAAGCTGAAAGAACTGAAGAAAAAATTCTAGCCTCAAGTTGCAAAACTGAAAGATTCCACCAGGAAAATATTAAATGATGCAGGAAGCATACAAAAAAATGGAAAGAATACGCAGAGTCACTATACCAAAAAGAATTGGTTGACATTCAACCATTTGAGAGGGCAACATATGATCAGGAACTAATGAAAATGAAGGAAGAAGTCCAAGCTCACTGAAGGCATTGGTGAAAAACAAGGCTCTGGGAATTGATAGAATATCAATTGAGATGTTTCAACAAATGGATGCAGCACTGGAAGTACTCATTTGCCTATGCCAAGAAATTTGAAAGACAGCTAACTGGCCAACTGACCGGAAGAGATCCATATTTATGTCTATTCCCAATAAAGGAGTTCCAACAAAATGTGGAAATTATTGAACAATATCATTAATATCACATGCAAGCAAAACTTTGCTGAAGACCATTCAAAAGTGCCTGAAACAGTATATCGACAGGGAACTGCCAGAAATTCAGGCCAGGTTTAGAAGAGGATGCGAAACCAGGGATATCATTGCTGATGTCTAATGGATCCTGGCTAAAAGCAGAGAATACCAGAAAGATGTTTACCTGTGTTTTATTGACTACACTAAGGTATTCAACTGTGTGGATCATAACAAATTATAGATAACATTGCAGAGAATGGGAATTCCAGAACACTTCATTGTGCTCATGAGAAATCTGTACATGGGTCAAGAGGCAGTCCTTTGAATAGAACAAGGGGATATTGCATGGCTTAAAGTCAGGAAAGGTGTGCGTCAGGGTTGTATTCTTTCACCATACCTATTCAATCTGTATGCTGAGCAAATAATCGAGAAGCTGGACTATATGAAGAAGAACGGGGCATCAGGATCAGAGGAAGACTCATTAACAACTTTGCTTGCTGAAAGTGAACAGGACTTGAAGCACTTGCTGACGAAGATCAAACACCACAGCCTTCAGTACGGATTACATCTCAACATAAAGAAAACAAAAATACTCACAACTGGACCAATAAGCAGCATCATGATTAATGGAGAAAAGATTGAGTTTGTCAAGGATTTCATTTTACTTGGATCCACAGTCAACACCCATGGAAGCAGCAGTCAAGAAATCAAAAGATGCATTGCATTAGGTAAATTGGCTGCAAAAGACCTCTTTAAGGTGTTGAAAAGCAAAGGTGTCACCTTGAGGACTAAGATGCACCTGACCCAAGTCATGGTGTTTTCAATCACTTCATGTGCATGTGAAAGCTGGACAATAAATAAGGAAGACAGAAGAAGAATTGACGCCTTTGAGTTGTGGTGTTGGCAAAGAATATTGAATATACCGTGGACTGCCAAAAGAACAAACAAATCAGTCTTGGAATAAGTACAATCTGAATGCTCCTTGGAAGCAAGGATGGCAAGACTACTTCTCACATACTTTGGACATGTTGTCAGGAGGGATCAGTCCCTGGAGAAGGACATCATGCTTGGTAAAATAGAGGGTCAGTGAAAAAGAGGAAGACCCTCAATGAGATGGGTTGACACAGTGGCTACAACAATGGGCTCAAACATAGCAACAATTGTGAGGATGGCACAGGACCGGGCAGTGTTTCGTTCTGTTGTGCGTAGGGTCGCTATGAGTCGGAACTGACTCAACAGAACCTAACCACAACAACAACAGCATGCCATAGGTTCCCAAAAAGAAGGCCCAAATATTCTTTGAGCCATGGCTGTATTGAAAGAATGAGTTTCTTAAAAATTCCATGAAACTACTTTGAAGAGAACTATCTTCATTTGTATGCTGAAGTCCTGGTACGTTGTTAAAAATTCAATCACATTATAGCCACACCTCTATTTATGGTGTTTCTTTCTTACTCAGACACTGCCTCGTTAACTGCCATTAATCAAGAACCCATGTTACTGCTGCTTAGACCTAATCTTTGCTTTCCTTGGGATAAAAATCTTGCTTTTCTGAGTGGTCTGATAGTCTAAGTTTGCTGTTCCAGTTATTAAACTATTCTCTCTCAGTTCCGAACCCAGCCTTCTATTCTTAGTTTATGATGCTGGAACTGGGATTCAACAAACCACTGTTCTGCTTTGCCAGCTGCTCCCTGTTAGGCTCTGCCTACAGAGAGTGCTAGAGGGAGTTACAAAGTTAGAGGAGGAAGAAGGGATGTGTTCTTCCCTGTTTACTTCCTGTATGCTTCTTGGGGTTTTCTAAATGCTTCTTCCTTCTGTAAGAGTCACCTCAACCTCACTTCTTAATCCCAGCAGTGACAGTTCCTTCCTGTAGCAGCAGCTGAATCCAGTTTGCAGTTTTTTCAACATTCGCAGAACCAGACTCATCATGCCCCCACTCAAAAGACACCAGCATGAGCCTGCTAATACCCCCTACTCAAAGGTCTGGGTCCAGGCCTCATGAGGTCCCTTCTTTCACCACAAAGGCACCAGCACCAGATGACTGGTTTCCTTTCCTTGAGAGTCTAAGTTTCAGCCCCATGTGGTCACTCCCCAAACTTCTGCGTTTTAATAATTCCACCATCTTCCCTTTGTTCCCTAAGCCCCAGGGGTGGTAGCTGTTTCCTGAAGTTGCTACCTCTGTGATATCCTAGAGTTCTCCTTTTGCCTCTTCCAGTACCAAGTTAACAACTTTATACCTAGTTAACAATTTTTTATAGAAATTCTCTTCATTAAAATAACTACTGGGGTTTCTGTCTCCTGACTAGACCCTGACTGATACAGTGGGGTTTCCACTGAAGCATGCCCTGAGAAAAGGATGTGGATGCAAGTATTTATTTGGGAGGTAGTTTTTTGGGGAACGGTTTGAGAGGCAAAAGCAAATCAAACCAGAAGAGAGAGACAGAGAAGAGAAGGAAGGCAATACAGAGCAATGAGGTTATTCTGTGGGCAATTAGGGCTTAACCTTACTGGAGACCCTGGGTGACTCTAAAGAACTTGTCTCAGGATTGTTCCGCTCAAGGAGTGATGAATTTGGAGTATTTATCC
Organism: Elephas maximus indicus; assembly: GCF_024166365.1. Taxonomy (NCBI): domain Eukaryota; kingdom Metazoa; phylum Chordata; class Mammalia; order Proboscidea; family Elephantidae; genus Elephas; species Elephas maximus. The sequence continues at coordinate 132,350,408 of NC_064846.1, forward strand.
ACCAAGTCCTGTCCTTCATTACTGGAGGCCTAGTTCTGAAGAAATTCACTCCCTGGCACTTCCAGCCCTTCTTGTACCTAGACCAAGCATGCTTTTGTGGCCAAGAAAGCCCTCAGGCAGACGGTTGCAAGTGCTTACAGTAGAAAACTGTGGGAATATGTGGGAATTGTGGGGGCAAGTATATGGGTGGGGCACCAACAGCATCTGCTACACTTATTGTTAAGTCTTCAAGGTCTAGCTGTTAAAAACCCAAAGATGCTTGAAAGGCGCAGGAAATTCTGAAATGTGGACACGATTTATTTTGCTAAAGAATTGTAGTGAAGCAGGAGCACTATTGCCCTTGTAAATCAAGAGCCTTAGCAGAGCGGCACAATACAATACAATAAAGCTCCCTTTGCACTTGCTGCCTGAACTTGTCTAATGCATGCAGGTATATAATGAAGATATATTTAAACTATTTTGTTTATAGTCCCGATTCTGTATCCTCTTTTCAATGACTTGTCAGAACCATAGAATGTAAGAAGTAGAAGAGCTCTTAGAGATCAGCTAGTCTACAAGTTTTCAAAAAAAATTAGACTCAGAAAACTTTGTAACCAATAAAATCTTACAATATGCAAAACAGATAAAATGGAGTCACTCTAGTTGACGTCTATGAGGGACAAGGGTAGGGGGAGCTTTACCTACTGTGTTCCCTTCCCTGTCATCCCACTGGCACCCCTAGTTCTCATACAACCAAATTTGAAAAGCAGTTATCTGCTAGAGAATTTAGATTTTTCTCCCCAAAGTCTGCAAGACATTGACTTTAGCTTTCTTTTTAAAAAATCCTAATCGGATCACATTAATTCAGAGTTGCTGAATGGGTATTTACTTGAATGTTACTACAGGCAGTTCCCTGGTTACAAACATCCCACTTACGGACAACTCATACTTAAGAATGGACTGCCATTTGGCTGCAGCCAGGGTGCCTGTCTCCTTGTTCTTGGCCTCAAAGCAGAGACAGGGGAGGTCAACAAGGCACGCTCAGCAGGAAAGTGACCCTTGGAGGCCTGCTCAGAGAGTCCAACATGAGATAAGGGGCATGAAAATGGAGGCCAATGTCAAGGGGGACCAAGGTGAACCAGGAGATACTTGTTCTTAACAGTGGCCAGTGCTGTGCATCATACCAGCACAGGCAAGCAGGCAGAGAAACAATATTCTACATTTGAGAAAAAAAACAAAGTATGATACACTCATACTATGGAATAGTTAAAATTAAAAGAACAGGCTAGCTCTAGAAAGAAAGAAAGAAAGAATGTACTGCCATAAAGCCTATTCCATTAAAAATTTGAGTTAAATACAATGGTTCATAATAATGAATGCACACACTACTTTGTGATGCTCATGAAAACACTGCACGGTTTGGAAGTGTTTCTTAATTGTTTTATATGCATAGAAAGGTAAAATATATACTGGATACTAAGACAAGCATTTGACTAACAGACGTTAAACAAGAACTATATGTACCTGTTCCGACTTACCTACAAATTCTACTTAAAGATAGATTTAGGAATGGATCTCATTCGTAAACCTGGGACCGCCTGTACTAAAAACAGGATTCATAAAGCAAATTAAGTAGATTAAAATTTACAAGTATGATGGCCATTCCCACTTAAAATTTTTCCCAACAACTTTAGGTAATGGGTTCTAATTTAAAAAAAATGGGAAATATATCTAAGTGGAGGGATGGAACTGAAGAGTGGATTAGGAGAAAGAACTGGAAAATATACATGTAAGAATCAGTAAATAGTTTTTGTTTTGTTTTCTTTTGTTTTGCTTTGTTTTTCTTTTTTTATTGTACTTTAGATGAAGGTTTACAGAACAAACCAGTTTCTCATCAAACAGTACGCATTGTTCTATGACATTGGTAAACAACCACATGACACGTCAACACTCTCCCTTCTTAACCCCAGGTTCCCTATTACCAGCCTTCCTGTCCCTTGCCCCCTTCCAGTCCCTGCCCCAGGGTTGGTGTGCCCCTTCAGTCTTGTTTTGTTGCATGGGCCTGTTCAATCTTTGGCTTAAGGGGGAACCTCAGGAGTGGCCTCATTACTGAGCTGAAAGGGTGTCCAGGGGCCATACTCTCAGGGTTTCTCCAGTCTCTATCAAGCCAGCAAGGCTGGTCCTCTTTTTGAGTTAAAATTTTGTTCTACAATTTTCTCCAGCTCTGTCCAGGGCCCTCTATTGTGATCCCTGTCAGAGCAGTCAGTGGCTGGGATGGGTTGTTTTTGGCACATACTAGGGCCAACCGGGCGGACCAAGAATCAGTGCCTGTCAGGTTCCAGTAGGCCATGCCTGTGCTGCTCAGAGTCAGGATGTTCAGCACACGGTACAGTTAGCCAGGAAAGAGGGGGGAGGTTGTGATGTATGGAGCTGGTATGGGAAAGAGGAGAGAGAAACAGGAGCCAAAAACAAACAAAACACACACACACACACCAAAATTCAAAAAAAAAAAAAAGAGTACAAAGGGAGCTTGCCATTGGAGTGGAGAGATAAGAACCAAAGAAATGAAGAGAAGCAAAAAGGAAAAAGAGGAAAAGAAAAAAAATAACTAGATAAAAATTTGGAAAAAAAAAAGTAGAAAAGCCCCCAGGGGTCCCGGTAGTGCAGCCACAAAGACCAGGGAAGTCTCCCAGGTTGCACAGTATAGCCTGGGTAGCAGGGGTATAGATGTCACACAGCACCAGGTATTCAGGAGACTGGAAAATAAAGTAAGTATAGACAGACGAGAACTGAGAAATGAAGAAAGGCAGGGAAAAAGAGAGAAGCAAAAAAGAAAAAAAAGAAAAGAAATGCCCCCAGGGATCCGGCCTACGTGGCTGCTTAGATTGGAGGAGTGGCTTCTAGGCCGTGCAGTGCAGCCTGGCTAGAAGGGGGTCCCAAAAGCGAAAAGAGAAAGAAAACAAAACAAAACAAGCACACACACACAAAAAAGACTCAGGTATCCCACCACCATGGTGTCATGGGCCAAGGGAGTGGATCCCCAGTGAAGCGGGCTTCACAGCCTTTCAAGAAGAAGCAAAGATGGCACACAGAGCCAGGTGTTCGAGAGAAAGGAGGGGGAGGTGGTGGGAGGCACAGAAGAAACCAAAAGAGACAGAAAGAAGCTACGCCAGCTCAGGTACCCAGCCAGTGTGGATGGAGTAAATCCAAGTGGCCTCCTGGCCAAGAGACTGCTGCTGGGGGTAAGCAGAGGATGCCAAAGGGGGAGGGGAAGAAGGGTGTTGGTTAGAAAGTATATAGTGCTCATTACCAGGTCCTCTGTCTCCTGCTGGAACTTCGTGAAGCTGCTTTACTGTACACCCTGTCCCCTAATCTGCAATGTAGGTGGGGCAAATCCTAGCAGCAGGGATGCTGCACTTCCCAGCCAGCCAAGCCACCACAGCCAACCAGGAAGCTAAGAAGTAGAACCGCAGGAAGAGGATAGGGGTGTGGGAAAGCACGTACCACCAGTTACCAGGTGCTCTGTCTCCTACTGGAGCTCCGTGAATCTGCTTTCCCATGCTCCCCATCAGCCAATTTCCAACAGGAGTCCAAGATGGCGAATCCATGCTGTGTTAGCTGATAAGGAAGTATCTCTCCTCACTCTCAGTCCTCTGTCAGTTTCTTATTCCATTCAGTGTTTGGCGGAGTTCTTTATCTCTTCACTTGACACTTCAGGTTCCAGGAATGACGTTTGTCTCTATTTTACTTAGTTTTTCAGGTCTTTGCTGTGGAGAGATGGCCTGGTGCTCCTGTCTATGGCACCATGTTGGCCAGATGTCCTAGTAAGTAGTATTTGAGAAAGAAGTGACTCACATTGTTTATGTAGATAAGCTCCGTAAAGGTACAAAGCACAGAAAGAAAAGAGCAGAAACCATAGATGGGGCTGAGAGAGATGCTAACTACAGTTAATGGAGGAGAAAAATTAACAAAGATACAGGAGAGTCCAAAAGACAAGAAAAAACACAAACCAATATAGTGTACCAGAATGTAAAGAGAGAGATTTAAAGAGACCAAATTATTTAATGTAACCCAGCTGAGTAGTTAAGAATAAAAATTGAGTCAGTACCACTGGCTTTGGCCCAATGGTCTTATGGTGCTCTTAAAGAATGCAATTCTAATGAATAGTGATGTGAATTCCAGAGGGTTCAGAAGAACATAGGTGTGTCTACCTGTTGAAATCTTTGCTGATGTCATGGATTGAATTGTGCCCCCAAAAATATGTGTCAACTTAGTTAGGCCATGATTCCCGGTATTGTGTGATTGTCTGCTATTTTGTGATTGTTAAAGAGGATTAAGGTGTAATTGTAGCACCCTTAAAAAAAATTTTTTTTTTTTAGTAAGGTCAGATCCATGACCCAATGTAAAGGGAGTTTCCCTGGGTGTGGCCTGCACCACCTTTTATCTTACAAGAGATAAAAGGAAAGGGAAGCAAGCAGAGAGTTGAGGACCTCATACCACCAAGAAAGCAGTGCCAGGAGCAGAGCGCATCCTTTGGACCTGGGGTTCCTGCATGGAGAAGCTCCTAGTCTAGGGGAAGATTGATGACAAGGACCTTCCTCCAGAGCCGACAGAGAACGCCTTCTCCTGGAGCTGACAGCCTCAATTTGGACTTCTAGCCTACTAGGCTGTGAGAAAATAAATGTCTCTGTGTTAAAGCCACCTGCTTTTGGTATTTCTGTTATAGCAGCGCTAGATTACTAAGATACCTAACTAAAGAAAAAAATCACTGTTCATGAAGTTCCTTTGAAAAATATTTTGTTAAATCCCACTGTTATTTATGGTCTACTTTTTTCTTGATTTTCCCTGTAGCCAAGGTTTTGGGCACCAATTGTGATGACTCTCTGGTTCAGTTAGAGGCTCTCCTATTTTAATCTGTGTCACTTCTTGTTTTCCTGGCACAGTTATGTTTGTGGCCATAAGTTTTCCTCCTATTCCTCTTTCACTGGCCTTTTAGAAGCACCACCCCCATCTTCTCTATCTTACAGATTGTTAGAACTACCCCAGTGCCCTGCACAGCCGCCTCCACCTGTGAGCAAAGTTTCAGGGGCCCTTGTTTCTCCATTCCCTCAAGGAATCTCTCTGGGATCTGCCTCTCATTCTTCTCTCAAAGTTGTGGGTTCCAACTTGTGACCTCAAGTTAAAGACTCATTACTTCATTCACTCGCTTATTTATTCTTTCAAAAAATACTTGTTGAGTCCTTCTGTATGTCAGGCACTGAATTTCATGCTGAAATTTTCCATTCTCTGCCCAATTTCTTTGGAGTGGCATTTTATTCAGGGTAGCTGTTTGGTGGTCTCCTTCAGCTCTGTGCCTAGTTGCAGTGTTTTGAATACTTTTGGTTCCATGCCTGACTTTCCTCAAGTTTCTGCAATCCTACCCTGGGTTGGAGCCTTGGGCCCCCTGGTTGGCTAGAAAGGGAGTTCACATAATTTTTCTAAAAACTTTATTCTTTTCTTCATGATAATAAAAGTGACCGCCTTGTATTGATACCTACTATGTGCTGAATGCTATGCTGGATACTTGTGCTCTAATGATTATTGTGCCAATCATTTTTTCAGGCACTGGGGATACAGCAGTTGTATTAGTTTCCTAGGGCTGCCATAACAAAGTACCACAAGGTGGTTGGCTTAAAATAACAGAAATTTATTCTCTCACAGTTCTAGAGGCTAGAAGTCTGAACTAAAGATGTCAGCAGGTCCATGTTCCCTTTGAAGTCTCTAGGGGAGGATTCTTTCTTGTTTCTTCCAGCTTCTGGTAGCCCCAGGTGTTTCTTGGCTTATGGCAGCATCACTCCAATCTCTGCCTCCATCTTCAGGGGGCTGTCTCCTCTCTGTGTCTCTTACAAGGACACTAGTCAGATTAGATTAGGGCCCAATACAGTACTAGTCCAGTATGATCTCCTGTTAACACAACTAATTACATCTGCAATGATCCTATTTCCAAATAAGGTCACCTTCACAGGTACCCGAGGTTAGAACTTTAACATATCTTTTGGGAGGACACAATTCAACCCGTAACAATCAGTAAATAACAACACAAAGTTCTTGCCTGAAAAGAGTTCATGTTCTTTCACAACCTTTGCTACGATTCAGCAAGGTCCAGAGGAGGAAAGAAGCTAAGAGAAGTTAAGTACCCTGCCCAAAATCACACAGCTATTAAATGACAGAGCTAGAATTTGAACATAATTCTCTGACCTCATCTCTGTACTGAATCAAGCTACCTCTCACGGTCTCACTCCAGTGAGTAACTCATATTTTCTAACACAGAAATTCTCAAACCAAAACTCTCACATTTTATAAATATATTAAAATCTTGATTAATGATAGCCACTGTGGAATGTGATATTAGGGTCCATGTAATTTGGGGGTTAAACAGAAAATTTTATTTATTTCAACCTTAATTCTTAACATCCTTAAAAAAATACATTCGTTTGCTTTCCTTAGGAGAGTCAGGGCTTCCCTTTATCTTAGGGTTATTATTCTAAGAAGCACTACAAATTATCAGTGTAGCACTATAGAGAAAAAGGAATAAATTGGGCTGGAAATTCACTGACCCTAGGACATATTCTGGAAGGTAATTTTTTAATTTTTATTACATACTTGATATAAACTTGTTTTGTATTCTTTCTTTTTCCCAAAAAGGGTAATGTTAATTAAAAAAATCTGTTCTGCAAAGAAAATGTTTTACACCCTACTTTGGTGAGTAGCATCTGGGGTCTTAAAAGCTTGTGAGCAGCCATCTAAGATACTTCACTGGTCCCACCCCATCTGGAGCAAGGGAGAATGAAGAAAACCAAAGACACAAGGGAAAGGTTAGTCCAAGGGACTGATAGACCACAACTACCGCAGCCTCCACCAGACTGAATCCAGCAAAACTAGATGGTACCCGGCTGCCACACCGACTGCTCTGACAGGGATCACAGTAAAGGGTCTCAGACAGAGCTGGAGAAAAATGTTGAACAAAATTCTAACAAAAAAAGACCAGACTTACTGGTCTCACAGAGACTGGAGAAACCCCAAGATTATGGCCCCTTTGGCACCCTTTTAATTAGTACTGAAGTCACTCCTGAGGTTCACTTTCAGCCAAAGATTAAACAGGCCCATAAAAACAAAACAATTCTAAATGGGTACACCAATCCAGAGGCAAGGACGAGAAGGCAGGAGGGGATAGGAAAGCTGGTAATGGGGAACCCAAGGTCGAGAAGGGGAGAGTATTGACATGTTGTGGGGTTGGCAACCGATATCACAAAACAATATGCGTATTAATAGTTTATTGAGAAACTAATTTGCTCTGTAAACCTTCATCTAAAGCACAATAAAAAAATAAGCCAATCACACACAAAAAAATTTGTTCAAGTGCAAACAAATACAGCTTAAATCAATAGACAGGCTTCTAGCTTTGCTCTGTGACAATAAGTTACATGACTTTGTGCATCTATCTGCTCTGGGGCCTCAGTTCTGTTCTCTGCAAAATCAAAGTGATATTGTTTGACCATGTACAGCAACCTCATTATTCCGATTTTATAAATGTTTCAAATTAGGTTCAGAGGCATGCCCAAGTGGTAGAGACTTAGTCCTAAACCTTTATCTTCAGACCCCAATTGCATGCTCTTTCAGTGGTGAGAGGACCTCCAATGTCTCCTGTAATTCTAAGAGTCTAAACATTTTTTAGAACCAGGCTAGTTGGTTTCTGATTAATCAGCTACTTACTCTAGCTTTATTTAATCATCTTTCTGAATATGTGCTAATATATCCATCAGTATTAACAATATAATTATGTCTAACTTTTTTGGAATCTGGGTTCTAGAAATCAAGATAGTTTGAATGTTTTTACTTAGAAAATAGCTGAAGTATGAATAGCTGACGTTTACTGAGTGCTTACTATGGACCAGGAACTGTTCTATATAAACTCACTTAGCCTCCAAACAATACTATGAAGTAGATAGCATTATGACCACAGTTTTGCAGATGATAAAAATAGAGGCACAAAGAGGTTCGGTATCTTAAATGAGGTCACATGCTGTATTACTTGTTTACAATTTTTCTTCTTACCAGGCTACCCCCTCTATAGCAGAAGTACATGTCCCTGGCCTATTATTGACATAAGCCTTTAGCCAATGGAATGTTTCCTAGCATGACACAAGTAGGTTTAAATGTGCCGCTGAAGTTTACCATTCTTTCCTGCACTTCTGCCGTTCACCATGAGAATATGATACCCTGGGTAACTTCTTCAGAATGAGAAGATGTCTTAGTCATCTAGTGCTGCCATAATAGAAATACCACAAGTGGATGGCTTTAACAAAGAGAAATTTATTTTCTCACAGTCTAGTAGGTTACAAGTCCAAATTCACGGCATCAGCTCCAGGGGAAGGCTTTCTCTCTCTGTCGGCTCTGGAGGAAGATCCTTGTCCTCAATCTTCCCCTGGTCAAGGAGCTTCTCAGGAGCAGGGACCGTGGGCCAAAGAACGTGCTCTGCTCCTGGTGCTGCTTTCTTCGTGGTATGAGGTTCCCAACTCTCTGCTTGCTTCCCTTTCCTTTTGTCTCTTGAGAGAAAAAAGGTGATGCAGGCCACACCCCAGGGAAACTCCCTTTAGATTGCATCAGGGATCTGATCTGGCTATGGGTGGTGTTACAATCCCACCCTAATCCTTTCAACATAAAATTATAGTCACAAAATGGAGGACAACAAAGAATACTGGGTCTCATGGCTTAACCAAGTTAATACACACATTTTGGAGGGGACATAGTTCGATCCATGACAGGAGGTACTTGGAGCAGACCTGAACCCAATCTGCAGCCTAGAGCCAAGATCAGTGGATCCCAGCTGACCCCAACAGAGCCACAGTCAACCCACAAGCTTGCAAGTAAGAAAAACAAGCCACCACTGAGATTAGACAGTCATTTGTTACACAACATTATTTTGCAAAGTCATGACTCATACACACAGCTAAGAGAAGGTACAACCAGAATTCAGACTCCAGAGCCACAGTCTGAGCCACCGCTCTAAAGGTACTCAGTTCACCACTCTTTGACCTGGAATGTAAGCTACCTGTGTTCTAAGTATAGTACCTTGCAAGTATGTCTAGTGTATGAAGTGTATGATACTGCTACACATACAGAGCAACCCAAGGCTAGCAGGCTTGTGTTTATTTAGGTTTGCTCTAACTCCACTAAAAATAACTTATGGATTTTGCTCTTGGGTGCCACAAAGCTCAATTCAATATGTTCTGTAAACTGACTCAGAGAAAGAAATGTGTAGTCAATATCTTTCCTAGATTTACTAATGACTTTAGTTTTCTTTTGCAATGGAATCATAAACTTGGGTGAGATATCCTGTTTTTATGGTGCTGCACAAAGGGCATGTGAAGTCCTGAAATGGTTCTTTCAAGATTTTTTCCCCACTAGCACCTGAAACAATGCTATTAATTGTGTTTGACTCCAAGTAGCAACCATAAAGTTTGATACTTGCCTCTGCATACTATTCCCCGACTTGGCTCATTTGCGTGGGGCAAAGTCTGACTGCGTTTTCATTCCCAGATGGCATCACTGCCACGCTTAGATGCATGGCTCAAGATTTCCTGAGTCTTAGGTAATCAGGAATGTAAATCTATTCATTCACTTGGTAAATATTGAGAGTTTACAGGATAAGGCATTGTGCTAGGCAGGCACTGAAATGAAGTTTGCTCTTTCTTATGCACCATAAACAGGTGACAAAACAGGATCCAAAATTGAGATTACGCAGAGTGAGTCTGGAAATCTTTCCTGCCTCTTCCCTCCAGTCCTCTTCTGGTGGGTTTTGGTGTTGTCTTCCCCCAGGTAGTCTTCAAGTCTTTCCTGGACCTCTCAGCCCTCTAGCTACCACCTCTTCCTTCCACTCCACACACTTAAGCCCCTTCCACAAGCAGGAGGCTTTTGTTTGTTTGGGTTTTATTAACTTTTTATTATGGTGAAAATATACACAACAAAACATACACCAATTCAGCAATTTGCACGTATATAATTCAGTGACTTTCATTACATTCTTCAAGTTGTACAACCATTCTCGCTATCCTTTTCCAAATTATTCCATCACCGTTAACATAAACTCACTGCCCCCTAAGGGAAAAACCCTCCTTTCCTCTTCCCAAGGCAGGAGGCCTTTTACTTATACCTTTAAATGACATAATTTTCTCCTTTGCATGTGAACGAAATCTGCCTTGATCCAAGTTCAGAAATGTGGCACCCTGGGACAGCTGTCATCTCTGGTACATGTAGATAGGACGCCACCAATGGTGGGGACGAAGTTGCTGTTGACAATATTTCAGAGTATAGAGGCACAAAACATAATGTTACTTTTGGTATGATCAGGCTGCTTTAACCTCTTTGAGCCTCATTTGTCAAGTGAACACACGCACACAGCTAAATGCTCACCAACAAAAACTGGTTAAAGAAATTATGGAATATCCACACTTTGAGATTCTATGCAGCCTTTTCTAAAATGAGATATTTTTATATGAACTCACACAAGGAGTCCTTTTTATTAAAAGAAAAAAGAAAATCAGTATATGCATGATACCATTTTTAACATGAAAACATAGGTAGGACCTATGCTAAATACTCTGCATGTGTTGTCATATTTAATCTTCATAACACTGTACGAGTTAGGTGCCATTATACCACCCTCCTCCACATTGCGGATGAGGAAACTAGGGATTATAAGTAACTTCTTTTTTTTTTTTTAAGATTACTAACTGCTGTAAAATGATTTGAACTCGAGGTATAATTATACCTTCCTTGAGGTATAATTTTCCTATAGAGAAAATGAAGCAAAAAAGAGTAAAGCCCTGCTTTTAGTCTTCTCCTTGCTTATAGACTTTTAGTTGCTTTAGAACAATGGTTTCTCATTGTGTAGAACTTGAACTACTGGTGGTAAGGAGAGATAATTTCAGGGATGGCTTTAGGCAGAACTCATACCTACCATTAAATAACTTCAAGACACATAGTGAGAACGTTATTCCCTGCTCAATTCTTTTTAATCCTTTGATTACATCACCAACAAAGTTTCAATTCAGTGTTAGTCTTTAATATCTTCTAACACTGCAAATCTTCTTTGTTTACAGAGAGCCAACCTTAGGATCTGAGCAAGCAAGTGTATCTAGTTAAAATTTAATAAAATTGTGCTGTTTTCATTGTATTTACATGTATGGTTATCTTCTATTTGAAGTAAGTGATAGAAGTCATTCATTCACCATGATGATAAAGTGTTCTCTTTTAAGGAAATGTAGCTAAGTTCTTTTTTCATTTTAAGCGTGTTAATTTAAAGAAAATATTAATTAACTAGTATGAAAAGTGGTATACAGATATAACAAAAAACATGAAGTCAGTAATTTTATGACTAAGGTGGGAAATACTATAGTGGGCTAAATAATAAAACAAATAGCCCAAATAACCATGAAACTGAATTTACCATACCTTTTTATCTACACACTCCAAACATTTTTCAACCCCAAACCTGTTCCCCAGTTGATGCCAATAATGTAAACATGAATAATATACATTTTTATATAAATATAATTTGACCACTAAAATGTAAAGTTTTACTGTTGCTCTATAAGGCACCCTAGGAAGTATGCAGTTAAGACCATTTATCTTATTTATCTTTTATCATTTTCTTATCATTTATTTGTCATTAATATGAGGCAGGAACTATTCTAGGTATTTCATGTACATCAACTAACAACAACACTATGAGATAGGTGCCATTAGCTCCATTTTACGGATGAGAAAACTGAGATAAGAGAAGTTAAAGTAATAAATCCAAGGTCACACTTTAAAGTCTGACTCCAGACTCCATGCTCTTAATCACTACGCCATAATATCTCCTGATAAAAAATTATTTTTAATATTTATGCAAATTCTTATTCTTCCTGACTGCTTACTGGGAATCAAGAAACTGAATCCAACTTTCAGTTAACATGCAAATTATTAACTTGCCACCTGTGATTGTTAGTGTTATGTGTCAACTTGGCTAGGTCATGATTCTCAGTATTGTGTAATTATCCTCCATTTTGTGATCCGATATAATTATCTTCCATTTTATGATATAATATAATCACTTCCATGATGTGATCGGCCAATGAGTTGAAAGGGAAGTTTCCCCACAGATGTGGTTTGCACCCAATATATATTTACTTTCTGGCAAAGTTCATTTGCTTGCTCTGGATCCCATTTCCAGCTCTTCATCATCTGACCTCTGGTTCTAAGGACTTGAGCCAGCAGCCTGTTGCCTGATCTGCCAACGTTGGGATTCACCACCTGCACAGCCCTGTGACCCAGCAGCCTGTCATCTGATCTACCAACTTTGGGATTCGCTGGCTTCCACAGGCCTGTGAGCCACCAGCCTGCTGTCTGACCTGCCGATTCTGGGTTCGTCAGCCCCTGTAGCCACATAAGGCAGGAGAACCCTCCAGCCAATGCCTGACCAATGGACTTTGGGACTTCCAGTTTCCAGAACAGTGTGAGCCATTTCCTTGATGTACATACATACATACATACATGTTGCTGTTGTTGTTAGGTGCCGTTGAGTCAGTTCTGACTCATAGCGACCCTATGTACAACCAAACGAAACACTGACCAGTCCTATGCCATCCTCACAATCATTGTTATGCTTGAGCCCTTTGTTGCAGCCACTGTGTCAATCCATCTCATTGAGGGTCTTCCTCTTTTTCACTGACCCTCTACTTTGCCAAGCATGATGTCCTTCTCCATAGACTGATCCCTCCTGATGACATGTCCAAAATATGTGAGACGTAATCCCACCATCCTTGCTTCTAAGGAGCATTCTGGTCGTACATCTTCCAGGACAGATTTGTTTGTTCTTTTGACGGTCCATGATATATTCAATATTCTTTGCCAACACCACAAATAAAAGGTGTCAAGTCTTCTTCAGTCTTCCTTATTCATCATCCAGCTTTTGCATGCATATGAGGCAATTGAAAACACCATGACTTGGGTCAGGCACACCTTAGTCTTCGAGGTGATATATATATGTGTATATATATATATATATATATATATATATATATATATATATATATATAACCCACTGCCATCGAGTCGATTCCGACTCATAGCAACCCTATAGGTCAAAGTAGAACTGCCCAATAGAGTTTCCAAGGAGTGCCTGGCAGATTTGAACTGCCAATCTCGTGGTTAGCAGCCGTAGCACTTAACCACTATGCCACCAGGGTTCCCATATATATATATTTCACTGGTATTGCTTCTCTGGAAACCCTGGTGGCGTAGTGGCTAAGTGCTACGGCTGCTAACCAAGAGGTCAGCAGTTCAAATCTGCCAGTCACTCCTTGGAAACTCTATGGGGCAGTTCTACTCTGTCTCATAGGGTCGCTATGAGTCAGAATCGACTCAATGGCAGTGGGTTTGGTTTTGCTGTTTATTGCTTCTCTAGAGAACCCAGCCTAAGACATTTGGTACTGACAGTGGTTCTAGAAAAACAAAATCTTAAGGATGATTTTTCTACATTGGTTCTCAAGTCTGACTGGTCTGAAAGGCACTGACCACTCTGCTCCCATAGTAAACAGGGCACTGCTAACCGATGGAATGTGGCAGTAATATTAATATGCAAAATATCACCATCATTAGATCACATATTGGTGAGAGGCAAGGCTCTGGGTGATCACATGTTTCATACTTTTCTACACTTTTGTCAGAATGAGACTGACTGACTGAAGTTGGTTGGTTGGACAAAGTGGTGAAAGAAAGATGAGCTCAGGGCTTCAGTGAAATTTCTAGGGGTCCAGTGGTGGGGGCAGGTTGAGATATTACTTCTAAAGTGAAGGATAGGTTATTGCACCTGGCCCCTCCTACAACTAAAAAGGGGGCACAATGCCTGGTGGTCCTCTGGATTTTGGATGCAACATATCCCTCATTTGGGTGTGTTACTCCAGCCTATTTATCAAGTGACTCAAAAAGCTGCTAGTTTTGAGTGGGGCTCAGAACAAGAGAAAGCTCTGCAACAGATTTAGGCTGCCATGCAAGATGCTCTGCCACTTGAGCCATATTATCTGGCTGATCCAGTGGTGCTTGAAGTGTCAGTGGCAGATAGAAATGCTGTTTGGACTCTTTGGTCCCTATTGGTGAATCACAGTACAGACTCTTAGGATTTTGGAGCAAAGCCCTGCCATCCTCTGCAGATAGCTACTCTCCTTTTGAGCAACAGCTTTTGGCTTGCTACTGAGCCTTAGTAGGGACTGAATACCTAGCCATGGGCCACCAAGTCACCATGTAGCCTGAGCTGCCTACCACAAAGGGATAGACACTTACTGTGGATACGGATTTGTCTTTCTTGCAAACAATGCTTCTGCCAAAACTATCACCCGTGGACTCACAGAATGCCTTATCTACCATCATGGTACCCCACACAGCATTGCCACAGATCAAGGGACTTACTTCAAAACAAATGAAGTGCAACAATGAGCCCATGCTCATGGAATTCACTGGTCCTACCATATTCCCCATCATCCTGAACAGCTGGCTTGATATAACAATGGAATGGCTTCCTAAAGACACAATTACAACACCAACTAGGTGGCAATACTTTGCAAGGTTTGAGTAATGTTCTCCGGGAGGCGTTATATGCTTTAAACCAGTATCCAATATACAGTGCTGTTTCTCACATAGCCAGGATTCAGGGTTCCAGGAATCAAAGGGTGAAGACGGGAGTGGTCCCCTCATTATTACCCTAGTGATCAACTTGCAAAATTTTTGCTTCTTGTCTCCACCACCCTATGCTCTGCAGGTCTAGAGGTCCTAGTTCTAAAGGGAGGAATGCTCCCACCTGGAGACACAACACTAATTCAACTGAACTGGAAGTTAAGAATGCCACCTGGCCATTTTGAGTTCCTCTTGTCTCTGGATCAACAGGCAAAGAACACATTGCCTGGTGTGATTGATTCTGACTACCAGGAGGAAATCGGATTGATATTAAATAACAGAGACAAAGAAGAGTATCTCTGGAATACAGGAGATCCCTTAGGATATCTCTTAGTACTACCATGCTCTGTGATTAAAGTTAATGGAAAACTACAGCAACCCAATTCTGACATGACTACTAATGGCCCAGACCCTTCGGGAATGAAGGCATGGGTTACCACACCAGGCAAAGAACCATGACCTGAGGTGCTTGCTGAGGATAAATGGAATATGGAATGCGTCATGGAAGAAGGTAGTTTTAAATACCAGTTACTAGAAACCAGTTGCAGAAACGAGGACTGTAATTGTTATGAGTATTTCTTTCTTGTATTATTATACTTGCATGTGTGCATATATAGAGAGAGCGTACAAATATTTTCACTTTCTTCTCTCTCTTATCCCATCACTTATAAAGTATAAGACGTAAATGGGGCTAGTGGGCTTTCACTTGTATGCATGTGAGGTGTATCATGTTAGCCACAGGTATGACTTTATAATTGCCTTTATTTAGAGAGTATGTATGGTTTAAGAATATGTGTACAGGTGCCAAGTTGACAAGAGGTGGACTGTGATAGTTAAAGTTATGTGTCGACTTGGCTAAGCCATGATTCTCAGTATTATGTAATTATCCTCCATTTTGTGATATAATGTAATTACCTCCATGTTGTGATCTGACATGATCAGCCAAGCAGTTGTAAGGAGAGTTTTCCAAGGGGTGTAGCCTGCACCCAATATATATATGGATGTTCTGGCAAAGCTCACTTACTTGCTGTGGATCCTGTTTCTAGATCATCATCATTTTACCTCTGGTTCTTGGGACTTGAGCCAGCAGCCTGTTGCCTGATCTACCGACATTGGGATTTGCCAGCTCAGCAGCCAGTCATCTGCTCTGCCTATTTTGTGATTTGCCAGCTTCCACAGCCCTGTGAGCCAGAATCCTGCTGTCTTACCTGACAATTCTGGGTCCCTTGGTCCCTGCAGCCACAAGAGTCAGGAGAAGCCTCCAGCCAATGCCTGACTCATGGACTTTGGGATTTGCCAGCCTCCACAATAGTGTGAGCCATTTCCTTGAGATAGATCTCTCTCTCTCTCTCTCTCTCTCTCTCTATATATATATATATATATACATATATATATATATGTATATATATATATACACGGAAACCATGGTGGTATAGTGGTTAAGAGTTGGGCTGCTAACCAAAAGGTCAGCAGTTAGAATCCACCAGGTGCTCCTTGGAAACCCTATGGGGGCAGTTCTACTCTGTTCTATAGGGTCGTTATGATTTGGAATCGACTCCATGGTAATGGGTTATACATATATATATGTATGTATACAAAACCATTTCAGGAAGTAGCATATGATCAAGAACTAATGGTACTGAAAGAAGAGGTCCAAGCTGCACTGAAGGCATCGGCTAAAAACAAGGCTGCAGGAATTGACGGAACACCAATTGAGATGTTTCAACAAACGGATGCAGCACTGGAAGTGCTCGCTCATCTATGTCAAGAAAGTGGGGAGACAGCTACTGGCCCAATTGACTGGAAGACATCCATATTTGTATGCATTCCAAAGAAAGGCACTCCAAAAGAATGCTGAAATTATCAAATAATATCATTAATGCCATACACAAGTAAAATTTTGTTGAAGATCATTCAAAAGCGGTTGCAGCAATACATCAACAGGGAACTGCCAGAAATTCAAGCTGAATTCAGAAAAGGATGAGGAACAAGGGTTATCATTACTGATGTCTGATGGATCCTGGTTGAAAGCAGAGAATACCAGAAAGATGTTTACCTATGTTTTATTGACTATGTAAAAGCATTTGACAAATCATGAACAACATTGTAAAGAATGAGAATACCAGAACACTTAATTGTGCTCATGAGAACCTGTACATAGACTAAGAGGCAGTCGTTGGAACAGAGCAAGGGGATACTGCATGGTTTAAAGTCAGGAAAGTGTGTGTCAGGGTTGTGTCCTTTCACCATACTTATTCGGTCTGTACGCTGAACAAATAATCCAAGAAGGTGGACTATATGAAGAAATACGGGACATCAGGATTAGAGAATACTCATTAACAACCTGCAATATACAGATGACACAACTTTGCTCACTGAAAGTGAAGAGGACTTGAAACGCTGATGAAGATCAGACTACAGCCTTCAGTATGGATTACATCTCGATATAAAGAAAACAAAAATCCTAACAGCTAGACCAATAAGCAACATCATGATAAACAGAGAAAATATTGAAGTTGTTGAGGATTCATTTTACTTGAATCTACAATCAATACTCATGGAAGCAGCACTCAAGAAATCAAGTGCACTTTGAATCAAACAATAGTCCAGATAAACTAGTAAGGCCCTTTTGCTCTGGGCATTGTGCTTTTTTTTTTTTTTAAGAATTCAGTCTGTTTTAGGACATTAACTTCAAAGATCATACTGAGAGCTATGTTTAAGGTAAATCAGTAAATAGTTTAATCAGTCTTCAAGACAATGTTGTATGAAATACCTGTCTAATGTTTATAATCAAACTCTCACCCTCTTACTATACAGAAAATTCTGTATCTTAAAGAAAACAGGTTCTCAGAGGAGATCGACCTCTTGGCTCAGATTCCATTTTGTCTTAGATTCCACTTCTGCTTCTGAGAAAGTGACCCATGGCTGTTAATAAGTAAACCAAGGAGGGGCAGCTAGCCCTTGGGAAGAACACTTAATATGTTTTAGACAGATTAACTAGAGACCTCCAACAGGAAAAGTCCACCCTGTATTTTGCTAATCATGTATTGTTTAATGGAAACTGGTTTGTCATATGTAAATTTTTCTATACCTTATGTTTTCTCTAGACAAACTTTGTTTTGAGTGCCCTTTATGGATATATGTTTTTGTGTGGTAGATCCAACTAAACTTATTTAGATGATCCCTTTTCAACTGATAATGAATTTACATGGACAATCTCTTGTTTAGAGTCCTGGCGAATGTGTGGGCAATGCACTTTTGGAACTTTAGGATTACCATTAGATATTCATAGCAATGATACTAGTAAATATTAGAAAGGTAATGTAAAACTGTTACACATTATAAAATGAAAGTCAGAAGAAAGCCCACTGGTCCAATACTCAGTGTGGGGTTGGTCATTTCTAAGACATTTAATTCCTAGTTATGGAATAGTTGAACTGGAGAAATCTTTTAAGAATTTATCAATTACTCTGGGACAAATAACAGACAAAGTTGCTAGTCGGATGGAAGCACAACAGTGATCTCTGACCTCATTAAGCCAAGGTGACACAAGAGAACAAAATAACCTTAAGAGTTTTTTGTTTTTTACTAGCCCAAGACAGTGTAATCTGTGCTGTAGCAAATACCTCTTGTTGCATTTAAATAAATAACACAGGAGAAGTAGAACAGAGTATGCATAGAATTAGACAACAAGCTATTTGGTTACACACTGTAAGATCCTTACAAACACCAGATTTATTTGGTTGGTTACCATCAGGAATAAGTACTGGGCTAGATCACTTTTTCTACTGCAAGTAATATCC
The DNA here is from genome assembly GCF_024166365.1 of Elephas maximus indicus. Taxonomy (NCBI): domain Eukaryota; kingdom Metazoa; phylum Chordata; class Mammalia; order Proboscidea; family Elephantidae; genus Elephas; species Elephas maximus. The sequence goes on from NC_064846.1 coordinate 132,368,944, forward strand.
TTAGTCTGTATCCTGATAGTGTTAGGAATAATAAAATTTATCTGCTATTGTCTTACACACTTAAAAGGCAAAAGAAAAGCCTCAGGCTAAAATGTTGATGCACATTGAGTCCTCTCACTTTAGCAATGCGATTGATGAGAACATTGCTCTTACTTAATAACTTGGTGAAGAACCGGACGGTATCTGGTGGAAAACTAGCACTACAAGTTTAAAGAGCCTACAATGGCCACCATTTAGGAGCTGAACTAAATCCAGGTATTGATCATCGATGCATTATCTCCAATCTCTGATCAAAAGGAGGGAATGATTTAGGAAATAATATTGGAGTCATTATTCCCTGTCCTTGAGCATACAGAATGTGACTCAGCTAGAGCTGGGCTCACAAGGACTCACAAGGACACATCAACTGGGTCCTGAGGTATAAAGACAATAGCTAAGATAATCTTGGAAAATATCATTTTAGGGAACCTTTCACATAAGCCAGAATACAAAAGACATTCTGCTCTTATGTTTTTCTATTAGCATTTAGTGAATAGAAAATTTGTTAAACCAATAAAGACCCTTCTAGCTGTCATTACTAAAGCCTGGACCAATGATTGCTAGGGAATACAATTCAAAATGTAGGAACAAATTCTCCAGCCAATCTGTGAAAAGATGAAGCTTTCAATGGCTTTGCCCATTTTGTAATGTTAATATATACCGATGACTCTGTAACAGTCTTTGGACTCGGGCAGACATGGTTGTGGCAGCATGCTTGTCCGTTTTCCCATTCTTACCTATACTGTAATAATCCTTGAACTTGGACAGACATGGCTATAACAGCATGCTTGTCTGTTTTGCCACTTTTGTCTGTTCTGTAACATTTCCTTGGACTCGGGCAGACATGGCTCTAGCAGCATGCTTGTCCTCTTCCCACTTTTGCCTTTTTGAATACATACCAAATAAAATTTTACTTTTGCTTTAAAAAAAAAAAGTAAGAAATCAAGTGATGCATTGCATTGAGCAAATCTGCTTCAAGAGACCTCTTTAAAGTGTTAAAGAGCAAAGATGTTACTTTAAGGACTAAAGTGCGCCTGACCCAAGCCAAGGTGTTTCCAATCGCTTCACATACATGTGAAAGCTGGACAACGAATAAAGAAGACTGAAGAAGAATTGATGCCTTTGAATTATGGTGCTGGCGAAGAATACTGAATATACCATGGACTGCCAGAAAAATGAACAAATTTGTCTTGGAAGAAGCACAGACAGAATGCTCATTAGAAGCAAGAATGGTGAGACTTCATCTCACATACTTCGGACATGTTATCAGGAGGGACTAATCCCTGGAGAAGGACCTCATGCTTGGTAAAGTAGAGGGTAAGTGAAAAAGAGGAAGACCCTCAATGGATTGACAATGTGACTGCAACAATTGGGCTCAAACATAACAATGATTGTGAGGATGACACAGGACAGGGCAGTTTTTCATTCTGTTGTACATAAGGTCATTATGAACATAAGGTCGTTATGAGTTGGAACCAACTCAATGGTACCTAAAAACAACAACTATATATATGTGTGTGTGGGTATATATATATATATATTTCTCTACAGAACCCGGCCTAAGACACTACCCATATTCTCAGAAAACTTGCTTCATTTTCCACCAGAAAAGCACCAAGCTTAAGTACCATGTTATGACATCCCCAGCCTCAGTCATATTTGATTGACCCAGGGGTTTACACCTGACCCAACCTGAGCCAATCATGTACTTTCTCCTAGAATTTCAGAAATGGAACACTACAAAACTGAATTCAGAAATTTGGACAGTGAGAAACTGAATCTCGGACAGAAAATCAAGTAAAGACAGGGCAGGAGTCAGTGCCATGGCAAGCCAAAGCCACGTATGAGGTGAAGTTCTGGTGGTGTGAAACAGCACAAGGGGCAGAACCAGGCAAACTTGCCAAGGGAAGAAATTGTGCTGTGGCTCCCCAAGAGTTGGCAGAACCCTCTATTCAGTGCCGAACATCCCAGTTCCCATTCTTGCAGGGCCTGACCCCAATCCAGTTCTTATGCCCAATCCAGTTCTTGACCCCAAGTGCCCATGAGAATGTAGCACTTAATGCTACAATAATAAATCCTGCTTCACTTTAAGCTAATTTGAATAGATTTTTTGCCCTTGCTATCAAACATGCCAAATCAGAAGTGAAGTTGTGTTCAACAGATCTTCAGAGAAAATCTGAAACTGGCCATGGAGTGATGGTAGGATCAATCAGTGGTAATAAGACACCCTCAATTCCAGGATGGGAAAATGATAGTCCATGTATTTGGTAGCAAAGCAACTGGTTAAGTCGTGGCCAGCAGTCTCAAGGGGGGCCCATCAGAGAGGATGATTCAGGAGATTTGGTAACGAAATATAAGGATATCTGAGTGAGTTGGTTATATCTAGTGGCTTAAGTAAAGAGGATCAAGTAAGAGATAAATTTCTTCCAGGGTGCTCAGCTGGAGGAAGATAAGGAAAAGCAAGACATGTATGTAATTTTCATGGGCAGCTCTTCTTCACTCTAATAGTTTGTTCCAAGGCAATACTGGAAATTTCGTCAGTCTGAAATTTCTTCAACAGGAAACTTTGCAATGTTTCACTGAGTGATGGTTTCGAAAGTTGTTAGCAGGCCTGACAGTCATAAATAAATCATCTGGCAAAGATTATTTAAATTATACAACATTGGTAATGATTATTCAGGTGTAGTGAGTTTAATTGATTACAAGAGAACGATTTCTTTTAAAGATGATGTAACAACTGCCAGTTTAGCTTGTTGTTTAAAGCCCACACTGGTGGGAATGATTTAAAATTTTAAAGCATTCTATTTGCATTAGTTGTGAGAGATATTTTAGGATATGTAAATAGGATTGGATCTCTCCTATAGCCATGGATGCCATATCTGTCACTACTCAAAAGCTCCTATTCAAGGGACAATTCTCCCCTAGCCAAAATAGAGCAGTTATCTCAAGCAAATTCATAAAGACCAGTTGGTAACTGGTTCTTGTCTCCCCAACCAAAGTAAAAAAGAAAAGAAAGGAATGGAAGGATAGGAAAGAAAGAAAAGAAACTCTACCACCAACCACTCCTCAATCAGGGGTCAGGTCTACATCACCCAGATATAGTGAACTATCACGTAAGCCTGCCTTCCTTGTTACTCCCTCCCAAACTCAGCTGTTCTCAGGTAGCCTCAGCCATCGCAGGGACTGGCCATCTCTGCCCAATGTAGGACCCTTCTAATGGGTTGACAAAGACTTTAGCAGATCTACATAGAAATCTGAAGGCTTTCCCTTCACAATCCTGTTTTATAATCCTTGTGAAAGACAAAATGTCACAAGCTTTATCCCCTGAGAAGCCTATTGCACTCCTAACTCCATCTCTATCTATGCCTGCTTTGCAGAGGACCCATCTCACAAAATACAACTTTACTTTTGGCTGCTGTCATCCTTGACCCAAGAACAACACTATTCTCATGAGTTGTGAGTTGGGAAAAGAACTCAGTGAATAAAAAGGCTGACAGAATCTTTCATTACAGATTTTAAGCTGTACTCCAACATGCTGGAAGTCTGAGTCTTTTGGAATTTGACTATTAGACAATCATGAGCCTGGATAGATACAGTCATGAGCCTAGCTGAACTGCACTATCTGACATCTATGCTGTTCTGGGTTCCTTTGGTTAAAATTAACGCCCTAAATGGAAAAGCTTCAAATCTTGGTCATTGGAATGGAGATATTATGGAGAAGCCAGAAAAGTTGAACTCAAGCCAGGGATTCCTCAAAAGCCTTAGGCCTTCCCATGTGGACAAATGTGATGATCCCTACAACCCTAAGGCCAAGCCTGAGATGCAGTTGGGCTAGTTACAAGTGAAAACCATTTAAGCCCCTATTATAGGGTCGCTATGAGTCAGAATTGACTCGACGGCACTGGGTTTTGGTTTTTTTGGTATATGTCAAATACCAGGCTAAGCACTGAAGACATAGTAAGAGGAGAAAAAAAACTGCAGTCATGGAGTTTCCATTTTGGGAAAGGGAGAGACAAATGATAAAAAGGTAAAATGTATTGTGTGTTAAATGGTTATAAATACTATGGAAAAAATTAAGCAGAGGGGGGGATGGAAATTAATGTGGAAAGGGGGAAGCAATTTTAAATATGGTATCAGGGAAGCCCTCACTGATAAGGTGTCATTTGAGTAGGAGGTAAGAAAGTGAGCCATGCATAGATATGGAGGAAAAGAGTTTCAGGCAAAAAAGAATAGAATTTGCAAAGGCTCTGAGATGGGAATTACTTAGTATATTTGAGAAACATCCAGAAGCCAGTGTGACTGGAAAAGAGCACACAAGGCAGCGAGTGGTAGGAAATGAGGTCGAAGAGCTTACTGACAGTCAGATTATGTGGGGCCTTGTAGGTCACTATTAGGATTTTGACTTTTACTCTGAAAAGAGTGAGAAGCCATTGGAGGGTTTTGATCAGAAAATTGACATGATCTGGCTTATTTTAATAGGATCACTCTGACTGCCATGTAGATAATAGACTATAGAGGAGTCTGAGTAGAAACAGAGAGGTCAGTGAGGAGGCTACTGCAAGAAAAAAGGGGGAGGGGAGAAATGACAAAATGATAATTGGTTGGAACAAATGGGCTAGCAGTAGAGGTGATAATGGTTGAATTCAGGATATATTTTAAAGATAGAAATAATATAATTTGCTGATTGATTAAATATGTGGAGTGTGAAAGAGGGAAAATAAGGATGACTCCAGAGTTCGAGCTGGATAGACACATAGATCAATGGAATTGAATTAAGAGTCAAGAAATAAACCCATATATCTACGATCAATTGATTTTCAACAAGGGTGCCAAGACCATTCAATGGGGAAAGAATAATCTTTTCAATAAATGATGCTGAGACAACTGGATAGACACATGCAAAAGAATGAATTTTGTCCCCTACATCACACCATATACAAATTTAACTCAAAATGGATCAAAGGTCTAAATGTAAGAGCTAAAACAATAAAACTCCTAGAAGGAAAAATAGGTATAAATCTTCATGATTTTAGATTAGGCAACAGTTTCTTAAATACAACACCAAAATTACAAGCAACAAAGAAATAGTTAAATTGGCTTCACCAAAATTTTAAAAACTTACTCATCAAAGTACACTATCAAGAAAGTGAAAAGACAACCCACAGAATGGAAGAAAATATTTGCAAATCATGTATCTGATCAGGGTCTAATATCTAGACCATATAAAGAACACTTACAACTCAACAATAAGAAGATAATCCATTTAAAAATAGGCAAAAGATTTGAATAGACATTTCTCCAAAGAAGATATACGAAATGGCCAGCAAACACATGAAAATATGGTCGGTGTTACCCATTAAGGAAATGTGAAGCAAAATTACAAGGAGATACCACCTCAAATCCACTAGGATTGGTATAATTTTAAAAATAGAAAATAACACAAAAGACATTACAACTGACCCAATTGAAGTAAAAAGGGACACAACAGAATACTATGAACAACTGTACTCCAACAAAATTGATGACTTTGGTGAAATGGACAAATTCCTAGAAGTACATAACTTATCCAAACTGACACAAAAGGAAGTAGAAAACCTCAACAGACTCATAATAAGCAAAGAGATTGAATCAGTAATAAACCTCCCAAATAAGAAAAGTCTAGGACCAGACAGCTTCACTGGGGAATTCTATCAAAGATTTAGAGAAGAACTGACACCAATCCTGTTGAAGCCCTTCCAAAAAGTAGAGGAAAGAATACTTCCTGACTCTTTCTAGGAAGCCAGCATTACCCTGGTACCAAAGCCAGACAAAGACACCACAAGAGAAGTGCTGCCATAACAGAAATATCACAAGTGGATGGCTTTAACAAAGAGAAACTTGTTTTCTCACAGTCTAGTAGGTTACAAGTCCAAATTCAGGGTGTTGCCTTCAGGGAAAGAAAGTCTTTCTCTCTGTGTCAGTTCTGGAGGGAGGCTCTTGTACTTAATCTTCCCCTAGTTGAGGAGCTTCTCAGGCACAGGGACCCCACGTCCAAAGGGTGTGCTCTGCTCCTGGTGCTGCTTTCTTGGTAGTATGAGGTCCCCAACTCTCTGCTTGCTTCCCTTTCCTTTTACCTCTTGAGATAGAAAAGGTGGTACAGGCCCCACCCCAGGGAAACTCGCTTTACCTTGGATCAGGGAAGTGACTTGAGTAAGGGTAGTGTTACAATCCCACTCTAATCCTCTCAACATAAAATTACAATCAAGAAATGGAGGACAACCACACAATACGGGAAATCATGGCCTAACCAAGTTGATATACACATCTTTGGGGGAACATAATTCAATCCATGACAAATGTCAAAATTTTCAACAAAATATTAGCAAATAGAATTCAATGGCATATTAAAAGAATTATACATCATGATCAAGTGGGATTTATTCCAGGAATGCAAAGTTGGCTCAACATTAGAAACTCAGTCAATGTAATACACCACATTAATAGAACAAAGGAAAAGAACCACATATCATCTCATTCAATGCAGAAAAGGCATTTGAAAAAATATAGCACACTTTCTTGGTAAAAACTCTCAACAAGATTGGGAACAAAAGGGAATGTCCTCAACACTGTTAAGGACATTTATGAAAAACAACGGCCAACATGATACTCAATGGAAAAAGATTGAGAACTTTCCCCCTGAAAAAGTAAACAAGACAAGGATGCCTACTCTCACCATTCCTATTCAGTATTATACTGGCAGTCGTAGCCAAAGCAATAAGGCAAGAAAAAGAAATAAAAGGTATCCAAATTGGAAAAAAAAAAGGAAGAGATAAAACTATCTCTATTCACAGGTGACATGATCCTATATATAAAAAAATTCCAAAGAATCTCTTAAAAAGATTCTATAACTGATAAAGTAATTTAACAAAGTTGCAAGACACAAGATCATCGCACAAAAATCTGTTGGGTTTCAATACACCATCAGTGACAAATCTGAAAGGAGATTAAGAAAACAATTGCATCAAAGAGAAAAAAAATCTAGGAATAAATTTACCCAGAAATGTGAAGACTTACACAATGAAAATTATAAAAATGTCAAAAGAGACTAAAGAAGACCTAAATGGAAGGGAAGATTTTCCATGCTTATGGATTGGAAGACTTAATATAGTCCAGATGTCAATACTACTCAAAGTGATCTACAGATACAACAAAATCCTGACCAAAATTCCAATAGCATTGTTTATAGAAATGGAAAAAGTACTACTCAGTTTTATATGGAAAGACAAGAGACCCTGAATAGCCAAGGCAATTTCGAAGAAGAACAAAGTTGGAGGCCTCACATTTCCTAGTTTCAAAACATATTACACGCAGCTACAATAATCAAAATAGCCTTTGCGTCTGCAAAGACCAATTGAATAGAACTGAAAACTTAGAAAGCAATCCAAACAACTTTCAACAAGGGAGCCAAATGCATTCAACAGGGATGGAACAGTCTCTTCAACAAATGGTCCTGGCAAAACTGGATTTCCACAGGTAGGAAAATGAAAAAGATCCATACCTCACACCATATACAAAAACTAATTCAAAATGGATCAAGGACTTAAATGTTAAATCTAAAACCATAAAGTTCTTGGAAGAAAATATAGGAGCAAAGCTTTGGGACCTAATTGTTTTTCAATGATAGATTATCAAGCATGACAACAAATGCTTGAGCAGCAGAAAGTAAAATAGATAACTGGGAACTCATAAAAGTTAAATAATTATTTTCATCAGAAGACTTTATTACCCGTTGTCACCACTTTTATTCAATATTATACTGGAAGTCCTAACCAGAGCAATAAGACAAGAAAGAGAAATAAAGCATATCCACATTGGAAAGGAAGAAGTAAAACTATCTTTATTGACAGACAACATGATTCTTTACATAGAAAATCCCAGAGATTCCACAAGAAAGCTACTGGATCTAATAGAAAGATTCGGCAAAGTGGCAGGGTACGAGATCAACACACAAAAACCAGTTAGGTTCCTTTATACAAACAAGGAGAAATCCAAAAAGGAAATCAAGAAAACAATACCATTTACAATAGCCTCCAAAAGGATAAATACCTAGGGACAAACCTGATCAAGGGTGTAAAAGACCTGTACAATGAAAATTATTAAACACTACTGCAAGAAACTAAAAGTGACCTTCATAAATGGGAAAACATTCCATGCTCATGGATTGGAAGACATAACAGTGTGAAAACGTCAATACTACCCAAAGCGATCTATAGGTACAATGCAATCTCAATCCATATTCCAACAACATTCTTTACCAAAATGGAAAAACATATCACCAACTTTATATGGAAAGAAAACAGACCCTGAATAAGCAAAGCAATATTGAAGAAGAACAAAGTAGGAGGCCTTATACTCCCCGATCTCAAAACATACTATATAGCCACAGTAATCAAAACAGCCTGGTACCAGTTCAATGACGGACACACGGGCCAATGGAATAGAATTGAGAATTCAGAAATAAATACATCCATCTATGGGCAGCTGATTTTCGACAAGAGGCCCAATTACATTCAATGGGGAAGAAATGGTCTCTTTAACAAATGGTGCTGCCAAAACTGGATATTTATTTGCAGAAAAAATGAAACAGGATCCATACCTAACACCATTCCCAAATACTAACTAATCAAATACCTAAATGTTAAAGCCAAAACCATAAAGTTCCAAGAAGACAATATAGGGGCAAAACTATGGGACCTAATTTTTTTCAGTAATAGGTTACTAAACACAACTACAAATGCAGGAGCAACAGGAGACAAGTTCGATAACTGGGGCCCCCTAAAAATTAAATATTTGTGCTCCTCAAAAAGCTTTATTAAAAGAGTGAAAAGAAGACCTACACATTGGGAAAATATCTTTAGGAAAAATATATTTGATAAGGGCCTAATCTCTAAAATATAAAGAAAACTTCAACAATTCAACAAAAGGACAAACACCCAATTAAAATGGGTGAAGGACATGAACAAACACTTCACCAAAGAGAACATTCAAGTGACCAACAAACACATGAAAAGATGCTGGCAATCGTTAGCTATCAGAGAGATGCAAATCAAAATCACAATGAGATACCATCTAACACCTGCAAAAATGGCACTGATCAAAAAACAGAAAACAAATGCTGGCAAGGTTAAGGGGAGACTGGAACCCTGCTCCACTGATGGTGGGATTATAAATTGGTTCAACCAGTATGGAAAATGGCATGGCATTTCCTCAGAAAGCTAGAAATAGAAAAGCCCTGTGATCCACCAATCCCACTCCTAGGTATATACCCTAGAGAACTAAAACTACTGATACAAACAGATATATGAACACCTATGTTCATTGTAGCATTATTCACAGTAGCAAAAAGATGGAAACAGCCTAACTACCCAGCAATAGATGAATGGATAAACAAACTTTGGTACATACACACAATGGAATACTATGCAGCCATAAAGAATAATGATGAGTTCTCAAAATATACTATAATGAGGATGAATCTGGAGGACACTATGCTGCATGAAATAAGTTGGTTACAAAAGGACAAATGCTGCATGATCTCGCTATTATAAAGAGACGAGAATAGGTATACATACAGAAAGCAACATTCTTTGGTGGCTGCCAGAGATGGAAGAGAGAGGAGGAATCACTTTCTAGATAGTAGACACTTCTCAGTATTGGTGATGGGTATGGCAATACCAAAAAAGGGTGAAGTCAGCACAACCTGATCAAGGTAAAAGATTACACTAAGAAGTACATACGAATAAGGGATGATTTGGTAAATGCCACAATATATAAAATTTTGCAAGAACAGTAATACCGAACCCACTGCCATCGAGTTGATTCCAACTTATAGCAACCCTATAGGACAGAGAACTGCCATGCACGGTTTCCAAGGCTGTAAATCTTTATGGAAGCAGACTGCCACAACTTTCTCCTGCGGAGTGGCTGGTGGGTTTGAATCACCAACCTTTCAGTTAGCAGCGGAGCATTTTATCACTCCTGCCACCAGGGCTCCTTTACAACAGTAGTAACAACAAAAAAATATGTATGTGGTTACATAGGTAGATAGGTATGCTTATTTATGTACAGTGTTTGTGAAGAATATTGAAAATACCATGGACTGCCAAAAGAATGAATAAATCTGTCTCGGAAAAAAATACAGCCTGGTTGCTCCTTAGAGGGAATGGTGACACTACATCTCACATACTTTGGACATGTTTTCAAGAGGAATCAGTCCCTGGAGAAGGACATCATGTTTGGCAAAGTAGAGGGTCAACGAAAAAGAGGAAGACCCTCAATGAGATAGATTGACACAGTGGCTGCAACAATGGGCTCAAGCATAACAACAATTGTGAGGATGGTGCAGGACCTGGCAGCATTTTGTTCTGTTGTACATAGGCTCTCTACGAGTAGTAACTAACTCAACGGCACCTAACAACAACAAGCACATATGAATATACAAGTGTGCATGTGTAGGTGTTTCTGTAGGCCAATCTATATGCATGTTTGTGTGTGCTGCATATATATTCATACATAAAATAAAGCACATAGGAGCACAGTTATGTATGCTTCGTAGACATAACCAGACATCTCACAGAATTGAGTTACTGAGTTTGTGGGCTTAAGACCATAGTCTTGGGGGGCAACTCAGTCAGTTAGCATAACAGTTCATAAAGATAATGTTCTACATCTAGTTTGGTGAGTAGTATCTGGGATCTTAAAGCTTGCGAGCAGACATGTGAGGTACAACTCTCAGTCACTATCCATCTGGAGTAAAAGATGAAGAAAACCAGAGACTCAAGAAAGCAGTCTACAGGATTAATAGTCTACACGAACCACGGCCTCACCTACCTTGACACCAGAAGAACTAGATAGTGCCCTGCTACCACTACCAACAGCTCCAACGAGGAACACAGTAGATGATCCTGGATAGAATGGAGAAAAAAAGTAGAACAAAGCCCAAATACAAATTTTTTCCAAAATCACAATAAAATATATTTTTTAAGACTTTATCAAAATAGTAAAGAGACAACTTACAAACTGGGGAAAAAATCTTCAGGAACAATATAACTGATAAGGGTCTCATATCTAAATTATACGTAAAACTTGTACAACTTCACAACCAAAAGGCAACACAATCATAAACTGGGCAAAGGACATAAACAGATACTTTGTCAAAGAAGATATTTAAATAGCCAACAAACGTGAAAAGATGCTCAATGTCGTTAGCCATCAGAGAAATGCAATTCAAAACAACAAAGAGATACCATTTTACTCCCACTAGGATGGCTAAGATTCAAAAAAAAAGGAAAATAACAAGTGTCGGAGGGGTTGTGGAAAAATTGCAACCCTCACCCATTACTGGTAGGAATGCAAAATGGTACAGCTGTTGTGTAAAACAGTCTGGCGTACCTCAAAGGCTAGAAGTAGAGCTGCCATATGACCCTGGAATTCCACTCCTAGGCATGTACCCTAGGAATATAATAGAAGAGACATGAACAGACATATACACACCTACGTTCATTGCACCACTAGTCACAATAACAAAAGATGGGAAAAACCTAAGTGCCCATCAATGGATGAACGGATAAGGAATATGTGGTAAGTACATACAATGGAATAATACTCGCTGACAAAGAAAAATGAGTTCCTGACATATCTCACAACGTGGATGAACCTGGAGGATGTTATGTTGAGCAAAATAAGTCAATCACAAAAAGACAAATATTGTGTGTTCTCACTTCTGTGAAATGACATGAATAAGTAAGTACATACACAGAAACTAACGTTCACCAAGGGTTGGGGGTGGGAGGGAAGTGCTCCCTAGGCCAAAACCAAAAAATCAAACCCATTGCCTTCGAGCCGATTCCAACTCATAGTGACCCTATAGGACAGAGTAGAACTGCCCCATAGAGTTTCCAAGGAGCGCCTGGTGGATTCAAACTGCCGACCTTTTGGATAACAGCCGTAGCACTTAACCACTATTCCACCAGGGTTTCCACTCCCTTGGTTGTAGTCACTTTTTGTTTATTGTGCAGAGAAAGGTGGCACTGAATGTGGGTGAAGTTTGCACAGCATGACTGATGTAATTGATGTCAATAAGATATACACACTGAAAAAGGATGAATGGGCAAATGCTAGGTTGTGCATGGTTTTGCAACAATAACAAAAAGGGGAGCTACAGATGCTGATATTAATTAGACATAACCGATCACCTCATGGGATTAGTTCTCTTGGTTTGAAGGCTTAAACCCATGGTCTCATGGGACAACCCAATCAGTTAGCATAATACAGTAAAATCTGTGAAAGCCAGAACCTGTGTAAGGGAGAAACCTGTCAGAGAAGGAAAACAAAAATATTTTCCACTAACAGAGAGTGATAGAAAACTGATAAGACTGCACCTTGTTAAACACACTTTCCAGACCCAGAAAAACAAGGCAGTCCTGTCAAGTTCTGGCTCTCACAATTTTCACTGAATAATTCTTTAAGTTTATGTTCTACCTCCAAGTGTGGTGATTAGTGTCTGGGGTATTAAAAGCTTAGGAGCAGCCACCTAAGTAAGACACAACTATTGGTCTTTATTCGCCTGAAACAAAAGACAAAGTAGGAAACTCAAGAATCAGAAAAGAAACTGGACTACAGGACTAATTGTCTACATAAACCACTGCCTCGTCTACCCTGAGACCAGAAAAACTAGATGATGCCCGGCTACCACTACGGAACATTCTGATAGATGGAACACAGTAGATAAATCTTAACAAAAAGGGAGAAAATGTGGAACAGAACTACAAATTCTTAAAGAATTTAAACTTACTGGACATATTGAGGCTGGAGGAGTCCCCAAGATTATGGTCTTGAGTTGCTCTTCAATCTTGAATTGGAACTGACCCTTAGTCACTTGTAAATTAAGTAAGAGTTTAGCACAAAGAGTAAAGATTGTCATCCTTGAGTAAGGCATTTAAAAACAAAAGAACAATCTGTATAAGACCAAAGGGTCAATAGCTATTTTAAAGCATAGATAGGTTGGAGGTCAGGGAGTTTAAGTAAATGGAAGTGAAACAAACAGAACAGAAATAATGAGAATGTTGACGCAATGTAAAGAATGTAACCTATCTATGTCATTGATCATTATTTCTAAAAACTGTAGAATGGAAACAGGTTTTATTGTGTATATTTTCACCAAAAATAAAATTAAATGGAAAATAACAAGTGTTGATGAGGATGTGGAGAAACTGTAACCCTCATATGTTACTGGTGAGAACGTAAAATGGTGCAGCTGCTGTGGAAAACAGTTTAGCAGTTCCTCAAAAATTAAGCAGTTACCTGGACCAAAGCAAAAGTTAAGAAGTTTCCTAAACACACCCAAACACTTTAAGGGACAGAGTAGCTGGGGGCCATAGCTTTGGGGGACATCTAGGTTAATTGGCATAACAAAATTTATTGAGAAAATGTTCTGCATCTCAGTTTGGTGAGTGGCGTCTGAGGACTTAAAATCTTCCCAGCAGCCATCTAAGATGCATCAATTGGTCCCAACTCACTTGCAGCAAAGGAGAATGAAGAACACCAAAGACACAAGGAAAATATTAGCCCAAGAGACAAAAGGTCCACATAAGCCAGAGACTCCATCAGCCTGAGACCAGAAGAACTAGATGGTGCCTGGCTACAATCAGTGATTGCCCTGACAGGGAATACAACAGAAGAGTCCAGGAAGGAGCAGGAGGAAAGTGTGGAGCAGAACTCAAACTCACGTAAAAAGACCAGACTTAATGGTCTGACAGAGACTAGAGGAACCCCTGAAACTATGGCCCCTGGATGCTCTGTTAACCCAGAACTGAAACCATTCCTAAAGCCCAGGAATCTTCAGACAAAGATTAGACTGGACTATAAAACAAAAAATTATACTCATGAGGAATGCACTTCCTAGTTCAATCAGATACACAAGACCAAATGGTTGGCTCCTGTCCGGAGGCAGGACGAGAATGTAGGAAGGGACGGAAACTGGTTGAATGGACACAAGAGAGGACAGGGGGAGTGTGGTGGAAAGGAGGGGTGTGCTGTCACATTGTAGGGATTGCAACTAGGGTCACATAACAATATGTGTATAAATTTTTGCATGAGAAATTAACTTGAGCTGTAAACTTTCACCTAAAGCACAATAAAAAAAAAAAGTTATGCAGTTACCATATGACACAGCAATTCCACTCCTAGGTATATGCCCAAAATAATTGAAAATGGATGTTCAAACAAAAACTTGTACATGAACATTCATAGTAGCATTATTCATAATAGCCCAGAACTGGAAACAATCCAAATGTCCATCAACTGAAGAATGGATAAATAAAGTCTGGTATATTTATACAACAAGTCCACAAGAGCCAAAGTACAACCTTGAGTATATCCCACCTGAATTTAGAGACCATCTCAAAATAGATTTGGTGCATCAAACACTAATGACTGAAGACCAAACGAGTGGTGGAATGACATCTAGGACTAATACATGAAGAAAGCAAAAGGACATTGAAAAGGCAAGAAAGAAAGAAAAGACCAAAACTGATGTCAGAAGAGACTCTGAAACTCATTCTTGAAGGTAAAGAAGCTAAACCGAAAAGAAATGATGAAGTAACAGAGTTGAACAGAAGATTTCAAAGGGCAGCTCAAGAAGACAAAGTCACAAAGACAAAAATACTTTAGTACTATCATGAAATGTGCAAAGACCCGGAGTTAGAAAACCAAAAGGAAAGAACATGCTTGGCATTTTTCAAGCTGAAAGAACTGAAGAAAAAACTCAAGGCTTGGATTGCAATATTGAAGGATTCTAAAGGGAAAATACTGAATGATGCAGGGAGCATCAAAAGAAGATGGGAGGAATACACAGAGTCACTTTACCAAAAAGAGTTGGTCAACATTCAACCATTTCAGGAGGTAGCATATGAGCAAGAACCAATGGTACCGAAGGAAGAAGTCCAAGTTGCACTGAAGGCATTGGTGAAAAACAAGGCTCCAGGAACTGAAAGAATACCGTTTGAGATGTTTCAACAAACGGATGTAACTTGGAAGTGCTCACTTATCTATGCCAAGAAATTTGGAAGACAGGTATTGGCCAACCAACTGGAAGAGACCCATATTTGTGCTCATTTCAAAGAAAGGTGATCCAACAGAAAGTGGTAATTATTGAACAATGTCATTAACGTCACATGCAATTAAATTTCTTTTTTTGAAGATGGATTCAGAAACAGTTGCAGCAGTACATCAACAAGGACCTGCCAGAAATTCAAGCCAGATTCAGAAGTGAACCTGGAATGAAGGATATCATTGCTGATGTCATATAGATCTTGGCTGAAAGCAGAGAATATCAGAAAGAGGTTTACCTGTTTTTTTATTGATTTTGCAAGGTCATTTGACTGTGTGGATCATAACAAATTATGGATAACATTGGGAAAAATGAGAATTCTAGAACACTTAATTGTGCTCAAGCAGAACCTGTACATAGACCAAGACGCAGTTGTTCAAACAGATCAAGTGGATACTGCATGGTTTAAAATCAGAAAATGTGTGTGTCAGGGTTGTATCCTTTTACCATACTTATTCAATCTGTATGCTGAGTAAATAATTCCGGAAGTTGGACTATATGAAGAAGGACAGGGCATCAGGATTTGAGGAAGACTCATTAACAACCTGCAATATGCAGATGATACAACCTTGCTTGCTGAAAGTGAAGAGGACTTGGAGCACTTAATGATGAAGATCAAAGACTACAGCCTTCTGTATGGATTAAACCTCAACATAAAGAAAACAAAAATCCTCACAACTGGACCAATGAGCAACATCATGATAAACAGAGAAAAGATTGACATAGTCAAAGATTTCATTTTACTTGGATCCACAATCAATGTCCATGAAAGCAGCAGCCAAGAAATCAAACGACATATTGCATTGGGTAGATCTGCTGCAAAAGACCTCTCTAAAGTGTAAAAAAGTAAAGATTTCACCTTGAGGACTAAGGTGCACATGTCTCAAGCTATGGTATTTTCAATTGCCTTATACGCATGTGAAAGCTGGACAGTGAATAAGGACAACCAAAGAAGAATTGGTGCCTTTGAATTATGGTGTTGGCGAAGAATATTGAATATATAATGACTTCAAGGAGAACGAACAAATCTGTCTTGGAATTAGTACAGTTAAGATGCTCCTTAGAGGGAGGATAGTGAGACTTTGCCTCACATAGTTGGGACATGCCATCAGAAGGGACCAGTCTTTGGAGAAGGACCTCATACTTGGTAAAGTAGAGGGTCAGTGAAAAAGAAAAAGAACCTCAATGAGATGGATTGACACAGTGGCTCCAACAATGGGCTCAAACACAGCAATGATTGTGAGGATGGCACAGAACCAGGCAGTGTTTCATTCTGTTGCCATGAGTCTAAACTGATTTGACAACACCTACGGGTAACAACAACATATTTATACAATGGAGTATTACTCAGCCATGAATAGGAATGATGTACTGATACATGTTACAACATGAATGAACCTTGAAAATATTATGCTAAGTGAAAGAAGCCAGACACAAAAGGCCACATATTGTATGGTTCCATTTACATAAAATGTCCAGAAGAGGCAAAACCACAGAAACAGGCCAGAGGCTGGGGGGTGGGGAAGGTACGGTCTGAAGGTGGGGAGGAATCGGGAGTACCTAGTTACAGGAGCCCTGGTGGTGCTGTGGTTAAAGTGCTTGACTGCTAACCAAAAAGTCAGCAGTTCGAAACCACCAACGGTTCCAAGAGAGAAAGATGCGGCAGTCTGGTTCCATGAAGATTTACAGCCTTGGAAACCCTGTGGGATCGCTATGAGTCGGAATCAACTTGATGGCAGTGGGTTTGGTTTTTATTTTTGTTGTTGTTTTTGTTTTTGGTAACAGGTATGGGGTTTCTTTTTGTCCTGATGGAAATGTTCTGGAATCAGTAGTAATGGTTGCACAACATTGTGAATATATTAAAAGAGCTAAATCATACACTTTAAAAAGGTGAATTTTATGCTATGTCAATTATATCTCAACCTAACAAATTGGGCTTCTTCCTTGGACATGGCCTGAGAGAACTGCAAACCTGTCAGAGAAGTCCTGCATTTGGCAGTGCACGCAGTTCAACAGAGCTGAGCAAGATGCTAAGGAATGGTGGATCTGAGAACAGCCCTACAGGGTGTTGTGGTGAGGAAAAAAAAGCAGCTGAGAATTCCTGGGTCCCAAGAAATTTGTCAAAGTGCTGAGAGAACTGGTAGACAAGAGAGGCCTGGAGTGGATAGAGGAGACTTCAATGATACCTGATCTGGAGTATCGAGAGTAGTGGCAGTGACGATGTCCTTCACTGGCAGTAGCAGGTTCCCACGTAATGCCCAGAAGCATAGAAGCATAGGCAAAGAAACTACTATGAGGATGCTCAGAAACCCAGGAAAATAAGACATCATAATTGGAGGGAAGAGAGGACCAATTGCCCCTTCCCCAATGCCAGGGCAAGACAAATTTATCTCATCCCGTGAGAAAGTAAATAAATGTTAGAAAGTGAAGGAACTCAGAAATACTGCATATATGCTAAAAGTGACTTTTAAATTGGATAGTGACAAATAATGGTAATTCAATCTGGGGAAAAAAATCAATAAATTGTAACAAACATACTGGAATGCATAGAATAATTTATCTGCTTTAGGTAGACAGTTCCCTTGAAATAAAACTGTTTGAACACAAAAAAAGTAATAATTCTTTGTACATCTTAGTCATGGTATATGATGACAATCTACCTTTATGTACCATTACCCTTCCAGATGTAAGGCACAGCACACACTCTTCCCTCTGTCTGAATGCCCCCCTTCACCCCAAACTGATTGCTATTTAAGTTCGGCTTAAAAGGCCCTTCCTCAAAGAAACCTTGCCTGACTCCATATTAAGTGAGTTCCCCTCATACCCCCTCTTAACACCCCCTTCTGCTTGTGCTTTATAGCACTTATCACAAATGTAATTGTAGAGTTAATCATTTAAGTCACTGTTTAATGTCTGTCTTCTCTAAAATATAAACACCTGAGCAGGAACTGTCTTGTTCTCTGCTATATCCAAAGCATATATGGAGCACAGTATTTAGTATATAGTAGGTGCTCAGTAACCATTTGTTCAATGAATAAATGGCTATTGATATTTTGCAATAGTACTCTGGATTTTTCCCTTCCTTTTTCACATAGTTGCTAGTGGCTGTTGGGTCGATTTTGACTTGCGGCGACCCCATGTGTTGCAGAGTAGAACTGCCCCCATAGGGTTTTCAAGGCTATGATCTTGCAGAAGCGGATCACCATGCCTTTCTTCTGAGGCGCCTCTGAGTGAATCTGAAGAACCAGCCTTTCAGCTAGTAGCTGAGCACTTAAAAGTTTGCGCCACCCAGGGACTTCTCTTTTCTCATACCCACCTTCAATCAAATAGCAAGTTCTGTGCATCAGGGTAGGTATGTGCAGGGCAGAAAGTAGAAAAAGGCAGCAAATCTTTCGGGCTCTTGTTTTTTAAAAGCCTAAGTCTTTCAGGGAAGCCCTGGTGGTGTAGTGGTTAAGAGCTATGGCTGCTAACCAAAAGGTCAGCAGTTCAAATCCACCAGGCACTCCTTGGAAACTCTATGGGGCAGTTCTACTTTGCCCTATAGGTTTACTATGAGTCAAAATTGACTCAATGGCAGTGGGCTTGGTTTTTTGGGAGGTTAAATCTTTTAGAGAAGATTCGTAGATCTATACAGAGTTTTTTGAGGAAACGTGGGGAAAAGGATTTCCCTCAGACTAGAAAAAGATTTCCCCAGACTGGCAAAGGGAACGAATCAGAAAGATATTGATGGACCCCTAGAGCTAGAAGACCTGCACTCTGCTTCTGGCAATGCCCTCAGGGTGGGAGCAAGACCTGGGAGAGGAGTAGGTACCATGTGGTCAAGGTCAGCAATTATCTCAAAGTGGACCAATCCCAGTGGATCTGATGGACACGTGTGCCCACACTCACACACACAGCACCTTGACCCTATATAAGATCCCAGGCACGGAACAGCCTTTAGGGAAAGGAAACCCAAGAATAACTGAGGTGACACTTTAGAAAATTTTAAAGGTTATTTCTTGTGCCCATGGGTTTGTGGACTGAGATTCATTAATTCTACACTTTTGCTTTATGAAATATCAAAGATGTATTTACATACAGTTTAGCTTTCATGTCACATGCAGTTTATTCTAGCTCAATAATTTAAAACTGGACCCCCCGCATGGTGTAGAGAAAATGTTATACTTTACAGTTCCTTGTAATAACACTGTGTGATAGAAAGAATATGTATTTCCACCACCACCATCCCATTTTACAGGTGAAAAAACTAATTGAGAGAAGTTGAATGAACGGACAAATGTCACGCAGTAGCAGAGTTGATCTTCTGACCCATACTTGCATAAAAAATCTTTATGCAATACCATGCTACTTCTATTAATCAAAATGCTTATTTATAAGAATTCCTATTTCTTGACCACACTATACAATTATGAGTTTTCTGTATTTTGAATGAATTTTTCCCAGTAAAGTTAATCTGCATTTTTTCAAGAAGTTATAGTTTTAAAATATTCTTTATAGAACTGATGCCACATTATTTGTTAATTGTTGAATTTTCTTGTCTGTTGATACAACTAAGCTTTTTTTTCTTTTGGATGAGACACAATCTGCTAAAATAACCTGCTGTTGTTTGTGATTCCAGTGGTGATGCTGCCAGCTGGAAAGAGGGGAGGCAGCTTGAGTGAAATTCTCATGTTTGATATCTTCAAAGTGTAGCCTGCAATTACTTCTCTCCATTTTAAATTTTATAACACAGTGGGACTACTCTAATTATACAATGTGCCCCTAAGGTTTTTTTATGCTTCCCCAAATTCTGGGACTTGTTTTATAATCATGACTGCATAAGAACTCTCAGTGTCTCAGCAAACTTAAATGATTACAAAAGAAGTTCACTTCCATGAAAGACTCATAGAATAAAAAAATATTTTCTCTGGTATTCAGCTCTGTTAATGCTATTGGGAGGATAATCCCATGTCAGCCCTTCACTGTAAAGTTACATATTGTTATTATAACAGCATTACAAAGGCATTTGTCTACAATAAAAATATGATAGGCCACTTGATTTCTTTCTAACATCTTCATATAGAGGGACAAAAGGGGGGACAAAGTACTAAACGACACACAAACATTGACTGTGACGATTTGAACAATATGATAAAAACAGTATGATAAAAGACCCGCTTTGTCTGGTCTTCTATTTTCATCCAAAAAGCAAACATGTGGTTTATAATGAAAAGCAGTTTCACTGAAAGTATGACTCTAAGGGCGGAAGCATGACAGTGCAGAGCAGAGAATGCTGGGCCAGGAGGGCAGCCACGAGGGCTGCGTGCCCAGTTTTGTTGCTGGCTTGTCAGCAAATCATTAACTTCTTTGTGTGTAAGAGTCTTATTGTGAAATGAAGATACTGCCACCTGTTCTTAATCAAGTGTAAAGGGATGTTACGAGGATTAATTGTACCATCTTTGAGTTCCAAAGGGGAAAGTGAGGTGTGCAGGCAGCAGCCAAAGACTATTAAGTAGATGCTGTCTAGTAGACCAGTGTATGAGTAGGTTGTCTGTGTGTTGACACTTTCATTCTCTTATATAGAGAACGTAAACCATCCAAAATGAATTTTTAAACAGCCAAAAGCTTTAGAATAAAAAACAATACCATAAGCATCATTTATCACTGCCAGATACACTGCATCTATATCAGAAGCTCCTGATCAGTTAATCCATCAAGTTAACAACCAGTTCACCTAAAGCACAATAGATTTTTTAAAAAGGGGTAAACATTTTTAAAAAGTTAACAACCAAGAATAGAAACCCCACCTAGATATTTACTCCCCCTGTTTTTTGAACTCTAGGTGAGAGATAGATAATATCTACAGACACATGTACACCAACATTATTTTTAAGTTATAAAGATAACTCATTGCATAAGAGCGCATGTTACCACGTGGAATCTGAACGCAAAATTATAAATATAAAAATTCAAGTGAATATTGTGCCCTAAAATGTTATCGATTTTAAAGTTAGACAAAAACTTATTTGATTATTATGCTGTTCTTATTAAATATATTTATTCATAAATAATAATTGCTTTAATTTTCAGGATTTTTTTTAAACTGGATAAAGGCAGTCATTTGAAAAGTCAGGAAGTCTTAGCCAGCACACTTAAAACATTTATAGGATCTATCAGTTTTATCTCTCAGATAATTGTTACCCTATAATAGCTCATCTTATACCCCTCATAAACTTTTAAATTAAGCTTCTACATGCTCTCCTGATTCATAATTTTGTTCTTATGAACACTACTGATATCGATTAAAGTCAAGTCACCTAATGGCTGTCTCTTTTGAAAACTCACTAGCTGCTCATCTTACTTGGATGAACAATTATCTTTATAAGAGATAAAAAATGCACTAAATACATGGAAATTGAATGGATAATAAAGAACCATGACCAAATCAGAACATGGAATCCTCAGTCTCATCTTCAACTGACAGTACTGTCGTTCCCATGTAACAGAAAGAAACTTACCAAAAATCATGTCAGGGCTATTTTTAAGTCAAATCTTATCATTCAAAACATAGCCCAGTTAAAGTACTCACAAATTAATCAAAAATTGTTTTAAGAAAAAGAAAAAATGTTTTCTTAGAATCAAGCAATAGGCATTTAGTGAATACTCATCAAAAAAACCAAACCCGTTGCCATCAAGCCGATTCCGACTCATAGTAGAACTGCCCCATAGGGTTTCCAAGGATATAATCTTTACGGAAGCAAACTGCCACATCTTTCTCCCAAGAAGTGGTCAGTGAGTTCGAACCACTGACCTTTCTGTTAGCAGTAGAGCTCTTTACTTCACCACCAGGGCTCCCAACTCTATGTTAGGATCATTTAATTTATGTTTCAGCTGATTTAATGCTTATCTTCTTTCTAGGAACCAATTTCTGCAAGCAGAAGCTAACCAAAAGGCAGATCAAATCCACCAGTCACTCCTTGGAAACCTTATGGGGCAGTTCTACTCCGTCCTATAGGGTCAACTCGACTGCAACGGGTTTAGTTTGTTGTGGTTTTGTGTGTTTTTGTGTGTGTTCTTTGGGTGAAAGTTTACATACAGAGCAAATTAGTTTCTCATCAAACAATTAACACACAAATTATTTTGTGACATTGGTTGCCAATCCTGTGATGTGTCAACATTCTCCCATTCTCCACCCCAGGTTCCCTGTTTCCATTCCTCCAGTTTTCCTGTCCCTTCCTGCTGTCTCATCTTTGCTTTTGGGCTGCTGTGCCCATTTAGTCTCCTACACGTGATTGAACTATGAAGCATGTTCTTCACATGTGTTATTGATGCACTATTAAAAAAAAAAACAATCTCATTGCCCTGGTGCCAATTCCAACTCATAGCAACCCTAAAAGACAGAGTAGAACTGCCCCATAAGGTTTCCAAGGAGCAACTGCTGGATTCCAACTGCTGACCTACTGATTGGCAGCCAAGCTCTTTAACCACTGTGTCACCAGGGCTCTGTTTGCCCTATAGACCTGTCTAATCTTTGACTGAGGGGTGAACCTCAAGAGCGACTTAGTACTGAGTTAAAAGGGTGTCCGGAGGGCCATAGTATTAAAGGTTCTCCAGTCTCTGTCAGACCAGCAAGTCTGGTCTCTCTCTCTTTGTGTGTGTGCGTGCATAAATTTGAATGTTGTTCTACATTTTTCCCCACTCTGTCTAGGACCCTCTATTGTGATCCCTGTCAGAGCAGTCGGTGGTGGTAGCCAGGCACCATCTAGTTTTTCTGGGCACAGCCTGGTGGAGGTTGTGGTAGTTGTTGTCCATTTGTCCTTTGGACTGATCTTTCCCTTGTATCTTTGGTTTTCTTCATTCCCCCTTGCTCCAGATGGGGTGGGACCAATGGAGTATCTTAGATGGCCACTGGTAGGCTTTTAAGAACCCCAAACACTACTCACCACAGTTGGATGTAGAAAATTTTCTTTATAAACTATGCTATGCCAATTGAGCTCGATTTCTCCAAGACCACAGTCCCTAGCCCTCAGCCCAGTAACTCCGTCCCTCCAGAAGTTTGGATGTGTCCGTGAAACTTCTACGACTTTGCTTTGGTCGAGTTGTGCTGACTTCCCCAGTATTGTGTATTGTCTTTCCCTTCATCAGAGTTAACACTTGTCTACTGTCTAGTTAGTGATTTCCCCTCCCCATCCCTTCCCTCCCTCATAACCATCAAAGATTGTTTCTTTCTGTGTGTAAACCTTCTCATGAATTGTTATAATAGTGGTCTCATACAGTATTTGTCCTTTTGTGATTGATTTCGCTCAGCATAATGCCCTCCAGATTCATCCAAGTAGTGAGATGTTTTGCAGATTCCTCATTGTTCTTATTGTTGTGTAATATTCCATTGTGTGCATGTACCATAGTATGTTTATCCATTCATCTGTTGATGGGTATTTAGGTTGTTTCCATTTGTTTGCTATTGTGAATAATGCTGCAATCAATATTGATATGCATATGTCTATTCATGCGATGACTCTTATTTCTCTAGGATATATATATTCCTAGGAGTTGGATGGTTAGATCATATGGTATTTCTATCTCTACCTTTTAAAGGAAGCATCACATTGTTTTTCAAAATGGTTGCACTATTTTACATTCCCACCAGCAGTGCATGAGAGTTCCAATCTCCCTGCAACCTCTTCAACATTTGTTATTTTCTTTTTTTTTTTTAATTAGTGCCAGTAATGTTGGGATGAGATGGTATCTCACTGCGGTTTTGATTTCCATTTCTCTTTTTTTTTTAATGGCTAGTGATCACAAGCATTTTCTCATGTGTCTGTTAGTCGCCTGAATGCCTTCTTTGATGAAGTGTTTGTTCATATCCTTTGCCCATTTTTGAATTGGATTATTTGTCTTTTTGTTGTAGAGGTGTTGGATTTTTCCTATAGATTTTAGAGATTAGGCCTTTGTCAGACATGTCATAGCCAAAAATTTTTTCTCAGTGTGTGTGTAGGTTCTCTTTTACTCTTTTGGTGAAGTCTTGTAATGAACATAAGCATTTAATTTTTAGAAAATCCCAGTCATCTAGCTTATCTTCTGGTATTTGTACATTGTTAGTTATGGTTTGTTTCCTATTTATGATGTATATTAAGGCCCCTAGTATTAACCCTGGTTTTTCTTCTATGATCTTTATAGTTTTTTATTTTAAATTTAGGTCTTTAATCCATTTTAAGTTAGTTTTTGTGTGTGGTGTGAGGTATGGGTCCTGTTTCATTTTTTTAATAGATGGACATCCAGTTTTGCCAGTGCCATTCATCTTTTCCCCATTTAATGGACTTTGGACCTTTGTTAAAGATCAGGTAGCCTTTGTTTTTATCATTGTTGATTGGTGCCGTCGAGTCAGTTTCCTCTCATAATGACCCTATGAGAGGAAACAAATCACTGCCCAGTCCTGCATCATCCTCACAATGGTTGTTATGTTTGAGCTAATTGTTGCAGACACTGTATCAATCCATCTCGATGAAGATCTTCCTCTTTTTCACTGGCCCTCTACTTTACCAAGCATGATGTCCTTCTCCAGGGACTGGTCCCTCCTGATTACGTGTCCCAGGTATGTGAGATAATGTCCTCAAGGGACACTCTGGCTGTATTTCTTCCAAGACAGACTTGTTTGTTCTTCTGGAAGTCCATGGTATAGTCAATATTCTTCGCCAACACCATAACTCAATGGCACCAATTCTTCTTCAGTCTTCCTTATTCACTGTCCAGCTTTCACATGTGTATTAGACGATTGAAGATATCATGGCTTGGGTCAGGTGCACCTTAGCCCTCAAAGTGACATCTTTGCTTTTTAACACTTTAAAGAAAGATCTTTTGCAGCAGATTTGCCAATGCAATACGTCCTTCCATTTGCTGACTGCTGCTTCAATGGGTCTCAGTAGTGGATCCAAGTAAAATTAAACCCTTGACAACTTCAATCTTTTCTCCTTATATCATGATGCTACTTATTGGTCTAGTTGTGAGGATTTTTGTTTTCTTTATGTTGAGGTGTAATCCATACTGAAGACTATTTAGTCTTTGATCTTCATCAGTAAGTGCTTCAAGCCCTCCTCACTTTCAGCAAGCAATGTTGTGTCATTTGCATATTGCAGGTTGTTAATGACTCTTCCACCAATTCTGATGCCACATTCTTCTTCATATATAGTCCAGCTTCTCAGATTATTTGCTCAGCGTAAGATTGAATAAGTATGGTAGAAGGATACAACTCTGATGCACATGTTTCTTGATTTTAAACCATGCAGTATCTCCTTGCTCTGTTCAAATGACTGCCTTTTGGTCTATGTACAGGTTCCTTATGAGCACAATTAAGTGTTCTGGAATTCCCATTCTTTGCAATGTTATCCATAATTTGTTATGATCCACACAGTCAAATGACTTTGCATAGTCAATAAAACACAAGTAAACATCTTTCTGATATCCTCTGCTTTCAAACAAGATCCACCCAACATCAGCAATGATATCCCTTGTTCCACATGCTCTTCTAGATCAGGCTTAAATTTCTGGCAGTTCCTTGTTGATGTACTATTGCAACTGCTTTTGAGTGATCTAGATAGATAGATAATGCATGTATGTGAGTGTGTGTGTGTAACTTGCATAACCCATATACATAGGATATCTCTGAAAATACACACACACAAAAAAACTGGTAACATGATCACCTCTAGGCAGGGAAACTGAACAGCTGAGAATAAGAATTTAATGAAAGCTTTTCACTGTATAGACCTTTGTACCTATTTGGCTTTTGAACTGTGTGTTTGTGCCTCTATCTATAAAATATATGCAAGTACGTGGTATACTGGCGTGATAATCAAAAGGAAGGGGAAGAAGTAGTTCAAGAGACATGGAAAATACTTGCATAGAGAAATCTGTTTATTTGGCTAGGGGCATGGGAGTTATTTCTGAAATTTCTTTTTGAGGAGTCAATATTTAAATACAGTAAAACTTATGAAAGCCTGAACTTGTCTAAGGTGGAAACCTGTCAGAGAAGAAAAACCCAAATGTTTTCCACTAAATAGAGTGATAGAAAAGTGGTGACTGCACCCTGTCAATGGCGAAAAATTTGTGAGACCCAGAAAAACAAGGCCATCCCGGTGAGTTCCAGCTCTCATAGGTTTCACTGTATATGTCACTGCCTATTTTTTTTTATTAGGTAATACCAAAGAAAAAGTTAAAATGAGTAGAAATTAAAAAGAGACATGTGAGGCACAGAACATTTAAAATTTAGATAAAGAATAAAGCAGTATAGGAAATCCGAGGGAAACGGGAGTATAAATATGAGAAAATCACTTAAGTGAAAGAAGCTACTACTTTCGGTTCATGCCAAGCAGGTAAAGTAGTTCAGTTTACTATCTTGAAACTTACCATTTTCTATAGAATTGATATCTTTATAATTTGTAACTTTGTTGCTGTTAGTTGCCATCAAGTCAGCTCTGACACATGGAGACCTTATGTATAACAACGAAACATTGCCAGGTCCTGCACCATCCTCATGCTCAGTGGTATGTTTGAGCCCATTGTTGAAGCTATTATTGTGTCAGTTCATCTCACTAAAGGTTTTCTTTGTTTTCCCTGACCCTCTACTTTACGAAAAATGAGTGTTTTTCTAGTGATTGATCTTTCCTGATAACGTGTCCAAAGTAAGCAAGGAAGACAAAGTCTTTCCATCCTCCCTTCTAAGGAGTATTCTGGTTGTATTTCTTCTAAGGTTGATTCATTTGTTCTTCTGGCAGTCCACAGTATATTCAATATTCTTTGCCAACACCACATTTTGAATACATCAATTCTTCTTCTGTCTTCCTTTTTCATTGTCCAGCCTTTCCATGCATATGAAGCTATTGAAAAGACCACATGGTTTGGGTCACGCACACCTTAGCCATCAAAGTGACACCTTTTATTTTTTAACTAGAACATAGTAGATAACCATCCTTTGTTCCCCTAAAGCAATTCCAGTTTTTGAGAGAATCGGGTATAGGGCCTGTCACTGATTTGATGACAGAACACGGGATAAAGAATTAATTTTTATATCAGTCATCATCCCCCACGTGAAGCCTGTCTAGTTCCAAGGAAACCAAGTTTATCCTCAAACCTTCCACATAAAAGCTTCCAAAGCTTGGGGCTTCCAGACAGTATCTGCATTATTAAAAGTTACCAGGATTTACATACAAAAACTTCTGCAGATAGCAGTCTCTTTGATCCTTTCTCTCCTCTATGACAGCCTTGTAGTATTTAGTGCAGTAGGGGAAGGTTTAGATGGGGGAAAAACTCTAAGACCGGAAAAAGAAGAAAAAGGAGCAGGCCCAGAGGATCAGAAAAGATGCTTCCGTTTCTCCTGTTTGCTATGTCCTTAAAGGTATCATGGTCTCCTTTTAGACCCAAGATACCTTCAGATTCAACTAAAGTTAGATTATGCTCTATGTACCCTTGCTGAAACTAGAGAGTGTCTAGCAAGTAAAGTTACTTGTTCTGTTATTTCTATACTGTCATCTTAACCTTGCCTTTCCATTTTGCACCAGAACTGACCACACAGTTGACCCTCATGGCCTTATTGTGGGGACAATCTGTTCCAAAGTACTCTCCTCCAACACTTCCCTGGAAAGATCCCTCTTCTTTATTTTTCATTTGCAAATAAACAATTCCCCAGTAGATGCTATGACAACAATGGTCAAGGCTTCTGCTTGCCCCTGAAATTATATACATCCTTTCTATCCACAGTGTTTCTAAAGAACTCAATTTCTGAAATGGGCCCTTTATTTTTGTCCCTTTCTCTCCCTCACAGGCCTCAGGCGGTGGAAATTTAAGTAAGTAAAACCTGAAAGAATAACTCTCATTTGCATTCCAACTTTAAGATGAAATTATTTTGGTTCAGAAAGTGAGACTGCACTGTATCTAAAAGTCATGACGTATAATTGGTCCTACAAGGTTCCGTTGAAACAAATTAATTCCATGTATTGTAGCCTCACAGTTCACAGGACAGTAGTAGCTTTATGGAATTCCATGTTTAGTCAATTCACTGGGGACAAAGAAATCTTTTCAGTTTGGTCACTGACTACTTATTTGATGGGATTAAATTTGGAGAGTCCAGATAAACCCTAAATATTTGCACTCATGTCACTTGGGCAGAATTAGGCAAAAGAAAACAGACCATTAGCTTTTTTAAACACACCACTCAGGTGAGGCTATAGCTGGTTGTAACGATTTAAAACTGGAGACCATGTATGCCAATTGTTGCATATTAAAAAATCCCAGAGGACAAAGGGTGCATGCTTCTGTCATATCTAGGATGCTAGAGTGAGAAAACACAATATTCAAATGAGAACAAAGACCGCTATACTTCAGGGGAAGATTATTTTGAGCTATGGAAGAATAAATAGCATTGGGACTGTTTTCAAAAGTTTCCTTTAATCATTTGAGACTCAAATCTCCACTGTTTATTATAAACTCTCTGAGTATGAGAGATATTTTTCAAAGTAAGTTCTTAGGACTCTACTGGGAACCGACTACTATTTCCTGGATTGTGAATTGCAGAGATTATGAAAGACACCTATAGGAGTAAGGATTAGTTACAAAATAAAATGCAGGTTAAGCATAGGTTTTAATTTGGACTCCCCCAGAAGCCGACTTTGAGACAAGGACTTGACTTGTTCTTGTTAGTTGTCAAGTGATTCCTTCTCATGGCAACCCCTTGTGTGCAGACTAGAACCGCTCCATAGGGCTTTCAAGGCTGTGACCTTTCCAGAAGCAGATCACCAGGCCTGTCTCCCAAGGAGTCTCTGGGTAATTTCGAACCACCAACTTTTCAACTAGTAGTCAAGCACTTAACCATTTGCACCACCCACAGGTACTTTGTTTGGGAGGTGAAAGAAATACCCAGTAGCAGAGTGGGGAAGTGAGACAAGGAAGAAAAACAGTCAATAAAGCTGCCTGTTTTCACTGTGGCGACTCGAGCTAAATTCCACTGAGGAACTCTGGGAGCCAATGTAGCACATACAGCTTAGAGTTATTATACCCAAAACAGGAGGAGCTCAGGTATTTATACACCAATTCCAGGGTTGCAGGATGCTCCCAGGGGAACATCAATATCCTGGCACTTCTGGCCTGCCGCATTGAGGGCAAAGTTGGCACTGATGGCCAAAGAAAACCTTCAGGCCAGTGTGCTCAGAAGTGGCAAGGGTAAGGGGATTTGAGCAGGACATCATTAGTAGAACTCTCATCTTCCATGTGGGAGACCCAGGTTTGATTCCCAGTCAAAGCACCTCATGCACAGCCACCAGCCATCTGTCAATGGAGGCTTGCATGTTGCTGTGATGCTCAACAGGTTTCATTGGAGCTTCTAGACAACGATGGACTAAGAAGAAAGGCCTGGGGATCTGCTTCTGAAAATCAGCCAATGAAAACCTTGTGGATCACAATGGCCTGATCCACAACTGATCATGGGGATGGTGCAGGACCAGGCAGCGCTTTGTTCAGTTGTGCATGGGGTCGCCATGAGTCGGGACCAACTAAACAGCAGCTAACAACAGCTTGGTACCCTCTCTCATTGTACACTGCAGTTTTTCACTGAAGTAGTGAATATAACTGTATTTATAAATCTTTATCAATGTAATTGTTGAGCTTAAGTTCCATGAGACCAGGAACGAACAACCGTCCTTTTCATAACTGAATCCTCAACCTTTGCACAGTGCTGTGACATAGTAGCTGCTGATATAAATTGGTTGAACGAATCAACATATGATGCATCTTCATTACTTAATCCATCATTATAATCTAAAAGAAGCGAAAGCTCATCACACAATTTGGAAACTACTTTTAAATACTCTCACTTCCCAAAATAGCATCTGTCTTAGTTACCTAGTGCTGCTATAACAGAAATACCGCAAGGGGGTGACTTTAACAGAAATTCATTTTCTCACAGTTTAGGTGTCTAGAAGTCTGATTTCAGCGTGCCAGCTCTAGGGTAAGTGTTTCTCTCTCTGTTGGCTCTGGGGGAAGGTGCTTGTCTCTTTTCAGCTTCTGTTTCCTGGTTCCTTGGAGAGCTCGTGTGGCGTGGTATCTATCTTCTCCCATCTCTGCTTGCTTACTTTGTTGCTTGCTCAAACTGATCTTTTCATATCTCAAAAGAGATTGATTTAAAATACACCGTACATTAATTCTGCCTCATTAACATAACATAGAAAACCCATTCCCAAAGCCACAGATGTAGAGGTTAGGATTTACAACACACATTTTGGGGGGACACAATTCAATCTATAACAGCCTCTAAAGAAACAAAGCAGTACTGGCAAAGGTATGCAGAAATCACAATTTGCATGCTGTTAGTAAGTGTGCAAGCTGGAGCAAGATCCTGGAGGCCAATTTGTCAATAATTGTCAAAAATTTAAACGTATGCATTCCTGGGCCCAGCAATTCCACTAACAGGTATTTATCCTACAGGCACACTTGCATAAGGGTACGGCAATATGCTATAAGATGTTGATTGCAGCACTCTTTGTAGTAATGAAAGACTGGAAACATTAAGTTAACTGTCCATCAATAGTGTAAACGTTAAATAAGTTACAGTAAATCCACACAGTGAAATGCTGTGCACTCCTTGCAGCCATTAAAAGGAATGGGCTGGCAGAGAAAAATGTCCAAGACAAAGTAAAAGAGAGGAGCAAAACTGTATGTTCAGTACAATCCCATCCATGTAAAACAAAGAGGAAGTCAGATATTTACAACATAGTTATGCTAATTTGTGCAGATAAAATGCCTAGAAAGAAAATGAGCTTCCACATCTATGAGGTATCCTAGAGCCTTTGTATTTAATTTGATGCTTACTTTCCTTTTTTTTTTTCTCCATATCAGTCAGGGTTTTCCAGAGAAACAGAAACTCCATCAGGATATCTATGCTATGCCTTGAGGCAAAATCCTTCTCCTCTTGGAAACCTCAGTTTTTGCTCTTAAGACCTTCAACTGATTGGCTGAGGTCCACCCACATTATGGAGGGCTGTCTCCTTTACTTAGGGTCAACTGAGTGTAAATATTAATGAAATCTACAAAATACCCTCACAGCAACAGCCAGACTAGCGTTTGATCAAGCAACAGGGCACCATAACCTGGCCAAGTTGACACATAAAATTAACCATCACATCCTCCAACTCAATTGATTGGCTATTTTGGCAAATATGTAATGTGTGTGTGTGTGTGATCTTTACCGAAAGTCCCATAAAGTGGTAGCAATGCTGTCTGTAGCAGTCACTGTCAGTGCTCTGCCCATATCCCATAACCCACCCCAAAGGTCACCTTCAGAATGTTCCCACGCAGGCCCTGCTACCCGCATCTCTTTGTGGACATTCTCTGGCTGCAAGAGCCTACTCAGTCTGCATGAAGTGTGGGCTGAAAGTGTCAGGGAGTTACTACTCCACAAACGACCCTCCTCGAATGAATGACAAGAGTTGGTGGGCAAATAACTCAGCATCCTTGGCTCTTGGGAGGAACGTTCTACCCAGTGTTTCATAAAGACCCCAGCAAAACTGAGCCCTTACCGGTAGCCAACACACCTTTTGTTGACTGTCTCCTTTCTGTGCCTCACTTTCCCCACTCCCTTACTGGGTTTCCTATAAAATGGTCCCAAATAAACAAATTGCACCTAAATCCTTGTCTCAGAGCCTGTTGACAAAATGTTTATCTCAGGGTCTCCTTAGGCTAAGTCATCACCATTTAATAGGTTAAGAAAGTGAGACTCTAAAAGGTTAGATAATGCACATTGTGTCACAGAGCTATTATGTTGAACTATATGAACTTGCCGTTCCTACAGGTCAAAAATGATCACATCTCAGCAATTTCATATGGTTGAACTTAATGGAAATATTAGACAGAGATTTGAATCCAGATTGAGAGCAAATCCAGGTTGAGGACAAAGTTTGTGAGGTCAAAACTGATTCTAATAGGTGTGGCCCAAGGAAGAATAAGCTGTGCTTCAGTAGACAATTAAGAGTAGGCTTTGGATTGAGTGAAATCCAGTTTCAAATCTTGCCTTTTACTAGCGTGCAACGTTGAGCCATTTACCTATCTTCTTACAGCCCTCATTTCTTCACATAGAAAATATTACTACTTCATAAAGTCCCTGAGAAGATCATATGAGTATTATGTAGCATGTGTCTGGCATATAGTAAGCACCCAACAAATCGTTACTTGCTTAAAATGAAAATAATAAAAATGTTATTTTTCTTTTGGTTGCAATTGACAGAAACTCAAACAAGTTTAAGCAGAAAGGGGCTTGTACTGGGTCATGTGACCAATCAAAGACCAGCCGGCCTCAGGACAATTGAATCCAGGGACTTTGGACACAGTCCTTCTGCCTATCATCACTGCTTCTCTCTGCTTCATTCTTTGAGACATTCTTCCCTGCTACAGGCAGATTATGGATGGAAGGAGGACTTCTCGCTTTTAACTCCTGTTTGAAAAATGTCAGAGAAGGTTTCTAAGCAGGCCAGCTTCTACTTATAAACTCTTCTTAAATCATCTATGTGGCCAAAAAAAAAAATGTGACCAGGACTGGGTCCTTTCCCCTCTTATTGGGATAGGAGAAGGGGGCCTGCTACCAGGTCTGGAAGAAGGAGCTCATGGCAGACAAGCACCAAACCTATTCGTCTCAATTTTACCAATCACTGACATAGAGAAATATTGTTTTAAATTAAAACTTGAAAAGATTTAAAGATTGTAACATTTAGCTTAACCAAAATTTTCATCATTTTCAGAGGAACACATCAAGGATATTATTTTACATACTGATAAACTTGCTTTTCTGAGTAGACAACCTCTATATCAAGTCCTCTTATGTTCTCACAAATTTAGTCTTACCCCAGTTGGCCTCTTCTCATCCTTCTGCACTTGAATTTCCCTCTCCCTGGATTTCTGGCATCTTCAGAGTTGCAAAACCCATTACATTTAGATTAATTTACTTCATGTTAATTGGAAATCAAAACTGCTACACTTAGCATGATGTTAGATTATTGGCTAGGTAATTTTTGTGCGTTTGTGGTTTTGAGGGAGAGGGGTGTTTTCAGAAGAGTAGCTATAGGGAGGATGTTGTTTGGCCCTTGTTTGGTTTCTTTTGATTTTCTTTCAATTTTATTCCCAATCCTAATTGCAATGGGAATGGATTTAGTAGCTGTATGAAGTCTTTCATGGCTTCTTGACATTGCTGGTAACTTATTTCTTCTCTTCATTGCTTCCTTCAATTCCTCCCAACCTGATTTCTCTTCTAAAGTATCTTATTCAAAAACAAACAAAAATGCAGTATAAGGAAAACCTATAACCAAGAATCCAATCCACATTCTTCATATTAAAAAGCACTTTGGGGATTACCTTCATTTCTACCAACAAATAAATATTTTCCCAAGGCTTAAACAAAGGCACCACTTTAACACTCTATAAAGAGACTGGCAAAGTCTGATACTATATTAAAACACTGATGTTATCATGTTAAAAATTATACAGATAACACATAAAGATTATATTGGCTGAATAATTTGTTTAAAGCTATTTCAATACTACTTTATT
Organism: Elephas maximus indicus; assembly: GCF_024166365.1. Taxonomy (NCBI): domain Eukaryota; kingdom Metazoa; phylum Chordata; class Mammalia; order Proboscidea; family Elephantidae; genus Elephas; species Elephas maximus. The sequence continues at coordinate 132,402,692 of NC_064846.1, forward strand.
ACATTTTTTTTATTGGTTGAGTGTTTAACAATGTTAGAAAGCTTCACAATGATTTTCAGGGCTCTCTGCAAAAGGGAGAGAAAAAACAAAGAACAATACTGTCTCTTAAGTTCCTATTAAACTCTTCAGTTTAACCAGCATTTATTGGGTGCTTACTGTGGCCTTAGCAAGATTGCTAAGAGCCACAAATATAAAGGTAAATAAGACAAGAAATTCATGGTCTGTGTGCAGGTTGTAGGGGTGGTGGTGGTGGTTCAGTGGTAGAATTCTTGCCTTCCATGAGGGAGTCCAGGGTTCATTCCCAGCCAAAGCACCTTATGCACAGCCACCACCCATCTGTCAGTGGAGTCTTGAGTGTTGCTATGATGCTGAACAGGTTTCAACGGAGCTTCCAGACTAAGACGAACTAGGAAGAAAGGCCTGGTGATCTACTTCTGAAAATCAGCCAATGAAAGCCCTATGGATCACAATGGTCTGATCTGCAACCAATCATGAGGATGGCACAGGACTAGGCAGCATCTTGTCATGGCAGCTAACAACAATGTGGTAGGTTGGATTCTCCAGAAGCAGACACTGAGATGGAGTATGGAGTACCAGGTGTTTATTAGGGAATGACACTTGTGAAAGGAAAGTGGAGGAAGCAGGGTTGGGCAGAGAGAGAAGGTGAACTGCAGTGTAGACCTGATAGCCTCCTCCAACCCAGCAGGAAGCTCTGGAGCAAGAATTGTCTGAATCTAGCTGGACTGGCTGGATCGGCATAAGCCCAGCTTGACTTAAGTGTGGGCGGCCCACGTGAGGACATGGCCTGGGATAAGGGGGCTTTTTGTAGGGGAAGCAACTCTAAAGAGGTCAAGCGTATTTTCTATAACTGGACAGTCTGGGCAGCACATCTCCCTGTCTACAATAGTCTGTTAGGAAGAACATACTCCAATATAATTTTATTACACTGTGGGGAAAGCTATGATAGAATGTGTGTGCAGGTTACCACGGAAGCACAGAGCAGGGACTAGGCCACAGAGGGTTTCAAAAAGGCTTCTCAAAAGAGGTGACCCCTCAACTAAATTGGAGCTGGAGATTGAAAAAGTGGGAAAAGATTTGCATTTTCAGAGCATGTTTTACCTGAGACTTTCCAAGTATTGGCTTCATTTGGTACCTCTCTGAACTGGGACTTAGAAGAATTTAATTATCTCTCCTTCACAGCAGGATGAAATAAGCTATTCAAGATAATTTAAACAACAGAACCAGGGAGAAATTTTAGTAGTCTTGGGATTTTAACCCAAAATCCAGTAGCCTGGATTTCAACCACTAAATCAATCGCCAGCCTAAAATCATTTGTCAGCTCAATAAAATATTCCAAAATCTGCTGAGGGCAGGCTCGGTGAGGGATTTGCGAGGCAACACACTGAGGTTGAGTCTAGTCACTGAAGTTTATGCCTCCATTTATATGTTGCATAATATGAAACATGTAGCTTTGGGAATAGAGCCAAATAACTAACTGAATATTTCACGTTTTTTTAAGAATTTTGGTATCAGGCAGACACAGTCAAACTAATAATTTTTACCAAAGCCATACAAAGAAGAAGAAAACACCAAAAAATGGCAAAGGTACAAAAACGTAAGGCTTGTTCCTCCTCAATAAAATTTGCAAAACCTAGTTCCAGTTCTTGAATTTTGCCTAATATAATGAAAATGCCATTGTGTCGATGTGTGAAAACAATTACAACCAGGGCTGGCTTCATGGTGTATATGGTGATCTATGTTGTCACACAGGACCCACACTTAGAAGATCCTGGGGCTTGATTCAACACTCTGCAGGTGCTGTCTTGAAATTCCTAATAAATTTTTAGCGAGGAATCCCACTTTTCATTTTTCATTGGGGCCTCAGAAATTATGTAGCTAGTCCTGGTTACAACCAATTGCTTAAATTATGAGCCAAGTTTGTTTTCTGGGTTTACGCAAAACCTAGTGTTAATTGTCATTAAGGAATTTGAATTTTAAGACCTGAAACTGAAAACATTTTGCCTTTTTTCTTGTATTTTTATTTAATTAGAAAAATCCATGTTCACTGTAGAATAATTGGCAAGCACACAAAGTAAAGAGTAACAGAAATGTTCTGTCCTCAGGCCTCCTCTGTGATTGCAAAGATAATAAAGTCTTTGATTAATCTATCTTTTTGTTATTTTCTGTAACATTTAAGCCATTATTAGATAAATGTGTCTTGTACCAGGTTCCAAAACCAAGGAAATGTAGATAGGATATAGAGGAGATTCACAGGAATGCTGAAAATGTTTTTTTTTAAAAGGAAGTGAGAAACGATTAGGGTAATGAGACTGTGTTCTCAACAAATACACACAAAACCAGACCCGTTGGTGTCGAGTAGATTCCAACTCATAATCTACCCTATAGGACCGAGTAGAACTGCCCCATAGGGTTTCCAAGGAGCAACTGGTGGATTTGAACTGCCGGCCTTTTGGTTAGCAGCCAAGTTCTTAACTACTGCACCACCAGGGCTCCACTTCTCAATACAACTCTAAGCAATTAGTAAACACCCAGAGCTCAATTCCTGGCGATCTGCTCCTCCAAAGATTACAGCCTAGAAAACTCTATAGGGCAGTTCTGCTCTGTCACATGGGGTTGCTATGAGTCAAAAATGGGATTGACAGTACACAATAACGGCAACAAGTCTCCCTTCCAGAGGGAAAGGGCATATTAGCAGCGTCTTGCTCACCGCTATATCCCAAGCCTAGCACTGTGTTCAGAAAATATTTGTTCAATTGCCACTGAATTGGAGAAAGATTTTGATATATGGAGAGGCAACAGCAGAATAGTTATGCAAGAGAAACCAATGGGATGAAGTTGGGAAAGACGAAGATGTATTTGGAAGACATTGAAGAGACCAGTAGGAATTAAGCTAAAGGTAGACTCAGGAAACGGGGGAGATAATGCTGGAAAGATCAAGTTTTCAAGTAAATGAATGTCTTCTATTTGTAGTATAATGGCGAGCTAGTCTTAATCCCTGCAGAGATCAGGAAGGGGCATAGGCTGTAGCATCATTCCACAATTTAAATCATCAAACAAAATTGCACAATCTTTTCAGGAGGAACTTAAAAACTGGAGCTTTATTTATCACTCTGGTATGGTTTAGGCACAAACCAAAAAAAAACCAAACCCATTTTGTCAAGTCGATTCCAACTCATAGTGACCCTATAGGATGGAGTAGAACTGTCCCACAGAGTTTCCAAGGAGCAGCTGGTGGATTCAAACTGCCAACCTTTTGGTTATCACCCGAGTTTTAACCACCAGGGCTGCAGGTTTAGGTATAGTGCAGCTAAAAGTAGGGCCAACACTAGACATTTGTGAGCTGTAGAGATCACAAGAGACCTTTCTGATAGATTTGCTTGTGTTTTCCGTATGATTGGAAAGTGTTAAGGAGCAAAGCCCAGGAGATGCTACCAGGGAATACATGTTAGAACACCAGGTAGGAGAATTGGAGGAAGTCTTCACCTAGAGTTTGGATCTAGAGTTATATGACCAGATTTCCTGTTAAGATATTTATCAACAGATTTATGGAAGAAGAAGGCAGACAAATTTAGAAGAAGATAAATGGAGGGTAAAAGTGAAATTACCAAATAATACTTTTCCTTAACTGTTGTCTCCCTTTTGTTATTGGCATCTCACTGCTTTGGAAAATTATAATTCCTGTAAATGATGATAAGCATAAATATTATTCTCAGCTAATAATCCATGTTATCTATTTCAATAGTTGTAAAAATTAAAGTACTATTACAGTAATATTTTTAAGTTTACAAGTAATGCTTTTTACGATCACCAGTCCTGCTATTTTAACCCCCTAAGTATATCTCTAAGTAAGGAACCCTGGTAGTGCGGTGGTTAAAGCACTCAGCTGCTAAACAAAAGGTCATCGGTTCGAACCCACCAGCTGCTCCATGGGAGAAAGATGTGGCAGTCTGCTTCCGTAAAGATTTACAGCCTTGGAAACTCTATGGGGCAGTTCTACTCTGTCCTATAGGGTCGCTATGAGTCAGAATTGACTTGACAGTAGTGGGTTTGGTTGTGGGGAAGTCTCTAATCTATTTCCCTCCACATTCTGCTACTACCTGTATCAGTAAGAGTACCAACAGGAAACGTGACACACACAAATTGGAATAATAAGAGGAGAGATCATTTAACAAAGGGATGAGTACAGAAAAACTACAAAGAATAGGAAATATAGAAACCTTATGCTAATAAAATGGAGCCCTGGTGGCACAGTGGTTACAATGCTCAGCTGCTAACCAAAACGTTAGCGTCCATGGGAGAGAGACGTGGCGGTCTGCTTCCGTAAAGATTTATAGCCTTGGAAACCCTATGGGGCAGTTCTCTGTCCTATAGGGTCGCTGTGAGTTGGAATCAACTTGACAGCAGTGGGGTTTTTGGGTGTGTGTGTGTGCCAATAAGAGCAAATCTATCACCACCCCTAAGCCTAAAGAGACCGGAGGAGGGAGCAGCTATTAGAACATGGAAATAGAGAGCCATATAAAGAAGGTGGATTTAAGAGGAATATGATCTTCTGTTGAAGGACACAGCCAGCCAGTGGCACTGTAGCAGGGAGGGAGCTGCGGAAATAAATACACTAACTTCATTCTCCTCCAAATTTCCAGTCTCCTACACAGGCTCTATATTGGCCAAACGTAATCATCAAAAAGATGGTGCAGGAATGAGAAACATTTCTTTATGTTATACATAAGGTCGCTGAGTTGGAGCTGACTCGATGGCAACTAACAACAACAACCAGAAGGCAGAGGTCATAGGATGCTATTTATATAGTTCATACAGATCAGCTTCCAAAGGCATAGAGCAGGATGGAGTAGGTAAAGAGTAAACTTAGACGGCCGAATGGAGAACATCCATTACACCAACCTCATCATCACCTCTCTACTGTTTAAATGTTTCTCACCATCCTCTCTTGCTTCCCTCTAATATATTCTTCAAACTGCATCTGAAGTGATCTTTTTAATATTCAAATCTGATGATGGTAAACCCCTGTTTAAAACCCAACAATGACCTCTTAAAAAGATCAAAATCCTTACTATACCTCCAACCTCACCGTGGGTTCCTCTCCCCCTAACTCCCTTTGTTCCTGCTGTACCAGCCTTCTTTCGTTTCCTACAATAAGCCTTGTATCTTCCAATTCCAGGGCCTTTGCACATGCTGTTCTTTCTGTCTGGACTTCTCCACTCCCAACCCAACCCATGGCCTAGTCCATGCCTCCCACCACCACATCCCCAGTCTAGGTAGGTTCCCATTTTATACAAAATGGTATCTTTCCCGAAAGCACATATCTTAGTTTATAATTCTATATCCACTGGTGTGATCTTTTGATTAAGCTGTCCTCCTTTGTTTTGGTCCCCGTGGTGTTCTCAGTGCTGAGCACCATGCCTTGCACTTACCCGTTGCCATCGAGTCGGTTCTCATAGCAACCCTATAGGACAGAGTAGAACTGCCCCATAGCGTTTTCAAGGAGTGGCTGGTGGATTCAAACTGCCAAACTTTTGGTTATCAGGCAAGCTCTTAAGCACTGCGCCACCTTGCACTTAGTAGGCACTTAAGCAAAGAAAGAATGAATGAAAAACTAACATTAGCAGATTACTTTAAACTTGAGCTTATTTCTTTCAATTCAAGCAGCAGCTGAAGTGGATAAGCCAAAACCCAAACCCACTGCTGTCTAGTTGATTACGACTCATAGCGACCCTATAGGACAGAGTAGAACTGTCTCATAGGGTGTCCAAGGCTGTAAATCTTTACTGAAGCAGACTGCCACATCTTTCTCCTGTGGAATAGCTGGTAGGTTTAAATCACAGACCTTTCAGTTAGCAGCCAAGTGCTTAACCACTACACCACCAGAGCTCTTTAAAGTAGATATGGGAAAGGAAATTAACTTTTAAGCCCAGTTACATATGAACCTGCTAAAGAAAGCAGTTTTTCCTTGCCAAAATGTGTCCATCTCTTCATTTGTGAGAGCTATGATTCCCTCCATCGTTCTCTTGTAACCGTTTCCTCCAGCACAGCCTCACTGCCTGGTCTCCCAAAGGAGGTAATGCTTCCCACATGTTCCTGGTAAGGTACAATAAAGCTGCCTCAGTGTTCCAGACATAAATGATGACTTAACTGGAAGCAACTCCCTGCCTCCTTCCTCAGCGTTTGTCCTGCCTCCCAGGTCATGAAAGATAAGAACTCATGACTCAGGAAATTTCAGCTTATAGACCAGCTGCAGTGTTTATCCCTCTCAGTCAAAAGTCTGATGTAGAAGAGATTACAGAACTAGGTGATATAATTGTATGTATGTAATGATGTTTAATGGTGGGCTTTAGGACTTGAAATAATCCTAGGTTTAAAAAAATGACCCCTATGTCTTAGGATTCTTTGAATCCTAAACATTCAAGTTAGTAGGTTTTTCCACAATCCTACTACTAATTTAGTTTCCGTAATTGAACTATTCATAAGGGAACAGGCATCATTCAGTTTAGATTGAGAGTCTCAACTTACTATTCAGATTGTCTATATGATCTTTTATTTGATAAATCCAAGCAAACAATATTCCTTGTCTCCTTAAAACATTCATTCTAGACCATCAAGGATTCTATTGTTCTTTTAGCGTTTGTTATATTGCTTTCAGAAAAAGTAATTGTAATGAAAGGAGTGCACAGGCTAAGAGGAGAGTTTGCCCAAGTTTTTTTCTTCTTACTGAAAGCACCACGTTGGACAGAGAAGCTGCGTTATGAAAATAACCAGAATTCTTTTCCAGTAGTTTTTATGTTCTCAAGTTCATGACCATAAAGGTTTTCTAAACCCTTAGATCTTCTGGGAATGAAGCAGATTGTAGCTGTGTCTACTCCCTCCATTTCACTCAGGTATTTTTGAACTTATAGCCCAGCTACATTCCTTCATGTTCCCAGAGCGCCGTCCCTCTTTGGTCCGCCTTAAGAAGATAGCACTTCAGCCTATCCCCAAGTCCACTGTTGACACACTACGCAATCACAGGCTGCCTGCCAGTACTTCTTCTTTGGCCTAGAGCACAGTCTTCAGGATGGTATCAGCCTTGGTCTGTTCAACCATTCCATGTAATGCCCTTTCTTTAATGTTACATACAGTAGCTTCCCTTGGAAGTTCCTTGGAAGCTTCAACAGGTCATAGCCCCTACACAACCCCATGATAGTCTGGCCAAGGTATCTGTCACTTTTTTTTTTCCTTTCCCTGGAAAATTGCTCTCTAGCTGACATCCACCAGTTACCCTATTTAGCCTAAAGCAATCTGCAGTTTAACTAGAACTGCAAGATGTAACCAAGGGCATTGTCTTAGGAACTCATGCCATCAGTTGCCATTCTGCCCTGCCAATAGGCTTTGAAGGCAGCTGTTCTAATAACAATTTCTAGGCTCTATTTCCACTCGGGTTTAATGTGACATCTTCAGTGGAGAAGGAAAGACATAGAAAGCTTTTGGAAAAGAAACAAAGGAAGCCAAACTGCTGTCCTGATTCCACACTTAGATGCATTTCTCATGAGAAGTAGGGATGGGGCTGTGCATAATTATGGGAGACAGGCCCTTCATCAGCACCCTTAACACCCACTGCTACCCACACTCAGCTCTAAACTTGGTGCTCCGTGATCTTGCAAGCCACAGTAACCAAACCCAGCAAGAGGCAGTTTTGTTCACTCTTTTGAAGGTCTGATTATCTGAGTTCGGTGACATGTTTAGAGCATGAACTTTAGGCTCACTGAAACAGGTTCAAGTTCCATCTCCACCCATGACCAACTGTGTGAACTTGTGCAAATTACTTGGCCTCCCTAAGCCTAAGTTTTCTTTACAAAATGAGCACAGTAATAGCTATTTCATAGAGTTGTTAAAAAGATGAAAGGAATGGAAGCAACCAAGGTGCCCATCAATGGATGAATGGATAAATAAATTATGGTATATTCACACAATGGAATACTACGCATCGATAAAGAGCAATGATGAATCTGTGAAACATTTCATAATATAGAGGAACCTGGAAGGTATTATGCCGAGTGAAATTAGTCAGTTGCAAAAGGACAAATATTGTTGAGACCACTATTATAAGAACTTGAGAAATAGTTTTAACTGAGAAGAAAACATTCTTTTGTGGTTACGTGAGCGCAGGAGGGAGGGAGGGAAGGTGGGAGGATGGGAGAGGGGCATTCACTAATTAGATAGTAGATAAGAACTACTTTAGGTGAAGGGAAAGACAGCGCACACTACAGGGAAGGTCAGCACAATTGGACTAAACCAAAAGCAAACAAGTTTCCTGAATAAACTGAATGCTTCGAAGGCCAGCGTAACAGGGGCAGGGGTCTGGGGACCGTGGTTTCAGGGAACATCTAAGTCAATTGGCATAATAAAATCTATTAAGAAAACATTCTGCATCCCACTTTGAAGAGTGGTGTCTGGAGTCTTAAACGCCAGCAAGCAGCCATCTAAGTTGCATCAATTGGTCTCAACCCACCTGGATCAAAGGAGAATGAAGAACACCAAGGACACAAGGCAATTACGAGCCCAAGAGACAGAAAGGGCCACATGAACCAGCGACTACATCATCTTGAGACCAGAAGAACTAGATGGTGCCCGGCTACAACCGATGACTGCCCTGACAGGGAACACAACAGAGAACCCCTGAGGGAGCAGGAGAGCAGTGGGATGCAGACTCCAAATTCTCAGAAGACCAGACTTAATGGTCTGACTGAGACTAGAAGGACCCCGGTGGTCATGGTCCCCAGACCTTCTGTTGGCCCAGGACAGGAACCATTCCTGAAGCCAACTCTTCAGACATGGATTAGATTGGACAATGGGTTGGAGAGGGATGCTGGTGAGCTTCTTGGATCAGGTGGACACTTGAGACTATGTTGGCATCTCCTGCCTGGAGGGGAGATGAGAGGGTGGAGGGGGTTAGAAGCTGGTGAAATGGACACGAAAAGAGAGAGTGGAGGGAGAGAGCAGGCTGTCTCATTAGGGGGAGAGTAACTGGGAGTGTGTATATGGGTTTTTGTGTGAGAGACTGACTGACTTGATTTGTAAACTTTCACTTAAAGCACAATAAAAAGTATAAAAAAAAGATTAAAGGAGATAAATCTTTTAATTATAAATTTATTTTTATGATTATTTGATTCATGTCTGCCTCCCTCCCTGACCTACAAGTTCCAAGAGGGCAAGAGTTGGGTTAATTTTACTCATTATTGCACTCTCAGTGCCTAGTACACAGTAAGGAATCAATAAAGTTTTCTTGAATGAGCAAATAAATGCCAGAAAAGCACTTAACACAGTGCCTGGCACTAAATAAAACTTCAGTAAGCAGTAATTATTATTGTTGTTGTTGTTATTCAAGCCATTGTACTCTTTGCCTGGGGGTTATAGCTGCCTAATCTGAAAAAATGAAAATAAGACTTACTGCCTCACAGGAACACAAGAAAGCCAATGGCAAGGTGTACGATAAGTCAGGCCATGGGATTTGGCAGACTTGGTTCAAACATGGGTCCCATCTCTTTCTAGTTGTGGGATCCGTGGAACACTGTTCAACCTCTGTATCAACCAAGTCTCAGTCTTCTTATCTGTAAAATGAGGGTAATAGTATCTACCTCATAAGGCTGTTACATAGATTCAATGAAATATGTGTAACATCTTTGCCTAGTGTCTGGCATTTATAATAAACCTTCAGTAAATGGTCTTTTCTGTTATTTCTTTACAGATCATTAGAATCTCTTGCTCTTTTCCCTTTATCTTGGTTTTGCTATTGTCCCTAAAATGGTTACTTTCTTAGCTATTGTCTCCATTTACAAAACAATTTAAAATAGATAACAAGGGTAAATAAGCTTGAATGGGATATATTTGATTAGGATACTTATGGTGAAATATCATTGAAGGGTTACTATCAGACCTGGGAATTATGACAAAGAGCCGGTGAAAGAGCTAATACTTATTTTTTTTCTATTGGACAAAATGGAAAACTTCTTATTAGTGCAGATTCTGACCTTATAGATTATCTCTATGAGAATACAGATTTTTCAGGAAAAGAGTCTCCATTTTAAAAAGTGTCACTTTATGAGAAAGAATGATAAGAAGGAAATATTTCCTTTAGAGTTTTGCAGATTCATACCCTCAGAAAAGACCCCCAGAGAGAAGATCTGATCCACTCCTGCCTGAGGAGGGTAAATGATTAAACCTTCCAGTGTTGATAGGTTTGTATTTCACATTGGTGACTTATTAATCACTTGGCCTCTTTCATAGTGTACTTAGCATAGTAAATTGTACTCCTTTCTATTGAGGCTTGGGTTACTTACATGACTCTTTGCAACTTAGCCAGGGCTGGATTCAGTATAAGTCATCCATTGAACATATTGCACCTGATTGTGTGTTTTTACCATGTGGTATGACGGTTGAGTGGCAACCTGGAGAGCAAGCACCAGGAAATACAGACAAAGGAAATGAAAGAGGAGATATCAGTTTAATTTCCCACATTTATCATTGAAATCTCTCAAACCTACAACAAGGAAAATTTCCAAATGCTGTGTGAAATTTTAATTTGTTTCTCTACACAGAAGATAGCTAACAGAATAAATCCAATGCCATTTTCTCTATCCTTGTTCTTTGATACCTCTTCAGCTCTGATACTATTGACTCTCCCCTCCTCTCTGAAAACTTTGTTTCTTCCATTACGCATTTTATTCCCAAGAATTCAACCGTTCTAACTGTTCCTATTGGTGCCTCATATTTTTCCTCTCTAACTATGAGTTATTCTCTAATCCGATTCAAGAAACATAGAGTTATTTATTTATTTAACAAGTATATATGCAGTACCTACTATGCACTAGACGCTTTTTAGGTGCAAGGGTGGGAGAGACGAAAGCTGTAAAACAAAGGCTGTAAAAGAGAATTCCAGAAAGTGATAACAGCTATGAAGCCATTCATGATCAAACAAGTTTCCAGTGACCTGTTCATTGATATATTAAAGGAAGAAGAGCAAACTGAATCTTTAGACACGGGTTTACAGGACCGGTACTGAAGAAATTGAGAAGGAAATACATTTGTATTCAGGTCCTCTTCTGCTCCCTGGAGTGTTCTTTTGCATTTCTTAGGGTTTCTCCACCCTAGTGATGAAGTGGAAACTCTGGTGACATAGTGGTTAAGTGCTATGGCTGCTAACCAAAGGGTTGGCAGTTCGAATCTGCCAGGTGCTTCTTGGAAACTCTGTGGGGCAGTTCTACTCTGTCCTATAGGGTCTGACTATGAGTCGGAATCGACTTGATGGCACTGGGTTTGGTTTTTTTTTTTTTTTTTTTTGTTAGTGATGAAGTCAGCCCTGGCTCCTTTTTATCAGAGAGCTTATTCAGGGGCCAGCTTTTGGGCGGGTGGTTCTTAACGTTTAGGGTATATACAAGACTCACCTGGGAAGCTTATAAAAATGCAAATCCCGGCCACATGCTCCTAGAGATTCAGATTCAGTAGGTCTGGGGTAGAAGGGCCCAGGAACCGTCATTTTTAACAAGCTTCCCAGCGATTCTGATGCAGTTGTCACACTTTGAGAAACATTATTTCCTTAGGTTGGGTTCCCCAGAAGCAGGTTGTCATGAATTGAATTATGTCCCCCCAAAATGTGTGTATCAACTTGGTTAGGCCATGATTCCCAGTATTGTGTGGTTGTCCTACATTTTGTGACTGTAATTTTACGTTAAAGAGGATTCGGGTGGGATTGTAACACCACCCTTACCCAGGTCACATCCCTGATCCAATGTAAAGGGAGTTTCCCCAGGGTGTGGCCGGCACCACCTTTTATTTCTCAAGAGATAAAGGGAAAGGGAAGCAAGCAGAGAGTGGGGGACCTCATACCACCAAGAAAGCAGCACCGGGAGCAGAGCACGTACTTTGGACCTGGGGTCCCTGTGCCTGACAAACTCCTTGACCGTGGGAAAATTGAGGACAAGGACCTTCTTCCGGAGCCAACAGGGAGAGAAAGACTTCTCCTGGAGATGATGCCTTGAATTTGAACTTTTAGCCTACTTTACTGTGAGGAAATAAGTTTCTCTTTGTTAAAGTCATCCACTTGTGCTATTTCTGTTATACCGGCACTGGATGGTTAAAACACGGATCCTGATAAGGGGATTCATGAACAAGTGATTTAGTAAGGAAGTGTTTCCCGGAGAAGCCTGTTAGGAACTGAGAGAAGTAGGAAAGGGAAGGCGAGGGAGCCAGGCAAAGGTGCAATTTCAGGGAAAATCCTATGAAGGTCAGCTTCAGCCTGATCCCACAGGGGAGTTCTGGAGTAGAAGTAACACCTCAGAGTTGTCCCCTCTCCCCCAGGTAAGGGAGCTAGGCTTTCACATATTTACACAATCAGTCATTGGCTACTGATGAGATGGAGGAGATGTAAACTCCCAGGCCCTTCCACTTCGGGAAAGTGATTCCAGTAGGTTGAAGTAAGGCCCCTGAAGCAGTCACAGGTGTGGGCTTTGGAAGCCCACTGAAGCCAGGGAAGGAGCATGCTGAAATGGTATAAGAGATTTGAGGGGATTTGAGTGGAGAACCTACAGTGTCTCCTAACACCACTTTAGGAATTTAATACTACAGGAGTATCTGCATTTTAAAAGGTAATGAAGGGAGAGGGCAGTATATAAGTAAATTCTTGTTATTCACAGAACTTGTGTTCTATAAAGTCACTGCAAACACTGAATTAGTGAATACTGAGCCATTGCTCCTAGGGAAAATACGGGGTTAGGTTCCTGTGAGCCTCTGGTCACAACATTTTCACCAACCAACCAATACATAATTTCATTTTATGTGTTAAAGTTTCTATTTAAAAGCACCTTATTCTTACAAATAATTCATAATATGCAGCTTTTCTTTATAATGAAACAATAGCAGAGAAGGGTTGAACATTTTCCTTACCCTGGGTAACATGACCATAAATTTCTTTGACTTTCAGTCTCACAACAATGCTGTTCCACTACTTTTTTTTTTTAATTCAGCCATTATCTCATGACTCCACAAATTTAGCCACTTCTCCCTTTTTTCCATAGCTTCATCATGCAATATTAATGTTAGTTTAGCACTTTCCGGACCAGTCTTACGTACAGATTAGTGAATTTCCTTTCTTTTTCTGGATGTACCATATCATTGATTCAGCCACTCTTTAAAATGGCATTTGACACCTTCTGCAATCTGGCCCCCGCCTATTTCTCTAGCCCCCTTTGGCATCTCTCTCCCTACACTCCATGATCCAGCTATGTCTACTTATCCAAAGAGCATGTTCTTCTTCCAAAAGAGCATGTTCTCACTCACCTCCAGGACTTCACAATGCTGTTCCCTTTATGATCAACTGGTCCCCACCCCTTTCACCTGGTTAATTTCTAGACTTTCTCAGTCTTCATTTAAACATCACTTCTTTGCCTTCCCTGACCCATAGGGTATGTTCTGTCCCCTTGTTATTTGCTCCTGTACTTCCCTAATACTAATGATCATCACTCTTCATTACTCTCAATTGCCCGCTACTCCTTTTCTTTTAGAAAGAAGCTCAGAGAGGGCAGGAGCAACATCTGCTTTATTTGTAGCTATAGTCCTAGTGGTTAGCATAGACATCCATTGAATAAATGTAAAATAAATGATTTGCAACATGGTATTGGAGTATAAGCCTACTATATGTAGCTTTTTTCTAGGGCAGATTAATGGTATCTTTCATTTGAGTTTAGAACACCCTGTTTATACTACAAGGCAATAACTTTACTCCAGTTAAGAGCAGTGTCACTCTTCATTTTATTCATTAATTCAATAATAATTTATATGCTTAAACAATCACAGCTACACAATGAGGCTGTACTCTAAACTGCCTAAATTAACCCTGTGCCACACTGACCTCTGTGTTGTGCTCATGCTAATATTTCTCTAGAATGTGTTTCCCCTTCTATTTCTGTGTCATGATGAAACTATATGGGAGCCCACCAGCCTGAGACTGTCTAATGCAATTGTGAAGAAGTCCAACACCTCACACTCGCTGAGGATTTTCACTGATATCTCAGAAACAAATTTGTTTAGTAATAAACCCATGCTTATGTGTTATTTTTTTTTTATGGGTTATTAGATGTTTCCTAATTTTTTAAGGCCTGAGTGCCAGTTATACACTAGAGGTGTATCTACTTTATGATGATGATGATATAGAATTATTTCATTGGTTATTTTTCTAGTATTGGAGAAACTACTGATTGACTACCTAAAAGCTGTTCTCAACCTGCTTCTCCCTTGCCCACATCCAATGAGGAGGCAGGAAAAGTCAGAAACTTGAGTCCTCAGTTTCCGTTACAGAGGGTTGCCATGTGACTTGCTTCTGGCCCGTGATGTGGAGAAAGATATTTTCTTTCCCTAGTAAGAGATGGGAGAGGGAACAAAAAGGCCTTACCTACCTTTCTCTACCCTTGCTACCCTCCTGCTTCCTGTCTTTGAATGTAGTTTGATATTTGAAATTGTGGCAGCCATCTTGTGATGATGAAGCAATAAGCCTGCAGATGAAAAGCTAGCGTGTCAAGGATGGCAGAATGGAAAGAAAGAACCTAGGTCCTTGACCACACTGTTGAGTAGCTGAATCAGTGTTAGCAACTACCCATCTCTAAACTCCTTGCTACATGAGAAAGATGCCCCCCCATATGTTTAAACCACTGTTAGTTGAGCATTCAGTTATTAACCAAACACAATCTAATCGATGCACCAACTACTTTAGCATATTCTTTGTGGAAATGAAAACAGAACTAAATTGTTAACACGTGTGCTTATTTGCTGGAAGAGTATTGGGTTTGGGTTTTTGGCAGAAACCCAGAGAAGAATTAACTTCATTTAAAAGGTTTTGCTATTTTAGTTCTAGAAACAGAAAGAAACCGCCTTACCATAATGCAAAAAAAGCAAAACCATTGCTATCTAGTTGATTTTGACTCATTGGCAACCTCATGTGACAGAGTAGAACTGCTCCATAGGGGTTTTTTTGGGCAGTAATCTTTATGGAAGCAGTTTGCCAGGCCTCTCCTCTGTGGAGCCAGGGGCTGGGTTCAAACTGCAAACCGTTTAGGTTTTTGCAGATGGTTGCAAACCACTTGCACCACCCAAGCTTGTTTCTAGCCATAATAAAAACCCATCGTGCTGGAGTGAATTCTGACTCATAGGGATCCTACAGGACAGAGTAGAACTGCCCCCATAGGGTTTCTAAGGCACAGTGGTTAAGCACTCGCCTGCTAACCAAAAGGTCAGCAGTACAAGCCCACCAGCCGCTCCATGGGAGAAAGATGGGGTAGTCTGCTTCCATAAAGATTTACAGCCTTAGAAACCCTGTGGGACAGTTCTACTCTGTCCTATAGGGTACCATGAGTCAGAATTGACTTGATGGCAGGCAACAAGTTTGGTTTCTTGATTTGGAATCTTTACAGAAGCAGACTGCCCCATCTTTCTCCTGTGGAGTGGCTGGTGGCTTCCAACCACTGACCTTTCAGTTAGCGGCCAAGCGCTTCACCGCTGAGCCACATGATACAAATTATGAGGGATGTGCATTGCAGAGAAATTCTTCTGTATGTCTAAATACTACACTGGGCACTGGGAGACCTAGGTTCAGATTAGCTAAATATGTGGCCATGGACATATGTTTGTCTGTGAATTTTTTTTTCTCATGGGTTGTACCAGATGCAGTGGTTAAGCACTGAGCTGCTGCTAACCAAAAGGTCGGCAGGTCAAAGCTACTAGCTGCTCAGCAGGAGAAAGATGTG
The DNA here is from genome assembly GCF_024166365.1 of Elephas maximus indicus. NCBI lineage: Eukaryota > Metazoa > Chordata > Mammalia > Proboscidea > Elephantidae > Elephas > Elephas maximus. Next base: position 132,418,495 of record NC_064846.1, read on the forward strand.
GCAGTCTGCTTCTGTAAAGACTATAGCCTTGGAGACCCTATGCGGCAGTTCTACTCTGTCCTATAGGGTCACTATGAGTCAGAATCGATTCAACAGCAACGGGTTCTTTTGAAAGTGACAGAAAATTCACCTCAAAATGGCTTAAATAATAAGGGAATTCATTGCCTTATATAACTGGAAAGTCTAGAGGGTTGGCTGGACAAGGAGATTGACATGTCATTAACGACACCATTTCTCTCCATTTCCACCCTGCTGCCCTCAGTTCCACCTTCATCTTAGGTCTGCCTCCCCTCATGGGTACAGATGGCTGTCAGCAGCAATCGAGGACTCATGGCGACCTCATAGCACAGAGTAGACCTGCCCCATAGGGTTTTCTAGGCTGTAATGTTCACGGAAGGAGCCCTGGTGGCGCTTGGTGAAAAAGATCACAGCTAACCTAAGAGTCAGAGGTTGGAAACCATCAGGCTCCTTGGGAGAAAGACGTGGCAGTCAGCTTCCATAGAGATTTAAAGCCTTAGAAATCCTATGGGGTCGCTATGAGTCGGAACGGACTCTGTGGCAGTAGCTTTGGTTGGGGTTAATCTTTACGAGAGCAGATCAGGAGGAAATCACCAGGTCTTTAATCCCGCGGAGCTGCTGGTGGGTTCCAAGCGCCCACCTTTCAGTGCTAACCAAGTGCTTAACCTTTGTGTTACCAGGGCTCCATGAGCAGAAAGCATATCTACCTCTGCAGTCACTTTTTGTTTTCGTTTACATCCACATTCTTTTCTGTTTTATCTTACGATTGTCCATTTCTCCCTCTGAGCATAGGTCTCTGTGGAAGATAACAAACACTAAAATGAACTCGATGAGGCTTGGCATAGCTCAGGCCTGGGCTGGAGAAGGGAAGTGAAGCTAATAATGTGACGCGTTAGGGTCTCTGTGCACTTCAGGGCGGAATGGAACGGCTCCTTATTCCTTAGGTGGTGGGCAGACAAGTCAACTTGGTGTGAGTGATTTAGAACTGTCGGACCCTCATTGGAGGCAAGGCTTCTCAGGCACTGCAGCCTTTTTCCCTAGACAATGCGCAAGCTCTTTGGGAAAGGAGAAAAGCCTTCTTGTACAGTTATATTTTTCCTGCGATCTGCATTAAAAAAAAAAAAAAAAGGTTTAGTACCTAGATCCTTAACGCTGGCGAATCCCCCAGCGTCTTGAGGGAGTGGCCAAGGGTTGGAACAAAACACTTCTGAAGAGAAAAAAGGCTGAGGGTCTGCATAGTACCCCACCCCTTTGGGAAATACCATCGTTTTATTTTTATTACCGCACTGAGAATCTTACCAGATGATTTTTGGAACCTGACTTAAGAACTAATTGAGAGCTTCTGCTGTGCGGAGGAACAAAAGACTTTTTTTTATTAGTCTGTAACTGAGGCATGTACCTGTCTGATGGCTTTTGCTCATTCCGCACATGCTCAGTTGAATAGAAATCTTCATATTGAACGGAATCTAGCACAACGGCAACACCCAGAACCTCACTCCCTGGCTGACCGTGTGCATCCACTCCCGCTAGTTACATTTTTATCCTGAATTGTCTAACATTTGCAGGGATTATAGGGAGCAGTGTAGGCGCTGGGAGTTTGGGGGGAAGATATGCAAAGGGGCTTAAAGTCCTTGACCTCTATTTAGGCTGTCTCTAGTGTGGTAGGCGCTGAACAGATTTTGTTGAGTTTGGGGCAGAACGCGGGAGAGCTGATTCTACAAATTACTCTTTGTTGTTGCACACATTCCTGGACAGTTTTTGTTCGGTCCACTTCTTGTAGGTGGAAGACCCCCCTCCCCCAGCCCTCATCTTCATTAAGGAATGACAGGGTGGCACTAAAACCATCCGCCGCCTAGCACAGTTTTGAGTGACAACCTCTCCACCTCTCTTCTTCCCTTCCCATTCATTAGGAATCTTTCCGTGCCTACTTGCCCAGCGAAATCTGGGAAAGGCTTCCTGCAGTTACAAAAGAAGGAGGAGGGTGGCTGGGGTTCCGCACCTCTCGCCGCAGACAGCCGAGTACATGCGTGCGATCGGGGGCCTTTTGTCTCCGGCCCATCCCGCGGGAGGGCGGGAGGTGACGACCCCGATCAGGCCCCAACTCGGCAGCTGCCGCCCGCTCGCCCCTAGGGCCATCCCCCACCCTCTCTAGATTCCCGGCGCCCGATCGTTCGCCGTGACGTGTCCCGGCGGCGCGCGCATGCGCCGGCCAACCTGGGTCCCTTCCCTCGGTCGCCACCTCCCCTCGGGCTGGAGTGGGCGGGGCCTGTGCTTCTGGAAGCCGCTCGGCCGAAGTGGGAGGGGGACGTGTGTGCGCGAAGCGGGTGCGCGGGGCTCGCCGGCCGATCTGCGGCTGAGGCTGAGGAGGAGGAGGAGGAGGAGGAGGAGGAGCAGAAGGCGGTGACCACGACTCCCGCCCGCACAGAGCGCCAGTCCCGCGAAGCCCCCTCCCACTCCCGGGCGGGCGGCGGCGGCGGCGGGAGGAGGAGAAGGAGGAGGGAGCGTCTTTGCCACCGCCTTCTGGTCCCCAGCGCGGATCCGCTGCCACCTCCTTCCGCGGCGATCCTCCCTCCATGGTCCTGCCGCGGCCCCCCTTGTAGTCCGAGCTGCCCCACGCCGCACCGCAGCCGGCCCCGGGCAGAGGGAACGGCCGCGGCCTCGCGGCCCGCACGGGCTGACTAACAGGGAGCGCGGCGCCGCGCGGTCCCCGAGGATCCGCACACCGGGCAGCGCGGCCCGAGCAGCGCGAGGAGCAGCGGGCGGGCGGGCGGCGCCGGGCCCGGGCCGCCCTCGCTCAGCGCCCCGGCCCCGCCGCCCGCGCCGGGGCGGTCGCCCGCGGAGCAAGAGCTGCAGTCTGCGGGCCTCGCAGCCGAAGCGGCCGGATTCGAGCGTCCTCAGCACCGAGGGCTCGCGGGTCCTGAGGGGAGGAGGCGAGTCCGGGGCCGGGCACTGAGCTCTTTGGCGCCCCCACCCCCGTTTTCGGAGTCCTCCACGCTGCGGCCACTGTCCCCTCCGGACCATGGCCGACGACGACGTGCTGTTCGAGGATGTGTACGAGCTGTGCGAGGTGATCGGCAAGTGAGTCTCTACGCGAGGGAGCGGGAGTGTGGAAAAATGCATTTCAGTGATGCCCGGGTCCTTCCGCACCCTCTCGGGGCCTGCCCCCTACCCTCCCTCCCCTGCACCTCCCGCGTTCTCCTCACCCTCAAGTATTTATAGACGTGGACCTGGACCTCCTGCCCGGCGGGGCTCTGGGGTTCTCAGCGATCTGTTGAGGCAGACGAGCCGATGTCGGCCACCCCATGAGGCGTGGGGCCGGCTGAAATCTGCTGCCTGCATTTTTTTCTGACGGCTGCACAGGGACGTGGCAGAACCGATTTTATAGTTGCTTTTTGGGAACAGTTGAGGTTTTTGTTACCTTGAATGTGGCTCAGACCATTAGCGAAAAGAGCAGTTTGCATTTCTTTTGCTTGCGTGGAAAGAGAAAGAGCGTCCAGGATTTTAAATTGTGGGGTGTGTGCCTATTGTGCAGGATATTAGATGCCTTTGTGTTCACCCCATGCCCGGATTGGAGGGGGTCCTTTCGGACGGGGTGCGTTCAGTTTCAACAGATTCCTCACCTTGTTGTACACAGACATGGAGAGAGTTGGGGGCATTCAAATTTTTAACGCCTCGTTATGCAATGACTGTAAAATCAGTCTTCGAGGCTCCCCTCGACTGTTGTTGGGATGGTGGTTGGCGTGGTAGAGCTGTCTGCTTTGAGTCACCGGGCTGGACTAGAATATAGAACTGACAGTCCAAATGCTCATCCTTTTATCTGTGTTGTATAATTACACTAGGGAAAGGCAGGGAATCAGATTAATCACAGTGCTGATTGAGAATTAAATCTGCAGTTCCTCATCTAATTGTCCATTCCTTAAATCTGTTTTGAATAGTTTCCTTTTCATTCTTGTCAAACAATATTCCAAGTGCACAATCCTGCTAATTTGCCTGTGAGGGAAATGCTGGCAATTTGAAGTTGATTTCCTAGTTCAGTGTGTATTCTGTGGCTTTAGAAGTTGCGGAGATGAGATTTAAGAGTAATTTCCGCTTATTTAATAGGGGTTGCAAGATAGCTACCACTGAAATATTTTATCTATTTATTTACTGGAGGGGGTGCTTTATTGTCTATTTTAAGGTCTGCAGTTGGGAATTGAAGCCAAGACCTTAGAGCAATTGACTCCTTGTCTTTTAAGTTGCCTGCAGTACTCAATTTCAATTTAAGCGCTGAAAACTCGTTTTTTATCTTCCATATTGAGGCATTACAGTGTTGCCTCAGATGGTGAAATTGTGAACAGAGCTTGCTACACACTTTACTCAGACCGGATTGATATGAGAACATGTTACTCCTTGCCCCTATTGTTACATGATCAGCCCGTCTGCTAGAAGGGTATCCAAATGTGTCTTGGTAAAGTGGTGGTGGAAGTGCTCTGAAGCAGCTCTGCTCAAAAGATAGATAATGTGAGCCACACTTGTCATTTTAAATTTTCTAGTGGCCACATTTTAAAAAAGCAACAACAAACAGGGGAAATTAATTTTTGCAATTAGTCCAAAATATTATTGTTTCAACATATAACCGACATAAAAATTATGATATGTTTTGCATCCTTTATTTCATACTGAGTCTTTGAGATCCAATGTATATTGTACATCAACAGCACACCTCATTTGTGATGCTAAGCTAAATTTTCATCAGAAATATTCGATCAGAATATGTAGGTTTCTTAAAATTTATATTTGAAAAAGCCGATTTATATACCCAAGTTGTTCCAAACACACCTAAAAGTTTTCTGGTAACTGAATTGAGTATCTGTTTCTAAATTTAAATTAATTAAAAGTAAGTAGAATTCAAAATTCATTTCCTCAGCCAGGCTAGCTGCATGTCAAATGCTTAAAAACCACATGTGAGTATCACAGTTCTACAGAGACAAATATATACAAAATCTCATTGGTTTTTTGTTTTTTCATTTTTAGGAGTGCCCAGTGAAGGTAAATTAGGTGTTTCCCAAAAGCCCCAAAATGACTCTGTGTGTAGGTGAATGATGTTTGTTGTGTCTTAGTTATAGCTGATGTAAATGAGCCAGCAAAGTCATAATTGGAAAATGTGAGATTGAAATTTTATATTGTGTTGACTGGAAATAACCGTCTTTTAATCAGTTTTGAAAACTAGTTCTGATTAGTTAAGGTTTTGAAGAGTAATGATGAGATATCTTTTCATCTCTAAAAGAGGCGGTCAGCTTTACATTAACACAGTCAGTATTCTGCTGACTTGTAATTGAATATTTTTAGGAAACACTCCTGAAAGAGCTAAAGCCATCTCTTCTGTTGCAGAGCTGCATGCGGAGGGAAGGCACGCAAAGGTTGAGGTGATAGGTACTCTGTGGTTACCTTAAATGCTGTTGAACTGTGAGATCTCCGTCATATTGTACACGATCTGACTTGGTCAGTGCCATTTATAATATGCCATTCCATGAATTAATGAATTCAAGGTAGCCCTAGTGGTAAAGAATGTAATGATAGTGTTCGTCAGCCTGTGTAAAGGTTGAAGGTTTCTCCGGTAAATTGTCTCAGCATATATATTGATCTGGGAACTGAAATTCATTTGAGATTTTCTTTCAGGAACCCTTGACAGCATATTATTTTATCTTGGAATTTGTTCAACTCTGGATTTAAGCAGAAAGACTTGAAGATGGTCACTTGTACCGAAAACCCTTTTGTTAATGTCTATCTAAATTCTATGGAATTTTCTTTTTCTTTTATACCAAATTAATATCACGAGTTGTTTTTGACTATTATGGTCTTAATAGGTTTAGATTTTCCTTAAAGTACTTTAAAATAGATTTTACTTCTCAAGACCAATTGACCACCCACTCACTCACCTGCTTACTCACCCACCCACCTACGTACTATGCATTAGACCTTACTTGGTAGCAGTAAATGAAAGCTCTAGTCTAATTTAGGCCCTTTAGAGTGTTTTTTCTCTTGATTGAGAAGGATGTCTTATAGAATTAATAGAGTTTTAGAGTATAGGGTCACTATTTGGAATGTGTTTTTTTTCTAGTGGTTGAAGCCCTTATCCTTGTTAATACTTTGAGGGAATCATTTGGTTCATTATGAATATTGGGAGGATGCCATTTCTTCTTTAAAAAATGAAAACTTTTCTCCTGCGTGTCTTATTTTTGAAAGTCTTGCAAAAGATCCTTTGAATGCCCGTTAGTTCCATAACATTTTCCCATATAACATCTTTCAAGTGACTGAAACAAATCTCTAATGATGGGACCTTCTTACAGTCCCAAAATTTCTTACCTTAGTAACCATAGCACTGTTACTGAAAAGGAATGGTATCTGCCAACACAGATTACTGGCTAACTTTCATATCACGATCATTTACTGCATCTCGTGCAGATTTATAGTTTTAGAGGTAAGTGTATGATTAGTGTTACACAGTGAATATTTTAGACAGTTCATCCAAATTAAAACAAAAATACCTACTTTCTTGGTATGCCAGTTTTTGTAAAAGAGAGCAGTAAAATGCACACAGTATTTAGGGTGTTTAGTAACCTGTAACTTGTCTTTCCTATACTGGTAGGACATATACTAAAATAGGAATGATGCAGTATAGCCCCTACTCAAGGATGACATGCAAGTTTGTGAGGCATGTTGTATTTGCTTACACCTTGAGAGCACTTATCATATTTAATTACAGTTACTTATTCATGGGTTTCCCTACCTAGCTAATAGGGAGCTTCTTGAGGGCAGGAAACACATCTTATACATCTTTATTACTTAACACAATGTCTGCAAAGTCACGACCACTCAGTAACTATGGAATGAATTGAGTAGTTTCATAAAATCTCATTAAAAGGCAAAAAGCATGGTTTTTGGCCTTAGAGTAATTATTGTCTCAAAAGGCTGTATTTGTTTAAAGTAGTGATTCTCTACCTGACTGCATGTTAGAATCACCAGGGGAGCTTTTAGGAAAGATCAGTGTCAGAGCGCTGTGTCAGATCAATGAAATCAAAATCTTCAGGAGTGTGTCCGGGACATTGGTGTGTGTATACATATCAACATACGTATATTAAACTCTGTAAGTAACTCTTACGTGCAGCTACAATGGAGAGTCATTGGTTTAAAACTTGAATTATGTATGTAATATTTTGGGACTGGCCTTTCAGAGGGTTACAATTTTTAACAAATACAAGAAAAATTTGGGGGGGTGTTTCCACTAAACGACCAAATAATAAATTTTATCTTCTATGCATTTGTGTTGCTGAGCCTTGTTGTATAAGAATTTTGTTCCAGCCTGTTTTTGGCTTTCATTTCTTGGGCCTTTAAGGTGCACATTTATTTATGACATACATCTAATGCTAACATGGTGACTGTCTGATGTTTGGAACAACACAGAAGAACAAGGATTGCTCCGATAACAGTTAATGATGATGACTATCTATCGTAATGACTTAATATTAAGAAATTTATCAGTTTAGTATGGATTGTGTTTGCACATACACTCTATTAAAAGAGCATGGTTAAGTAGCTTATATACTTTAATTCCATATTTGTGATTCAAATAATGCTGTTTCTCAGAGAACTGAGTTAAATGAGCCTTTATATAAATACTGGATTAATAATATGTAATTTAATATAGAGAAAAAATCAGCTCTACTAATTTGTATTAATTACTGTGGTTTTTATATGTATTGATTTGGGTTTTTAGTACCGCAGGGAGAATGTTCCATCATGTTGGAAAGTCTTTCTTGGAAATTTTAACTAGACATTGTAGGGAAACTAGTTTTTAACGTTAGGAAAATCTTGAATGTGAGCCTGAAGTGACCAAACATTTTCCAGAAATGAATAGATAGATGTTCTATGAAAGAAGTGCTGGATCGCAGTGACAGTCATGTAACAGAAGTAGCACAGTCACAAGCTAAACTGCTGGTAGCCCAGAAAGAATCTAAGCCACGGAGGTTAAGCTGCGCCTTCCACAGAGGAAAAACCTGTTAAACGCAGGATGTGGATTCCTACACATGGCAGGACTTACCGGGAGTAGGTGAGCAATGTTGATTCCTGATGATGGAGTTTTATTCTGGGGCCATTTGGGGCGGGGGGAACTGAGCTATCAATTGCTTTTCTAAATACGCAGTACCTTCTTCGAATCGCCTCCTGTCTGCTTTTACAGATTGCTTTAGGATTTGGAGTTTGTGAAGAGTCGTTTGCAGATTGTCTTTTATACTTCCTGTAAACACTTAACTTCCATGACCGTGACATACTTCTGTATCCTTGTATCGGCAATAGTTTCACAATCTCTAGTGTCCTTTAAATTGTCTTCCTGGATATTTCTTTTAAATTGAACATTCTTTTATCTCCAGTTGTTGCTGTTCAGTAAATTAAAAAAGCAGGTGTACCTTGTTTTTTGAGATTGTCATTTTATTTTTGTACATGTTTTTATATTTCAAATGTGGTAGGAATGCACTGTGTTTAAAGGAACTTTGACACAAAGACTTTTGAAGGTAAAAAAAATCTTTTATAACTTAAAATCTACTTTGTAGGGGGAATTAATATAATGTTAGGCATTTTATATGTATTATCTCATTTAATTGTACCCATTTTACAGAGAACATTGAGATTTAGAGGGGGTGGTGAATAACTTGCCTCAGATCACATGGGATTCCAAAGCCCATTCGTTTTGTCCTGTATCCTGCTACTAATTCAGGTTGTGAAAATATTGCGTTGGGTTTCTTTAAAGTAAGGCACATGTCTTCATTTTCAGAGTTTATTTACTATAAATTTTAATTGTTTGATTCTTTAGCTAAATTTTTATCTCTTCAGTAGAGGTTCCATACTATTACTCATTCCTTCATCTATTTCTTTTTGTCTTTCTCTTTAATGAAATATCAGCGTTGATCACCAAACTGAGAAGTGTATGTATTTTTTCACAACGGAAAGTGTAGAATCTTGGTCACTCATTCAAAATATAATTCATTTTGAACCTTTCTTCTACTCTCCCAAGTTTTTCCTTCCAATTCCCTTGCCCCAGCAGACAGAATATTTGATTTATTATCCGCAACTTACCAAACCAGAAGTAATGAGGTTTCAGAGATAGGTGTTGGTTGGGGGTGGAGCGATTGGTTTCCACAGGGTAGTGATTCCTATATCCTGTGATAAAAATATTGAAATTGTTCTCCCTGATTCTGAAAGCCATGTACTTAAACAGCAGCTGCTGAGTCCGTGCGTGTCTCAGCTGTCTGCCAGCACTGCACACCTAAATAATCAAGCGACGGAGTTACTGCTGCAGAGCAGGTACTTGACTCCAGCCAACAAGCTGATGGGATGTGCTGCTCTTACATTTTTTTTTTTTGTTGTTGTTGCAACTGACAATGCAGTTTCCTGAACCACAAAATATGGCTCTGGATTTACGCTGTAGGGTTTAAGATGCTGTGGGACCTACTCACCTTTCTTCCTATCCTGAGTCCACCCAGTGTCTTGGTATCCCTTCTTTAACTTGAGTAAAGTGTAATTGCCCTGATTGCCCACTGTATTATTAGTGTAGAGCCAAAGTCAGTATGAGGAGAGTCTCACTTTCTACAAGAGGGAGAATTTTGTTTTTGAAGGTAAATTGACTTAAAGGATGTTACTGTATATAGTTCCAATTTTGAGATTTAATGTTCTGTTTCTCTTTGTTAATTAACTAGTTTTTATAACTACTACCCATCTGTCAGTTTGTCAGTACTATGGTGGTTTGCATGTTGCTCTGATGATGGAAACTATGCCAACAGCATTTTAAACACCAGCAGGGTCACCCATGGTAGACAGTTTTCAGCAGAGCTTCCAGACTAAAACAGACTAAGAGGAAAGGCCTGGCAATCTAATTCCCAAAATTAGCCAATGAAAACCTTATGGATCACAATAGGACATTGTCTGACTCACATGCTTTGGAAATGTCATCAGGAGGGATCGATTGATGGAGGAGGACATCATATTTGGTGAAGGAGAGGGCCAGCAAAGGTGAGGGAGACCCTCCGTGAGATGAATTGGCACGATAGCTGCAACAGTGGACTCAAACGTGCTGGCAGTTGTACAGATGTCTCAGGACTGGGGAACATTTCATTATATTGTACATAAGATTACCATGAATTGGAGTCAGCTCAGCAACAGCTAACAGTAACAACAATAGTTTTTATAAGATAAATTATAAAAGTAGTGATACTCATGGTAAATTAAAACATATAAATGGTGCAAAGGTGAATAATGATTCTCCCCCCATTTTCCCACCATCCATAGCCCCATTCTCCAGAGGTAGCCATTATTTAGTTTCTTGAACATCTTTTTGGGTGTTTTTTGTTTAATTAACAAAATGGGATCATGGTTGTACACTATTCTGAAACATGCATTCTCCATTGAAAAATAATATCTGATAATCTTTCCGTGCCTACTTATCTTATTTATCTGTCTCTATTTATTTCCTCCTTTTTAACTGCTGCACAGTATTCCGTTGTATGGATTGGTACTTTGGCTTTGAATTGACTGCAAATCATTTCTAAATGGCCATGTGCTAGAAATGCGGAGGTGGAGTTTGGGTGAGAGATCTGGAAGGACAATGAAGGTGTGGGAACCATCAGTGTGGAAGTGAAGCTGAGTGACTGAGTTTTGGCAGACTGACTGGGCTGGGAGGTTGTGGTCTGGAATATAACTCACAGACTTAGAAGAATCAGGATAGCTAGACATCATAGAAGTTTCAACGTGGGGAAGATCAATAATATAATGTAAAATGCCAAAAGACACACAGATTGAGGACCCCTTACCCCCCTCAAAAAAAACAACAAGGCTCGACAATAGCAAAGAGGTAATTTACACTGTGTATCAGAATGAATATAAATGTTCAACATTCAGTTCATGGTGTGAGTGAAAAGCAAGGTTTGGGCTTCATTTCTGTGGCTGTTGGTAATATCATACTATCTCTGTGTCAGTCTATTTCAAAACCAGCATATTTCAGACAAAAAAGGAATGGAGTTCTTTTTCACTGTAATTGTGTTTTGCGGACTCTGATGGCCAACTTTTGGGTAAAATCATTTGGTTTGCCTAAGATTAAGTCTTTTTCATTCCTGAGCTTGGTGCATGACTTTCAATTAAGTGGAAGCCTTTCGTGAAATGATGAAGTAAAATTAAGTTCTTCAAATTTACTTTAAGTTCTTGGGTTTCTCAAATCATTGTTATTTTCTTAAATCCTTTCCCTACAAGGGACTTAATTCTTCCTTGCTTCAAGAATTTTTGTCCGTATTGGACGAGTATAGTGTTCTCCTCTCCTTTCACGCCCCCCCCCCCGCCCCCACCAAATAGTTAATTGGCTTTTTTTAGTTGTCAAAATCCATTCACAATAAGAAATGATTGCTTTATTACATTTAAGCCTTTTTTTTTTCTTTTTTGTATCTGAGTACACACTGTTTCATGTCAGCTTCTGTGTTCTGTTACTGGGCTGTTACATATTCTTTTTTTTTAATCCTTTGATTTCTGTTCATACACTTTTATTTTTTTGCTTTGTAACCATAGTCTTGAATATTTGAATCATTCACAGGAAAGAATGATGATTGTTCTCTCCTCCTCTCTTTCTCTCTCTCCTTTGGTGTAGTTTAATAATATCCAAAATACGCTATGTTGAGTGTGTAACTCAGGATTTAACCCTGAGCTCAGAGTATTTTGATACATTTAAATCTAGGATAGAAGTATTACTGTTTAACTGTATGAAGATTTTAATATTTTATTAAAACCCTTGATGTTATTCACTCAATACAAAGGTCTCTAGCCTTGCTATAATGAGCAGATTACTGTTATACTACTGCTAATTCATAGAATCTATCTTTTGTATTTATTAAATATCGTAGATGTTTGTCCTTTCTGCTTACCCTTGTTATATACTTTTCTCCAAACATATGGATCCCCATTGTTTTGTGGCTTGTAAGGCAAGCCTAAGTTCTGATCTGGCAACCTTTGGGCACAGTGTGGCCATTTTCTCCTTATTTATAGAAGGACCATAGCTGCCCTAGTGGTACAGTGGTTGAGTGTTCGGCTGCTAACCAAGAGTTCAACAGTTTGAATCCACCAGCTGCTCCTTGGAAACCCTGTGGGCAGTTCTGCTCTGTCCTACAGGGTCACCATGAATCAGAATCTACTCGACAGCAAATAAGTTTGGTTTGGTTATAGCAGCTTCAGAAGTCATTTGCATGGATTAGTGATTATAAAGTGTAGCATAGGTATTTTTTATTTCTAGAACGTCTTTGAGATACTCAGACTACTTTTGGCAGCTATGTAGATAAGTTTCAACAATTGCCAAATGTGCACTTCCCCAGTGCTAAACACAGGCTCTATTATATAAATAATATGGTGAAATGAACATTCTTTTTTACTTTATATGTAAAATTGTTAGTGGTGCTAGCATTTATTCATTCATTCATTTCTAGCTGTGTCACCCTGGGCAAGTTAGTTTACCTCTCTGAGCCTCAGTTTCTTTATCTGTAAAATGAGGGTGATAGTGTATACCTTGCAGGGTTTTTGTGAGGATTGAATAATGTCATCTATGTAAAGTGTTTAAAGGGTGTTTAAAGTTTGTTTAAAGAAATAACATTGTCTGATACGTGATAGGCCAAGAGGCAGTTGTTTGAACAGAACAAGGGGATACTGAGTGGTTCAAAATTAAAAAAGGCTTGTGGCAGGACTGTATCCTTTCACCTTACTTTTTGAATTGTATGCTGAACAAGTAATCCAAGAATCTGGACTATACAAAGAAGAATGCACCATCAGGATTGGAGAGAGACTCATTAACAACCTGTGATATAAAGATGACAAAACCTTGCTTGCTGAAAATGAAGATGACTTGAAGAACTTACTGATGAAAGTCAAAAGACTATAGTTTTCAGTATGGATTACACTTGAATGTGAAGAAAACGAAAACCCTCAAAAGTGGACCAGTAAAGGTCATGAATTGGAGAAGAAATTGAAGTTGTCAGGAATTTCATTCCACATGGATCAGTAATCAATGTCCATAGAAGTAGCAGTCAAGAAATCACATGATGAAAATTAGGAAAATCTTCTGCAAAAGACCTCTTTGGAGTTTTAAAAAGCAAAGATGTCATTTTGCTGACTAAGGTACGCCTGACTAAAAACATGGTCTTTCCAAGCACCTCATATGTATGAGAAAGCTGGACAATGAAAAAGGAAGACAGGAAAAGTGATGTATTTTAACTGTGGTGTTGGCAGAGAATATTGAATATACCATGGACTGCCGAAAGAACGAACAAATCAGTTTCAGAAGAAATACAACCAGAATGTTTCTTAGAAACAAACATGGAGAGACTTCAGCTTGCTTACTTTGGGCACATCATCAGGAAATATGAAAATAAGGGAAACCCTCAGTGAGATGGATTGACACAGTAGCTGTAACAGTGGACTCAAACATTCTAGTGATAGTGAACATGGCGCAGGACTGGGCAGCATTTTTGTGTGCTGGGTCATCATAAGTCAGAATCGACTGGAAGGCATCTAACAACAACACATGATAGTCAATTAATAAATGATAGTAGCTATTACTATTATTTTAATTACCATCATCGTTATTGTTCATCAAACACTTGAATTCTCTGCCCTCAAGGAGCTCCCTGTCAATGGGGGGAGATGACAAATAATTAAAATCTAATCTAGCTAGACCCAAGTCCAGTTAAAGCCAACATCTGACTTGTTCACCTTTGTATCCTCTGCTTAACATCGTAACTGCAACATGGTAAGGAGTCCCTGGGTGGTGCCAACAGTTAAGAACTCAGCTCCTAACTGAAATGTTCATGGTTTAAACCCACCAAGAGGTGCTTTGGAAGAAAGACCTGGCTATCTGCTTCCAAAAGATCACAGCCATGAAAACCCTGTGGACCACAGTTCTACTCTGCAACACATGTGGCCACTATGAGTCAGAATCAACTAGGTGGCAACTAGTTTTGTTGTTGTTTTTGGCACATAGTAAGTACTCAGTAGTTTTTGAATGAGCGAATGTGTTAAGTGAGAAGTCCAGAGACTCTGTGACCACCTAGTAGGAGAAGGAAGTTGGGGAAATCTTTATGGAGGAGGTGAGGCTTGAATGATTTGTCCATCTTCTCCTTCAGTAACTCATTTAATCTTTTTAGTCGTTTCCTCATTTATAAAAAGGATTAGAGGAATACTATAGGTAGAGAAAATTAAATATCTTAAGAAAGTTTCTTAAAAGTTTATTTTTGGTGACACAAGTAACATTATAAGAAATTCAAGCAATGGTTATAAGCTAAAGATTTTAAGGACAGTTTTAGGATTTTTTGGTCTTGGTTCTAAAATTTTGTGACTTGAGTGCTCACTATGGGCTGGACAAACCCTGTTTGTAGACTTTATCTGTAAAGTACCAGGTACTAAATATCTTAGAAGTTGTGTATTATATGGTCTCTGTCACAACTACTCAATACTGCCGTTGTAGCATGAAAGCAGCCATAAAACCAAAAAAAAAAAAAACCCATTGCCGTCGAGTCAATTCCAACTCATAGGGACCCTATAGGACAGAATAGAACTGCCCCATAGAGTTTCCAAGGAGCGCCTGGTGGATTCGAACTGCCAACCTTTTTTGGTTAGCAGCTGTAAACACTTAACCAGTGTGCCACCAGGGTTTCCAAAAGCAGCCATAGACAATATGAAAATGAATGAATGTGGCTGTGTTCCAATAAAACTATTTGCAAAAATAAATGCTGAGCCAGGTTTCAGCCCTTGAAGTGTAGTTCGCAGACCTTGTAGATTAAAAATGAAACTGGAGCCGTATTGTCCAGTTCTCAATTCTTACAGTGGTTTGAGTAGCCCAGCAGTGAGTAGGTTGCTTCAGCAAATGTAAAGAGATTGGAACTGGTCCACTGAACCTGTTTTTACTGTTAAATAGAGAAATGTTGTACATTTGATTTTTTTTTTTTTTTTTTTTTTACTGCTTTTGGGTTCCTTTTTTGATCCCAGGCTAAAGAGAAGAAACTCACCTAAACTCTTCTAAGATTATCTGACCGGAGACAGTATAAATGTGGAGCTCCTGAGAAGATCGGTTATTTCTTTCATTCCAGCTTTCTGCCTGGTAGAGTTGATGAAAATAGAATCAAGACCATACTAGAAATGATCAGAAATTGAAGATTATTTACAATATAAACTTTAATAAAGCTAGGGGAAAAGTCACTAACCAGCTAAGAAAAAATTTTCCCCTCCATCCCTAATTGGACAGTTCCCATGTGTAATCTATGCATGCTCTTTGTGACTTCACCAAGAGCCCCTGATGGAGTCATTGTTTGGGATTAGGATGTGTGTATGTGTGTGCATAAGTAACATAAAAAAAAAAACAAAAAACTTCTCCAAATTCTGTTTCCTATCTGAAATTCATTTTGCTCAATATATTTTGTGGAAGTAGAAATACAGTATTTGAGTACTTTATATCTAAAAGGAGCCCTGTTGGCCCAGTGGTTACACGTTCAGCTGCTAACCAAAAGGTCACCTGTTCAAATCCACCAGCTGCTCCTTGGAAACCTTATGGGGCAGTTCTACTCTGTCCCGTACAGTCGCTGTGAGTCAGAATTGACTCAATGGCAATGGGTTTTATGTGTAAAAAGAAGTGTCATTGCCTTTCATGGGCATAGGAAAGATAACAGTCTTCGAGCTTGTAGATTTTCATAGTTTGTTTGCAAGTCTGTTCTAGATTATAATTTTGCAGTATAGTAAAAAAAAAAACTCCAAAAGATGTTAAAAGAGGGAATTTGGGTTCACAGCTTTTGCCTTTGCATTTTGACATTTGACAGATTAATTAGTTGTTCATAATATAAAATTTCAGAGCTAAGAAAAGGAAATTCTCAGAATATGTACTTGGGAAACAGCCACATACAGGATTTATGCATATTAAACCAAAAAACCAATTGCTGCCAAGTTGATTCTGACTTGTAGTGACCCCGTATGTGCAGAGAAGAACTGCACTCCCGTAGGATTTTCAAGGCTGCGACCTTTTGGAAACAGATCACCAGGCCTTTCTTCCAAGGTGCCTGTGGGTGCGTTTGAACCACCAACCATTTCATTAGCAGTTGAGTGCTTAACCATTTGCACTACCCAGGGACCCCTTATACATGTTATAATGTTCTTTTATGTAACTTCCCCAAATTTTATTACGACAGCAGTTTCTACATTTTAATAGTAAACAAAGTGAGGTGGAAAAATCCTAAAGCTGTGCTCTCTGATATGGTTGGGGACTGACTATAATTTACCTAACTTCATAGAATACATTTCATCTATTTGGTCACATTAAATTGTCAGGTGTAAGAGTGATCATGTTGCAGTCGAACAGTCTGTATAGATTTGGCCTCTTCATTCGATAGAAATACTTATTAACTTGGCTTCAGATGATAATCCTTGGGTAGTATTATTTATATGGAGTTATTTAGGTTAGAAGTTTATACTGAATTCCATCTGAGCCATTAGTTCAAAAGCAGAATGGTCAGCCTTTGTGTAGAATATATCTACCAGTCCTCTTGTTAGGCTTAGTATCTTCTTAACTGGGTTTTTGTTCCAGCAGTAGTATGTGGCATGGAATTTGAGATTATATTTTTGATAAATAATTTTTCTTTAATTTAGTCAACTATAAAATAATTAAATACTTGTAAAATAAACAAAGCTGTTTTCACTGAGGACTTTAATTATATTTCGTGTAAATTTTTTAAAAATTTTTACTGGAGTATTTAGATCACAGGTTAAAGTGAGAATGTAATTATCTCACATTATAATCAACATATATAATATTTAAAAAAAAAAACCTGCTTATAGGAATGGAAACAACCTCCACTGAGCATATTGTAGGCTATGCTTTTTATTATTATCATTACATTGTCCTCTTATAATGGATGTGAAAGTGATCTGTGTCAATAACCTATTCTTGTGTTATGAAACACTTTCATTATCATCATTGTAGAAACGGGCCTGGGAATCTGAAGAGGGAGCATTCTAGGCTTGCTCTACTTTTTTGATGCAGTTGTCCCCCCTTATCCATGGGGGATATGTTCTAAGACCCCCCCATGGATGCCTGAAACTGCAGATAGTACCAAACCCTATATATACTATATTTTTTCCTGTATATACATACCTGTGATACAGTTTAAAGTTTAATCTATAAATTAGGCACAGTAAGAGATTAACAACAATAACTAATAATAAAATAGAACAGCTATAACAATATACTGTAATAAAAGTTATATGAATGCTGTCCCTGGGCAGGACAGAGTGGGAAGGTGCGAGATTTCATCACACTTTACTCATTTAACATTTTCGAACAGCTGAAACCACAAAAAGTGAAACGGTGAATGGGACTACTGCTACATAGTCTATATATAATTCGCTGTTTTTGCAAGTGTTTTATAAATAAAGTTTTATTGAAACGAGCCACATTCGTTCATTTATGTATTATCTATGGCTGCTTTCACGTTAACAAGGCAGAACTGTACTCCCATTGCTGAGTGTTTCTACTGTATTGCTAGAAAAGATCACCAAACTTCCACTATCTGTAACCTACTTGCCCTAAAGGTAGAGTGTGTTTTAAATTGCTATCTGATTAAAGTTCAGACTTCTTGGTTAGACTTGCCTGGGTGACTTCAGAATCAGGCCCACAAATGTGAATATGGATTTGAAGAGATTTCAGAATGATACCCCCCTCCTCAAGACACATTCATAGGTATAATCCTAAAGAGAATGTGTAAACCGAACTTGATAAACTAAATGCAATTTAAAGCGCACTAGGAGAAATAAGGAGCCCTGGTGGTGCAGTGGTTAAGAGCTAAGCAGTTTGAATCCACCAGCTGCTCCTTGGAAACCCTATGGGGCAGTTCTACTCTGTCCTACAAGGTTGCTGTGAGTCGGAATTGGTTTGGTTTGGTTTTAGGAGAAATAAAAGGAGCCCTGGTGGCGCAGTGGTTAAGCACTCAGCTGCTAACCAAAAGTCAGTGGTTTTGATCCACCAGCCGCTCCGCAGGAGAAAAGATCTGAGACTCCTGCCTAGGATACCCTATGGGACAGTTCTACTCTGACCTATATATAGGGTTGCTATTTTTTTATGAGTCAGAATTGATTCAGTAGCATACAACAACAAAGGAGAAATAAGTATCTTAAAGAAAATTTGTAAATAATTTTTGTGAGCTATTACCACTTGGTTTGTTTTCCTCAGTTTCTTCATCTTGTAAAAGAATAGTAATAACTATATTATTTACCTCATCAGATTCTTATGAACATAAAATGGCATACTTTTGAAAAATACTTAAACTACCTTACAAATATTATTGTTTATATTTTATTGAAATGAAAAACCAAAAATCCATTGCCACTGAGTCGATTCTGACTCATAGCAAGCGACCCTATAGGACAGAGTAGAAGCGCCCCATAGGGTTTTCAAGGAGCAGCTGGTGGATTCGAACTGCCGACCTTTTGGTTAGCAGCCAAGGTCTTAACTACTGTGCCACTAGGGCTCCTGTTGACATGAAGCACTTCAAATTAAAAATGGGTTTGGTTGAGATTTTCTTTGATTTTGCAAGAATCATTTACCTTTGTCTTCAGAACTGATTTTATTTTCTTGTTTGATTTATACAGCTTAATACTTCTCAATTCTTTATAGCACTTAGAACATGTTAGATGAACATGTTGAATAAGGAGATTTGAGGATGAATTATGTTTCATTTACTGATGGGGTAGTGATAAATTTTCACTGAAGTCAAAGTGAAGAAAAAATCCTGACATCTATGTGTGTGTGTTTCCCCCTTCTTCTCTTAAAATTATTTAATTGTGTTTGAGCTTTGACAGTTTGGAACTTTGTACAAGTGATAAAATTTTGTGGCCAGTCAAATGTGAACTTTGGTAGCTACTTACAATGTTGAATTTTTATTTAGTCATTAAGGCCTAGATCAGTGGTTTTCTCGAATTGTGGACTCCCAACCACCAAGCAGTAGCATGCACCTGCGACTTGTTAGAAATGCAGATTCTTGGGCCATACCCCAGACCTGCTGCTGAACCAGAAACTTTGGGGGTGGGCCCTAGCAGTCTGGTGTACAGTAAAGTTTGAGAGCCACTGATTTAGAACTCTAGATCAGGAGTCAGCAAACTATGGCTCATGGGCCAACTTGGCTTTCTGCCTGTTTTAATAAATAAAGTTTTCTTGAAACACAGCCATACTCATTTGTTTACATATCATCTATGGCTGCTTTCATGTTACAGTGACAGAGTTGACTGCTTGTGACAGAGACCGAATGGCTGGCAGAGCCTAAAATATTTCCTGTCTGGCCTTTTACAGAAAAAGTTTGCTGACCCCTGCTCCAGATGAAGCCTTGGTGCTTTTTTACTGCCCATAATACTGAACCAGAAATATCGCAGATTATTAGGTTAACACCTGTTTTTGCCTTTACACCTGACCCTTCTATTTCTACAAACCTATTCTTCACTCTTTTTTTTTTTTCTTATTCTTCACTCTACTATCAAATTAGTCAGTGACTGGAGACCTCTGAATGAAAATAATATATTACTGTGCCCTTTTCTTTTTTTTTTTCTTTTAGGTTTGTTAATAGTCATAGCCTGTTTAACAGTTCGGTGACATTTCCTCACTGATTCTGTGCTAGGGTGTCCTCAGTTTTTCTGTACTCTAGAGCAACCTAATTTGATCATTTCTCCCTGTTCTTACTGCCTTTTTACTTCCTCAAGAGAAAGCTCACATTGTGACTGCTAGTTTAGGAATTCATGGAAACCGTTTGGTGTACAGGGAACCCTGGTGGTGCAGTGCTTAAAGCAGTCAGCTGCTAAACTGGAAGGTCAGCAGTTCAAACCCACCAGCTGCACCATGGGAGAAAGCTGGGACAGTCTGCTTCCGTAAGGATTACAGCCTTGAAACCCTATGGGCCAGTACTGCTCTGTCCTATAGGGTCGCTATTAGTCGGAATTAACAGCAGTGAGTTTGGTTTGGTGTACTCTAAGCCACTGAAATAGTGCCATTATATCTGGAAAACTTTTACACTTGTTCTGGAGTGCTGGAGTCACTTGTGCTTCACAAGAATGTTTGTGAGTAAATACCCGCCCCAAAAAACCAAACCTGTTTCCATCAAGTCAATTCCAACTCATAGCCACCCTATAGGACAGAGTAGAACTGCCCCATAGGGTTTGCAAGGCTGTGATCTTTATGAGAACAGACTGCCACATCTTCCTCCTGTGGAGTGGCTGGTGGGTTGGAACCGCTGACATGTCGGTTAGCAACTAAGCGCTTAACCA
The DNA here is from genome assembly GCF_024166365.1 of Elephas maximus indicus. Taxonomy (NCBI): domain Eukaryota; kingdom Metazoa; phylum Chordata; class Mammalia; order Proboscidea; family Elephantidae; genus Elephas; species Elephas maximus. The sequence continues at coordinate 132,438,865 of NC_064846.1, forward strand.
CTACGCCACTAGGGTTTCCCATATAAAAAAAAAAAGATACCAAATATTGCAGTCAATCTTATTGTTTACCAGTTTTTGTTAGCCTTCTCACAACCAAGGGTGAATGTTTCTGTCCTTAGTTGGAATGTCATGACATGCTCTCGATTTTCCTTTGTACTTGCCCTCAGGCTTTAAAGATGATTAGTGGTCAGCTTCATATAAAATACAAGAACTTAATTTTAACATTGTTCTTATTGATGCGCTTGAACTCTTTGTTCCTGCCCTCGCCACTGAAGGAAGTATGACACCTTTCGAAAGAAAGTCCTTCCCAGTATCCATTGGCTTCAGAAGCAAGACCAGGCAAAGTGTTGTTTTTTGCAGTTGTGATTCCATAGTTGTATTTTTCCTATGTGACCGATGGTTTAAGCTAGGAAATATGACTTGGCCAAATGATACTGAGTCATGTTACCTAAATGTTAAATCCATGATTTGTTTCAGTAAATTTGGGTTGAATACTTTAGTAGGGGATGCTGGGTCTGACACAGGAGCTGTCGAGTGAGCTTGAGGCAGGAAATGTTTAAGTTAGATCTTTTATTTAGCCTTCCCCAATCAACTTAATTCATACCTTTTGCCCTGTTTACTTTTCCCAGAGGTGAGGCACAATGAGAGAGGATCAGGCAAAGGCCAGCCCTCTGAGTGTGGTTACTTAGGTCTGTTGCCAAAAGCAGCCCATCAATAGGAGAATTTGAGCTTTACTGTTTTTTGCAGTATAGTGTGGAAACGCAGTGTTTTTTAAAATGAAATTGTTATTTATAGAGGTGAATAAAATGTGAACTCTTTAAAAAGAGAGCAGTGTTCTGCAGTCTTATTGTCCCAGTCAGCACAATAGCCACCCACACAAATCATCTGAACAACCACATCATTTCTGTTTTATCTACCTGAAATAGGGGTCAGAGGTGGGTGGTTGATGAAAGCTTAAGACATCACACTGTGCTTTAGGGAAGAGAAATGCTCTGGTGACTCTTGCATGTTCTCCCCTCATGTGCATAGGAGTGTGGGACAGCCCCGTGGAGCTGGAGGTAGGCTTTCGTAGCTCCCTTGTTCCTTGACTCCTGGCAGTGCTTGGGAGGTGGGTAGTACTCCTAAAGAGTCAACTGTTATACACGAGCTCTGCCAAATGTGTAGATTTTGGGGCCATCTTAAAGGCTATAATGTTCAGTCTCACAATTTCTTATTAGGCAAAGAGTGCCATTTAAGGGTCCTTATGCTGCAGCAATAGGATCCATTATGAAATAGACTCTGCAACAAGGCCTCTATATGACATAAACTTATTGGTGCTTGTGTACTTTTAAAACCATCTATTTCTTAAATATATATTTTAAACTTCATTAGGTAGGGATTGTGGCTGTCAGAGTCACTGATGTATCTCTGCCATCTAGGATAGCGTCTGGCACATAGAAGATCTTCTGTAAATGGTTGTTGAACCAATTTAACAAAAGGGAGGATGTGGCTGAACATATTAGAAATGATATCATTCTGTCCCATAATGCACAAAGTCGGGAGTTTATATTTTCAGTTAGTGCTGATATTTTGCTGCTTCAAAAACCATCTAATTCTCATAATGTCGCTTTAAGATAGGTTAGTAGACATAGAATTACACAGTATATGATCAGCATAATAGTAGAATCCTAAATAACACTTGGTTTTACTAGTTGACATCTGTAAGATCATTGCTATAATTAAACTAGATGGTGAAAAAAGTTTCTAATTTTGAGATAGAATGGAGAATATTACAGTGAGTAAAATTACTAATACTGGTTTACCTGATCTGTCTAAAACTGTTTCCATGTTTGTAAAATGGGGACAGTAGAGTCTACCTCATAGAATTGTTGTGAGGATTAAATGAGACTATATTAACCATGGAAACCCTGGTGGCATAGTGGTAAATAGCTACGGCTGCTAACCAAAAGGTCGGCAGTTCGAATCCACCAGGCTCTCCTTGGAAACCGTGTGGGGCAGTTCTACTCTATCCTGTAGGGCCGCTATGAGTCAGAATCGACTCGATGGCAATGGGCTTGGTTTAGTTTTTATATTAACCACCATCTCTGGCACCTTAAATATGCTCAATAAACATGAGTTAACTTTCATCGTCAACAGTAATTATTGAGAGCTTCATAAGTGCCAGGCTCTGTGCCAGGTTTCAGAAAAAAGGTCGACGGTTTGAATCCACCAGCTGCTCCATGGGAGGAAAGACCTAGCGATCTGCTCCCTTAAAGATTACAACCTAGGAAACCCTATGGGGCAGTAAGCGCTTCGAGTCTTCTTCACTTTCAGCAAGCAAGGTTGTGTGTCATCTGTATATTACAGGTTGTTAATGAGTCACTGAGACTCATAGCACTAAAGGGTCACTATGAAGCAGGACGCCTGACCCTCTCTTATTGTACCTAACCTCTCAGAGAAGTAAATAGGGTAAAAGGTATGAAGTTGATTGGAAAAGCCTAAATCACTGATTTCCCTTTTCTCTCTCCTTTCTGCCTCATTGTGGTTCCATCTGGGGCATCTGAGGTCAGTTACGAGTCTGGAATTGACCTTCAGTTGCCCAGCCTGAACCACCTGACCTTGAACAAAGGTAAGAAGCCAGACTCTGAATCATGCCATCTACCCATCTAACATACTAGCTACTAGCCAGATGTGGCTATTTATTCTTAAAGTTAATTAAAGTGAAATAATATTTAAAATTCACTGAATAGACATTTCTCCAAAGAGGATTTACAAATAACCAAACATAAAAAGATGTTTACCTGTGTTTTATTGACTATAGAAAGGCATTCGGCTGTGTAGATCATAACAAATTATGGATAACATTGTGAACAATGGTAATTCCAGAATACTTAATTGTGCTAATGTGGAACCTGTACATAGACCAAGAGGCAGTTGTTCTAACAGAACAAGGGGATACTGCATGGTTTAAAATCAGGAAAGGTGTGCGTCAGGTTTGTATCCTTTCACCATACTTATTAAACCTGTATGCTGAGCAAATAATCTCAGAAACTGGACTATATGAAGAAGAACGGGGCATCAGGATTGGAGGAAGACTCATTAACAACCTGTGATATGTAGATGACACAACCTTGCTTTCTGAAAGTGAAGAGGGCTTGAAGCACTTATTGATGAAGATCAAAGACCACAGCCTTCAGTATGGATTACATCTCAACAGAAAGAAAACAAAAATCCTCATAACTGGACCAATAAGCAACATCATGATTAGTGAAGAAAATATTGAAGTTGTCAAGGATATCATTTTACTTGGATCTACAATAAATGCCCATGGAAGCAGCAGTCAAGAAAACAAATGACTTATTGCACAGGGCAAATCTGCTGCAAAAGATCCCTTTAAAGTGTCACTTGGAGGAATAAGGTGTACCTGACCCAAGCCATGGTATTTTCAATTACCTTATGTGCATGTGAAAGCTGGACAATAAATAAGAAGCCTGAAGAAAACTTCATGCATTTGAATTATGGTGTTGGCGAAGAATACTGAACATACCATGGGCTGCCAGAAGAATGAACAAATCTGTCTTGGAAGAAATACAGCCAGAATGCTCCTTAGAAATGAGAATGGCAAGATGTTATCTCATGTACTTTGGACATGTTGTCAGGAGGAACCAGAGGGTCAGCAAAAAGAGGAATACCCTCACCAAGATGGATTGACACAGTGGCTACAACACTGGGCTCAAGCATAGCAACGATCATGGGGATGGCACAGGACCAGCAGTGTTTCGTTCTGTTGTGCATAGGGTTGCTATGAATCTGAACCAATTGGACGGCACTTAACAACAGCAAAAAGATGCTTAACATTCTTAGTCGTTGTTGTATGCTGCCGAGTTGATTTTGACTCATAGTGACACTATAGGACAGAGTAGAACTGCCCCTTAGGGTTTTCTAGGCTGTAATCTATATGGGAGCAAATTGCCAGGTATTTTTTGCTGGGTTCAAACCATTGTGCCGCCAGGGCTCCTTTCATAGTCATTAAAACAAACAAACAAAAAAAAAAAAACCATTGCTGTCGAGTCGATTCCGGCTCATGGCAACCCTGTGGGCAGAGTAGAACCATCCCATAGGGTTTCCACGGCTGTGACCTTTTACAGAAGCTGACTGCCACATCTTTTTCCTGCGGAGAGTGGCTGCTGGGCTCAAACTGCCAACCTTTTGGTTAGCAGTTGAAAGCTTAACCACTGTGCCACCAGGGCTCCTCTTCATAGTTATTAGGGAAATGCAAATCAAAACCACAGTAAGATAACACTTCACACACTTCTAGGATGGCTATAATAAAAAACCCAGAAAATGACATGCAGTGGTGAGGATGTGGAGAAATTGGAACCTTCGTCCTTGTTTATGGGAATGTAAAATGGTACAGACACTTTGAAAACAGTTTGACAGTTCCTCATAAAGTTTAACATAAAGGTACCGTATGACCCAGCAATTTCCCTCCTAGGAATACCCAAGAGAATGGAAAACATATGTCTACATAAAACCTTGTACACAAATGTTCACAGCAGCATTGTTCATAATAGCAAAAAGTTGTAAACAACACAAATATTCAACAACTGATGAATGCATAAACAAAATGTGGTATATCCACATAACGGAATATTGTTTGGCATTAAAAAGGAATGGAGTACTGATACATGCTACAATATGGATGAACCTTGAAAACATTATACTAATATGATCAGATTGTATGAGGCCATTTATATGAAATGTCTGGAATAGGTAAATCTGTTTAGACGGAAATAGATTAGTGGTTACCAGCAGCTGGGGGAAGGGAAAATGGGGTGACTGTTTAATGGATATGGGGTTTCTTTGGGGGATGATGAAAATGTTCTCGAATTAGATAGTGCTGATTGATGCAGAACTTTGTGAATATACTAAAAATTACTGAATCGTACACTTTAAAAGGGTAAACTTTATGGTATGTGAATTATATCTCAATAAAATGTTATTTAAAAAATTTCAGTTCCTTAGTTGTATCAGCCACATATCAGGTGCTCAATAGCTGCATGTGGTTAGTGACTACATAGGGGACAGTGAAGATATGGGGCATTTCCATCATCACAGAAAGTTCCCTTAGACAGTACTGATGTAGAGGAACTGATTTTTGAGTATTGATTGGGGACCAAAAGAAAACCATAGTTTTAAAAACACTGGAGAGAACAGAAGACAGATTTTGCTTTGGGGCAATTTTGCTCCTTGTTGCCTTCTGACTGTTTCATTGGGAGAATCCACATTTATTTTCATTATATTGATAAACCTAATAATACTACTAGCTTTATGGCTTTGCATTTTTTTAAATAAAAAAATTTTTTAAATGAAATAAGACTTATCAAAGTACCTGTTTTATCAGTCTCTAGGTCCCCAGGTATCCTCCATCCCAGTCTCTACAGAAAGCTCCACAACTTCCTATAAAAAGCACTTCCAACTTTTATTGAAGCACCAACAGTCAAGACAATTTTCTTAGTTTTAAAATGGTTTTCCTCTTTCATTTATTGATACTGCAGTGCAGCAAAGCATTTATCATTTTTTTCTCTAAAAGTATGTCTAATGCTGAAAAGGTACCAATTATAGACTGCTTATTGTAAATAAGGAAACTCTGGTGACGTAGTGGTTAAGAGCTACAGCTGCTACCAAAAGGTCGGCAGTTTGAATCCACCGGGCACTCCTTGGAAACTATGGGGCAGTTCTACTCCGTCCCTATCGGGTCACTATGAGTCGGAATCGACTCAATGGCAGTGGGGTTTTTTTGTTTTTTGTTTTTTATTGTAAATAAGGAAACCCTGGTGGCATAGCGGTTAAGAGCTCTGGCTGCTAATCAAAAGGTCAGAAGTTTGAATCCACCAGACGCTACTTGGAAACTGTATGGGGCAGTTCTACTCTGTCCTGTAGGGTTGCTATGAGTCGAAATCAACTCGACAACAATGGGTTTGGTGATTTTTGGTATTGTAAATATGTTATTTCAGCTGTGAGTTATATATGTTTTCTAGGTTCAGCTATATACAGAATTGTCTATTTGAAAGTATATTACAAGTTGAACAAATGAACGCTTGAAACCTTTATAATTATTATTTATGGACATCATTTGTGTTTGGCAGACAGTCCAAGCAACTTCTGGGTGTGATACTGTATTTTCTGGATAATCAAAATCTGTATGTTACTGTCAAGTACAGTGAACTTTGTTTTTAGGGAAATGTGAAACGATTTCTTGTCACTCTATTACATGTCAATGAATAACAAGCAGCTATCTTAGGCTGGGTTCTCTAGAGAAGCAAAACCAGTGAAGCGTGTATATATATATGTATGTACGTATATGTATATATCGAGAGAGAGAGATTTATCTCAAGGAAATGGGTCACACGGTTGTAGAGTCTGGCAAGCCTCAAGTCAGGCTAGAGGCTTCTCCTGACTCATGTAGCTGCTGGGGCTGACAAACCCAAGATTGGCAAGCCAAATAGCAGGCCACTGGCTCATGGGCTGCAAAGGCTGACGAATCCAAGATCAGCGGGTAAGATGGCAGGCTGCTGGCTCACAGGCTGTGGAGGCTGATGAATCCCAATATTGGCAGGCAATACAGAAGGCCTCTGGCTCAAGTCCCAAGAACCAGAGGTCAGATGACGATGAGCCGGATGCAGGATTCAGAGCAAGCAAGCAAGCTTTGCCAGAACATCCATATATATATTGGATGCAGGCCACACCCCCAAGGAAACACCCCTTATGACTGATTGGCTGATTACATCAGATCACATCATGGAGGATGACTATATCATTACATAACTGCCAAATTGCATCATTTACATAACTGCCAAACACATCATTACGTAATTGCCAAACCACTGAGAATCATGACCCAACCAAGTTGACACACAACCTTAACCATCACAGTGGATTTATGTGATGGTGAAAGGGGTTCAAGAACATTAGGTCAGGAAATTCAGTTATAGTTGACTTTTGATTCTGGTTGTAAAAAAGAGACAGGTGTAGATAATCCAAAATGGTGATTGAAAAGATTATTTAATAACTAAAATTATAGCTAACACTTAATAGAATATTTATCATGAACCATGTACTGTTTTATGGGCTAATACGTGAATTATCTCACTTAATTCCCAAACCAAGCCCATGAGTTAGGTATTATTATACTTGTATTTTAAAAATGAAGTAATTGAGGCTTTACTGAGTTTAAGAGATTTGCATAGCAAAGGCATTTGACTGTGTGGATCATAACAAGTTATGGTAACATTGCAAACAATGGGAATTCCAGAACAATTATTTTGCTCATGTGGAACCTGTACATACACCAAGAGGCAGTCATTTGAACAGAACAAGGGGATACTGCGTGGTCTAAAATCAGGAAAGGTGTGCGTCAGGGTTGTACCCTTTCACCATACTTATTTGATCTGTTTGCTGAGCAAATAATTTGAGAAACTGAACTATATGAAGAACACAGTATCAGAATTGGAGGAAGACTCATGAACAGCCTGCAATACGCAGATGACACAACCTTGCTTGCTGAAAATGAAGAAGACTTGAAGCACTTACTGATGAATATCAAAGACTTCATCGGTATGAATTACACCTCAACATAATACAAAAATCCTCACAACTGGACCAATAAGCAACTTCATGATAAATGCAGAAGCGATTGAAGTTGTCAAGAACTTCATTTTACATGGATCCATAATCAATGCCCATGGAAGCAGCAGTTAAGAAATCAAATGACTTACTGCACTGGGCAAATCTGCTGCAAAAGATCTCTTTAAAGTGTTTAAAAGCAAAGATGTCCCTTTGAGGACTAAGGTTCATTTGATCCAAGCCATGGTATTTTCAGTAGCCTCATGCATATGAAAGCTGGACCATGAGTAAGGAAGACTGAAGAAAAATCAATGCCTTTGAGTTATGGTGTTGGCAAAGAATGTTGAATATAGCATGGACCGTCTTAGAAGAAGTACAGCTAGAATGCTTATTAGGAGCAAGGGTAGAGAGACTTTATCTGATGTACTTTAGACATGTTATCAGCAAGGACCAGTTCCTGGACAAGGACATCATGCTTGGTAAAGTAGAGGTCAGCAAAAAAAGAAAGACCCTCACCGAGGTGGATTGACACAGTGGCTGCAACAGTGGGCTCAAACATAGCAATGATTGTGAAGATGGCACGGGACCAGTCAGTGTTTTGTTCTGTTGTACACAGGGTTGCTGTGAGTCAGAACTGACCCGATGGCACCTAACAAGAAGATCAAGAGAGTGGGAGAGAACTTGACAACAAATGGGAGATGTCCACAAAATTTTAAATGAAAAGCATTTGGAAAGAAACTAATTTTCTTGGTTAATCTTTCTTTCCTCTTTCTGCCAAGTATGCTAGTTCATTCCTGAGAACCCTGGACAAGCAGAAGGTAAAAAGCCAGGAATATTAGCTCCCATTTGAAAGTAATGGAAATTTTAAAAAAGGAAGAGGAGTGGTTGAAAAGTCCTTTAAAAGAGAAGTAAGACTCTCAGATTCTTTCTTCACAACCAGAGCATCCAGCAACTGCCTCTTTCCCACAGAGCAGAAAACAAGTTACTCTCTGGAGAGGTTGGTGTCTGAGTTCAAGGACTCCTGATCTTGTCGATTTATATCTTTTCTAATTCTTTATTATCATAGTTTCTAGAGGGAGGTAGATAAATGCTTTCATTCAATCAGTTATGTTTAATCAAAATCTCCTCGCTCCTTCCTTCCCTCTTGAAACTCTGTTTTTCTTGGCCTCTATTTCCTGGACATCTACTTGTACCATTAAAATATGAGCTTCTCAAAGGCAGGAAGCAGGGTTTTTATATATCTGTGACTCAAGCACTTGCATAGTGTCTGGAGTGTGTAGTAAGATTATTACATGAATGAACATGTTCTTAAGCTTGGTTGTAGATTCCTCTCACTTGAAAAATAATTTCAAATAAAACAGTGAAGCCATAAGAGTAAGTCCTTCTGTAGACAAGTTGGGAAGCTCTCCTCTTTCCTTGATCCCTGCTTATTCCTAAATCACAGTCCATCTCATTCAGTGAAAAAAATAGTTATTTCCTAGTACCTCACAGTTGAAGTATTTGGCTTTCAAAGGTTTTCAAATTGATGTGCAAAGTAACAGTAAGTTGGGCATGTTTCTAGTACTAAGTATTTGAGGTTCTAGAAAGGCATTTTCATGCCTTCTAGAGACTTTGTCTACCTTTCTTTAGTGGTCCTCCTGTACACATTATTCTGTGTAGCATAAGACAGAAGCAATGAGCTAGAGATCAGGTGGGATATTCAAAGATTCACCAGTGCTGCTGAAAAACAAAATTTAAGTAAAAATATATTGTACAGCAATTAGGTAACTCACACAAACCATTTGGAATCCTTCTTAAAGCAAGTGCTGATGTAAATCTTATCATTACCTTGCTTTAAGTGCTAAGTATTTTCTGGTTCCCCCACGTATCTGTCAGTTTGTTGTACTGTGGGGGCTTGCATGTTGCTGTGATGCTGAAAGCTATGCCACCAGTATTCAGATACCAGCAGGGTCGCCCGTGGAGGACAGGTTTCAGCTGAGCTTCCAGACTAAGACAGACTAGGAAGAAGGACCTGGCAGTCTACTTCTGAAAAGCATTAGCCAGTGAAAACCTTATGAATAGCAGTGGAACATTATCTGATATAGTGCTGGAAGATGAGCCCCCCAGGTTGGAAGGCACTCAAAAGATGACTGGGGAAGAGCTGTCTCCTCAAAGTAGAGTCGACCTTAATGACGTGGATGGGGTAGAGCTTTCGGAACCTTCATTTGCTGATGTGGCACAACTCAAAATGAGAAGAAACAGCTGCAAACATCCATTAATAACTGGAACCTGGAATGTACGAAGTATGAATCTAGGAAAATTGGAAATCATCAAAAATGGAATGGAACGCATAAACATCGATATCCTAGGCATTAAAAAAAAAAGTGAGCTGAAATGGACTGGTATTGGCCATTTTGAATCAGACAATCATAGAGTCTACTATGCTGGGAGTGACAGCTCGAAGAGGAATGGTGTTGCATTCATCATCAAAAAGAACGTTTCAAGATCTATCCTCTGAAGTACAATGCTGTAAGTGTTAGGATAATGCCCATATGGCTACAAGGAAGACCAGTTAATATGAGTATTATTCAAATTTATGCACCAACCACTAGGGCCAAAAATGAAGAAATAGAAGATTTTTATCAGCTGCTACAGTCTGAAATTGATCAAACATGCAATCAGGATGCATTGATAATTACTGGCGATTGGAATGCAAAAGTTGGAAACAAAGCAGAACAATCAGTAACTGGAAAATATGGCCTTGGTGACAGAAACAATGCCGGAGATCGAGTGATAGAATTTTGCAAGACCAACGACTTCTTCATTGCAAATACCTTCTTTCACCAACATAAACGGCGTCTATACACATGGACCTCGCCAGATGGAACACACAGAAATCAAACTGACTACATCTGTGGAAGGAGATGATGGAAAAGCTCAATATCATCAGTCAGAACAAGGCCAGGGGCCGACTGTGGAACAGACCATTAATTGCTCGTATGCAAGTTCAAGCTGAAAGTGAAGAAAATCAGAGCAAGTCCACGAGAGCCAAAATATGACCTTGAATATATCCCACCTGAATTTAGAGACCATCTCAAGAATAGATTTGACGCATTGAACACTAGTGACTGCAGACTAGACGAGTTGTGGAATGACATCAAGGACATCATCCATGAAGAAAGCAAGACATCACTGAAAAGACAGGAAAGAAAGAAAAGACCAAGATGGATGTCAGCGGAAACTCCGAAACTTGCTCTTGAGCGTCGAGCAGCTAAAGCAAAAGGAAGAATCGATGAATAAAAGGACTGAACAGAAGATTTCAAAGGGCCTCTCGAGAAGACAAAGTAAAGTATTATAATGACATGTGCAAAGAGCTGGAGACAGACAACCAAAAGGGAAGAACACACTCAGCGTTTCTCAAGCTGAAAGAATTGAAGAAAAAATTGAAGCCTTGAGTTGCAATGGTGAAGAATTCCATGGGGAAAATATTAAACGACACAGGAAGCATCAAAAGAAGACGGAAGGAATACACAGAGTCATTATACCAAAAAGAATTAGTCGATATTCAACCATTTCAAGAGGTGGCATATGATCAGGAACCGATGGTACCGAGGGAAGAAGTCCAAGCTGCTCTGAAGGCATTGGCGAAAAACAAGGCTCCAGGAATTGATGGAATATCAATTGAGATGTTTCAACAAACAGATGTAGCGCTGGAGGTGCTCACTCATCTATGCCAAGAAATATGGAAAACAGCTTCCTGGCCAACTGACTAGAAGAGATCCATATTTATGCCTATTCCCAAGAAAGGTGATCCAACCAAATGTGGAAATTATGGAACAATATCATTAATATCACACGCAACCAAAATTTTGCTGAAGATCATTCAAAAATGGCTGCAGCAGTATATCGACAGAGAACTGCCAGAAATTCAGGCAGGTTTCATAAGAGCATGTGGAACCAGGGATATCATTGCTGATGTCAGGTGGATCCTGGCTGAAAGCAGAGAATACCAGCAGGATGTTTACCTGTGTTTTATTGACTATGCAAAGGCATTTGACTGTGTGGATCATAACAAACTATGGATAACAGTGCGAAGAATGGGAATTCCAGAACACTTAATTGTGCTCATGAGGAACCTTTACATAGATCAAGAGGCAGTTGTTCAGACAGAACAAGGGGATACTGATTGATTTAAAGTCAGGAAAGGTGTGTGTCAGGGTTGTATTCTTTCACCATACCTATTTAATCTGTATGCTGAACAAATAATAAGAGAAGCTGGACTATATGAAGAAGAATGGGGCATCAAGATTGGAGGAAGACTCATTAAGCACCTGCGTTATGCAGATGACACAACCTTGCTTTCTGAAAGTGAAGAGGACTTGAAGCACTTACTAATGAAGATCAAAGACCACAGCCTTCAGTATGGATTGCATGTCAACATAAAGAAAACAAAAATCCTCACAACTGGACCAATGAGCAACATCATGATAAACAGAGAAAAAAAAGATTGAAGTTGTCAAGAATTTCATTTTACTTGGATCCACAATCAACAGCCATGGAAGCAGCAGTCAAGAAATCAAAAGATGCATTGCACTGGGCAAATCTGCTGCAAAGAACCTCTTCAAAGTGTTGAAGAGCAAAGATGTCACCCTGAAGACTAAGGTGCGCCTGACCCAAGCCGTGGTATTTTCAATTGCATCGTATGCGTGTGAAAGCTGGACAATGAATAAGGAAGACCGAAGAAGAGTTGACGCCTTTGAATTGTGGTGTTGGCGAAGAATGTTGAATATACCATGGACTGCCAAAAGAATGAAGAAATCTGTCTTGGAAGAAGTGCGGCCAGAATGCTCCTTAGAAGCAAGGATGGCGAGACTGCGTCTTACATACTTTGGACATGTTGTCAGGAGGGATCAGTCCCTGGAGAAGGACATCATGCTTGGCAGAGTACAGGGTCAGCGGAAAAGGGGAAGACCCTCAACGAGGTGGATTGACACAGTGGCTGCAACAATGAGCTCAAGCGTAACAACGATTGTAAGAATGGCACAGGACCATGCAGTGTTTCGTTCTGTTGTGCATAGGGTCGCTATGAGTTGGAACCGACTCGACAGCACCTAACAAGAACAACAGCAATAATTTCTGGTTGTTTTTTAAGTTTATTTGTCTGAGAGATATTCTGTCTAAACACTACCATCCCTTCCTTTGGTTGTCTAAACCATGTACTGAATTCTGAATGACTTTGTACTTGAATTCTGCCTGGTCTGTTTTTCATCTCTCTTCTCTACTTCCAGGCCCACCTTCACTAATTTACTTTGTGCTTTTCTTATATGTTTGTCTGGCCATGCATCCATTTATTCAACAAATGTTGATTGGATAGCTCTTTGCCATAATTTACTCATCTACTCTCACATCGTTAGGTGTTTAGGTAATTTCTTAGTGCATTCTCTCTTTTCTGTGAGCTCCATGAGGGCCTGGGCTATGTCTTTCTTTTTAACTGCTATGGCTGGCATGTGTTAGGTCCTAAGTTATTGTTTATTGAAAGAATAAATGAGTGAATGGGTGAATGGTTGAAAAAAATTTTAATTATGAAGAAAAAATCACTAATCTCACTGTATATTATGAATATTTTCCTGTATTATTTTGTATGTTTTCTTTCTGTTCTTTAGACTGAATAATCTCTATTGATCTGTTTTCAAGTTGGCTGGTTTTATTCCTCTGTCAGATCAAGCATGCTGTTGAATCCCCCTTAGTCAATTTTTTATTTCAGCTATTATACTTTTTAACTCCAAAATTTCTATATGGTTCTTTTTTATAATGACTATATCTTTGTTGATTTGATGCACCATTGTCATCATATTTTCCTTTAATTATTTAAACGTGATTTTCTTTAGTTTATTGAACATGTTATAATAGCTAATTTAAAGTATTTATCTACTAAGTTCAATATCGGGGCCTCCTTTAGGATAGTTTCCATTGATTGGTCTTTTTATTATGTACGGGCCACATTTTCCATTTCTTTGCATGTCTCATATTTTTTGTTGACAACCAGACATTTCAGCCACTATATTGTAACAGTTCTGGATTCTGATCCCTTCAGTGGTTTCTGGTGTTGCTGGTGTTTGTTTAGTGGCTTGCATGGTCTAATTCTACAGAATCTGTTTTCCCTGCAGTGTATAGCCACTGAAGTCTCTGGTAAGCTTTTATTTTTTTTAATTCATGTTTTATTTTGAAGCCTAGCTCCCTAGGGGTTGTCCCTAGATAAACATAGCTTAGTGATCAGCCAACAATTGGTCAAACACTTTGAACCAGTAAGGCTTCCACCCTTTACCAAGGAGATCTTTGTGTGGGGTGGACCGTGCATTCAAAGTTCAGGCAGTTTTTAAATCAGCCTTGGCTTTTATCTTCTGCTTGTACAAGTCAACACAGTCAACAAGGGCAAATAGGTAACTGGGACCCTCTCTGATCTCCTGAGCATGCATGCAGCCCTGTGCATGTGTATAGCCTTTCAGAGCCCCAAGAACATATCAGAGTTTTAAGTCTCTGATGGCTGTCTCATTTCCTAGATCTCCCTTTTAAATTTTTGGATGACCTCTTGCTTGCCCTAACTAGTTATCAGATCCTTCGGCAGCCATGATGTTTTGCTTGTTTGCTACTGATAGTTATTGTTTTTGACAATGCCCCTGGGTATGGAGCTTTGCTATGGAGCTCTAATTCAGGTCATCTCTTTTCAGTGGCAGCATCCACAGGGCTGCTGTGTCACAGAGTTTATGTAGGGGGATGGAAACAGCCCCAAAGTAAAAGGTCACAGACCCTACTGGTCTTACCTAGGTTCAGTAGTTGCTGAAATCTTCACACTGCCATTCCAGAAGTCCTGAACTCCCTGCCCCTTTAGGTTCAGTGTATTTTTTATAGTAACTTTTAGTTGGATGCCTTTTCATTTAATACAAATATTTTCTTATGTTCTTGATAATTTATCATAATTTCTGATGGCTGTGTTTCATCTCATCATTTGGATGTCTCATAATTTATTTGGTCATTCCCCTATTGTGGGACTTCAGATAATTAGTTATTTTGTCTGCCTTTCCCAACAGACTCTAAACTCAAAGAGGTCTGGGACTGTTTTGTTCACTAGTTCATCCTCGATGCCTGACACAATAATTTTTGTTGAATAAAAATTTTTTTCCCAATTTTTAAAATGCTATGAGTAACATTTTGTGGAGTGTCTTACTACCAAAGCTTTATCCAGATTTAATATTATTTTCTAAGAATGGAATTTAAGAAATGGAATTGTTTGATCAATGGATGTAGGCGTTTTTAACCCTCTTGACACAGGTTGTCAGATTTATTTCTAGAAAGGTTCTACCAAACTCTCTTTTTTCAGCAGCAAGAGTTATTCCTCTTGCACTGCACATTTGACAACATTGAACATGCTAATTGCTTAACTTTTATTGACCAGATATGCAAAAAAAATTATCTCATTGAACGTTTTTGTGTTTTTTGGTAACCAATGAAAGTATACGTTTTCCTCTCATTTTTTTTATTCCTTCTTTAAATTGGTCACCCCCCCTTTTTTTTAAGCTACCTAGTGTTTTTCTTACTAATTTATGTAAACTTTATATATCAAAGGTCTTCATCTATTATGATTGTCTTGCAAATACTTTTTCAGTTTACTATTTTGTTCCCAGTGAGTTTGGAATCTGCAGAAACTGAAAATTATACAGAAGAAATGCCTCTCTTTGATGTGATTGGATCCCTTAGCTGGTCTGTTAAGCTGGGTATCTTAAAAAATAATTTACATTCATGTCTTAAAATTTTTGACTTAGAGCTTCAAATACACATTAAGTAGCTAATCCTTTGATACAGGACTGCCTTTTTCTTTGAATATGAGTCTGATTGATCAGAAATCTGCTGTATATTTCTTTTATACATCTCATGTCCAAAATATATCATTAATGATCTCTAGTTTTGGTTTCTTTAGAGTGATAACTTAATGAGCTATAATCTGAGTGCAGAATCTTTTCAAGTATTTTGCAGGTTTTTCCCCCTCAGTCTTTTGCAGCTTTGTCACCCACATTTAATTCAGCATTGCCTTAATCTGCTCTTTCCAACCAGTTCATCTCTTTTTGCACCCACATTTGGTTGATATAAATATATGTAACATATAATTAAGAATTACACTAGCAGTTACACAACTAGCATAGCCTTTTCTTTGTTATTTCTGCAATTGTTTTGATACCTAGAAAGTCCTTCCCTTCCTAGGGATCACATGAAAATCCATCTATATTTTTCTCTTTTTGCTTTGATTTCTTACATTTAACTCCTTGGTTCATGAAAATTTATTTTGTTTTTTATTATGAAGTAAGGATGTAAGAATCTAAATTGATTTCCCACCCTCAAATAACATGGTTTTCTTAAAAGAGATAGATCAAAAGTATTATTTAACCTGTACACCAGTGTTCATTGCAGCATTTTTCACAATAGCCAAAAGGTGGAAACAACCCAACTGTCCATTAGTAGATGAATAGCTAAACAAAATGTGGTATATATACACAATGAAATATTAAAACCCTTTGCCTTGGAGTCGGCTTTGACTCATAGCGAGCCTATAGGACAGAGTAGAACTGCCCCATAGGGTTTTCAAGGAGCGGCTGGTGGATTCAAACTGCCGACCTTTTGATTAGCAGCCAAAGCTCTTAATCAGTACATCACCAGTGCTCCAATGGAATACTACTCAGCCAAAAAGAGAAATGAAGTCCTGATGCATGCCACTACGTGGATAAGCCTTGAATACATCACGCTGAGCGAAATAAGTCAGTTGCAAGAGAACAAATATTGTACGATCTCACTTCCATGAAATAAGCAAATACATTGAAACCAGATTTTCAATGGTGACCAGGGGTGGAAGGGAGAGGGAAAGGGAAAGTTTTTGCTTAGGGGGCATTGAGTTTATGTTAATGGTGGTAGAATGATTTGAAGAAGGATAGTGAAAATGGTTGCACAACTTGAAGAATGTAATCAATGTCACTGAATTGTATGTACATGTAGAAATTGTTGTGATGGCTTAAGTTTTGTTATATATTTTTTTGCCACAACAAAATAAAAACATTTTTAAGTGTTATTTATAGTTTTCAACAATTAGAATAGGAGTTGAAAAGACTTAAGTCTTTGGAATGGAAGATCAGTATGGCCCTTGGAGCTGGTTCACTCTAGTTGGAACCCCTTCTGAGAATTTACGTTTCTAACAAGTTCCCTGCTGAGAATTTGCATTTTCATCAGGTTCCCAGGAAGCTATACATAAGAATCACCTGGGGATCTTGTTAAGCTGTAGATTCTTTTTCAGTATATAGGGTCTCTATGAGTTTGGTTTTGGTGTGGGGTGGAAATGCAAATTCTCAGCAGGGAACTTGTTAGAAGTGCAAATTCTCAGCAGGGAACTTGTTAGAAGTGCAAATTCTCAGCAGGGGTCCCAACAGGAATAAACCAGTTTGAAGCCCTGCCTTGGAATTAGGGAAGGGTAGATAGAGAATTTTTTTTTTAGATAGAGAATAGAGTGGAATTTTACACACACACACACCCATGTACACGTGTGTGTAGTTTTAAGGGGAAAAAGCAAACTGGAGAATTGGGTAACAACAGAACTAGTAAGAAGTAGGTATTTCTCAAGGAATCCTTTCTAGAATTTAGGCCCAGCCCTAAATGGAGATTTGAAGGGGGAGGTGGGCTCTATTGGGATAACAGTGGGGTAGTTTATTAAGCAGTTTAATAAACAGCTAATAGGTAGTTTATTAATAAGGGAGATGCCAACAAAAAGGAATTAAGCAAAGTGTTTGTTGTTGTTGTGTGCCATCGAGTTGATTCCAGCTCATAACAACCCAATAGGACAGAGTAGAACTGCTCCAAAGGGTTTCGTAGGCTGTAATATTTTTGGGAGCAAATCGCCAGGCCTTTTCTCCTGCAGAGTGGCTGCTGAGTTCGAACCGCTGACGTTTCGGTTAGTAGCCAAACACTTAACCACTGCACCACCAGGGCTCCTTAAAATATCTATAGGTCCTGTCAAACTTGAAAGCATGATTTGTCTCTACCAGTTTCCGCTGTTAATTTCTCAGTCCTTTGAAATAGGGTATTTTTCATGTAACCCTGTCTCTGGAATAAATCAGTTTCCCTCAGTGCAATTATTGCTTTTTCCTAGGCTATAGTATCATGTCAGTCAGTGAAATATTAGAGCCTAAGGCTGTAGATGGCCTCCAAGTATTGCCTGGAAAATAGGGGATCTTGAGAAATCAATATGAAGCAAATGTTGGGGGAAAATTTTATTGTACAGTAGTATTTATGTTGGTTTTAAGTTTTTAAATGTTTTATCTTTAAAAGACTATCAATTTTACTTTCAAATTATTATTGTCTGGTGTGGATGGGTTCTATGTAATATTCCTAACAGTTTTTTGTATTATAAGTCTCTTCAAAATGACTCTATCAGCATTGTATTAAAACAGTCAACCAACCAAACTAACACGGAAGATTGTTTCAGGTGGAGGACGTTATTCTTAATGTGTCTTCTTCCCTTACTCTGGAAGATACCAATTCCAGGCCTTTTTCCCCTCCCAGTTTTAGGTTATTAGGAATTCTTGCTAGAAAGCATAGGCAGAGCACGTGCAGCCAGTGCCCCCAAGTTTTTCAGACCATCTGGAGCTGCCTGTGGCTGCTATGTAGTCTAACTTCAGATGGCTTTATGATCTATTGGCAGATGGCTAAATTGGGATCCTTGTGCCAGAGCTTTATTTTATCTTATTTTTTCATTCCAAAATAGGAGAATGAAGTAGCATAAGAAGTCATCGAAGGTTGTGATATTTTCTGTAAATTTAAGAAGTACTGGCATTTTTCAGATAGAAGAATATGACTGTAGATTGGTGTTTTTTAATGCTTTGGTTCCCCCCCCCTTTAGAATCACATTACTTCACCTGGAATTAGCTGAAGAAGAGTGGCATTTGTAATGGAATGGTGGTTTCAATAGATATGATTTTGTTTTCAGTGCTCTCAGAGACATGGCTTAAACTAATTATGAAGATATCATGCTTTGTATAAGTCTCAAAAAGAGTGTTGTAAAGCTTTTAATATTTGCTGAGCCTGCTTTACCAGATACATTAAAATAAAACGTCTTATGATTTATTGAAAGGCATAAAATGGTCCTGATATCAACTACTCCCTTCTACCCACACATCCTGTATTGCTTACTGCCCTTTTGAAATCCAAGGTGATTCCTCAACTTGATTAAGTTTTGACATTTCATCGTATGTCTAGGACACATCTAGAATACTTAAGTACATTTATCTTGGAAATGTAGAGATGTATCATACCCAGTTTTATTTGCTTAGGTAGCAGATAAAGACTTCAGAAATATTAACTTATTTGACTATCTGGTTAATAATTTGACATTTGTACCCCACAACACACACACATGCCTCCCCCCCAAAAAAAGAAAAACACACACATACAAACCAAAATCTGTAGAGACTCAGGTAGCTTAGAAGAAAAACAAATGTCTCCTGGTCAGAAGCCAAGGGGAAAACCCTATGAGAACCTGGTTTGAGATGTACCTGTGATAAAGAATTTGCCTTCTGATTTCTCTTCCATATAGATGATATTGAAGACTGCACAGTGTATCATTTTTATGTTTTGCTACAACATTTATTTCTTGACTATTTCTTGACTCAGATGTTATTTCCAGTTTGGCACAATCGAGTAGTGTTTATTAGGTAGTTGTCTAGAGATAAATTTGTACAGGAGAACATGAAATATATTTTGAAACCTTCTGGTTTTGCTTCTGTGACTCTTTAAATCAGCCCAGATGGTGGCCATTGTGAATAGTAATAACAAGGGAGAAAGCTGTTAATATCACAGCTTTTAGCATATGGCTCATGATTATGAGTGTATATGCCCAGTGCCAAAGGTATGCTACAGTATACCTGTTATGTAGAGTGGCTTTTAGAAAGTTACTGAGGCTTGTCCACTCACAGCAGCCAAGTAGGAGGATGGATTAGACAACAGGATATATCTAGTGCTTTTATCTCCGATAGGTAGCTAAGTTTTTGAAAAAAGCTTTTATCGTCTCATCTAGCTGGAATGTTTGGATTTTAGCTTAAAATTTCATAACTCTGCTTGCATGTACTTATTCGTTCATTTTAAAAACTAAGGTCCTTTAGCATTTAGACACATTAATGTATAGCACTTGTAGAACAATCAGTTGTGCTGTCTGCATATATGCCTCTTATTTTCTGTTTTGGGGATCTTGTGTTTTATAAATATATGTGGTGTTAAAGTATTCCAAAAGTGATATGAGTAAGCTTGACCTTAAAGATGTCTTTGTAACTTGTTCCACCTTGTTACTATTTCCTTTGTAAAGTCTTTTCCTTGATTTATGCTTCCAAGCTCTGTTACATTACTAGACTTTCCAAGTGGTTCTGAAGTGTTGAAAAGGAAATTGGATTAAGCATTGGAAAACCTTAATGAACTTCAGCTGGAAATCTGTATGGTCACACCCATTTTATCTGAGATGACTGATAGTGAGATATTAATGAGTACATTTTTTTATATTACTAAAGCTTCTCTAAGCATTAAAAGGTCAATTACATTTTACCCTTTATACAAAGACTTGGATCTCAGGGATTACTTCACTGCTGTCCTTGAGGTTGGGGGTTGTATGTTATTCACTGTTGTAATATCTACAAATCATAATACTTGGTAGACAATAAAATATTTGCTGACTTAATTAAACTTGCCTAGTTATTTTTGCTTTATTGTAAATTTCAGTCTGTAGAGCTAAAGAGATTTTTCCACTACACATATATGTGTTATCAATCTCTCTCAAAAAACCAAACCAAACCCATGGCCGTCGAGTGGATTCTGACTCATAGTTACTCTATAGGACAGAGTAGAACTGCCCCTAGGGTTTCCAAGGCAGCAAATGTTTACGGAAGCAACTGCCACATCTTTCTCTTGCAGAACAGCTGGTGGGTTCAAACGCCAACCTATTGGTTAGCAGCTGAGCTCTTAACCACTGCACCACCAGGGCTCCTTTCAACCTCTCTACAAACCCTGGTGGTGTAGTGGTTAAGTGCTGCGGCTGCTAACCAAAGGTTCGGCAGTTCAAATCCACTAGGCGCTCCTTGGAAACTCCATGGGGCAGTTCTACTCTGTCCTATAGGGTCGCTATGAGTTGGAATCGACTCAATGGCAATGGGTTTGGTTTTGGTTTTTTTGGCCCTCCCCATAATGAAACTACTTTTTTTTTCTTTTTAAAAGATTAGTTCAGTAGGTCAATAACTGTAAAATCTTCCATGAATGCTAGTGTTATTTCTGCCTGGTGGAATTAAAGCAATGGAGACTATTGGAATATACCCTTGATCTTTTTGTGCTCCCCTCTTCCCAGTACATTGTTTCTTTATAAAACCAGAAGAATGAACTCTTAGTAGAGTTACATATGTCACTACGCAAGACAATATAACCATGCTCTTGAAATTAATTTAATTTTAAATGTTGAGTGTTCCTAAAGGGTAGCAAACTGTTTATTCAAGTAGTGAAGAATAAATTGCACATTATAGATTTATCAATAATACTGTTTATAGTACTCTAAAGAAGGTTCAAAATTTTTTCATACTCATTTGTACATGATCTTCACATCAACCCTATGAGGTAGTAGATTTTCCTTTTTTTTTTCCATCACACAAATTAAGAAGCAGGTATTTTTGAGAAAATGTGACTGGTCCAAAGTTGTAGAATTAGATTATGTAATTAGATCTTCTGAGTTACTTGATATGTGTAGAAATCTTTACTTGACACATTTTTTCCATTGTAAGTTCTATAATTTTGTCTTAGATTCCTAGAATTCTAGGGGCAGGGGGAGTAGAAGTTGATACAAATGGAAAATAACAAGTAAGACCTTGTTAAAGAACTTTCACGTAAACCACATCCAGTGAAGTCTGTTTTTTCTTACTGGCCAAACTATATAACATTACCACCTCATCTGCAGCAAAGCTGGGAAATGTGTTTTTACTTGAGCACTTTGGTGTCCAACAACATTGAGCTTCTGATAGCAGAAAGAAGGGGAGAATGGCTGTTGGGTAGATAATTAAAGTCTTTGCTACAGTCCACCCCTTTAATTATCCAATCCTTATTCAGTCTTCTTTCTATACAAAGAATATACTCACTCCCTCTTCAATGGAAACACCTACCAAATCTTATTTAGTTATTGTATCCAATTCTAAGTTTTTGGTTTCTTGGTGATGCAGTCCTCTTCATCAGGTCTAGGTATGGCTTCTTGTGGTCTGGGGTCCCCAAAACTGCCCCTCCTCCATTATTACATATGTAGAGAAAGAACAGGAAAACTATAATAAAAATTCCCTCCTGAAAAAGGAGAGATTGAGAAACGCATAGCAGTCACTGAGCCATAGCAGTGATCAAATCCTGCTGGGTAGAAATAGTAGACTCCCTGCCCTAGCAGTATAGGAAAGTTCCTTGATGTCCTATTTGGCAGTCTGCTCTTTAGAGGAATTTCCTTTGCCCAGGACAGGCCCCTGACTGTTCTCTGGAAATTCTTTATTGTCCAATCTTCTCCATGGCCCCATCTGAGGTACTCATTGGGGAGCATACTTTTCTTGGGGACTACATAGCTTTCACACTAACTTTCTGTTGGTAAGGGTTTGGGACCATGAAATATTTTAAGGATTTAATAGTTGCTGGCTGCTGTAGGGCAGTCTTGGGGTTTCTGTGACAATGTTGTTCCCTCAAAAACTTCTGTAGGTTTTTGATCTTCTTGCTTTTGGTAGGCTCCATGGGGGAGAAGCCACATCTAGACATTTCTAAGCTGAAAATTCTTTTACTTACTGGCTCCTGTGCTCTGCCGCTTTCTTTTAGCCTTTAAATTAATAGCCAGCTGCCTTGAGGTAGGCAACACACTTAATCTGATTTTTACTGGCTGGTTTTCTTCCTTGTCCTGAAGAGAACTCTTAAAACAGCTTGAGGCTATGGTCTTATCTCCTGCTAAGGCAGCTACTTCTCTGAAGTATTGCTTATAATCACCTTAATTTGAGGATACAGGGGCTGTTGATGTTTGCAGCCCTGCAAAGCTTCAAATTATGTGACTTTCAGTCAATTTAGATTGAAGACTGTAGGCAGAGACTGGCTAGCTCTAGTATGATTTGGTCTCTCATAGGACTGGGCTAAAATGCTAGAACAAGAAGCCATCACATACTAGAGCAAAAATTTCCTACATATCCCTAAACTATAAGTCTCAATTGGCATATGGTCTTACCAAATGTTTTGCCTCCCCATAACAAGAATAATCAGCTTTAAGAGTCACTACTTTAAGTTGGTTAAGAGGCTGATATTATTAGTTCATATGACTTGTCCTTAAAGTCTTTCCTTTTTCTTAATATAGGTATATTTCAAGCATTGATGGGCAGCGTTTTAGTTTTTTTTAGTGCTGCTATAACAGAAATATCACAAGTGGGTGGCTTTAACAATCAAACTTATTTTCTCACAGTTTAGGAGGCTAGAAGTCTGAATCCAGGGTGCTGGTTCTAGGGGAAGGCTTTCTCTGTCGGCCTGGAGGAAGGTCCTTGTGTCTTTGAGCTTCTGCTCCTGGGGGATCTTCATGCGGCTTGGCATCCCTCTTCCCCCGTCTCTGCTTGCTGGCTTGCTTTTAATCTCTTATATCTCAAAAGAAGTTGACTCAAGATACACCCTACACTAATCCTGTCCCATTAACATAAAAAAGACAACCCATTCCCAAATGGGATTATAGCCACAGGCATAGAGGTTAGGATTTATAACACACATTTGGGGGCGGGGGGGGGGGATGCAGTTCAATCTATAACAGACAGCTTGGGATGCATTCACTTTTCAGACCCATATATTGGGAGAAATTAGAACTGGGGGGGGATGATTTTCCTGATGACAGGAAATTTTGGAAAAGATAGGAAAAAGTATGGGAGAAGAAATATGTGGACATATCTGCCAAGAAGGGAGTTAACTAGTGATGGGTAAATGGGTAAGGAAACATGGGCAGTGTGGCCTCTGTATGATCCTTTTAAGGTGGAATAGATATTAGGCCAGCCATTTTCTAATTTCAGCCACCAGGTGATACAGTTTACCCAGGGCCTTGGTTCTTCTCCACAGTAAGAGGAATATGGTTAAGAAGAAAGTGAACCTGCAACTAGCAGTTTATATGTTCTCCAATGTTAGGATCTATTGCATGGTGTCTAATACTTTCTCCTCTAAATGAAAAAGCTAGTTGTGTTTGTGGCTACTTTCTCTAGTTGTTGTTAGGTGCCATTGAGTCAGTTTGACTCATAGCAACCCCATATGACAGAGTAGAGCTGCCCCATAGGGTTTTCTAACTGGTAATCTTTACAGGAGCAGATCGCCAGGGCTGTCTTCAAAGACCTGGGTGGGTTCAAACTGCCAACTTTTCCGTTAGCAGCCGAACACTTAACTGTTGCGCCACCAGGGCTCCTTCTTTCTCTAGTACTTACTTTATACATGTTCTTACATTTACCTTTATGTAAATACGTTCAACCAGTTTTTGTAAGTCTTCTAAGTTTCATAAACCCTACCTTTTGGCAGTGTCTTAGAGGCTTAGTCTTAAAAGACAAGTTCTAACAGAGGATCTTTTGTGCAATTTAAGTTGGGATGTTGTAATTCTGTGACTACTCTCCTTTGCTAGTTTTCCCTGATTAGGTTTCCTTCAAAGCATTCCCTTTTTTAACCCTTAGAAGGTTAATGTGTCAAATAGGGGAATAAACAGTACCTAGCCTTTTTTTTTTTTTTTTTAGAATCTCATTTTCCATATTCTATGAGACATAGAGGGGGAAGATTCATCAAGCAATAAACATTTGAGCACCAACTGTCAGCCACTGTATAAGACATTAGGGATTGATAATAGTAAATAACTGTTTGTTTTTTTTGTTTTTTGAGTGTTTATCGAGTACCAGGCACAGTGGCAAGCATTTTACATACATTATCTTGTTTAATTCTCACAACCATCCTAAGAGGTAAGTGGTATTATCCTCACTTTATAGATAGTAAACTGTGTTTCAGAGAGGTTAGCAAGCTCTTAAGTGGTAAAGCTGAGAACCTAAGATTGTTTGACTCTCAATTCTCAACCGTTCAGCCAGTGTGCTATAATTAAACATGGCCTATCCAGGAACTCAGTTGTTGTTTTTTTCTTATACCGTTCAGGAACTCAGTTTAATAGATAAACATGTAAATAAATAAATTGAATTATTTCTCTTTCTTAGTTTGGCCACAGTTATTATTACCATTTCATGTCTATAAATATAAGATGTACGTGTAAAGCAGTGTCAGAAATACTAAACCAAAATGGCATATTGAATAAGCCAAAATGGCATGGAACTTCTTGGAAACATTTATTCAACAAAATTTACCAAGCAGTTACTATATTCCAGGTTCTTCTGGGCCCTGGGCATACAGCTATGAATAACATAACGTAGAAGCTACCTTTTCTCTCATGGAACTTGCAATCTAGAGAGGGGGATAGACATTAAATAATTCTACAGATAATTGTTTAAAGTTCATTTGTGGCGAGTGCTGTGAAGGAAAGACACAGGGATGGTGTGGTGAATATAAAAACAGAATCAAACCTATTTCAAGTTTGAGAATTGGGGAAATGATCTGACTTTCAAGCTTCACAATATACTTTAATATTTAATCAGTAAGTTTTGTGACTCTTGATTCGTTCTTTCTCCTAGTATTCTGTAGTCCTGTGCTTTGTGAAGACCAAGGAAAGAGAGAACTTAACTTGGTCTGAGGAGAATTAAAAACAATTCTTAGATACTTGAGCTAAGTCTTGAAGGATTAGTAGTAGAGAGGGCTTGGACAAGGAGCAGGGTATTCTAGGCAGAGGAAACTGTTTGGTACAAAGGCATTGGGGGGCAGATGAGAACCTAGCCTTTTTTCAGATAATTGTGGTTAGTATAGCTGAATGATGCAGTATGTGCCTAGGCGGTGTTGAGAGATGAGCTGGAAAGGTGGTAGAAGATAACAAGTATTTACACAACAAATCTGGTTCCTGCAGAGTTGTTCTACTAGCCTTCCCCCATCATGTCAGAGGATCTAACATGGGGCTCTCTTTTTCTCTGCCATATTTTAATTGTTAGCATTTTTAAAAGAAGTTAAGCATAAGGATTAATTTAAATAGTTGGGATAATAAGATCTTACAACGAGATCTATATAGTTAAAAAATAATTGTACAATACACAGTGATTATTTATAAGGTTTGCAATCAGACTACCAAAGCAAGGCTATTGATTAGTGAAATTCAGTTGAATCTCCTGGCTAGGCTGAAGCTTGGGTGCTGTAGGAATGCATAATAATACGCATGTGTAGGATTCAGTTGGCTAGAATGCTCCTATTATTGCAAGGAGAGGTAGCTGAAGGGTAAGTTTTTAAGCATGGTGTTCCAGGCACATTCTGATGATGAGGCAGAATATTTTATTTGTTAATGATCAAAGGAGAAACGAGAGATTGAGTGGAAGGAAATTACTGACAGTAGTAGCAACATGGGCAATTTGATGTAGAGCACTGTGAACTATCTAGGAGTTACACAACTTGCACCTGGGTCTACCTCTCTCACTGACTTAGGCAAGTTGCTGGATGTTTCAGAATCTGAATCTAATTTTTTTGGCCTTTTTATTGAAGCATAACATAACATACAGAAGAGTACACAAATGTCTGCAGTCTCCGTTCTGTCAGGTCTTAACTGCTGCCTGAGGCTAAGCAGAGGAGGGCTGAATCCATCAAGCACCTGTAATAATGCTGCCATTGCTTCGGGATGCAGAGTTCCCTCATTTGTCATGTGACTCTCAGTTCCTTCAGAAAGCCAATCATTTTCTGCATCTTCTGGACAAAGTTTAATTAGCATTGATAGCTGATCTGGGAGAGGTTTGTAGGTGGGTATGCATAAGAGTGGAAGTCCCCCCCCCATACCTATTCACTGGTAAGAAGGTAGAATCTAGGTTTCTGGTTGCAGAGGGTACCTTAAATATGAGTGCAGCATATGGTCATTTAAATTAAAATGCATCCATGAGAAGAAACCGTCTTAATCCTTCTCAAGTACTTGAATTTCGTATAGTTGTTTAAGCAGACTTGAAAGGTTACCAAGCAGTCACATGGGCCCATGAGTAAAGGTAAACACCTCCTCATTGGAACAAGGACTCTCCCATACACATTACAGTGTGTCTCTCTCAGGTAACAGAGGCTTATTACTAAGACAAATCCTCTATTCAGTAGGACAGAAAAGAATGTTTTGTTTTGTTTTAAATTGTTCCTGCCATCAGTGACCCACTATTAAAAGTTTGAAGACAATTATAACTATAACCTCCCGTAGTTTGCCATTATAGTTAGTACAAATACAGGGAACATTGCAAATTACAGAGGGCTTATGTAATTACGTTTTATATCAAATCCCCAAAGCACAGTGCTTGGTAGAAGAGTTAACAAAATGCTGCCCTGATTGTTTAGTAGGCTTAGCCACCCTGCTGCCTTTAGATTAGCAGGAAACCCAATAGTCGCTTCAGGTTGCCACCAAATCTCTATAATCACTTCAACAGAGACCGTGACCAAAAACCATGGGGAGAATTTCAATCTTAAGAAATAGGTGTCACTATGAGTAGGAATCGACTCAACAGCAGTGTGTTTTTTGGGTTTTATATTCTAGTATGACCCTTAGGGAAACTTCAAGCAGTAAAACATTTTACAGGAATAGTGATCCTCTGAACACACATTTGGGAATATGATAGGAATAAAAAGATGGCTAAAAATGTGAGTTACTAAATATTTCCTAAGAATAATAAATGTATCTGGCATTCTTGAACAATGATGATTTCCTTGGAAGGAAAAGACATGTAGAACAGTACCAAGTGAAAGACTGCTGTACTTTGAGTTCCAGAGTTCAGGTCCTAGCTCTGTCACCAGTGCCATGTGGGGGAGGGGGGGTTGGGGAGGAGGGTGGTTTTTGTCTCTTGCCTTTTGCAAATACAGAGTCTTCATCTACAAAAGGAGGAACTAGATCAAGTGACACCTCACATTCTTTTATTCTAGATGTGCCTCGCTTTAAAAAAAAATTTTTTTTACAGAAGCCAGAATTTGTAAGTAATTTTTTTGGCAATTTTTTGCTTTGCAAAAAGTATGTCACTGTAGAGAATGCAGTGTAGGTTCCTTTTAAAGCTGAGTCTTGCCAGTTCTTTCCTCAAATTCATTCATATGTAAGTCACATATAACAGTTTTTAGAAATACAACGTGTAGCTGTATCAGTAGACATTTACTTTTTGATTATTAGGAGGTTTTTTCCTATTATATCATTGACATGGACTAGTGCTGTTCATGAAAAAAGCTGGTCCTTTAAAACTCAAGCATAATAGTGTACGTATTTCACTTAAAAATGTTCTAGAGGCGGGGCCAAGATGGCTGACTAGGTAGACACTACCTCGGATCCCTCTTGCAACAAAGACTCGGAAAAACAAGTGAATCGATCACATAGATGACAATCTACGAACCCTGACCATCAAACACAGATCTAAAGAGTTGACCTGAGTGACAGGTGAGCGAAAAGCTGTGCCCTGAACCAGCGACCGCTTCTGGAACCCGCGACCAATTCCACAGCCTTGAGCCCTCACGGTTCCCTAGTGCCAAGTGGCGGGGCTGATAGCGGCTTGCTGAGGTGGGGCAGGCACAGGACACAGCCCTAACCCCAAGCCCCCTGGGGTAACCTCTGTAGAGACTCAGCCAGCACAAGCAAGCAGGCTGCACAGTAATGGGGCTAATGAGAGAACGAATGAGCAACCATGGGGAAGCAGCGACCGTTTTCGGAGCCTGGAGCCAGCATCCCAGTCAGAAAACCTTGGCGCCGGGTTTTGGACTGGGCGCAGGGGAGCTAAGCATGGCATCCTGAGACGGCGCAAACACGGGACGCACCCCTAGCCCCCTGAAGTGACCTCGGGGGAACCCCAGCCAGTGCACACAGGCACCGCAGCGATGCAGCTGACAGGAGGAGAAGTCACCAGGAGGCAGCGACTGGTTTTGGAACTGCGAGTGCAGCATCGCAGCCGGGGAACAGTGGTGCTGGGCTTTGGACCGGGAGAGGAGGAGCTGACCACAGCTTCTGAGACAGCACATGCACAGGATGCGGGCCTGACCCCCGGGGGCAGTCTCGACCCAGCCAATGCACACAGGCTACCCACCCCTCGGGAATCTCAGATAAAACAACCCTCACCAAGCAAGATAAGTAACTTTGTCTATATTCCTGGGTGCTACCCTGTCCTATCTATCTGATCCCTCCCCTCCCCTTCCCAGTCGGCTTCATTAACATTGGAATTTCCTGGGCCAGAGAGTGAGGTGCTCTGCGGTTTTTTGTTTGTTTGTTTGTTTTGTCTTTTCCTAACCCATTCTCCTGGCCTGAGAGAAGCAGCTACAAAAAACCCAGGGACCAAGAATCCTTCCCTGACTTCCCGAAATTGGACTGAAAATACAGAACCAGCTCCAGCCAAGCATATGAGATCCACAGTCTTGGGCTTTCATCCCTATAGGGAACAAGGTGGCTATTATAATGCAAAGGCAATTCTGATAGTGATCTGACTGTAATTGTTTTAGCGGATTACTGGAAAGACAACTTTCCCAGGTCTAATATCTCTACCTATTAAACAGAGCCCTCACTGACCCACAATGGGGAACTGAGGGCTGAAGCTCCACCCAAACCACCTAACCTCCTGCCATAGGGGTCTGAGGATAGTGACATCTACCAATCTGTAGAGGTACATGCATTGGGTGCCTAAGGCACAGCTGCAGAGCCCACCCACCAAAGAGCTTTAGGAATAGAGACACACCTACCTCACTGGCACTTGGGGGAAGCCTGTCAGCATCCTGCCCCCCCTGGAATGTGACCCTCTGCTGCTACTAGAATCTGTTGCACACAACTATCACCACTACTCCTCTAAGTGAATAGGTGACAGTCTACCCCACACACTTGGTGACCCAAAATCAGATTCTACTCAAGAATAGTGAATGGACTCTTAGGCTTATATTTCTGGTAACGGCCCAAACCAGCTGGTAAGGGACATAAGTGATTCAAAGGCTACAACAATCAAGACAGCGCAATCTAGTAGCCCATCTACGTATATTGAAAGAAAACAAAACAAGATAAGACTCAGCAAATATAAAATAAATCATTACAATATCTTATAGATGGCTCAGAGACAGCAGTCGATATCAAACCACATAAAGAAGCAGACCATGATTGCTTCTACAAATCCCCAAATTAAAGAAGCAAAATCTTTCCCAAATGAAGATACAATCCTGGAATTGCCAGATACAGAATATAAAAAACTAATTTACAGAATGATTCAAGACATCAGGGATGACCTCAAAAATGAAATAAGGCAATCTACAGAAAAAGCCAAGGAACACACTGATAAAGCAGTTGAAGAAATCAAAAAGATTATTCAAGAGCATAGTGGAAAAATTAATAAGCTGCCAGAAAACACAGAGAGACAGCATTCAGAAATCCAAAAGATTAACAGTAAAATTACAGAATTAGACACCTCAATAGGAAGTCCGAGGAGCAGACTCGAGCAATTGGAATGCAGAGTGGGGGAGGTGGAGGATAAAGCAATTGACACCAATATAGTTGAAGAAAAATCAGGTAAAAGAATTTAAAAAAATGAAGAAACCCTAAGAATCATGTGGGACTCTATCAAGAAGAATAACTTGCATGTGACTGGAGTTCCAGAACAAGGAGGGATAATAGAAAATACAGAGAGAATAGTTGAAGATCTGTTGGCAGAAAACTTCCCTGACATCACGAAAGACGAAAGGATATCTATCCAAGATGCTCATCGAACCCCATATAAGATTGATCCAAAAAGAAAATCACCAAGACATATTATCATCAAACTTGCCAAAACCAAAGATAAAGAGAAAATTTTAAAAGCAGCCAGGGATAAAAGAAAGGTCTCCTACAAAGGAGAATCAATAAGAATAAGTTCAGACTACTCAGCAGAAACCATGCAGTCAAGAAGGCAATGGGATGACATATATAGAGCACTGAAGGAGAAAAACTGCCAGCCAAGGATCATTTATCCAGCAAAACTCTCTCTCAAATATGAAGGCGAAATTAAAACATTTACAGATAAACAGAAGCTTAGAGAATTTGCAAAAACCAAACCAGAGCTATAAGAAATACTAAAGGAAATTGGTCAGAAAATCAGTAACATCAGATAACAACACAACACAAGGTCACAGAACATCCTGAAATCAACTCAAATAAGGAAATCACAAAAACAAATTAAGATTAATTTTTTAAAAATGCTCAAAACAGGGAATCATTGAAGTCATTATGTAAAAGATCACAATAATCAAAAAGAGGGACTAAATACAGGAGGCATAGAACTGCCATATGGAGATGAAAACAAGGCAATATATGACGATGCAAGTTAGGTTTTTACTTAGAAAAATAGGGGTAAATATTAAGGTAACCACAAAGAGGTCTGACAATTCCATAACTCAAAATAAAAACCAAGAAAAACATAACTCAGCAAACATAAATTCAACTACTATGAAAATGATGAACACACAATTTACAAAGAAAAACATCTCAGCACAAAAAAGTAAGTGGAAAAATGAAATTGTCAACAACACACACCAAAAGGCATCAAAATGACAGCACTAAACACATACTTATCTATAATTACACTGAATGTAAATGGACTAAAGGCACCAATAAAGAGACAGAAAGTCTCAGACTGGATAAAGAAACACGATCCGTCTATATGCTGCCTACAAGAGACACACCTTAGACTTAGAGACACAAACAAACTAAAACTCAAAGGATGGAAAAGATATATCAAGCAAACAACAATCAAAAAAGAGCAGGAGTAGCAATATTAATTTCTGACAAAATGGACTTCAAAGTTAAATCCACCACAAAGGATAAGGAAGGACACTACATAATGATTAAAGGGACAATTGACCAGGAAGATATAACCGTATTAAATACTTACGCACCCAATGACAGGGCTGCAAGATATATAAAACAAACTTTAACAGAACTGAAAAGTGAGATAGACACCTGCACAATTATAGTAGGAGACTTCAACACACCACTTTCAGAGAAGGATAGGACTTCCAATAAGAAGCTCAATAGAGACACTGAAGACCTAATTGCTGCAATCAACCAACTTGACCTCATAGACTTATACAGAACACTCCACCCAACAGCTGCAAAGTATACTTTTTTTTCTAGTGCACATGGAACATTCTCTAGAATAGATCACATATTAGGTCATAAAACAAACCTTTGCGGAATCCAAAACATCGAAATATTACAAAGAATCTTCTTAGACCACAAGACCATAAAAGTGGAAATCAATAACAGAAAAATCAGAGAAAAGAAATCAAATACTTGGAAACTGAAAAATACCCTGCTCAAAAAAGACTGGGTTATAGAAGACATTAAGGAGAGAATAAAGAAATTCATAGAATGCAACAAGAATGAAAACACTTCCTATCAAAACCTCTGGGACACAGCAAAAGCAGTGCTCAGAGGTGAATTTGTATCGATAAATGCACACATACAAAAAGAAGAAAGAGCCAAAATCAGAGAACTGTCCCTACAACTTGAACAAAAAGAAAGCGAGCAACAAAAGAATCCATCAGGCACCAGAAGAAACCAAATAATAAAAATTAGAGCTGACATCTTCCACATGGGAGACCCAGATTCAGTTTTTGGTCAGTGCACCTCATGTGCATTAATTTTGAAGTTAACTTCTATTGTTAACTTTTATTACTGCTCTTTATATTCCAAGGAGTCCCTCAGTAGTGCAAACAATTAATACACTTGGCTGCTAACCAAAAGGTTGGAGGTTTGAGTCCGCCCAGAGGCACCTCGGAAGAAAGGCCTGACAATCTACTTCCAAAAACTTAGGCATTGAAAACCCTTTGGAGTACACTTCTACTCTGACACACATGGGGTCACCACGAGTCAGAATTGACTCACTGGAAACTGTTTTTTTTTAACTAGGGTGCATTTCCCTGATTACAAATCAGATTAAGTTTCTTTTCATATACAGGTAGTCCCCGTCAAGTTACAAAGAGCCGAACTTTTAACCGTCAGGGTTTTTTGTACATCTTATCTTCAGTAATATAACGATGTTCTCACTCGCAGATGTTCAATTTTATGATTTATTGTTCAAAATGCTGCTGTATAGAGGCTGTGGCCTGGTTTACAATGAAGTTCATGTTGGCGTATTTTTTTATGTCTGTATGAAAATACATCCATAAGTTTATATGTAATGTTTCCAACCCCCAAAGAAAATAAAGATGGGATTTATAAAGAAAAAAATTAGAGCTGAACTAAATGAAATAGAGAACAGAAAAACAATTGAAAGAATTAACAAAGCCAAAAGCTGGTTCTTTGAAAAAATTAACAAAATTGATAAACCACTGGCTAGACTGACTAAAGAAATACAGGAAAGGAAACAAATAACCCAAATAAGAGATGAGATGGGCCATATCACAACAGACCCAAATGAAATTAAAATAATCATATCAAGTTATTATGAAAAACTGTACTGTAACAAATTTGCAAACCTAGAAGAAATGGATGAATTCCTAGAAAAACACTACCTACCTAAACTAACACAATCAGAAGTAGAACAACTAAATAGACCCATAACAAAAAAAGAGATTGAAAAGATAATCAAAAAACTCCCAACAAAAAAAGGCCCTGACCCGTACGGTTTCACTGCAGAGTTCTACCAAACTTCCAGAGAAGAGTTAACACCACTACTACTAAAGGTATTTCAAAGCATAGAAAATGATGGAATACTACCTAACTCATTCTATGAAGCCACCATATCCCTGATACCAAAACCAGGTAAAGACACCACAATAAAAGAAAATTAGAGACCTATATCCCTCATGAACATAGATGCAAAAATCCTCAACAAAATTCTAGCCAATAGAATTCAGCAACATATCAAAAAAATTAACCACCATGGCCAAGTGGGATTTATACCAGGTATGCAAGGCTGGTTTAATATTAGAAAAACCATTAATGTAATCCACCATATAAATAAAACAAAAGACAAAAACCACATGATCTTATCAATTGATGCAGAAAAGGCATTTGACAAAGTCCAACACCCATTCATGATAAAAACTCTCAGCAAAAGAGGAATTGAAGGAAAATTCCGCAACATAATAAAGGGCATCTATACAAAGCCAAAAAAAAATTTTTTTTTTCCAAAGCCAACAGCCAACATCATTCTAAATGGAGAGAGCCTGAAAGCATTTCCCTTGAGAATGGGAACCAGACAAGGATGCCCTTTATCGAGCTCTTATTCAACATTGCGCTAGGGGTCCTAGCCAGAGCAATTAGGCCAGACAAAGAAATAAAGGGCATCCAGATTGGCAAGGAAGAAGTAAAATTATCTCTATTTACAGATGGCATGATCTTATACACAGAAAACCCTATGGAATCCTGCAGAAAACTACTGAAACTAATAGAAGAGTTTGGCAGAGTCTCAGGTTACAAGATAAACATACAAAAATCACTTGGATTCCTCTAAATCAACAAAAAGAACATCGAAGAGGAAATCACCAAATCAATACCATTCACAGTAGCCCCCAAGAAGATAAAATACTTAGGAATAAATCTTACCAAAGATGTAAAAGACCTATACAAAGAAGACTACAAAGTACTACTACAAGAAACTAAAAAGAACCTACATAAGTGAGAAAACATACATTGCTCATGGATAGGAAGACTTACCATAGTAAAAATGTCTATTCTACCAAAAGCCGTCTATACATACAATGAACTTCCGATCCAAATTCCAATGACATTTTTTAAAGTGATGGAGAAACAAATCACCAACTTCATGTAGAAGGGCAAGAAGCCCCGGATAAGTAAACCATTACTGAAAAAGAAGAAGAAAGTGGGAGGCCTCACTCTACCTGATTTTAGAACATAATATGCAGCCACAGTAGTCAAAACAGCCTGGTACTGGTACAACAGGCACATAGACCAATGGAACAGAGTTGAGAACCCAGATATAAATCCATCCACATATGAGCAGCTGATATTTGACAAAGGCCCAGTGTCAGTTAATTGAGGAAAAGATAGTCTTTTTAAGAAATGGTGCTGGCATACCTGGATATCCATTTGCAAAAAAATGAAACAGGACCCATACCTCACACCACGCACAAAAACTAACTCCAAGTGGATCAAAGACCTAAACGTAAAGACTAAAGCTATAAAGATCATGGAAGAAAAAATAGGGACAACCTTAGGAGCCCTAATACAAGGCATAAACAGAATACAAAACATTACCAAAAATGACAAAGAGAAACCAGATTACTGGGAGCTCCTAAAAATCAAACACCTATGCTCATCTAAAGACTTCACCAAAAGAGTAAAAAGACCACCTACAGACTGGGAAAGAATTTCCAGCTATGACATCTCCGACCAGCACCTGATCTCTAAAATCTATATGATTCTCTTAAAACTCAACCACAAAAAGACAAACAACCCAATCAAGAAGTGGGCAAAGGATATGAACACACACTTCACTAAAGAAGATATTCAGGCAGCTAACAGATACATGAGAAAATGCTCTCGATCATTAGCCATTAGAGCAATGCAGATTAAAACCACGATGAGATTCCATCTCACTCCAACAAGGCTGGCATTAATCCAAAAAACACAAAATAATAAATGTTGGAGAGGCTGCGGAGAGATTGGAACTCTTATACACTGCTGGTAGGAATGTAAAATAGTACAACCACTTTGGAAATCTATCTGGCATTTTCTTAAATGTTAAAAATAGAACTACCATACAACCCAGAAATCCCACTCCTCGGAATATACCCTAGAGAAATAAGAGCCTTCACACAAACAGATATATGCACACCCATGTTTATTGCAGCACTGTTTACAATAGCAAAAAGCTGGAAGCAACCAAGGTGTCCATCAACAGATGAATGGTTAAATACATTATGGTATATTCACACGATGGAATACTACGCTTCGATGAAGAACAGTGACGAATCTGTGAAACATTTCATAACATGGAGGAACCTGGAAGGCATTATGCTGAGTGAAATTAGTGAGATGCAAAAGGACAAATACTGTATAAGACCACTATTATAAGTTCTTGAGAAATAGTATAAACTGAGAAGAACACATTCTTTTGTGGTTATGAGGGAGGGAGGGAGGGAGGGTGGGAGACGGTTATTCACTGATGAGTTAGTAGATAAGAACTACTTTAGGTGAAGGGAAGGACAATACTCAATACAGGGAAGGTCAGCTCAACTGGACTGGACTAAAAGCAAAGAAGTTTCTGGGATAAACTGAATGCTTTGAAGGTCAGCGGAGCAAGCGCGGGGGTTTGGGGACTATGGCTTAAGGGGACTTCTAAGTCACTTGGGATAATAAAGTCTATTATGAAAACATTCTGCATCCCACTTTGAACTGTGGCATCTGGGGTCTTAAATGCTAACAAGCGGCCATCTAAGATACATCAATTGGTCTCAACCCACCTGGATCAAAGGAGAGTGAAGAACACCAAGGTCACACTATAACTATGAGCCCGAGACAGAAAGGGCCACATGAACCAGAGACTTACATCATCCTGAGACCAGAAGAATTAGATGGTGCCCGGCCACAACCGATGACTGCCCTGACAGAGAGCACAACAGAGAACCCCTGAGGGAGCAGGAGAACAGTGGGATGCAGACCCCAAATTCTCATGAAAAGACCAGACTTAATGGTCTGACTGAGACTAGAAGAATCCCAGTGGTCGTGGTCCCCAAACCTTCTGTTGCCCTGGACAGGAATCATTCCCGAAGACTACCATCAGACCTGGAAGGGACTGAACAATGGGTTGGAGAGAGATGCTGATGAAGAGTGAGCTACTTGTATCCGGTGGACACTTGAGACTGTGTTGGCATCTCCTGTCTGGAGGGGAGTTGGGAGGGTAGAGACGGTAGAAACTGGCAAAACGGTCACGAAAGGAGAGACTGGAAGAAGGGAGCGGGCTTACTGATTGGGGGAGAGTAAGTGGGAGTATGTAGTAAGGTGTATATAAGCTTATATGTGATAGATTGACTTGATTTGTAAACTTTCACTTAAAGCACAATAAAAATTATTTTTTAAAAAAGTTCTAGTTAATTTCTAAAATATACACTCAGGCTTCATAAAAATAAAATGCATTCCAAGCCCAAGTGGCACAGTGGTTAAGCCGCTTCTCAAGAGAGAGATGTGGCAGTCTGCTTCCATAAAGATTCTACAGCCTCGGAAACCCTGTGGGCAGTTCTGTTCTCTTCTGTAGAGGCACTATGAGTCGGAATAGACTAGACAGCAATGGGTTTTTTAAGATTTATTTTAAGCTTTTTTGGTAATTGAGGTTTTGTTGTGACTTCAAATTGATTATAATTTACGGTAGTTTTTATACCAGGATACCTTTGTGCTAAAGGGTAAGTCACTGATGGTATAGAATCTTTAAATGATTTCTTAGGATAGTTCTGTTATTTTAGATCTGGATTAACTAATCCTTTGGTAGATGTTACAGTCTGATCTGATTGGTGGGTATTCAAATAAGAAAGTACCTTGTTCAATGACTGCTTTTAGCTAGGCCCATGTGACTTAAGCTTATGAGCGTTTCAAGCAAAGGGGGTGGGGGTATATCTAGTTTTTATTGGCATACCTCTCCCTGTAAGTTTTTGGTCTTTCTGGTAGTCACAAGTCACTACCATAGCTTTCTCCCTTGCTCTAATCTCTGTTTGGCAATGGGGCTACAATCTGGTAACTTCTTCCAGGAGCAATCCTTTTCTCTACTCTGGAAATGTTGTGCCTCATGAGTTATTCTCCTTCTTGCCCCTGATTGTTAATTTTAAGGCTTGGGATAAATGAAACTACTCACCCCTATGAAAAGAAATTGGAGTGACCAGTCTAACTTCCCTATTTGAGGGAGAGCCCACAGAACTGGAACTACTAGTTAGTGATGGACTTAGAACTAGAACACACATGTTCTGATTTCAAGATGACTTTCCTGTGGTGGTTGATAAAATGGAGAGGAATAAGGGTCAGTAAGAAAACCTATGAGTAAACCTTCAGTGCCTTATGGCTTTTTTTGATGTCAGAATTTAGAGCTTGACAGAATGGAAGTATTTGTCTAGTCCCAATGCCTTCCATTAAACATGAGGAAACTGAGGCATGGAGTGGCTCTGACTCAAAAATATATAACCAGTCAGTTACAACATTAGAATTTGAAACCCATATGTCTTGACTCTTGCTATAGTGCCAAACATATGTGAGTGTATCTCTGTGTTTGCCTCTAGGAGTTTATTTGCCTACAGGATACTTGATAGAATTGTTGCTGCCACATTATTATAAAATTGGTCCTGAAGAAATTTTTTTAATTCAGTATCTTAGTAATCTAGTGCAGCTATAACAGAAATACCACAAGTGGATGGCTTTAACAAAGAGAAATTTATTTTCTCACAGTCTAATAGGCTAGAAGTCCAAATTCAGGACATCGGCTCCAGGGGAAGGCTTTCTCTCTCTTTCGGCTCTGGAGGAAGGTCCTTGTCATCAATCTTCCCTTGGTCTGGGAGCATCTCAGCACAGGAGCCTCAGGTCCAAAGGACACGCTGTGCTCCCGGCACTGCTTTCTTGGTGATGTGAGGTCCCCATGTCACTCTGCTTTCTTCTCTCTTTTATATCTCAAAAAGAGATTGGCTTAAGGCACTATTCTAATCTTATAGATCTCATCAATGTAACTGCCACTAATCCATCTCATTACATCATAGTGATAGGTTTACAACACATTGGGAAATCACAAAATGGAGGACAACTAACAATAGTGGGAATCATAGCCTAACCAAGTTGACACATATTTTGGGGGGATACAATTCAATCCATGACATTCAATAAATATTTATTTTGAAGAGAATCAGAGCAGAAATGTAGGAAGATATTCAAGAATAAGAAAGCATAGTGGTAAATGATGTCATGAAGGAGTCTAAGGATTCTCCCCTCCGTTGCACCTGGTGGAGAGGAAGCATTGAGGCCCATCCCAGCATATATGGGACGCAGGGCAAAGAACAAATGGAGGCCCATATATCATATGTCACATTGTTTCATAACAAAAAAAAACCTGCAAAATATTAGTAAAACCATGGTTTTTATATGATTGAAAATCTGCAAAATACTAAAGTTGTCTGAATTTAATTACTCTTGCACATATCTGGATGTCCTGTTGATAGACTGGTGATGGTGTGATAAGTAACAAAATGAAGACATAGTTCATAAATTATTATCCATTCCATGAAATTTCTTTTTCTTGCCTTTACTTTGGCAAAACTACTAATGATATGCTATAAATGTAAAATACACAAGGATTCCGAAGACTTGGTACAAAAAAATGTAAAATATCTCATGATTAATTTATGCACTGATGATGTATTGAAATTATAACACTGGATATATCTGATTAAATCAAACATTAAAATTAATCTCACCTGTTTCATTTTACTTTTTTTAATGTCACTACTTATAGAAGATTTAAAATTGTGTTTGCGGCTTGCATTGTATTTCTATTGGACAGCACTGATCTAAGGATTAAAAAATAAAATGTATTTGAGGCATATAAAACTTGAATAACGCTCATGAAAACGTAAAGTAAATGTAAAATATCAAAAATTAAAACTTTTTCATGTTTTCACACTTTTTTTCTTCTAAAATATTTTAAAGTATCTATTAACATTAAAGACAAAAGAGAAATTATAATTAACATTTAAAGGCATGGGCGTGATTTTGGGGGGGCTTGCCAACTTTTTTATTTTTATTGTACTTCAGGTGAAGATTTACGGAGCAAACTCGTTTCTCATTAAATAATTAATACACATATTGTTTCTTGACACTGGTTGCCAACCCCACGACATGTCAACACTCTCTCCTTCTCAACCTTGGGCTCTTTATTACCAGCTTTCCTGTCCCCTCCTGCCTTCTCATCCTTGCCCCTGGGCTAGTGTGCCCATTTAGTCTCATTTTGTTTTATGGGCCTGTCTAATCTTTGGCTGAAGGGTGAACCTCGGGAGTGACTTCATTACTGAGCTATAAGGGTGTCCAGAGGCCATACTCTCAATGTTTCTTCAGCCTCTGTCAGATCAGTAAGTCTGGTCTTTTGTGTATGTGTGTGAGTGTGTGTGTGTGTGTGTGTGAATTAGAATTTTGTTCTACATTTTTCTCCAGCTCTGTTCAGGACCCTCTATTGTGATCTCTCAGAGCAGTCAGTGGTGGTAGCTGGGCACCATCTAGTTGTGCTGGACTCAGTCTAGCGGAGGCTGTGGTAGTTGTAGTCCATTAGTCCTTTGGACTAATCTTTCCTTTGTGTCTTTGATTTTCTTCATTCTTCCTTGCTCCAGATGGGGTGAGACTAGTGGAGTATCTTAGATGGCCACTCACAAGCTCATAAAACCCCAGACGCTACTTGCCAAGGTTGAATGTAGAACATTTTCTTTATAAGCTATGTTACACCAGTTGAGCTAGATGTTCCCCAAAACCATGGTCCCCACAGCCCTCAGCGCAGTAATTTGGTCCCTCAGGGAGTTCAGATGTATTTATGGAGCCTCCGTAACCTTGCCTTGGTCAAGTTGTGCTGGTTTCCCCAGTATTGTATACTGTCTTATCCTTTACCAAAGTTACCACTTACCTATTGCCTATTT
The DNA here is from genome assembly GCF_024166365.1 of Elephas maximus indicus. Classification (NCBI taxonomy): domain Eukaryota; kingdom Metazoa; phylum Chordata; class Mammalia; order Proboscidea; family Elephantidae; genus Elephas; species Elephas maximus. The sequence continues at coordinate 132,479,239 of NC_064846.1, forward strand.
AGTGTTTTTCCCTCCCCTCCTCGTAACCACCAAAGATGGTTTCTTTTTGTGTGTAAGTCTTTTCATGAGCTTTTATAGTAGTGGTCTCATACAATATTTGTCCTTTTGTGATTGACTTATTTCACTCAGCATAATGCCCTCCAGATTCATCAGTGTTGTGAGATGCTTCACAGATTCATCATTGTTCTTTATCGGTACATAGTATTCTGTTGTGTGTATGTACCATAGTTTATCCATTCACCTTTTTTGTTTAGTATTCTGTTGTGTGTATGTACCATAGTTTGTTTATCCATTCATCTGCTGAAGGGTATGTAGGTTGTTTCTATCTTTTTGCTATTGTGAACATTGCTGCAGTGAACATGGGTGTGCATATGTCTATTTATGTGATGGCTTTTATTTCTCTAGGATATATTCCTAGGAGTGGGATTGCTGGATCATATGGTATTTCTGTTTCTAGCACTGAAGAAATATTTTTGATAGTACAAGTCTGTGCCACTGTCTAACCAACAAAGAGCACAATGTTTTCAGTACCAATTAATAGTGTAATCCTTCAGTGGAAAGGAAACTAAATCAGTATGTATTGTTGTTAACTTCACTTTTGTTAAGTTTGGAAATTGTTTTTAATATAAACATTGAATATGAGGAGAAATGCTTTGTATAAGTTTTAATTTGATGAGTATTGGTACATATACAGTTTTTTCTCATATCATATAAATGAAGACTTGCTATATGTACTAGTTATTAAAAAGGAAACCAAAAGAACTGCAGAGCACAAATGAAACACACCAGGCAACTGAAGTCTGTAAAGTTACTGATGTATACACCAAGTGAGTTTTCTCTTCTGTAAAAGGGATAAAGTTTGGGTAGCTTCCACAGGAGACTTTGAGCATATGTCTGATATAGGTTTGAGACAGGGCAGCATCATGATTCAGAAAGCCTTGGGCTCTGGATCTGGAATTTTTAGATTTGCATCCTCATTGAACTAGTTACTAGCTCTGAGGCTACAGGCAAATTATTTAATTTCTCTGTGCCTCAGTTTCTTCATCTGATAAATGGGGATAAAGACATTAAGTATCTCATAGAGTAGATATGAGGATTAAATGAATGAATACATGTAAGGCTTAGAACAATGAGTGGCATGTAATGAGTATTCAGCACCTGCTAGCCATTACTAATAATTTAGTTGTTCTTGTTGGCAGACTGTGGTAAAGGCAGCATGTGAACCAGTAATTCCTTTATGCTTCTTTGATAAATGCAAGACTTTTGACCTGTGGAATCTTTTGACTACTTGTATGTAAATAGAAATATGTTCATCAGAATTAAACCAGTATTAATGAATTTTTTGTTGAGAAAGTATTTCCCTGCCCAGATGATTTGACTAAGCCAACTTAAACTCCTTGATCAATTTTCTGTATCACACAGTTAAACCATTTGTATTTTTTCCCATTTTTATATTTAGTTTCCTGAAAGCATTTTCATTGGGGTTAATTTTTTTTCTGTGTAAATCCTAAAACCAGGCATTTTTAAATATAAAATTTTATGAATTACGGCTTCTGAGGTGGGGCCAAGATGGCAGAGTAGTCAGATGCTTCCGGTGGTCCCTCTTACAACAAAGATCCAAAAAAACAAGTGAATCAATATATATACAAGCTAAAAGCCCTCAACATCAAAGGCCAAGTTAAGAAATCAGACTGAGTGGAAGGGGGAGGGAGAGACAGTTCAGAAGCAAAGAGGAATTCCCAGACCTGACTTGGTGGGAACCAGTGCCCCACAGGCCTGATCCCCTGGCACAACTGCAGCAGGGCTGGCGGTAGAATTCAGGGCGCGTTTTCAACTGCAGTTGAGAGTGAGCAGCACAGAGTCTACTCACACCTCCAGATATCAGCATAGAACAGCACTCTCGGCAAAAGATAAATACTCACGTCTAATTTACCATGTGGACCAAAAAGCACCCCTTTCGAAAGAACTCTCTCCCATTTATCTGATCCCTCTTCCCTCTGCCCCAGCCCCCGAGCCGGCTTCAGTGACGGTCGATTTCCCTGGGCCTGAGATAGGTCCTGCTGTGCACCCTGAGCCATTCTGCCGGCCTTGGAGAAGGAACAAATTAACAAATGGGGAAAAAATAATCTGCCGGCTCCCCTAAGCTGGGAAGCCAGGGCAAAAGCAGCTCCTTTGCCCAGGCACAGGAACAAGCGATCTATGGACTCTGAATGCCTTTCACCCCTGCGTGGACCTGTGTGGGCCCATTTCAGCAGCTTAGGCCCTCCTGGGCACAGTGCAACAGTGTGTGTGCCTGAGGTCTGACTTCAGCTGTTTCAGCTGTGTGGTAGAGAGTTGGGTTTTTGATGTTTGACACCACTTTGCCTATTAAGCAAGGTCCTCACCTACCCACATCAGGGACCTGAGGACTTGTAGCTGCACCCACACCACCTAGCCACCCATGATAGGGGTCCAAGGATAAGTGGTGCCTCCCAGTCCTTACAGCCAAAAGAATTGGGTGCCTATGGTCCAGCTGCAGAGCCCACCCACCTGTGCGCTTTATGGAACAGGGATGCACTGTCCTCACAGACACTTGGGGGACAGTTGTCACCCCCCCTACCTTGCTCAGAGTGTGACCCCCTACTACAGCTAGATGCCTGTGCCTACACCAATCACCCCTGCTCCTCTAAGACTGTAGAAGAAAGCCTACACCACACACTTGGTGACTGACTACCTGGACACCTGAGCTGAATCCATACAAGAAAAGTGAATGGACTTCTGGTCTCATACACTTGGTAACAGCTCTACCCATCTGGTGACAGGACGTTAGAGCTTCAAAGGCACTAATAAACTACTTCATTCGAGCAGCCTATTAGAGCATATCAAAACAAAACAAAGCAAGAAGCTAGGAACACAGTAAGCAAACATTAAATAAATAATTTATAGATGGCTCAGAGACAACAGTCAATATCAAGTCACATAAAGAAGCAGACCATGATCGCTTCAACACGCTCCCAAAACAAAGAATCGAGGAATCTTCTGGACAAAGAGATATTCCTGGAATTACCATCGGTAGAATAAAAAAGATTAATATACAGAACTTTTCAAGAGATCAGGAAGATCAGGCAAACGCAGAACAAGCCAAGGAACACACAGATAAAGCAGTGGAAGAAATTAAGAAGGTTATTCAAGAGCATACTGACAAATTTAATAGGCTGCAAGAATCCATAGACAGCAAACAGAAATTCAGAATATTAACAGTAAAAATTTCAGAATTAGAACTCTGGAGAAAGTCAGAGGAGCAGAATTGAGGATATGGAAGTCAGAATTAGTGAGATTGAAGGTAAAACACTTGGCAGCAATACATTTGAAGAAAAATCAGGTAAAAGAATTTTTTTTAATTATGGTTTCTACCATTGTAAGTTTTCTTTTGTAGCCATTATTTCTAATGAGTTTGGTTTTCCCAGATTAAATTTTGTATGTCTAAGTTCTTCCAGGGCTTGAATTTTTTTTTTTTTTTAGCTAAAATATTTTATCATGTATGTTTTCAGTCATTTTATGCTGTATTAAAAGTTTCAGTCAGGAATATTAATTATAAATTTGATGAAAATAGGTGGTTTGTACTTATTTTTTGGTTAAAGACTGAAGAGCAATAATGGAATAATATGTGAGTCCACAGCAGTGTTAAATGCCCTTGCTTGGCATTGGGGCTGTGTCAGAGTCCTTGTCAAGGGGGTTCTGTGAGTGGCAGGTTGGACATGGAACCCATAGAGTCAGTTTGTCTTATCTTCCCCGTATCTCCCACCTCCCTCCACCATAGGCACATGAGAAAAGAGATTAGTCCCTAACTAGCTGGGTGGTTTTAGAGAATGAGTTTAACTAGTCTAAGATTCATCCATCCAGACCATACATACATATGTGTTTCTGTTACGTGCTTTAGTGGTTTCTTTATGGTTTATAGTATACATTTTTGACCTATCACAGCCTGCTTTTAAATGATATTATATATCATGTAGTATAACAACCTTGTGCTAGTGTACCTCGATTTCTCCCCTCCCAACTATTATGCTATTGTTGTGATACATTTTACTTGTCTGTATGTTATAAGACCCATAATGCATTGCAATTTTTTATTTAAATTGTAAATTATCTTTTAAATAGCTTTAAATAATGAGAAACAAATCCTTTATTTACCCATGTAGTTACCGTTCCTGTTCTGCATTACTTTGTGTAGATCCATATTTCCTTCTGCCTGAAGAACTTCCTTTATTATTTCTTGTAGTGTGAGTCTGTTGGTGATAAATTCTTTCAACTTTTATATGTTTGACAAATCTTTATTTTGTCTTCATTATTGAAAGATATTTTTGCTGGGTATAGAAGTCTATGTTGACAGGGTTTTTTTGTTTGTTTTTCAGTGCTTTAAAGCTTTTACTCCACTGTTTTATCTTGCATTGTTTCCAGCAAGAAGTCTGAAGTCATCCTTATCTTTGTTCTTCTGTAGTAAAATGTCTTTTTCCTCTGGCTGGGTTTAAGATTTTTCTCTTTATTACTGGTTTTGAGCAATTTAATTATGACATGTCTTGGTGTAGTTTTCTTCTTTTGTGTGTGTGTGTGTTTGGCTTTGCTGAGCTTCTTGAATCTGTAGCTTGTTTTCATCAACTTTGGAAAATGTTTGGACACTATTATTGCTTCCCTTGTGGGGCAGTCTAATTATTTGAATATTAAGTTGTTGAAACTGACCAACAGATCTCTGATGCTCTTTTCATTTTCTTTTATTCTTTCTGCTCTGTGTTTCATTTTGAATAGTTTGCATTGTTGTGCCTTCAAGTTCACAAACCTTTTCTTCTACAATGTCTGTTATCCTCTGCTATTATTCTCACCCATTGTGTTTTTCATCTCAGACATTGCAAGTTTCATCTCTACAAATTTGATTTTGAACTTTTTTTGTATATCCTTACCTTTCCTTAATTTTTTGAACTTATGGAATACAGTCATAATAACTCTCCCAATTAACATCTGTGTCAGTGCTAGGTTGATTTACATCGATTATTCTCTTCATTATGGAATGTGTTTCCTTGCCTGGTAATGATTTATTGGATGTTAGACATTGTGAATTTTACCATTTTGAGTCCTCACTACATTCGTATTCCTATAAATCTTCTTGAGATTTTTTTAAATGGTATACAGTTATTTGGAAAGTTTGATCTTTTCAGATCTTGCTTTTTTGAGTTTTAAGACAAGTCTGGAGCAGTGCTCATTCTAGGGGCTAGTTATACCCTACTGCTGAGGTAAGACTTTCCTCACTAACCCATTGCCGTCGAGTTGATTCCGACTCATAGCGACCCTATAGGACAGAGTAGAACTGCCCCATAGAGTTTCCAAGGAGCGCCTGGTGGATTTGAACTGCCGACCTTTTGGTTGGCAGCTGTAGTACTTAACCACTACACCACCAGGGTGTCCTTTCCTCATTACTCTACTGTATTTCCTGAGCATTATGAGTTTTTCCATTCTGGGCGATAGGAACAGATACTATTCCCTGCCTTGTGTGAGTTCCAGACAATGTTTCCTTTAACCTTTTGTGTCATTTCTTTGTGTTTATATGTCAGAAATTTAGATTTTAAGTTCAGGTAGTTATGAATAGTTTTTTTTTTTTTACCTATAGTTTTGATCCTACATAAATGTCTAGTGGGATATTTGAAAATCATGTGGGACATGAAACTGTTTCATGAATCGCATGATATCTAGTATCCTTGGTTCACACTGTCAGTAGTTACCTCTCTGTCACTCAGATACCAGAAACTCTCTTGCAACTTTTCAGACTGTCTCCTGGGGGTGTGGTTGTTGTTAGTTGCCATCAAGTCGATTCTGACTTGTAGTGACCCCGTGTGTGCAGAGCAGAACTGCTTCATAGGGTTTTCAAGGCTGTGACCTTTCAGAAGCAGATCCCCAGGCTTTACTTCCAAGGTGCCTCTGGATGGGTTTGAACAGCAAACCTTTTGGCTAGTAGTTGAGTGCTTAACCATTTGTGCCACCCAAGGATCCTCTCCTAGGGGATAGTCCTATAAATATATACCAAAGCCATATTGGCTTTGCTAACATTAATTGTGGCAGATTAATGCCATATATTAAGCAGTGTCTGGATTTTGTTTATGTATTTTTACTGTGTATAGTGGGTTATAAGCCACAGCATAAGACCATTTGATAATGGGGGAATTAATTGAACAAATTGTATTTTCCTAATAAATAGTATGGGAAAATAATATTTTCAGTTGTTCATAAGAGGTGAAATTTCAAGAGGTGTTCGAATGATGACAGGTAATTTGGCAAAACAAACTGAGGAACAGTGTTTCCTAAATGGAATGTTGTGGGAAATAAGATGAATGGACAAGTGTTTGTTGGGTAGATTTGCTGGTATAGAATGGAAAAGACTAAGTGAAGAAGTTGGAGAGCTGCTTTGGGAATGTTGGGAAAAGAAACCTTGGATTTGTAGGAAACTAGATTCTAATGGATGGAAGGTGATGGCTCTTCTGGATTTCAGGAGTAGGGATATTATAATTAAAGCAACAAGTAAAGATAATTGTCTTGGTTATATTCATCAGGGTTAATTGTAAGTCACTAGGTCTGGTACCACCACACATCTGTCAGTTTGTCATACTGTGGTGGCTTACATGTTGCTCTGATACTGGAAGCTATGCCACCCATATTTCAAATACCAGCAGCATCACCCTTGGTGGACAAGTTTCAGCCAAGCTTCCAGACTAAGACAAACTAGGAAGAAGGACCTGGCAGTCTACTGAAAAAATTGGCCAGTGAAAACCTTATGAATAGCAGCAGAACATTGTCTGATATAGTGCAGGAAGATGAGCCCCTCAGGTTGGAAGGCACTCAAAATTTGACTGGGGAAGAGCTGCCCCCTCAAAGTGAAGTCTACCTTAATGATGCGGAAGGAGTCAAGCTTTCGAGGACCTACATCTGCTGATGTGGCATGACTCAAAATGAGAGAAACAGCTACCAACATCCATTAATAATTAGAACGTGGAGTGTATGACGTATGAATCTAGGAAAATCGGAAGTCATCGAAAATGAGATGGAATGCATAAACATTGATAATCCTAGTCATTAGTGAGTTGAAATGGACTGGTATTGGCCATTTTGAATCAGACAATCATATATGGTCTACTATGCTGGGAATGACAACATGAAGAGGAATGGTGTCATGTTCATTGTCAAAAAGAACATTTCAAGATCTATCCTGAAGCATAACGCTGTCAGTGATTGGATAATATCCTTATTCCCACAACGAAGGCCAGTTAATATGACTATTATTCAAATTTACGTACCACCACTAAAGCCAAAGATGAAGAAATTGAAGATTTTTACCAACTTTTGCAGTCTGAAATTAATAAAACATGCAATCAAGATGCATTGATAATTACTGGCAATTAGAATACAAAAGTTGGAAGCAAAGAGGGATTGGAAGTTGGAAATATGGTGTTGATAATAGAAGCAATACCAGAGATGGCATGATAGAATTTTTCAAGACCAACAACTTCTTCATTGCAAATACCTTTTTTCAACAACATAAACAGCGACTATACACGTGACCTTGCCTGATAGAATACGGGATTCAAATCTACTATATCAACAGTTGGAACAATGACAGGACCAACTGTGGAGCAGACCATAATTGCTCATATGCAAGTTGAAGAAAATTAGAACAAGTACATGAAAGTTAAAGTATGACCTTGAGTATATCCCCCCTGAATTTAGAGACCATCTCAAGAATAGATTTGATGTATTAAACACTAATAACCGAAGACTGTACAAGTTGTGGAATGATACTAGGGACACTGTACATGAAGAAAGCAAGAGGTAATTGAAAGGACAGGAAAGAAAGGACCAAAATGGATGTGAGAAGAGACTCTGAAACTTGCTCTTGAACCTAGAATAGCGAAAGGGAAAGGAAAAAATGATTAAGTCAAAGAGCCGAACAGAGGATTTCAAAGGGGAGCTGGAAAAAAACAAAGTATTGTAACGACATGTACAAATCAAATATGTGGAAATAGGAAATCAAAAGAGAGGAACACACTCAGCATTTCTAAAGCTGAAAGAACTGAGGAAAATATTTAAGCCTCAAGTTACAATATTGAAGAATTCTACGGGGAAAATATTAAATAATGCAGGAAGCATCAAAAAAAGATGGAAGAAATACACAGAGTCACTATGCCAAAAAGAATCGGTTGACGTTCAACCATTTCAGGAGGTAGCATGTGATCAAGAACCGATGGTACTGAAGGAAGAGGTCTAAGCTGTATTGAAAAGCATTGGCAAAAAACAAGACTTCAGGAATGGACAGAATACCAACTGAGATGTTTCAACGAAGTGGCACAGCGCTGCAAGCACTCACTCGTGTATGCCAAGAAATTTGGGAACAGCTACCTGGCCAACCGACTAGAAGAGATTCATATTTGTAGCCACTGCAAAGAAAGGTGATCCAACAGAATTCAGGAATTATTGAACAATATAAAAAAAAAAGTTTTTTTTTAATCATTAATATCACATACAAGTAAAATTTTGCTAAGGATCATTCAAAACATAAAGACTAAAACGATAAAGATCGTGGAAGAAAAAATAGGGACAACCTTAGGAGCCCTAATACAAGGCATAAACAGAATACAAAACATTACCAAAAATGACGAAGAGAAACCAGATAACTAGGAGCTCCTAAAAATCAAACATCTATGCTCATCTAAAGACTTCACCAAAAGAGTAAAAAGACCACCTACAGACTGGGAAAGAATTTTCAGCTATGACATCTCCGACCAGCGCCTGATCTCTAAAATCTATATGATTCTGTCAAAACTCAGCCACAAAAAGACAAACAACCCAATCAAGAAGTGGGCAAAGGATATGAACACACACTTCACTAAAGAAGATATTCAGGCAGCTAACAGATACATGAGAAAATGCTCTCGATCATTAGCCATTAGAGAAATGCAAATTAAAACCACGATGAGATTCCATCTCACTCCAACAAGGCTGGCATTAATCCAAAAAACACAATATAATAAATGTTGGAGAGGCTGCGGAGAGATTGGAACTCTTATACACTGCTGGTGGGAATGTAAAATGGTACAACCACTTTGGAAATCTATCTGGCGTTATCTTAAACAGTTAGAAATAGAACTACCATACAACCCAGAAATCCCACTCCTCGGAATATACCCTAGAGAAATAAGAGCCTTCACACAAACAGATATATGCACACCCATGTTTATTGCAGCACTGTTTACAATAGCAAAAAGCTGGAAGCAACCAAGGTGTCCATCAACGGATGAATGGTTAAATAAATTGTGGTATATTCACACAATGGAATACTACGCCTCGATGAAGAACAGTGAGGAATCTGTGAAACATTTCATAACATGGAGGAACCTGGAAGGCATTATGCTGAGCGAAATTAGTCAGAGGCAAAAGGACAAATATTGTATAAGACCACTATTATGAGATCTTGAGAAAGAGTATAAACTGAAAAGAACACATGCTTTTGTGGTTACGAGGGGGGGAGGGAGGGAGGGTGGGAGAGGGTTTTTTACTGATTAATTAGTAGATAAGAACTACTTTAGGTGAAGGGAAGAACAATACTCAATACACAGAAGGTCAGCTCAAATGGACTGGACCAAAAGCAAAGAAGTTTCCAGGATAAACTGAATGCTTCAAAGGTCAGCGGAGCAAGGGCGGGGGTTTGGGGACCATGGTTTAAGGGGACTTCTGAGTCAATTGGCAAAATAATTCTATTATGAAAACATCCTGCATCCCACTTTGAAATGTGGTGTCTGGGGTCTTAAATGCTAACAAGCGGCCATCTAAGATGCATCAATTGGTCTCAACCCACCTGGATCAAAGGAGAATGAAGAACACCAAGGTCACACGACAACTATGAGCCCAAGAGACAGAAAGGGCCACGTGAACCAGAGACTTACATCATCTTGAGACCAGAAGAACTAGATGGTGTCCAGCCACAACTGATGACTGCCCTGACAGGGAGCACAACAGAGAACCCCTGAGGGAGCAGGAGATCAGTGGGATGCAGACCCCAAATTCTCATAAAAAGACCAGACTTAATGGTCTGTCTGAGACTAGAGGAATCCCGGTGGTCATAGTCCCCAAACCTTCTGTTGGCCCAGGACAGGAACCATTCCCGAAGACAACTCATCAGACCTGGAAGGGACTGGACAATGGGCTGGAGAGAGATGTTGATGAAGAGTGAGCTACTTGTATCAGGTGGACACTTGAAACTGTGTTGGCATCTCCTGTCTGGAGGGGAGATGGGAGGGTAGAGAGGGTTAGAAACTGGCAAAATTGTTACGAAAGGAGAGACCGGAAGGGCTGACTCATTAGGAGGAGAGTAAGTGGGAGTATGGAGTAAGGTGTATATAAGCTTATACGTGACAGACTGACTTGTTTTGTAAACATTCACTTAAAGCTCGATAAAAATTATTAAAAAAAAAAAAAGTGGTTGCAGCAGTACATTGACTGGGAACTGCCACAAATACCAGCTGGACTCAGAACAGGACATGAAACAAGGGATATCATTGCTGATGTCAGATGGATCATGACTGAAAGCAGGGACTACCAGAAAGATGTTTACTTGTGTTTTATTGACTATGTAAAGGCATTTGATTCTGTGGATCATAACGAATTATGGATAACATTGCCAAGAATAGAAATTCCAGAACACTTAATAGTGTGCATGAAGAACCTGTACTTAGACCAAGAAGCAGTCATTCGAACAGAACAAGGGGATACTGCATGGTTTAAAGTCAAGAAAGATGTGCGTCAGGGTTGTATCTTTTCACCATACTTATTCAGTCTGTATGCTGAGCAAATAACCCGAGATGCTGGACTATATGAAGAATGCCACATCAGGATTGGAGAAACACTCATTAACAACTTGCATTATGCAGATGACATAACTTGCTTGCTGAATGTGAGGAGGACTTGAAGCACTTACTGATGAAGATCAGTATGGATTACACCTTAACATAAAGGAAAAAAGTCCTCACAACTGGACCAATAAGCAATATCATGATAAATGGAGAAAATATTGACGTCAAGGATTTCATTTTACTTGTATTCACAATTAATACCCATGGAGGCGCCAGTCAAGAAATCAAAGGGCACGTTGCATTAGGTAAATCTGCTACAAATGACCTCTTTAAAGTGTTAAAAAGTATAGATGCCACTTTAAGGACTAAGGTGTACCTGATCAAGCCATGGTGTTTTCAGTTGCCTCATATGCATGTGAAAGCTGGATGGTAAATAAGAAAGACCAAAGAAGAATTGATGCCTTCAAATTATGGTGTTGGAGAAGAATATTGAGTATACCACGGACTGCCAGAAGAAGGAACAAATCTGTCTTGGAAGAAGTACAGCCAGAGTGCTCATCAGAAGCAAGGATAGCGAGACTTCATCTCACATACTTTGGACATGTTATCAGGAGGGACCAGTTCCTGCAGGACATCATGCTTGGCAAAGCAGAGGGTCAGCGAAAAAGAGGAAGACCCTCACGGAGATGTAATGACACAGTGGCTGCAACAATAGCCTCAAGCATAACAGCAGTTGTGAGGGTGGTGCAGGACCGGGCAGTGTTTCATTCTGTTGTACGTAGGGTCACTATGAGTTGGAGCTGACTTGACGACACCTAATGGCAATGACAACAACAGGTCTAGTGATCGAGTTGTCAGAGAAAAAACAGAGGTATGCACTTGTTCATTTGTTCATGCATTCATTCAACAAATATTTATTGAGTATGATGGCTGCTCAAGGCCCTGTGTGGGAATGCAGTCCCAGCTGCAAGGGTAAGATAAAATGTATGCATATATAAATACACAGAGTTCATTTTTCCATATACAAATGAGAAGTTCACTTTCACATGAGGACATGATGAAAGCCATCCTTGCTGCTGATGTGCCATTTGAACTGTACCTGAAGTTTGATTAATGTTTGAGACAGAAGATAGTTAGGAGTCTAAGTAGGGGGTGATTGTGGAGCATGGTGTTTGGGGCTGTACGTGAAGGGAGACATTCCAGTAAGCAAAGGCTTAGAGTTGGGAAAGCATGGGGCTTGTATGGTGAACAAGCAAATAATTGTGGTTGGCTGATAAGAAGCTGGGAAGTTAGGTTGAGATTCATTTTGTCATTTAATTGCTATTTTATCTTCAGTTGCAATACTTATACTGAAGTGCATCCACACACACACACACACAAAATCTTTAAAATATAAACAACCATTTTATACCGTACATTTTTAAAATGTTTGTGGGGGACAGGTGGGGGCACATTTCAATATGAGTTTTATAATAAATAAGAAATAGAAAGGTATTGTTTTCATGTTTGTTTTGGGGAGTCATAGTTAACTGAGTTTTTTTTTTAGTAGTTAAGTAACATGGAACTTTATTTCCTTTTTCGATTAGATTTATAGATTTAGAAGACAAAACTACAGGTGGTAGTATGGTTTGTGTTTTTGTAGCTTTTAGTGAAGGTAGAAGTTTAATAAGAGAATATAATCTCTACTTGTTTTGTAGATAAAATAAATATTTCATATTCACTCATGCTAATGTATGACTCTGAATTTTTTCTTACGTATTTTTCCTCCATGCTTTCTGTGCTTTGTGCCCAAAGATTTTTCCAATTATACCTTCCTTTTAAATACATTTCAAAAAATCATGCTCAAGAATCATTGGCCTCATCTGAGTTGTCCTATGTTGTAGATTCACATGCAATTATAAGAAATAATACAAAGAGATTCCCTGTACCCTTTACCAAGTTCTCCCCAATGGTAACATACCCTATCCTACTTTTGTCTGTTTTTAAGGAATTGCTTCCATTCACTGGTGGTATAACATAAAAGCTTATTTTCCAGTGAAAGTTGTTGTAATTGCAGTATGTTATTTTTGTCATTATACACTAACATAAAAAAAAAACCCAGTGCCATCGAGTCGATTCCGACTCATAGCGACCCTATCAGGACAGAGTAGAACTGCCCCACAGAGTTTCCAAGGAGCTCCTGGCGGATTCAAACTGCCGACCCTTTGGTTAGCAGCCGTAGCACTAGTCAGTCCTATAGATTCTGATCAAGAGTTTAGTTTAGGCTGTGAGTGCCCAGCTTCTCTTAGCAGTAGGGAGGTAACTGATCTACAGGGTTCCCCTCCACAAATTTCTCCTAGAGTAGCTGCCCCTAAACTGCTTCTGTTGTCAGTGATTGTTACCAGCCAGCACAGGAAGAGAGGGTCATTTCCCAGAACCAAGTAAGGAGAGGAGATCTGGACTGGGAAGAAAGTCAGTGCCAAAGGCCAGCTCCCTCAAATGCCTAATATCAGCCCAGGACCCAGGGCTATTTCATTTACTAAGTTAGTTCAGTTTGGTAATGGCTGTGCTTCAGCAGCCAGACCCCAGCTACTAGAGAGACTGGGATCTATACAACCTTGGTGCGATGGTTAATGTTATGTGTCAACTTGGCTAGGCCATGATTCTCGGTGGTTTAGCAGATATTATGTAATCATCCTCCATTTTGTGATCTGCTGTGAGCAGCCAGTCAGCTGAAAGGGCAGTTTTCTTGGGGGTGTGGCCTGCATCCAATATATGGATGTTCTGGCAAAGCTTGCTTGGTATTAGCTATGTGAACTTCATCATGTTACTTAAACTTCCTGAGCCTTCGTTTCCACTTTTGAATAATGAACTTGTTAATACTTTTTTCCAAGTATTGATGCATGTATGCCTCTTAGCATAGTGCTGCCTGCATTGAGGTGCTTAGTAAATGTTATCTCTTATTATTGTTACTGTTATTTGCCCTTGCATATCTACCGGTGATTTCTGTTTTAGTCAAGTTGGCTTTTACGTTCCCACCTCTCTCTTCAGCGAACCCAAAGCGCTTTTCCTCACCTCATACTATTAGCATTATTTTCAACATTCTCCACTTTTAAAAAGAAATTTTATTATTTAAATTAATTTGCAGTAAGATTGTGTTTTGTGCATGTTTCTGTGAATTTTAACACTATATAGATTGTTTCACCAATACTGCAATCAGGATACAGAACTGTTCCATCGCTCCAGAAAACCCCCTCATGTTCTCCCTTTGCGTTCACACTCTCTCCCCACCTCTAATCCTTGGCAACCACTGATCTAGTCTCTGTCACTGTAATTTTACTGTTTCCAGAATGCAGTATATATGGAATCATACAGCATGTAACCTTTCGAGACTGGCTTCTGTTGTTCAACATAATGCCTTTGAGATTGATCCAAGTTGCTATGTGCAATCCCTTTTTATTGCTGAATAATATTCCAGTGTATGAATGTATCACAGTGTGTTTATCTGTTCATCCATTGGAAGAAATTTGTGTGGCTTCCAGGTTTTGGTAATTATAAATAGCGCCACCGTAAACACTCATTCATGTATAGGTTTTTTTGTTCAACCATACATTTTATTTCTATATGATAAATATCTATAGAAGTAGGTGGGAGTGCTGGTCATATGGTAAGTGTATAACTTTATAAGGAACTTCTGGAGTGGCTGTAATATTTTGCATTTCCGTCAGCAATGTATGAGAGTTCCAGTTGTCCTACATCCTTACCAGCACTTAAAATTGACAGTATTTTTTGAAAGACATTCTAATAGTGTGTAATGTTATCTCATTGTGATTCTTTAAATTTTTATTTCCCTCGTGGCTAATGATGTTGAACATCATTTCATGTGCTTATATGCCATCCATATATTCTTTTTGTTAACTGTGGAATACTATGTAAGGCTCTTAAATTGACTAAATCTTAATGTCCTTGCCTGTAAAATGGGAATAATAGTGTCTTTCTTCTAGAACTGTTGAGAAAATTACAGGAGACATTTTGAAACGCACCTAGTAGAGTGCTTGGCAAATAGTGTCCAATAAATGATAGCACTGCTGCTGTTGTCATCATCAGGGCATGCACAGAATGAAAGACCTTTTTTGGAGCCCTCAAGTAAATGGAGAGATGACAAACGTAGGAGGGATACAATGCATTGAAAATGATAGTAATTGCGAACTTCCAGCTAACATGGCGCCATAGACAGAAACACCACACCATCCCTCCACAGCAAAGACCCAGAAAACTAAGTAAAACGCAGACAAATGTCATTCCTGGGACCTGAAGAGCCAAATGAAGAGATAGAGAACCCAGCCAAGCACCGGATGGAATAGGAAACTGACAGAGGACAGATAGTGAGGAGAGGTATGTGTGGAAGGCCCTATCAGCTAATGCAGCATGGATCCACCATCTTGGACTCCATTTGGGGATCAGCAGACAGGGAGCCTGGGAAAGCAGCTTCATGGAACTCATGGCAGGAGACAGAGCACCAAGTAACCAGCGATACATGCCTTCCCACCCCCCGTTCTCTCCCCACTGCTCTACCTCCGAGCTTCCTGACTGGCTGCAGTGGCTTGGCCAGCCAGGAAGTGCAGCAACTCTGCCACTTGGATTCACCCCACCCACGTTGGAGATCAACAGACAGGGAGTTACGAGAAAGCAGCTTCACGAAGTTTCCAGCAGGAGACAAACCACCCGCACAGGCATGGCCTACTGGAACCTGCCGAGCACTGATTCCTGGGTCACCCTGTCGGCCCTAGCATGTGCCACAAACAAACCATCCGAGCCCCTCCCCTTCAGCTGGACTTGCCCTGCTGCACCATAGCTGAATGACTGGCCCTGCCCATTGGACAAGGAGGTGAACAAGTATCGTGACTACAGACAAGCAAACAACAAAGAACGCACCTCCCGCCTGCTCAGACTAACCAAATAAAACAAAAAAGCAGGACAAAACAAACAAATCCACAATCAAGAAATGAAGAAAATAACTAGTGAATGGCCTGAAGACAGCAAACAATATCAAAACATATATATATAAAAAAAAGGACAAGATGGGTTCACTAGGCATCCAAAATAAAACACCAGTTGACTTTCCAGTAGAAGAAAAGGCATTAGAACTACCTGACAGGGAATTCAAATCTCTAATATTCAGAGCAATCCAAGAGTTGAAGCAAAATGCAGACAAAATCAGGAAAAAAATAGACAAATTTTTGGAAAAGGCAGACAAATTCTTAGAAAATACAGACAAAAAAAATGGAACAATTCTGGAAAGTAATACAGGAACAAAATGCCAAAATAAATTCACCACTAGAAATCATTCAAAAACAACAATTAAAAATCCAAAAGATAAACACAAGTTTTCAGAAATGGACAGTGTCATAGAAGGGCTGAGGAGCCGGTTTGAAATGATGGAAGACAGAATCAGCAAAATTGAAGACAGACACTTGGATACAACTCTGTTTGAGGAAAAATGAGAAAAAAGAATTTAAAAAACCCTGAGAATTATGTGGGGTACAATCAAAAGCAAAAATTTATGAGTGATCAGAGTTCCAGAACAGGGAGAGAAAATGGAAAACACAGAGAGGATCATTGAAGAATTGCTGACAGACAACTTCCCTAATATCACGAATGATGAAAAGCTGACCATCCAAGAAGCTCAAAAGAAAAACACCAAGGCATATCATAATCACACTGGCTAAAACCAAAGACAAAGAAAAAATCCTGCGAGTGGCTCAAGAAAAACAAAAAGTCACGTACAGAGGAGAAACAATAAGACGTAGCTCTGATTATTCAGCAGAAATCATGCAGGCAAGAAGGCAGTGGGATGACATATATTAACCTTGAAAGAAAAAAAAAATTGACAACCCAGAATAATATATCCTGCAAAACTTTTGTTCAGGTATGATGGTGAAATTAGGACATTTCCGGATAAACAGAAATTAAGGGAATATGTAAAAACCAAACCAAACTTACCAGAATTATTAAAGGGAGTCCTTCGGTCTGAGAACAAACCACATCAGACCACAGCCTGAATCTAGGATGCAAGATTGTACCAGCCGGATAACAACCTAGGAAATGAAGTCTCAAGGACTATCCAAAACCAAAACAATTGCAACAGGGAACCAGAGAGGTTAATCTGTAAATGACAACAACGTCAGAACAATAACAGAGGGAATAAACTGTATAGATATACAACTTTCTAATGGAGAGGAATGCAAGGCAATACCAAGTAATAACAGACTAGTTAAAACCTAGGAAGATAAGGGTAAATTTCAAGGTAACCACAAAGAAAGTTAACAAACCTACTCATCAAAATAAAGAAGAAAAACAAAGTCTCAACACAGAAGAAATGAAAAAGGAATCCACAAACAAAAGGAACTCAACAGGAGAGTAAGAGGAACAAAGGAAACATTAGCACCACAAAAAAAAAAAGCACTACAAAATGATAGCAATAGACTAAACAATAAAGAACAACGATGAATCTGAGAAGCATCTCATAACATGGATGCATCTGGAGGACATTATGCTGACTGTAATAAGTTAATCACAAAAGGACAAATATTGCATGAGACCACTACTGTAAAAAAAAAAAATTACTGTAAAAACTCATGAAAAGGTTTACATACAAAAAGAAACAATATTTGATGGTTATGAGGGAGGGGAGGGGTAGGGATGGAGAAGCACTTAATAGACAAGACAGTAGACAATGCTGGGGAAGCCAGCACAACCTGTACAAGGCAAGGCCACGGTAGTTCCATAGACACATCCAAACTCCCTGAGGGACTGAATTGCTGGGCTGAACGCTGTGGGGACTATGGTCTCAGGGAACATCTAGCTCAATTGGCCTAACAGAGTATATAAAGAAAATGTTCTACATTCTACTTTGGTGAGTAGTGTCTGTGGTCTTAAAAGTCTGTGAGTGGCCATCTAGGATACTCCACTGTTCTCAAGCCTTCGGGAGCAAGGAACAATGAAGAAAACTAAAGACACAGGGAAAGATTAGTCCAAAGGACTAATGGACCACATCTACCACGGCCTCCACCAGATTGAGTCCAGTACAACTAGATGGTGCCCGGCTACCACCACTGACTGCTCTGACAGGGATCAAAATACAGGGTCCCAGAAAGAGCTGGAGAAAAACGTAGAACAAAATTCTAACTCAAAAAGAAAGACCAGACTTGCTGGCCTGACAGAGACTGGAGAAACCCTGAGAGGATGGCCCCAGACACCCTTTCAGCTCAGTAACGAGGCCACTCCTGAGGTTCACCCTTCAGCCAAAGATTGTGCAGGCCCATGGAACAAAGCAAGACTGGAGGGGTGTACCAGCCCTGGGGCGGGGACTGGAAGGCAGGAGGGAACGGGAAAGCTGGTAATAGGGAACCCAGGGTTGGGAAGGGGGAGTGTTGACATGTTGTGGGGTTGTTAACCAGTGTCATGATGAGAAACTAGTTTGTTCTATAAACCTTCATCTGAAGTTCAATAAAAAAAAAATGATAGTCATCGCAATGGTAGCAGCAGAGCTGAGGCTGGAGGCTTGTGGGACAGAGGCTTACAGCCTTTACCTAAGCTATAGAGAGCCGGGGCATAGGTCTTTGCTCTAAGGCCACCTTCTTAATGAGGCCTATCCTAACTATCCTATGTAATACTAAAACCTGCCCCACCCCCACCTAAGCACTTAGAATTTCTTTTGCACTGTTCTATTTTTTTCTTATAGATTTATCCCCTTTTAATATGCTTTAAAATTCATTTACTTATTATGTTTATTGTTTATATATTTCCCCATGCTTCTAGCGCACAGTAGTAATATATTTAAATACAGAACTCAGCTGCTAACCAAAAGGTCAGCAATTCGAATCCACCAGCCACTCCTTGGAAACCCTGTGGAGCAGTTTTACCTTGTCCTAGAGTCACTGAGTCAGAATCGACTTGACGGCTGTTATCTTGTTTTGTAGGGGGCAGTGGTAGTTCAGTGGTAGAATTCTCACCTTTTTTTTTTTTATGTGGGAGACCCGTGTTCAGTTCACAGTCAGTACCTCAAGCACAGCCAATGAACTTCCACCTGTCTGTCAGTAGAAGCTTGTGTGTTGCTGTGATGCTGAGCAGATTTCAGTGGGGCTTCCAGACTAAGATAGACTAGGAAGAAAGGCCTGGTGATCTACTTCCAAAAATCAGCCAGTGAAAACCCTATAGATCACAACAATCCTATCCTGTTGTGCATGGGGGTTGCCTTGAGTCAGGCGCAGTCTCAATGGCAGGTAACAGCACCAACAATCTTATTTTGTACTTTGTCCTGTTTGTTCTTGTTTCATTTTTTCTCTTGTATGATTATTTTTTTATCACTCCATTCCCTCTCCCACTTAGCTTGGAATTTAGATACTGTGTTTCAGTTCTTTTTAGTGTTACCCTTAAATAGCAACATGTGTTCTGCACTTATCAAAGTGTGACATTACTAAGTCTTATTACCCTTATCTCAAATGATGAAAGGAACTTAGAACATTTTAACTTTATCCCTTCCTGATTTATATGTGTTATTGTTTGTCATACATTTTAATTCTAATCCCACAAGACATTATTGTTATTGTTTTACATGGTCAAAGTTTATTTAGATTTATCCATGTGTTTATATCTTATTTTGCTCTTTATTCTTTGTGGCATCTCTGACCATCTGTCTATCTGGGAAAATTTTCTTTCTGTCTGAAGTGTCCTTCAGAAATTCACTTAGTGTGGCTTGACTATGACCCACTTCCACCCTAGGCATAGCCTTTCAAAAGAAATCAGTGGGGATTGGTTTATTGGGTGTACTCTAGATCTTCTCCTCACTCACTCATTCCTTTGAGCCCCTATATTTCCTATGAGGCAGCTGCTTCACCCCCCCCCCTAAAAAAAACCCCATTGCTGTCAAGTCAGTCGCAACTCCTAGCAACCCCATATGTTACAGAGTAGAACTGCTCCATGCGGTTTTCTTGGGTATAATCTTTATGAAAGCAGATTGCCAGGACTTTCTTCTATGGTGCTGCTGGGTAGATTTGAACCACCAGCCTTTAGTTTGGTAGACAAACGCAAAACCCTTTGCACCATCAGGAACCTTTAGCTGCTTTCCAGTGGTGAAGAATTGCCCTTTAGGCCAAAGCAGCTTTAGGTGGCTATGTGGGTCCCTTTTTTCTCCTAGGTCTTCAATTGGCAAAGTTTAAGTACCTTGCAAGCTGTTTGATGTTTTAAAAAAGATTTTCCATGTGTGTATTTGTGTGTGTGTGCACACACATGCACATGCTTATATGTATCAAGCTTCTTTTTTATTTCAGTAGGAAGGTTGATCTAGATTACCTGATTCACTATTATTGGATGCAGAACTCTTCCTGGCTCTTTCTTGTTGCTTACCGTTGATAGTGAATTGATACACCTGTAGTACGGGAGATGTTTGACATTTTTTAGGGGAGAAGCAATAAAGAGATACTTATCTTCCCACTCCCAAACCCAGCCAGAAGTGGGCAGGATAGGGAGAAAGCATGCATTTATTACGTTCTTTTCCTTGCTCTCTCCTAGTGCTTTCATAATGTAGAGATTTGTAGGCCTGGTTACATGTTAGAATCACTGGGAAGTTTTATAAAATCAATGCCCAGGCCCTCCTCCCAGAGATTCTGAATCGTTTGGTCTGGGCAGGGAGCTTGGGCCATGGATATTTTTTAAAACTTCTGGAAGTGATTCTAAGGTACCAGAGTTAAGAACCATCGCTAGTGTATCAACCTGGAAATGAGCTAGTTTTACACATAAGACCCAGTGGAAGTGGGAGGAAGGATCATACTTAAAGCTAATGAAAATGAAAATTCATTTTATTATGGGGAGAATGAAAGTAAACATGTCATTATTTGATTTAAGTGTTTAATTTCATTACAGATAGCATGTAGTTCATTACACTGATAGCTGAAAATTGGGTTCTACGATGCCATTCTGGCATATATAACTCTGAGAAAGAGGTTTAAGAACCATACTGTGGTAAGCTACTCTCCAAAAACTAGCACCAAAAAAATCCTCGTTCTTCATTTCTTTCTCTGAAATTTTTTTTTTAATCTGCAGGCTGTGCAACCAAGTAAGCAGATGAATATTGAGTGTAAGTAGGTGTACTCTTGAGAGGTAAAGAGATTGTCAAAGTGAGATAGTGTGAGTATGGGAATGCCAGGTGGGAGGGGACCCAGGACCTCGCTGTACCATCACAACACTAGAGGAAGCAGACATGAGGACAGCCATTTTAATGAATGACTAGCAGATACACTTCCATAGAGTTGAATATCTGAAGTTGCTGTGAAGGGCAAACCAGGTATTCAGCTGTTAGGGAATCTACAAGATTATTGGAGAAATCAAAATTAATCAGATGATAAGACCCAGTGCCATCGAGAATGATGTATAATACTTATTCACATGTAAGATTAGTTCTAATATAGGATTCATTGTATATTTATTTACATTAGTTCAGGGAAAAAGTCTTGAAATTTCAAATGGTTTTAAGAATTTTCTCCTTCTCTAGTTGATTTTTATATTTATTATGTTTTCCTGGTTGTTAATCCTGTTAAATCATATTGAGCTCTTATTGGGAAGAAATGAATGAGCAAGCAAATATATAGTTAGCTGTCATGGGTACCTCATGTTTTAAACTCATATCAAACTTTGTGACAAATCAAAGGATTGCAAATTATTCTATTGTCTAAAAGAATGGAAAAAAAAGGAAAACGAGAAGAAAATACACTGAACTGTTAACAGTGCCTTCCAATTGGTTCTAACTCATAGTCGCTAACCCTCTACATTACCAAGTATGATGTCCTTCTCCAGGAACTGGTCCCTGTGATAACATATACAAAATATATAAGATAAAGTCTTGTCATCCTCCCTTCTAAGGAGCATTCTGGCTGCACTTCTTCCAGGACAGGTTTGTTTGTTCTTCTGGCAGTCCATGGTCTATTCAATATTCTTTGCCAACACCAGAACTCAAATGCATCAATTCTTCTTTGGTCTTCCTTACTCATTGTCCAGCTTTCACATGTGTATGAGACAGTTGAAAATACCATGGCTTGGGTCAGGTTCACCTTAATCCTCAAAGTGACATCTTTGCTTTTTAATACTTTAAAGATGTCTTTTGCAGCAGATTTGCCCAATGCAATATGTCCTTTGATTTCTTGACTGCTGCTTCCATGGGCGTATAATTTATTTCCCTGCTAAACATTTCTGGAAGGCCTACTACAAGCCAGACATTGTTAAAGGCACTGGGGATACTAAGGTGATCAAGATACATGTTTCCTATCCTCAGAGAGATGACATTCTGTGGGGATTAACAGACAGTACACAAATACATAAGATAAAATCAGAAGGCAGTGATCACCAAGACCCAAAGTAAACCTTCTTCCTCTGGCCAGAGACCAGGGAAGATCTCTGAGTGGAAATAACATTTAAGCTTAGCTGTGAATGATGAGATGGACCCATGCTTGTGGAGATCTGAGGGAAGAGCTTGGGCATGATCATACATGTGGGTGTATGTGCCATGCATAGCACTTTATGCCTTCTATTGTCTCCCATCTCCTCAGAACTCTTTGAAGTAGGTCTTATCTTCATTTTACAGTTTAAATAAAGTGAGTCCAAGAAGATTAAGTAACTGACCTAATGTCATCATACTTAGTAATGGGCAGATCCAGGACTCAGGTCTTTTGAACTCTCAAGCCCATGCTTTAGGTATTTATGCTATGATGGCTTTGATTCAAAGAGAAAAAAGGTTAAAATCTATCAAGGGTTAAAGTGCCTTCTCTCAAAAGGACTTTTTTATAATTAAGAGATGTTTGCCATTAGAGTGTTTGCACTTCAGGTTGCCTGGGCACGCTGAAGGGAAGTTATGAGTTTATTGTAAAATATTAATATGCAAGGGTTCTCGGCCAATAGAATGAGTAATTTTTTTCCTTTAAAAATGTCAGTGGTTTTCAAATTCTGATGGACTCGAGACTTCCTGGAGCCATGAAGGTTGGGTGAACCCCTGAAACTCTTGCCCTGAGATAATCTTTAAACTGTGAACCAAAAATATCCCCTGAAGCCTTCTTAAAATCAAACAGTAGTCTGGCTTAACTAGTAAAAAAAATGTCTGCCTCAATCATTGCGCTCTTTCAAGAACTACCTATATGGGATCAAAGTGACAATAGCAATTCAAAATATTAGATGGGAACCTTAGGAGGCAGTAAGTTTATGTTAATGTGGGGGAAACAACTCAGAAAAGGAGGGTGAGAATGAGTGCACAACTCGAAGAATGTACAGGCATACCTCGAAGATATTGCACGTTCAGTTCCAGACCTCCACAATAAAGCGAATATCACCATAAAGTGAGTCACATGAATTTCTTGGTTTCCCAGTGCATATAAAAGTTATGTTAACGATACAGTGTAGTCTGTTACGTGTGTGACAGCATTATGTCTAAAAAGACAAGGTACATAATTTAAAAAATATTTTTAAAAAATGTTAACCATCATCTGAGCCTTCAGTGAGTCATAATCTTTTTGCAGGTGGTGGGTCTTGCCTAAATGTTGGTGGCTGCTGACTGATCAGGGTGGTGGTTGCTGAAGGTTGGGGTGGCTGTAGCAATTTCTAAAATGAGACAATGAATTTTGCTGTATTGATTGACTCTTCCTTTCATGAAAGATTTCTCTGTAGCATGCAATGGTGTTTGATAGCATTTTACCCACAGTAAAACTTCTTTCAAAATTGGAGTCAATCCTTTCAAACCTTGCTGTTGCTTTATCAACTAAGTTTATGTAATATTCTAAATCCTTTTTTGCCATTTCAACAGTGTTCACAGCATCTTCACCAGGAGTAGATTCCATTTCGAGAAACCACTTTCTTTGCTCATCTGTAAGGAGCAACTCCTCATCCGTTAAAATTTTATCATGAGATTGCAGCAATTCAGTCACATCTTTAGGCTCCACTTCTAAATTCTAGTTCTCTTGCTATTTCTACCACATCTGCAGTTACTTCTCCACTGGAGTCTTGAACCCCTGAAAATCATCCATGAATGTTAGAATCAACTTCTTCCAAACTCCCGTTAATGTTGATATTTTGACCTCCTCCCATGAATCACGAATGTTCTTAATGGCATCTAGAATGGTGAATCCTTTCCAGAAGGTTTTCAGTTTATTTTGTCCAGATCCATCAGAGGAATCACTGTCTGTGGCAGCTATAGCCTTATGAAATGTATTTCTTGAATAATAAGACTCAAAAGTTGAAATTACTCCTTGATCTATGGGCTGCAGAATGGATGTCGTGTCAGCAGGCATGAAAACAACATTAATCTCCTTGTACGTCTCCATCATCTTGGGTGACGAGGGGCATTGTCAATGAGCAGTACTATTTTGAAAGGAATCTTTTTTTTCTGCACAGTAGGTCTCAACAGGGGCTTAAAATATTCAGTAAACCGTGTTGTAAACAGAAGTGCTGCCATCCAGGCTTTGTTGTGCCATTTACAGAGTACAGACAAAGTAGATTTAGCATAATTCTTAAGGGCCCTAGGAGTTTCAAAATGGTAAATGAGCATTGGCTTCAACTTAAAGTTGCAAGCTGCATTAGCCCCTAACGAGAGAGTCCTTTGAAGCTTTGAAGCCAGGCCTTGACTTCTCTCTACTTGTGAAAGTCCTAGATGACATCTTCTTCCAGTAGTAGCCTGTTTCGTCCACATCGAAAATCTGTTGTTCAGTGTAGCCCCTTCATCAGTTGTCTCAGCTGGATCTCCTGGGTAACTCGCTGCAGCTTCTACATCAGCACTTGCTGCTTGACCTTGCGTTTTGATGTCATGGAGACGGCTTCTTCCCTTAAACCTCACGAACCAGCCTCTGCTAACTTCAAACTTTTCATCAGTAGCTTCCTCACCTCCCTCAGCCCTCATGGAACTGAAGAGACTTAGGGCCTTGCTCTGGATTAGACTTTGGCTTAAGAGAATATTGTGGCTGGTTTGATCTTCTCTCCAGACCACTAGAACTCTCCATATCAGCAACAAGGCTGTTCTGCTTTCTTATCACTCATGTGTTCACTGGAATAGCACTTGTAATTTCCTACAAGAACTTTTTCTTTGCATTCAGAACTTGGCTAACTGTTTGATGCAAGAAGCCTAGCTTTTGGCCTGTCTCATCTTTCAACATGCCTTCCTCACTAAGCTTAGCATTCTAGCTTTTGATTTAAAGTGAGAGACGTGCGACTCTTCCTTTTACTTGAACACTTAGAGGCCATTGTAGGGTTATTAATTGGCCTAATTTCAATATTGTCATGTCTCAGGGAATAGGGAGGCCTGAGGACAGGGAGAGAGATCGGGGAACAGCCGGTGGGTGGAGCGGTTGGAGCACACACAACATTTATTAGTTAGGTTCACCATCTTATATGGGCACAGTTCGTGGCACCCCAAAACAGTTACAATGGTAACATCAAAGATTACTGATCATAGATCACTATAACAGATATAATAATAGGGAAAAAGTTTGAAGTATTGTAAGAATTACCAAAATATGACATAGTAACACAAAGTGAGCACATGCTGTTGGAAAGATGGCACTGATAGACTTGTTCAACGTGGGGTTGCCACAAACCTTCAGTTTGTAAAAAACACAATGTCTGCAAAGCACAATAAAGCAAAACACAATAAAACAAGGTATGCCTATAATCGATGTCACTGAATTCTACATGTAGAAGTGGTTGAATGGGTGTATGTTGTGCTGTGTATCTTTTCAACAACAACAAAATAAATTTAAAAAAAATTCAATAGTCACTAAATGAGGCTGCCTAAAATAATGAAGTATTAAGCCACCTTGTTCTTCTATATGATCTCAACTCATCTGTTTTGCTATCTATGCTAGATATTCTTCATGTTTCTTTTTGTTGTTGTTGTTCTTGTTGTTTTCTGTTGGTTAATACAAAAAAAAAATTGTTTAAAGGACAGGAGATAGTAATTATATTTGCATTGGTTTGTTGTTTCTTTTTTGTTTTTTCAACAGAGGACTTTATCAACAGAGTAAAGAGACAACTTATAGATTGGGAGAAAATTTGGGGGAACCATGTATCTGATAAGGGTTTAATATCCAGAATATATAAAGAACTCTTGCAACTTAACAAAAGACAAGCAACACAATAAAAAAATAAGCAAAGGAGTAGTGTCTGGAGTCTTAAAAGCTCACGAGCAGCCATCTAAGATACAACTGTTGCTCTTTATTCATCTCGAACAAAAGAGGAAGAAATGTCTTAGGCCGGATTCTCTAGAGAAGCAAAACTAGTGAAATACATATATGGAGAGAGATTTATATCAAGGAAATGGCTCACACAGTTGTAGAGGCTAGAAAGTCCCAAGTCCATGGGCCAGGTGTGGGGCTGGAGGCTTCCCCTGTCTCATGTAGCTACAAGGGCTGATGAACCCAAGATTGGCAGCTCAGATGCCAGGCTACTGGCTTATGGGCTCTGGAGGCTGATGAATCCCAGATTGGCAGGTAAGACAGCAGACTTCTGGCTCACAGGCTGTGGAGGTCAATGAATCCCAAGATCAGCAGGCAGTATAGCAAGCTGCTGGCTCAAGTCCCAAAAACCAGAGGTCAGATGATAGCAAGCTGGAAACAGGATACAGAGTGAGCAAAAGCCCACAAATCAGAAGCAACTGGACCACAGGACTAATTGTCTACATGAACTACTGCCTCCTCCACCTTATGTCCAGAAGAACTACAGGTAGTCCCTGAGTTATGATGGGGTTCTGTTCCAGGGACTCTGTCATAAGTTGGCTCTGACATAAGTTGAATACCTCTTTTTTTTTTTTTTTTAGTTTTCATTATTATTGCCTTTTATTATCAGTATCTTTATAAATTTGATCTTTATTTGTCCTTGGGGGTTGGATACATTACATATAAACTTACAGATATATTTTAATACATACATAAAAAAGTACCCAAATCATAAAAACATTAACTATGAAGAAGAGTTGGACGACACTGGCATTTTGTCAGTTGTGGTAATAGCTCCACTTGTGGAAGGTTCTGGGTCATCTGAATTATCCCTGGGAATGGGGATGGCGTTTCTAGTCAGAAAATTAGAATCGTCTGTATGGTCCTTTTCATAAAATTGACCATCTTCGAGTGAACATCTGAGAACGATAACATCAGCAAATTACCTGCTGCAACATTGTATGTAGTACATATGCTAATAAGATGTACCAAAAAAAAAAGAACGGTTGCAAGTATGGTTTGTCATAACTGGAATACATCGTAAGTTAGGGACTACCTTAGATGTTGCCCAGCTACCACTACTAAACATTCTGATTAGGAACACGATAAAAAGTGAGAAAAATGTGCAACAGGAATTTAAATTCTTAAAATATTGGCCCTTACTGGACGTATAGAGGCTGGAGGAGTCACTTAGAATATGGCTCTGAGTTGTTCTTCAAACCTTGAATTGAAACTTTCACCAGAAGTCACCTTTAAACTAAATAACCGGTTAGCCCAAAGAGTGAAGATTGTCACTCTTGAGTATTGCGTTACTTTAAAACAATCAAAAAAAATTATCAACAATTATTTTAAATCAGAGATGAGAAAGGGGCAGGGAGTTTAAGTAAAGGGAAGTGAAACAACTAGAAGAGAAATAACAAGAATGTTGACACAGTGTGGAGAATGTAACCAATGTCACTGATCATTTTGCCTAGAAACTGGAATGGAGGCAGGTTTTGCTGTGTATATTTTGACCAAAAATTAAATTAAGTTAAAAAAATAGACAAAGGACTTGAATGAGCATTGCACCAAAGAAGAAACATTAGTTAAAGATGCTCATTAGTTAAAATTTTTCTAACTTTATGGTCTTATCTTTGTTTACTGATATAAGTTTATACTCAAAGTTGTCAGTCTTCAGTACAGCATTAATTAGGAACTGTGAAGTTTATCTCTAAATCTTAATTAACTTTACCTGTAATTTCACCAAAATAGGAATCATGTGGATAATATAGTTTATTTCCATTTAGTTATATCTTGGGGTGTTAAGCTCCTATAGTTATTGAGGCTCATATTTGATCTTGCCAGATCATACAAACTGAAGTTGTCTTAGCAAACTGTTTAAACATTCAAGCAAATGCAAAAAGCTTGGATTAATTCTGAGCTAATCATTGTGACAGCTCATTTTATAAACCTTTAGTTGAAAAAGCTTTTTGAATTTTAGGAGCTATGTTTGGTCCTCTGCCATTACAAAATACTATTTTTGTAAAACGCCTCAAGTTTATGAAGCCTGTTTTAAGTCATTAAAATAAAGTAAGAGCAGATGTTAAAAGTAAAAGCCTGCTTCTTGAGTTTTAATTATGGTAGCATTAGAAAGACTTTGAATTGGCAATCACATTTCTAGTAAAACAAAAGAGTTTATTTTTGAGGAAGTATTTAAAAATTACTTAACATATATGTTTTTACAACTTTTGTTTACCTTTCGGCAATTGGCATTGACAAATTAAAATTTTTTATTTCTACTAGATAAGTGAAAATCTCCCCAAGGTATTAAAGAGCTATAACTTTAGATTAACTGAAATATAGTATGACCATGTAATGTAAGTGCCTTGAAGATGGTGCCTGTGTTTGTACATCATTGCACTTATTTATCTATCCATTTGTCCATCCAAAAAGCATTTATTGAGTCTCCACTAGCATAATGCCAGACATAGTTCTAAATGCTAAAGATTAAGGATGAGCAAGATGAAATATCTGCCCTGAAAGAACTGTATTAGCCAACCAATAGATCCTTTATTAAGAGCCGACTTTCAGTTATGCATAACCTTATTTATAGAATACTGTAACCCCTAACTTTTTTCAGTTTGTGTTAAGACCAGATAATGAAATTGTTATTAAAAACACCATGTCTCAACCAATGTTCTGTAACTGAGATACGCCAAAAAGACTCCAGCAATGTAGATGTCCTCTTAGACCTAGGAAGGTTGTGAAGGTGAGTAAGGGGGAGAGAGAGAGAGAGAGAGAGAGAGAGAGTGTGTGTGTGTGTGTGTGTGTGTGTGTGTGTGTGTGTGTAACAGAAAGGCAGGCACCCCTATCCTAGTATGCTTCGGCTGGTTCAGTGTTTCTCAAGCCCAAAAGATTGAGAAAGATCAACTTAAGAAATTTTTCTTTTAGTGTGACTTTATGCTCAAATCAATTTAATTCTGCTGAGAAAATTCAATTATACTATCCTGAACTCTGGCGCAAGTCGTTTGAGATCAGCTGCTAACCTAAAGGTTGGTGATTAGAACCCACCCAATAGCTCCATGGAAGAAAGATCTGGTGAACTGCTTCCATGATGGTTACGGCCAAGAAAACCCTATGGAGCTCAGTTCTACTTTGTAACACATGGGGTCACCATGAGTCGAGGGCCAACTCAATGGCAGCTAACAACAATAATCGTGAACTCTACTTGACTTCTCAAAACTTAAGTTTACTTAAGTTTTCAACATTGTTTAGTTGATAATGTTTTAAATAGAGCTGAGCTTGGAGGTGGGGAGGAGCAGTGTTAAAGAAGCATTGCGTTTTAAAAAAAATCAGTCTAGGTAAAATTACACCTTAGTGTCTTCATTGGTTTAAAATCTGATCTGAGTGTGTTTCCCCAATGGACAGCGTTTCTTCCTGCAGTATAAGTACACAGGAGGAAGCAAAGAGGATTTTTTCCTAGGTGTTTTCTGGCAATTTTTTCTTAATTTCCTATAGACACCATCTTATAGTTACATGAACAAACAGCTGACAAATCTTGAAGTCTATTTGACATCTCAGAGTTTAATTTTTCCACATTGTTTAGTTAATGGTGTTTTAAACATATTTTAAACAAGAGTGTTTGTTTATGTAACTGTAAGATGTCCATTGGGGAAACATACAAACAAAAACCCAACAATTTTTTTTTTACAATTATTAATAACAGTACATCTTAAGGAAAGCAGTATAGTAGGATATATTTCATTGTTATTGTTATTTTAAAATCTTGGCTTAGCCCTTGTTTTCACACTTTGTCATGGAGGTATATAGTTCAAAGTTCAGTTTTAGTAGCTGTCATTGTTCAAATGTATAGGTAGATACATTGGGAAACGTACATCATTGGCTAAGTTTACTAAATCAGATATTCATTTTTTCAGTCTTATTTGCTAGTTATGCAAAACATTTGGTTGCAGTGTGGCTAGCCATATTTGTGTCTCATCTCCAAACTTATCTAAAGGTATTGCAGTTTCTGTATTTTTTAAATGAGTTTAAAACCTTTTATTTGTTGGACTTTAAAACAGGTTAGAAAATTATTTCTAAATCTAAATGTACAAGATGATAGCATTCTTACTGGTGACATTGTTTTCAGCAACAGAATTACATAAATAAAACATGTCCAAACATCCATTTTCATAACATTCTCTCCGTAACATAAACTTCTTTTGCAAAACAGTTTTGCAAAAAACTTTCTCATTTGTTCTTGAAGCAATAAGCTTTGTTAAATATATGAGCTATACCGTTTAATTAAAAAAAATTATGGAAGTTTACAATATTAAAACTCCGTGAAGCAGAACAACTACAAAAAACAGTTAGAAGGAATACCAATTTGGACTGGAGAGAAAAAGGACATACATAACTAAATTCATAATTGAAACTAATTGCCACATTTATTCTGTGCTTTCTGGCCAGTCAACATTTTGAGAATCATAATAGTTGTTAGAGTTTACATTGTCTGATAAAATGAGACATATAAGATTTTCTCAGGAGGCATTTTATTTTTCTGATACTGCACTGTTGTTGGAGGAACTTATCACTTGGATCCTTAAGTATGGGACAATGTATACTGTGATAGTATCTTCCTTCACTTACTGATTTTGTAAGAGATTCAGACAATTCTTCAGGTCATCATTTGGTTGCTGTTGCTTTTAGAAAATTATTACCCAGCATTATTGTAATTTAATGAAAACATTTTTTTCAGGGAGCTACGATTTTATACTCCAGTCATATTATGCTCTAATAATTAACAAAACACAAAGATAACTTAGAAAAATATAACTGATTCTCAAACATTGTATAGTCAATAAGCTTTTTGCAAATTTTGACGTTTATTGATGATTGAGTTTTCTGAGTTTGAAGTACATTTTATTACAAAGAAATCTTTATACTTTGTATACGAAGGGGTGTGCAGGCAGAAGAAATGGCATTCCAGTGGGAACCTTTTGGAGCCAGACTTGCATTATTTTTAATTCAGGCAGTTTTCCCTGGAGAAGTGCTCCATAGGAAAGTAGTCTTTTCAATATGGATTTGCTGAGGATAAAGTTTTTTTTTTCAGTTCTACAGACCAGGTAGGTTTCCCAACGGATGCTTAGAGAACAGAAGGTTTCCGAAGATGTCTGATGAATTTGCATATATCAAGTCATAAAAAGAAATTCAGTCCAGACTGGAGAAAAATTCTGTGTGTCCAGTGCCTCACAAGCTTACTATTTGGTATTGACCAAAGCGTGGTTCATTTGCTTTCGAAGACCTGTTGAGGAAAGCATTTGAAACCCTCAGCATAGCAGCATTGCTCTGCTATGAGCCAATTCTTTATAAAGAGATGTTATCAAAGTTGGAGATAAAGTGTAGTTGGGTAGCGTCTTAATATTTGACTCATCGTTTTTCAAGAGATGCTGTGTAGTCAATGGGAAATACGTTCCACAACAACCTTATACAAAAATAATATACTTTCTTCCCTTCTGGAACTTAAGGTTTTGTTCATCTACAGTTTTTGACCCAGAATTGCAGGGTTTGGGATGGCAGAACTGGTTCTTTGAATTGGATGGATCTACAGGGTTCCAGAAGGAGCCCTGGTGGTGCAGTGGTTAAGTGCTCCGCTGCTAACTAAAAGGTGGGCATTTCAAACCCACGAGTAGCAGTCTGCTTCTGTAATGATTACAGCCTTAGAAGCCCTATGGGGCAGTTCTACTCTGTCCCATAGGATTACTATGAGTTGGAATTCACTTTTTTTTTTTTGTTCAGCGGCAAAGGAAAATGGGGTACAGGCTTCCAAGTCCATTGCCTCTGAAAACATTTTAGTTTCATAAAGAGCTGACAAGATGGGGAATGTGCGTTGCTGTTCTGTAACAGATGAGAAAAGGATTAATTAGATGAAAGGATTAATTAAAAAGATGAAATTTGTTGGCCTGAAGATCTATGTTATAAATAAATGAAAAGCAAACCAAACCTGTTGCTGTCAAGTCAGTTCCAACTCATAACAACCCTATAGGACAGAGCAGAACTGCCTCATAAGTAGTAGTATTTTATTTTATTTATATTCCACCTTCTTTTGGAAAAGACTTAAGCTATAATAATAAAAAAAAAAAAGCTATAATGGCTACCATTTATAGCTAAGGTGCCAATGATGATCTTCTATATTGCAGATACTGTTCTTCGCAGCTTATACGTAGGTGTTGTTCTCTGTTGCCACTAAAGCAGTCTAGCTTGGTGGAGAGAGCATGGCCTTTGAAGTCAGACTTCACTTTTGACTCAGAATCCCAGTTAATATTTTGAGCTTCATTATTCTTATATGCAAAAATGAGGATAAGGCCACCAAAGGATATTATAGGCATCAGTCAATGAGAATAGATGGAGTATAGTTGTACAAATACGTGAGGAACAGATTGATGATAGATAAGGAAATTTGGGAAATAAAAACTTAAATGGAATTCCAAAGAGGATATTTGTAATGAAGTCATGTGTATTATTCCATTGCTTTGAAGAGTTTTAGGCCTAATCATGTTTGGCTCCTGCTTAGGGAAGAACCATAGACAAGCTGCAGTCATCTTTTTTCAACTTGCTGCTTGTATCCAAGAGACTTTTTAACTCTTTCAAGGGTCCTGGCACATATATGTTCCTGCTACGTTTTCCACCCCTAGAGGTTTATTGGGAGGCATTTGAGCCACTTTAGTATATTCTGGCATCATGGCGAATACTGGTACAACTGCCAAAAAAAAAAAAGGAAGTTGGTCTGCGCCACATTTGAGTGTTGAGAGCCATTTGTATGAGGGGATGCTTCCTGGAGGAGTGATGATGTGAGACTTTTGTGTCTTTTGGCTTCAGTACAGCGAGATAAGGCTTGCGAGTATGTTTACGATTTCTTTTGTGTTATTGGAAGGTGCAGTTACCAGCATTTGGAAATATTCAAGTAAATGAGTTATTTTTGGGTGACAACAGTTCGTGATGCATTTCCTGGGCCATGGGATCAATACATACCGCGTGTGTGATGTGCTTCACTGAACGTGGGACTGATATGGCCGGTTTGCATTAGTCACCTCCCTGGTGAATTTTTTATAAAGTGCTCGCCTCCCTGATGACGTCTTTTATTAAGTGCTTGCCTCCCTGAAAACAGTTTGTGATGCACTTCCTGGGCCATGGGACCAATATGTACTGCATTTGTGATATTCTTCATGGAACGTGGGACCAATATGGCCCACTTGCAATTGACACCCCATTTTTTAAAATAATAAAAAACTACCAACAAACAATGATTCAGCATCCCTTCCATTAGTGAAAAAGTTTGGCATCACCAAAAAATTCTGGAGACTGTGAATTTTAAGTGACTGCTTTTCCTTAAGGACAGAATGGTACTAGAGGCAAGATTGCAATACCATGTAAAAAGCTCTTTGAAATTATCTTTGGGACTAGGTTTATTGCTTTCTTAGGGAACATTTTACTCTGTGGTTCTGTTGAACTTCCTGAAGCACAGCCTTTTTACCTTCCTTTTTCTTTATTGGAAACCCTGGTAGTGTAGTGGTTAAGAGCTCTGCTGCTTACAGAAAGGTTGGCAGTTCAGATCCAACAGGAGCCCTTGGAAACCCTATGGGGCAGTTCTACTCTGTCCTATAGGGTTGCTATCAGTCAGAATCGACTCGATGGCAGTGGGTGGGTTTTTGTTTATTAAGGCATTATTTACTTATAATAAAATTCACCAATTTTAAGTATACAATTTGGTGAATATAATCATGTAACCACCACCACAACCAAGATATAGGTCAGTTCTCTTACCATAAAAAGTTTTCTTGGGGCCTTTGTGCTTGATCCCCACACCGCACTTGTAGCTCCAAGAAACTACTTGTATGCTTTCTGTTTCTGTTAGTTTTGCCGTTTCTAGAATTGCATATAAATGAAATCATTCAATATCTAGTCTTTTGTGTTTAAGGTGGTGAAGTGGTTAAGATCTCAAGCTGCTAACCAAAAGGTCAGCGGTTTGCAACTCCTCAGACAAAAATTAGACTGGACTATAAGACATAAAATGATACTGGTGAGGAGTAGACACATGAGACTATGTGGGCAGCTTCTGTCTGGAGGTGAGATGAGAAGGCAGAGGGGGACAGGAGCTGGTTGAATGGACACAGGAAATACAGGGTGGAGAGAAGGAATGTGCTGTCACATTGTAGGGGAGCAACTAGGGTCACATACCAATGTATGTATAAGTTTTTGTATGATAAACTTACTTGAATCGTAAACTTTCACTTAAAGCACACAAAAAAGTCATCAGTTTGAATCCACCAGGCAGTCCTTGGAAACCCTTTGGGGGCAGTTCTATCAACTGGAAGCCTTAGTTGCTTCCAGTTTTGGCCTACTATGTATAACGTTGGTATGAACATTCCTGGACATGTTTCTGTGTAGACTGTGTTTTTGTGTATATTGGGTAAATTCCTAAGAGTGGAATTGCTGGGTCATATGTGAACATTTGTAAAGTATTGCCATGCCGTTTTTCAAAGCAGTTATATGATTTTGTTTATCTACCAGCAGTGTATGAGAGTTCCAGGCTCACTATATAAACATCCTTGAGAAGATGTTCTGGAACAAAAAGACAATCCATGCCGTACTAGCAAGACATATGTAAATACTTGAGATCCATGGAGAATTGACTCCCAACAATAGCTTACTTTTTTTGTATAATTTCTTGTGTTTTCGTTTACGTAGTTTTCTATGTACTTATCAACATCTATTCAAACTTTCTCACAATAGAGAAATACCACCCAAAGCAGTTAATAAATCAGTATGAACTCAGCTTCATTTTTATCACCATGGAGATTCCCTGCCCACCCCCCCACCCCCCCGCCGCGGAATCTTGCGTTTTCTCTCCACTTTGAACTGGTTTCCAACTACATGCCAGAACTTTTAAGGTACTGGGGATACAGCAGTGACCAAAACAGCCAATCTCTGCATTAGTGAACCTTATGTTCTAGTAGACAATGCACAATAAACTTAGTAAGTATTATTAATACTATGTTAGAAGTAGTCCTTGGGTGGCACAGGTGGCTAAGTGCTGGACTACTAGCTGAAAGGTTGGTGGTTCGAATCCACTGAGAGGCACCTCAGAAAACAGGCCTGGCAATCTGTTTCCAAAAAGTCATAGCCTTGAAAACCTTTGGAACAGTTCTTCTTTACACCCTGGTGTTGCCATGAGTCAGAATCGACTCCACGACAGGTAACAACAACTCCATTATAAGGTGTTAAGTGCTTTGGGGAACAACAGAGAACAAGTTTCTGGGATTGGGAGTGCTCAGGGAATGGGGGCTGGTGGGGCGCGATTTTAAATACGGTTTTCAGGGCACACCTCATTGAGAAAGTGACATTTGAGTAAAAACTTAAAGGAGATGGGAGCGTTAGCCATGCCGTTACCCATAAAAGGAGGATCCTAAGTTTAAGGAACAATTAGAGCAAAGGTGAATCAGAGAGATGAGATTGGAAAAGAAAGATCATGTAGCACCTCTAGACATTGTAAGGACTTCTCTTTTACTCTAAATGTAGTAGGCGGAAACTTTTCAGGGCTTTGAGTATAAGAGGGACGTGAACTCGCTAAGGTTTTAAAGGGATTGCAATAGCTATTTGTTGAGAATAGACAATGTGAGGAAAGGAGATCCCGGGGCAGATAACAAAGTGACCGAAGTGGTGAGAAGTGGTTTGTTCTGAATGTTTTTGAAGTAGAGCCAAGAGAATTTCCTAATAAATTAGAAGTGGAATGTGAGAGAAAGAAAGGAATCTAGAATGGCGCTACAATTTGTGGCTAAGCAACTGGAAGTATAGAGTTGCCTTCACCTGAGATAGGGAATGCTGCAGGAGTACCATGTTGGAGGGGAAGATTAAAAAGCTCAGGAGTTCAATTTCAGACAAGCTGAGAGATGTGATAGCCCTTTCTCTTCTTGTCCTTCGTGTTCTGCTGTATGCCTTATTGACTAAAAGGAAGTCCTTACAGGAGCACTGAAAGGTTGGTCCATCCTTGGGAATCCGGTTAAAAGTGAGCATTACTAACGTGCATATTATTTGTAACATGCAAAGACTTTGATATCTAACTTGGAAAATTCCCCAAGTATTGGAGTATTTGATTTTATTATCTTGCCTGAACAGTTACATCCACTATCCTATTATTTTCTGATTTTTTTCCCCCTAAAGCAGTTATTTTCCACATCATCTACTTTACTCCTTTAGACCTAGAAAGTGATTACTGCAATTACGATTCAGAACCTATTTCGTGCTGCCCTGCACTGAACTGGGTAATTGCGTATAAATGGTTATTTTCTAATATGCTTTGCCTCCGTGTTAAGTGTTTTTTGGTTAAAAGACCAGAGGTTGCATTATTGCCTGCTGAATATGCTTATATTAACAATTGTAAAAAGTAAATTACTTTTGGGAGTATTAATGAATAGACATTTAAATTGTATAGTTAAATCTTTTCTATCCTTTCTTTAGTAAGCAAACAATTGGGTTACCCTCTTCTCTGTAAGAATTTAATCAACAATTTTATATGCCATGTTTGAGTGAGAGACTATTTGTTATAGAAAAAAGTTGTTTGAAGTCTGAATGGTTCAGGTAAATTGTGTGCTCACGTTTTCTTAGCCATTACAACTTTATAACGTATTTGTATTGTTTGTTATTACAAGCATTAAAATTTCAATCAGTATGTCCTAAGTGTTTTACAGGAAACACTAATGATGTTAATAGGTGGTACACGGACGATGAGGTCCCTGGGTGGCACAAATGGTTTGTGCTCGACTACTAACTGAAAGGTGGGTGGTTCGACCCCACCCACCCAGCAGCATCGTGGAAGAAAGGCTTGGAAATCTGCTTGCATAAAGATTATAGCCAAGAAAACGCTATGGAGCTCTGTTCTGCTCTGTAACACATGAGGTTGCCATGAGCCCGGATCAATTCTATGGCAACAGGTTTGGTTTTTGTCTTTTATTTTTTTACATGGGTTGTGGAGGTGGAGTATAGCAGTGGAAAGAGATGCTTGTTTCTTAACTTCGAGACTTGGCTGTTAAAGGGTAAAGTGAATATTTGGGGGGAAGAGTGACAGTTTATGTGGTGTTTCCCAAACTTACTTGAAGGAGGAACTTATATTCTTTAAGAAGTTCAAACCAAACTTGTTGCCGGCTGTCCAGTCGATTCCAATTCCTGGCCACCGTGTGTGTTACAGAGTAGAACTGCTCCGTAGTGTTTTCTTAGCTTTAATCTTTATTGAAGCAATTCACCAGGCCTTTCTTCCATGGAGCTGCTGGGTGGGTTTGAACCACCAGCCTTTAGATTAGCAGCCGTCACAAACTGCTTGCGCCACCCACACTCCTTTTAAGAAGTCCACAAGATGCCAATTTGGGAAACCATGATTTAAAAAAAAGTGTTGGCTAATTAGATTTTGGGGAGAAGGAGTGAGAACACCTTCTAATACTATGTTTCTGTGGTACAGTGTAAATTTTGCATAATCCTGATGCAACTAAAATGAATATAGAGAAAGGGGTGTTGCTGGCTTTGAGATTTCTTTAACTTGTTTAATTTAAATTTATTTATCTTGTTTAATTTAGAATTATAAACTGACTATGGAGATCCTTAAAACATGCTTCTGAATAGGAAGAAATTAATAGTATTCTGCAGAAGTATCACTGGAAAAAAATCCATTAATGAAGATAGCAACTTCTGAACCCCCCCCAAATATTAATGCCTAACATTTAGTTGTATTTTCCTCCCTTAGATGCAGAGTTGTGATTTATGACAGGCGAGAATACTATTATAGTGATTATGTAGCATTTGGAAAACAATCTCTGTTAGCGTCATGCATATTAAAGAACACCTTTTAGAATGATTTACAATGTAATTTCATACTGCCAGACTTCCATAAATAATAGGTTCAGTTTTTAAAGACTAGATTATACACACAGAATTTGACAGTTGTACTAACGTTAGTACTGGTTCTAAGTAATAAAGTTCACGAACACTAGTAGAGAAGGCCAGGATTAAGTTCCAAAAAAGTTGTTTCTCTACTAAGTATTTTCATTGGGCCAGTTTCTGATACATGTTTCCACATTTAGAAAACTTACTGTCTTTCATTGTTTCTTTCAACTCGCCTTCAACCACCCCCTAACTACTCATTCACTATGTTGTCTTGTAATTTATCTTTTTAAATATCTCTCAGTTTGTATTGTATTGGTTTAGGTTTTTCTCATCCCTTGTTTAGGCTAATATGGTAACTTTCTGGCTGATCCCTACCCACTCCCCTGACTCCCCAATCCATTCTCCACTCTTCTGTCAAAGTGATCTCTGGTTCCCTTCTCCTTTTCCAGCTAGTACTCACCCTCAAATTTTTCAAGTCAGAAACACCAACTAGTTTGTAGTGCCTAGCACACACTGTGCCTTGACCTGGCTCTGGGCCATTGGACATGTTACTTATTTCTGGAACCCTCCCCTTTTCTTTGCTGAACTGAAAAACTCCTATTCATCTTTCTAAGCCCTCCTAGGTGTCCCTGTCCGTACAGACCTTCTCTGACTGCCTTCTTATCCACAGATTATAAACTCTTAGTATTATATGATTTCAATACCTTGTCTTATAAAGCTAGACTAAAAATATTATGTATCAACAACTACCTACAAGATTGAGAGCTCTTTGAAGGCAAAAATTGCTTTGTTCATCTTTTTCTGTTTGTTCTTTTTGTCTTACTTTCATTGGAGAAAGTGAGGTAAATGAATAAGATAAAATATGCAAATATCAATAGAATTTTTTTTCAATGTCAGTGCTTCAATATCTATTTGTGAGACTTATTTATATACTTGGCTAAGAATATATACAACCAAGTCAGAATTCTTACTCTGTGATGTGTTTAGTCTTACAGTCTTTCATATATTTTCTTTTTCATTACTTTCCTCCTACATCTACTTTCCTTCTTCCTATTTCTTATCTGTTATGAAAACCTTTTTTCTCCTATTCTATCCCATTAGCAACTCTCCTTGATATATTCCCCATCATGTGTAAGCTAACCGAGACCTAGGGTCCATATTCCTCTACTTGGCTCTAGCTCCAGCCCTTGAAAACACACACACACACACACACAGGATCAAGAAATTTTCCAGGATTTTTGGATTGAGCAGAGACCGCTAGGTATGATCTGCAGTCATTTCTTAAAAGTAGTAAATGAGACTGTATCATTTGTAGACTCAGACCAGAGGGCTGTGTCCTACATGAAATTGTAGAGTGAGGTCTACTCAACTTTTCACTGAACCATCAGGGTTTGACAGAGGTACTAATTATGCCAACATAAGTACTGAGTTAGTAAATGTTAGTCTTAACTGAGCTTTGACAGGTGAGCCAGATTTGTTCTCTTAGCTTATTGGATATCTATTGCTAACTTTCTTCAAATAAGCCTCCCCTTTCTATTTTCAAGGATGATCTGAATTATACTGAGTTTAATTCCTTTGTCAAGTCTTTAGTTGTTAGCATTTAGGCAGCAGTTCTTGAGACTTTGATTTTATAATGTTTTGCTTCATGTATTTCTTTATGAGTAGGCAAACATTTTTTCCTTTGGTTTAGTCACAGCAGCTAAAGCAACCCAGCTTGGTGTGGGGGAGGGGGGTGTTGGGGAGGGGAATTCCAGGAGTATTTAAGAGAAGCAAAGCATTACGATAACATCTCTGCTTCTCATCACTACCATAAAGGAACAGTGAAAGAATTTCTTGATAGAATGATATGCATAAGCTTTTCTTTAGGGGTGGTGACTAAACTAAGCAGTGTTAAAGTAAGAGGGAAAATATAGTTGTTATGTTCATTAAGTATCATTTTAATATAAATTTGTGTTTGTCTAAAGAGTACAGTATAAGATTTTACTCTTACTGCTAGTATTGTCATTTTTACCATTTTATTTTTGTTTTGTTTACTTTTTACCCACCTACCATCTATGTCCAATTCCCAACATCAGAACTATGCAGGAAATAGTCGGAAGATAAAGATTTAGTAAATGTATAGAGAAATATCTAGAAATATTAAGATTTCTCAAAAATTTATACACTTAAAGTTGTGTGGTATAATAAATTTATCAGTGGCTAGTTCATTCCCAATTTGTCATTTTTGTTACCTCATTCACCAAATATTTATTGAGGGCCTATTTACCAGGCACTCATGGAATTTGTATCCTAATATAAATATACACATATAACATAATATAAACACACACACGTGTGTGTATGTGTATGTATGTGTGTATGCTTAATTTGTTCTTGGTCTTCACTTCCATCACCCTTTTCTTTACTTTCCATTCCATTCTGTTGATTGATTGTTCCTCTTATTCATGGTTTTCTTACATCTCTTGTGGTACATTGCACAGTTTATTATAAATATAATGATGTTTCTAGGCCTGTGATATGGATAGGAAGTTCACCCCATTTATCAAAGGCTTCTGGAGGCATACAACGTGTGTTTGTTTGTAAACCTCTTTTAGGGGTGAAAGCTTTGTAAATATTGCAGATGTTACCCCAAATTGTACATGTAACAAAGTATTATTTTAAATTCAGTTCAATTAGATGTACAATTACAACTAATGTAATTCATAATGACTTTATTATGTTTGAGATGCAAACATTGCTTTTCTTCATTTATATACATGTATGCATAAAAATATATATATATATTTTTATGCATGTATGTATTAAGCCATTTTAAATAATTTGTATTATACAGATATGTAAAAAATTAGAACCCCCTGATTAGCAAGACCTTAAGAATTTACCCCTTAGCCATAAAAACCTTTTTTTTTTTTGTATGTCAAATTTATGTGAACAAGTTTTGTTATTATTTATTTTTTTAATTGTGCTTTGGTTGAAGGTTTACGGAGCAAATTAATCAAACCTTTTAATTAACTGAGAAATACATCATGTGTATGGAGGAAAGTATAAAATACATATATACAGTTTAAAGCATAATAAAATGAAAACCAATGAACTCATCATCCTGGTTAAGAAATAGAACATTACTGTTATTGTTCGATGCTGTCGACTTGACTCTGACTTATAGTGACCCCAAGAAAACTGCCCCATAGAGTTTTCTTGTCTGTAATCTCTATGTAAGCAGACTGCCAGGTCTTTCTCTTGTGGAGCCGCTGCGTGGGTTTGAACCGCCAACCTTTCGGTTAACAGCCTAGTGCTTAACCGTTGCGCCACCAGAACTCCTTAGAACATTACTAGTGCCTTTAAAAGTCACTATGTGTCCCTTCCCAATCATATCCTCCCCTATAACCACTAACTTAACTTTTCCATTACTCATTCCTTTGGATTTCTTATAGCTTTACCACCTATGTCTAAAAAAAAAAACCAAACCTATTGCTGTCGAGTCAATTCCAACGCATAGCGACCCTATAGGACAGAGTAGAACTGCCCCATAGGGTTTCCAAGGAAAGCCTGGTGGATTCGAACTGCCGACATTTTGGTTAGCAGCCAGACTCCTAACCACTACACCACCAGGGTTTCCACCACCTATGTATGTATCCCTAAACAATATATTTAAAAAGTTTTAAAAGACTGACTAACCAAAAAACCAAACCTGTTGCCGTCAAGTCAATTCTTACTCATAGCGACCTTAAAAGACAGAGTAGAACTGCCCGCCAGGGTTTCCGAGGCTGTAATCTTTATGGAA
Organism: Elephas maximus indicus; assembly: GCF_024166365.1. Taxonomy (NCBI): domain Eukaryota; kingdom Metazoa; phylum Chordata; class Mammalia; order Proboscidea; family Elephantidae; genus Elephas; species Elephas maximus. Next base: position 132,521,028 of record NC_064846.1, read on the forward strand.
GCAGACTGCCACATCTTTCTCCCGTGGAGCTTGAACTGCTGACCTTATGGTTAGCAGCGAGCTCTTAACCACTGTGCCACCTAGCAAGCACAAATTTAGCTGTGTAAGGAAAGGGGACTATTAAAACTATTATAGAAATTTTTCCAGAGAACAGATGCTGAATAGAATCTCCTGTTCACAGTCTGGCTTCAGATACCTTGAGAGTGTATAGGAGCCCCTTCTGGGAAGTTAGTTCTCAAGGTCATGAGTAAATCCCGGGAAACAGGACTCTTTACACACAGGCAGAGGAGTGCAGGACTGCGTACTGAAGGGGGAGCATGGGCTGCTCTGCATCCCCTGCTTTTCTGCTCAGTGAGGCCTACCTCCAACCCTCAAAGCGGAACACTACTGTAGAGTGAAATGAGAACCCTCTGCTGATCCAAGCAGCAGAGGAGAGCAAGGATATCATCACCCTGTGGTTCACTGGCAGACTTCTTGCCTTCTGTGTGGGAAACCTAGGTTAAATTTCCGGTCAACGCACCTCATGTGCAGCCACCACCCATCTGTCAGTGGAGGCTTTCCTGCTGCTGTGATGCTCCGTGGGTTTCACCAGAGCTTCCAGACTAAGACAAACTAGGAAAAAAGTCTGGTAATCTACTTCTGAAAATCAGTCAATGAAAACCCTATGGATCACGATGTTCCCATTCTCAGCCAATCATGGAAATGATGCAGGACCCGTGGGCATTTTGTTCCATTGTGCATGAAGCCACCACAAGTCCGGGGCTGACTTCACGGCAGCTAACAACAACAACACGGTAGACAAAGCAAAACAGAAAGAACTGGGACAGGCTCGCCCAGCCATTCTGTCTTCAGGTTGAAAAGGCGGTCTAGCGGTGGTAGTTATTGTTGTTAGGTGCCTTAGAGTCGATTCCAACACAGTCAACCCCACGTACCACAGAACAAAACACAGCCCAGTCCTGCGCCATGCTTACAATCATTGTTATGCTTGAGCCCATTGTTGCACCCAGTGTGTCAATCCATCTCATTTGAGGCTCTTCCTCTTTTCTGCTGACCTTGTACTTTACTAAGCATAATGTCTTTCTCCAGGGACTGATCCCTCCTGATAACATATCCAAAGTATGTAAGACGCAGTCTCGCCATCTTTGCTTCAAAGGAGCATGTGGCTGTACTTCTTTCAAGACAGATTTGTTTGTTCTTCTGGCACTCCTTGGTGTATTCAATATACTTTGCCAACAGCACAACTCAAAGGCATCAATTCTTCTTAGGTCTTCCTCATTCGTTGTCCAGCTTTCGCATGCATACAATGCAATTGAAAATACCATGGCTTGGGTCAGGCACACCTTAGTCTTCAAGGTGACATCTTTGCTTTTCAACACTTTAAAGAAGTCCTTTGCAGCTGATTTGCCCAATGCAATGTGTCTTTTGATTTTTTTTTAATAATTTTTAAGTGAAGGTTTACAAATCAAGTCAGTCTCTCACATAAAAACTTATATACACCTTGCTACATACTCCCAATTACTCTCCCCCTAATGAGACAGCCCGCTCTCTCCCTCCACTCTCTCTTTTCATGTCCATTTCAACAGCTTCTAACCCCCTCTACCCTCTCATCTCCCTTCCAGGCAGGAGATGCCAACATAGTCTCAAATGTCCACCTGATCCAAGAAGCTCACTCCTCACCAACATCCCTCTCCAACCCATTGTCCAGTCTGATCCATGTCTGAAGAGTTGGCTTCGGGAATGGTTCCTATCCTGGGCCAACAGAAGGTCTGGGGGCCATGACCACCAGGGTCCTTCCAGTCTCAGACCATTAAGTCTGGTCTTTTTATGAGAATTTGGGGTCTGCATCCCACTGTTCTCCTGCTTCCTCAGGGGTTCTCTGTTGTGTTCCCTGTCAGGGCAGTCATCAGTTGCAGCCGGGCACCATCTAGTTCTTCTGGTCTCAGGATGATGTAGTCTCTAGTTCATGTGGCCCTTTCTGTCTCTTGGGCTCATAATTACCTTGTGTCCTTGGTGTTCTTCATTCTCCTTTAATCCAGGTGGGTTGAGACCATAAAGATCATGGAAGAAAAAATAGGGACAACGTTAGGAGCCCTAATACATGGCGTAAACAGTATACAAAACATTATTGAGAATGCAGAAGAAAAACTAGATAACTGGGAGCTCCTAAAAATCAAACACCTACGCTCATCCAAAGACTTCACCAAAAGAGTAAAAAGGCTACCGACAGACTGGGAAAAAGTTTTTAGCTATGACATTTCCAAAAAGCATCTGACCTCAAAAATGTACATGATACTGCACAAACCCAACTGCAAAAAGACAAATAACCCTATTAAAAGATGGGCAAAAGATATGAATAGACAGTTCAGTGAAGACACTGAGGTAGCTAACAGATACATGAGGAAATGTTCATGATCATTAGCCATTAGAGAAATGCAGATCAAAACTACAATGAGATTTCATCTCACACCAGCAAGGCTGGCATTAATCCAAAAAACACAAAAGAATAAATGTTAGAGAGGCAGTGGAGAGACTGGAACACGTCTACACTGCTGGTGGGAACGTCAAATGGTACAACCACTTTGGAAATTGATTTGTCACTTCCTTAAAAAGCTGGAACTAGAACTACCATATGACCCAGCAATCCCACTCCTCAGAATATATCCTAGAGAAATAAGAGCCTTTACACGAACAAACATATACACACCCATGTTTATTGCAGCTCTGTTTACAATAGCAAAAAGCTGGAAGCAACCAAGGTGCCCATCAATGGATGAATGGATACATTATGGTATATTCACACAATGGAATACTATGCATCGATAAAGAACAGTGAGGAATCTGTGAAATCTTTCATAACATGGAGGAACCTGGAAGGCATTCTGCTGAGTGCAATTAGTCAGTTGCAAAAGGACAAATATTGTATAAGACCACTATTATAAGAACTTGAGAAATAGTTTAAACTGAGAAGAAAACATTCTTTTGCGGTTAAGAGAGGAGGGAGGGTGGGAGAGGAGTATTCACTAATTAGTTGGTAGATAAGAACTACTTTAAAAAATTAGTTGGTAGATAAGAACTACTTTAGGTGAAGGGAAAGACAACACACAATACAAGGGAGGTCAGCACAAGTGGATTAAACCAGAAGCAAAGAAGCTTCCTGAATAAACTGAAGGCTTCTAAGGCCATTGTAGCAGGAGCAGGGGTCTGGGGACCATGATTTCAGGGGACATCTAGGTCAATTGGCATAATAAAATCTATTAAGAAAACATTCTGCATCCCAATTTGAAGAGTGGCGTTTGGGGTCTTAAAGGCTAGCAAGCAGCCATCTAAGATGCATCAGTTGGTCTTCTGATTTCTTGACTGCTGCCTCTATGGGTGTTGATCGTGGATCCAAGTAAAAGGAAATCCTTGACAACTTCAATCTTTTCTCCGTTTATCATGATGTTGCTTATTGGTCTAGTTGTGAGGATATTTGTTTTCTTTATGTTCAGGTGTAACCCATATTGAAGGCTGTGGTCTTTGCTCTTCATCAGTAAGTGTGCTTCAAGTCCTCTTCACTTTCAGCAAGCAAAGTTGAGTCATTTACATATTGTTGTTAATGAGTCTTCCTCCAATGCTGATGCCCTGTTCTTCTTTATATAGTCCAGCTTCTTGGATTATTTGCTCAGCATACAGATGGAATAGGTATGGCGAAAGGGTACAACCCTGAGGCATACCTTTCCTGACTTTAAACCATGCAGTATCTTGTTCTGTCCAAACAACTGCCTCTTGACCTACGTACAGGTTCCTCATGAGCACAATTAGGTGTTCTAAAGTTCCTGTTCTTTGCAATATTATCCATAATTTGTTATGATCCACACAGTCGAATGCCTTTGCATAGTCAGTAAAACACAGATAAACATCCTTCTGGTATTCTCTGCTTTCAGCCAGGATCCATCTGACATCAGCAATGATATCTGTGGTTCCGTGTCCTCTTCTGAATCCAGCCTGAATTTCTGGCAGTTCCCTGTCGATATACTGCTAAAGCCACTTTTGAATGATCTTCAACAAAATTTTGCTTGCGTGTGATGTTAATGATAATTTTTCGACAATTTCTGCATTCGACTGGATCACCTTTCTTGGAAGTAGGCATAAATATGAATCTCTTCTAGTCGGTTGGTGAGGTAACTGTCTTCCAAATTTCTTGACATAGGCGAGTGAGCAATGTTGAAACATCTCAATTGGTATTCTGTCAGTTCCTGGAGCTTTGTTTTAGGCCAATGCCTTCAGTGCAGCATGGACTTCTTCCTTTAGTACCATCGGTTCCTGATCATATGTTACCTCTTGAAATGGTTGAACATCGACCTATTGTTTTTGGTATAATGATTCTGTGTATTCCTTCCATCTTCTTTTAATGGTTCCTGCGTCGTTTAGTATTTTCCACATTGGATCCTTCACTATTGCAACTCGAGGCTTGAATTTTTCCTTCAGTTCTTTCAGCTTAAGAAACGCCTAGCATGTTCTTCCCTTTAAGTTTTCTATCTCCAGCTCTTTGCGTGTGTCATTATAATATTTGTCTTCTTGAGCCACCCTTTGAAATTCTCTGTTCAGTTTTTACTTCATCATTTCTTCCTTTTGCTTTAGCTGCTTGATGTTTAAGAGCAAGTTTCAGTCTCTTCTGACATCCATTTTGTTCTTTTCTTTCTTTCCTGTCTTTTTAATGACCTCTTGCTTTCTTCATGTATGATGTCCTTGGTTTCATTCCACAATTTGTCTGGTCTTCTGTCATTAGTGTGCAACGCATCAAATCTATTCGTGAGATGATCTCTAAATTCAGGTAGAATATACTCAAGGTCGTACTTTGGCTCTCGTGGACTTATTCTAATTTTCTTCAGTTTCAACTTGAACTTGCATATGACCAATTGATAGACTGTTCAACAGGCGGTCCCTGGCCTTGTTCTGACTGATAATATTGAGCTTTTCCATCATCTCTTTCCACAGATGTACTCAATTTGATTCCTGTGTATCCCATCTGGCGAGGTCCATGTGTATAGTCGCCATTTATGTCGGTGAAAGAAGGTATTTGCAATGAAGAAGTCATTGGTCTTGCAAAATTCTATCATGGGATCTCTGGCATCAGTTCTATTACCAAGGCCATGTTTTCCAACTACGGGTCCTTCTTCTTTGTTTCCAACTTTCATGTTCTAATCACCAGTAATTATCAGTGCATCCTGATTGCATATTTGACCAATTTCTGACTGCAGAAGCTGGTAAAAAAAACCTTCAATTTCTTCATCTTTGGCCTTAGTGGTTGGTGTATAAATTGAATAATAGCGGTATTAAGTGGTCTTCCTTGTAGACGTGTGCATATTATCCTATCACTGACAGCATTGTACTTCGGGATAGATCTTGAAATGTTCTTTTTGACGATGAATGCAGTGCCATTCCTCTTCAAGTTGTCATTCCAGGCATAGTAGACAGTATGATTGTCCCATGCAAAATGGCCAGTACCAGCCCATTTCAGCTCACTGATACCTAGGATATCAATGTTTATGCGTTCTATCTCATTTTTGACAATTTCCAATTTTCCTACATTCGTACATTCCAGGTTGTGATTATTAATGGATGTTTGCAGCTGTTTCTTCTCATTTTGAGTCATGCTGCATCAGCTAATGAAGGTCCTGAAAGCTTGACTCCATCTACTTCATTAAGGTCCACTCTACTTGAAGGAGGCATCTCTTCCCCAGTCATGTTTTGAGTGCCTTCCTAATCTGGGGGACTCATCTTCTGGCACTATATCAGACAATATTCCACTGCTATTCATAAGGTTTTCACTGGCTAATGCTTTTCAGAAGTAGACTGCCAGGCCCTTCTTCCTAGTCTGTCTTAGCCTGGAAGCTCAGCTGAAACCTGTCCGCCATGGGTGACCCTGCTGGTGTCTGAACACTGACGGCATAGCTTTCAGCATCACAGCAACATGCAAGCCCCCACAGTACGACAAACTGACAGACATATGGGGGTTCCCAGCAGTAGTGGGAACCTTTAATATCTCTCAGCACACTTGTCTCTTGAGTCATCTTGCTCCATCCGGAGTGGTTGCCCTGTGTGCTTGATGCACAGCTGTCAGCCTGAGATTTCCCTTTGTCATACTCCTGAGGATTCCCTTCATCTGTCTCCTGTATTGGATCTCCTGTTTGCTGTTTCTTGACATCCTTTTTCTTGGTCCACTCTTTTGTTTTGGTAAACATATCATCTGATAGTTTCTTCAGAAAGTGTGCATGGCAAGTAACTTGTTGAGATCTTCTGTCTCTGAAAATGTCCTTACTCTACTCTCACATTTGATTGATGGTCATTAATGATCTGGCTGGATATAGAATTAAAGGTTAATTAAAGAAATAATTTCCGTTCATGATTTTGAAGGTGTTGTCTTCTTGGTTCTAGTGTTGCCATTGAGGGTTCTGAAGCCATTCTGACTCCTGATGCATTGTGTCTAAACTGTATTATCCCCTCCCTGTGCTCCTCCCCCTTCTCTGGAAACCTGAAAATCATCTCCTTGTCCACAGTGGTCTGTCTGGACATGGGTCTATTATTTATTGTGCTGAGTACTTTGTGGGTCCTTTTAATTTGAGCAACAAATGGTTTAAATTCTGAGAAATTTTCTTGATTTTTTAATTTCTTCCCTCTGTTTTTTTGTTTGTTTGTTTGTTTTTTGCTTTACCTTCTCGGAGATTTCCTCAATTTCATCTGCCAACCTTTCTATTGAGTTTTAAGTTTCCTCATGTATTTATTATGAGTTTTTTGTTTTTCAAATTTCTAGTTTTTGTTTCATTGTTGTAATATCATTCTATATAATAGTTTGAAGTTTTCTTCTTGTGTAGTCTGATTCCTCTAAGTTGCTATCTCTGTTTATTATTTGGAAAAATAAAATTTTTTTTCCAAATAAGAGACTCTTCTTCAGCTGTCTTGGGAGCCTTTGGCTGTCTACTCATGATAAGGAGTATAACAGTGATTCTCAAGCAGGGGTGATTTTGCCCCTCGGGGGACATTTAGCAGTGTCTGGAGATACTTTTGGTTGTTAAAACTGGAGTGTGGGGTTGTTCCTACTACCACCTAGTGGGTAGAAGCCAGGGATGCTATTAAACATTCTATAATGCACAGGACATCTTTGAAAAACAAAGAATTATCCAGCCCCAAAAGAAAACCCTGCAGTAGAGAGACTGAAACCTGATTGAGAGCTCTGAACATGTGGGGGATCTTTAGGTTTTGCTGAAGGATAATCTGGTTGAACAGTTTGAAAAACCTCATGTCATTATCTTTAGGTCTTTCCTTCTTAGCAGGTTAGATATCCAAGAGAAAAGTCATCCTGCCTGATGGATAAAGATCTGGCTTCCAACATTCCCACTAGTGAGCGAATAGGGGCTGGGGCTGACTGTATTCTATGTGTATATGGTCACATAATCTGCTTGCTTTCTGTATATGTACAGTACCCATTTCCTCAACTGCCTTGTGCCCCCAGTTCTAAGACTCTTATGTTTTACCCTGTCTAGAGAATGAACCCTTGTTAGGATGAGGGAGAGGCAGTTAACCAGTGGTGTGGAATAGAAAAGGAGATCGGGGGTCTTAAGTTCTTCTCTAATAGATTTCATTCAAACCTTGTTATTTTAGCCCCATCATCTCTTTATTTCTAGTTCCAGAGTATCTGATGCTGTCAGTTCATGAGCTTCTTGAGGATTCTGCAGTGCCAGTGGGTTTGATTCTAAGCTTTCCTTATTTTCTCCTTGAAATTCAGCTTTCCGAAGTCAGCTAAGTCAGTTACCGCTACTCCATCTGCTTTCCAGCTTCCCAAATTTGATTATTACTTTTTTGTCCTTTTTTAAGATCCCTTTGGTATCATTTTATTGGAGTTTTGAGAGGGAGAACAGTTAGATGCATTGTGCTTAATCTATCCTATTAATCTGGAAAAGAACACACTCTAGTCTTCATAATTTCATTTCATTCTGTTCTCCTTTTTTGATGTGTTAACCTTTGGTTATCAGAGTTGTTTATTTCCTGGACTTAGCCTTTCTTCACATAAATGAAAGCTGGAGGCCTTGGGTGGTGCAAATGGTTTACATGCTCAGCTGTTATCCAAAAGGTTGGCGGTTTGAGTCCACCCAGAGCAGCCTTGGAAGAAAGACCCTGGAGTCCACTTCCAAAAAATCAGTCTTTGGAAACCCTACGGAGTACAGTTCTACTCCGACACATACGGGATTGCCATGAGTCAGAGTTGGTTCAACAGCAACTGGTTGGTTGGTAACCTTTCTTTACATAAATGAAAGCTAGAAGAGATTATTTATTCTGTGTCTGCACAGAGACACAATTACATTCTTTTCAAAACCTTAGAGGATGTTACAGCAATATTCGCTTGTAACATATTGTGATTTCGTTGACCTTTTAATTAAAAACATAAAAGTCTGTAAGCAGCCACCTGACTTCAAATAGAATCTTGTGAGAGAATCCCAATCAACATTCAGTATTCATAAAGAATTGAATGAAGAATATATCTTATTTCATCAAAACTGTAATGCTATGGGTTATCATCCCATTTGATGAATACCCTGGCCAGATTTAGTAGAAATATGAGAAAGATAATGGTATGATTATGGCCGACAACTGTCTCTATCGCCATTTTCCCCCACTGGCATAAATACTCAAGAATCGACTGTATCATAGATTTAAAATTTTAAGGATGAAATTTAAGTATCAAAAATGGGTATAAGTCACCTGTATGAGACCAAATGATTGACAATTACTTTAAAACAAAGATGACAATGTAAGGAGTCAGGGAAACTAGATTAATGGAAATAGAAAAACCAGAATGGAAATAATGAGAAAGTTCACACATTGTGAAGAATGTAATCAATGTCAGTGAACAACTTGTGTAGAAATTGTTGAATGAGAACCTAAACTTGCTGTGTAAACTTTCACTGAAAACATAATAAAATACTATTTTTTAAAAAGTGGGTATAGGCGAGACTGAAACCTAGGCCTCCTGAATTTTAGCAGTCCTCTATAAACTGTAATTTAGGTATAATTAATAGATGTAGTACAGGAGATGTGTTCCACACTCTTTATCACCCCCACTGCACCTCTTTTTTTTTTAATAATTTTTATTGTGCTTTAAGTGAAAGTTTACAAATCAAGTCAGTCTCTCACATATAAACTTATATACACCTTACTACATACTCCCATTTACTCTCCCCCTAGTGAGTCAGGCCGCTCCCTCCTTCCAGTAGTTTAGCTTAACTACTAAAAAATGTCTGACTTGAGCATTATGCTCTTTTAAGAACTATCTATATGGGATCAAATTGAAAACAGCAACTTGAAAACTTAGATAGGAATCTTAGGGGGCAATGAGTTTGTGTTAATAGAGGAGGAACAACTCAGAAAAGGAGGATGAGAATGGTTGCACAACTTGAATGTCATCAGTGTCACTAAATGGTACATGTAGAAACTGTTGAATTGGTGTATGTTTTGCTATGTATATTCTCAAGAAAATAAAATTATATATATATGTATAAAATGTAGTGAATTGAGGCACATTACACAAATGTATATATAAATATGGTCCCAAGGGTTTATGTGTAGACAAATACCAGTTACGTTAAGCATGTCCTGAAATTGCTTGTTATTGTCAGGGTAAGTAATAACAAGTAAAGACATCCAGATTGAGAATTAAAACTTTTGTGAGAGTCACTGCATGTACGTTACATTGTTATCTCACAGAGGAAAATCTTTAAACAGTTTCGAGTGATTATCAAAAAGATCCTCTTTTTACAGAGTTCTAAAAGATACACTATTATCATCTCACTTCCTTTTTTTTTTTTTTTTTCCTTTTAGTTTAGCTTTCTTAGATTGCTTGAAGAGAGATTTGAAGCTGTGATATAATTAATATCCTGACGATGGCATGGTGAAATCAACTCATTCATATGATCTTAAAGAAATGTTTTGGTCTGGGTTAGATTATATTCATTTGCTTGCCCTCTAACTGAAAGAAGAAAGACAAACTTTAATGTAAGCAGTATCACAAGCATCCTAGTCTAAATGAAGTACTTTTCTCTACCTGCTGATTGAGCACATGCATCCAGGTGTAGTTTGGTCTTGTAAAATACTTCTAACGGCCAGTGAGAGTTTGTTTGTTTCCCCCTCTAAGGAGGGAAAACTGCACGTGCACACACGCACACAAGCACACTATCATATACATGTACTTGGGTATATCTAGTGACTTAAATCATACTGGCCTTCAAATAAACTAGTATTTGCATTTTGTATTATTTAATAGTCAATTCAAACATGTACAAATCTATCTTATTTAATAACTGTTAATCACAAGGAACCGTGTGTGTGTGTGTGTGTGTGTTTAATGCCTGGGCCTGGACATTGATATTTTTTTTATCACTCCAGTTGATTCAGTTGTGTCGCCAGTATTGAGAACCACTGGTCTAGATTGAGGAGAAGACTGAATAAGGAAATGGCTAGACCAGTGGCTCTGCTGATAGAAATTACATCTTTTTCTGTGGCAATTTAGAACAATTATAATTTGAAGTTTAAGAATGATAAAGAATTTCTCTTTGCTTTAAATTACTATTGTTGTCTGAATGGCGTTTCAGTTTCTCGACTGTTGCACATAAATCATCATTTTAGATGGGCTTCCTCCCAGATTGCCCTCCTGTATTTTGTTTCTGTTTTTAAGATACAAACTATTACTTCAGTTTTGTTTTAGAATTTATTTGGGTTCCCTGAAGCTGTCCAGGAAGTAATATCTTTAAAATCAACCTCTCTTCCCTCTTCTTCCTCTTTCTCTCAATCTTCACTGCTTATCTGCTGCTCTGCCCTATTACTTCTGTGACAAAGATTTGAGTGCCTCCTTTGTGTCAGGGGAAACCCTGGTGGTATAGTGGTTAAGTGCTACAGCTGCTAATCAAAGGTCAGCAGTTCGAATCCGCCAGGCACTCCTTGGATGGGGCAGTTCTACTCTGTCCTATAGGGTCGCTATGAGTCGGAATCGACTCGGTGGCACTGGGATTTTGGTGTTGTGTCAGGCTTAATTTTAGACTCTGGGGATACAAGTGGAGAAGAAAACAGTCTTTACCTGCATAGACCTAGCTTATAGTCCATTGGTGGATATAGATTTTAAACAAAGCATACTACATAATATACATAGTAAAATGTATAAATTACATACTCTGTGAGAATGTTGTGGAGGAAGGAAAGGTACAGCATAGAGTCGGGTTTGATACCTACCTAGTCTAGGGGTTCAGGGAAAGCTTCCCTGAGGACATGACGATGGAATTGAGATCTGAAGGATGAGTAGCATTTCAAGCTTGGAAACAATATGTTTATTGGTTCTGAAGTAAGTGGTCAAGGAAGTGAAAGGAGGCCAAAGGAGCCAGAGTGTAGAGGAAAGGGAACAATACCAGGAGAGGCTGGAAAGATTGTTAGAGACTAAATCATCCTTGTAAAGTGTCTGTTCTAGTCTTTTGCCTAGATTTTTTTAGATTGTGTACTTATTTTTTTCTTGTTTTATATAGGAATTATATATATATATACACACACACACACACATATACATATACTGTCCTGTTTTTTATACATATATAATTGATTAGATATGTGTATTCCAAATATCATCCATCTTTCTGGGGTTTTAAGCAGGAACATAGTATGATAAAAGATCACTGTAAGAATGGGATGGGGGGACCAGTTTTCCAGAAGTCTTGGTAGAAGATGGTAGTAGCTTAGACTAGGGTATGGGGCATGGAGAGAAGTGGACAGGCTCAAGACATATTTGAGATAAACTCATTAGGACTTGGTGAAGATTAGGTAAGTGGTGGGTAAGATGAGAGGAAGGTGACAAGAATGATTTAAGCTTCTGGTTCAAAAATAAGAACAATACACACTATGGATTTCACTTATTATAATTACGATGTTGATAATCCGTATAGATATTATAAAGATTGTTTGCCTTGAACATAAGAATACTAATTAGAATTTTTTACAAAATTATTTCCAACTGCAAATTTAATTTTGTCTTCTATATTTCTAGTTTAATAATATTTTTAAATTGTGGATTACCTCATGAATTACAGAAAAGTATGTTTAAAATTACATTAAATTTTATTTTGAAAACTATATTCCATCTGAAGGCTAAAAAGACAGAATGACTTGGTGCTCATGTAGTATGGTTAACAGACAGTGAAACACCAATAAGATATTGAAGGAAAAAAAGAACTTAAGAAAAATCTATGAATTAAACTTGATTTGTATGTTTTTGGTTTTGCTTTTAGGGGTCCCTTCAGTGTTGTGCGACGATGTATCAACAGAGAAACTGGGCAACAATTTGCTGTAAAAATTGTCGATGTAGCCAAGTTCACATCAAGTCCAGGGTTAAGTACAGAAGGTAAGAGATGGATTTCAAGTAAGTTATTTGATGTCTGGCTTTATTCCACCTCCAAAATCCATTTATCAACCTAACCTTCATCTGGGGGTGGGGAAGCAGAGGGTGTGATATAGTGGGATGTGGGTGGAGACAGTTTAAACTCCATTCGAGTTTGTCAGAATTCTAGAGCATAGTATTTGAAATATAGTAACAGTAATTTTCAGAGTTATAACTTCACCTAGGATTGCTATGGCATATGGTTTTGATTAGGAAGATAGCGAAATCTGGACATATATTTTTCAGGGCCCATTTTTGAGTCCTATTGTGTGGGACATGGAAAGGAAGAAAGGGAAACACAGGCAAAGATATAATTGCAGATTCTGAGGAAACTACTACAGTTAGGATTATGACCTAGTCGAACGAAAACATTCATATATCATGTTTGACTCAAGTCAAATATGGTACGTGTGAGAAACTGAAAGATCAGTACTGTTAGAGCTTGCAGAAGTTAAAATTTTGTTTCAAGACATTGATATGAATAATTGTATTTGTATTTATAAATGTTTACAACCTGTATATAACCATTGAGTTATTTAATTACTTTACAGTTTTTTAAAGCCATAGAAACTTAGTAAGCTTAGAAACTTAGTAAGATTTCAACCTAAAAATCACAAATCTAAATCAATTACTTAATTACCTGTATTAAATTGTAATAATATAGGCCAGATTCTCTTTGAGCTTGTTATAACTTATTAAAACAATATTCACAGATTATTCCTTAACCCAAAATTATTAATACCAAAGGTTTGATTTATTTCATACTTAATCCTAAATCTCTCCAGGGTAATGATATTCTTTAAGGAGACAATTAATTACCTTCTCAGTTGTCTGACACTGTTTCTTGGCTGATTTCGTCAGCCAGAGTAAAGGATCTTTGGAGCTATAGACCCAGACTGCCAGGCTGAACCTCTTTATATTGTCACCTAGTCATGGAGTCAAAGTCCAAACTTAAAAAAGGGGGTGGACATATAGTTCATGTCCCTGAGTTTGTCTTGTCTTTACATAATATATAGGAGGCTATCACGGAAATTGTAGCTTGCTTCTTCATTGCTTTGGTATATAAATGTCTTCAAATCTCTGTTCTGAAGACAAGGTCAGGCCATTCTATTGATCCTTCATACTCTTAAGCCTCTTTGAACTTGACAGAATCCTGTACTCTTTTCAGGTCCATTCTGTATGATAGGGCCATAACTTAGAACTTTTAAATGATATCCAGTTGAATTCTGCTTATCAGTCATAACTTTATCTGCCTCTCATCAGAGTTCATTGGTCATTCTAATGAAAATGTACAGTTGGGCCTATATATTTATGGCACCAGAATGTAGTTTTCCCATCCTCTTTGGCACAATGACTCATTATAAAATTAAGCAACAAAGAGATGCAAAATGTTATTTCTATGAACCCCCCCACATTTTTCTTTTCTTTTTTTCCAATGGGGCTCTTATGCCCTCTATTGCTCATGTTCACATTAGCTTCGTTTATTCTAACTTACCCATGGAACCAAACCCGTTGCCCTCGAGTTGTTTCTGACTCATAGCAACTCTATAGGACAGAGTAGAATTGCCCCACAGGGTTTCCAGGGAACGTCTAGTGGATTCCAACCGCAGACCTTTTGGTTCGCAGCTGAGCTTTTTTGTGTGTGTGTGTGTGTGTGCTTTAGGTGAAAATTTACAACTCACGTTAATTTCTCAGACAAAAATTTATACACATATTCTTATGTGACCCTAGTTGCAGTCCCTCTAATGTGACAACACACTCCCCTTTCCACCCTGGGTTTCCCATGTCCATCTAACCAACTCCTGACCCTTTCTGCTTTCTCATCCTACCTCTGACAGGAGTCGCCCATTTAGTCTAGTGTATCTGCTTAAACTAAGAAGCATACTCTTCATGAGTATTATTTTATGTTTTATACTCTAGTCTATGTCTGAAGAGTTGGCTTCGGGAATGGTGTTAGTTCTGGGTTAACAGAGAGTCCAGGGGCCATGTCTTTGAGGATTCATCTAGCCTTAGTCAGATCATTAAATCTGGTCTTTTTACTAGAATTTGAGTTCTGCGCCACACTTTTCTCCTGCTCTGTCAGGGACTCTCTGTTGTATTCCCTATCAGGGCAGTCACTGGTGGTAGCCAGGCACCATCTAGTTCTTCTGGTCTCAGGCTGATGGAGTCTCTGGTTTATGTGGCCCTTTTGTCTCTTGGGCTAGTATTTTCCTTGTGTCCTTGGTGTTCTTCATTCCCCTTTGCTCCAGGTGGATTGGGCCCAATTGATGCATCTTAGATGGCTGCTCTAAAGCTTTTAAGACCCCAGACGTCACTCACCAAAGTGAGATGCAGAACATTTTCTTAATAAACTTCGTTATGACCATTGACCTAGATGTCCCCCGAAACCCTGGCCCCCAGAGCCCAGCCTCTGCTCTTCTGTCCCTAGAAGTGTTTGGTTGTGTTCAGGAAACTTCTTAGCTTTTGCTGCAGCCAAGCTCCTAACCACAGTGCCACCAAGGCTCCTATTCTAACTTTGACATATTTTATTATAAGAAATATAATAAGATATATCTTATTATATAAAGTTTCTTTGAACAGTTCTACTCCCCCAGCTTCTTTCAATCTTTTTCTAGTCACTACAAGCAAAACATCTTATCTCCTCTACTCTTTCTATTTACAGTCTGTTAAGGTCTATAAAACCCACTGCCATCAAGTCGATTCTGACTCATAGTGACCCTATATAAATGACCTTATATATTGCTAAAGGTAGAAGGAAATGCTGGTGCTATACCTGTGTTTAGAAGAAAAATATTTTGAAGTGAATTTAGCACAATGAAAAGGTATCCAGAAGTTCAAATAAGAATATCTAGAAATACCTTTATTTACTTTTTCATTCTCTTCTAATAAACCTGTCTCTTAAGTACCAGATGATTTAAAACCTAGTTTAGTCTTTATTCTCTTCTATTTTATTTTATTGTTGCTTTGTACTTTTATTTGATCTTTCTTTTTGCCTTAATATTGTTTTCTTTTTTAGTAGTACATTTGTATTCAACTCTATTATTGAGTGCAATAGGTTTGGTTAAGGGTCACCTGGGGTACCTAACATATGCTATTTATATGGATAGGTCATTATAATACAAAGACAGATAAAAAGAGCACCTACCCTTAAGGGATTTACAGTTTAATTGTTCCAAACCATGGTCCTTAGCATTGTTTTTATAGAAAAGAATTATACACTAAATTCCAAATAAATATTTAAAAATTAACTTTTGAAATAACTGTGTTTATTAGTTGGAGACCACCTGTGCATGTTTTTATATTTCATATTCTTCTAATTACAGTCATGTGTTGCTTAATGTCCACGATATATTCTGTGAAATAGAACATGATGTGATTTGGACGTTGCATGAACACCGTATTATGGATGAAGATCCTTTCAGGCATTCGCTTCCAGAGTAAGGAAGTTTCATCCATATTAAAAAATTTCCTGGGGCAATCAACCTCCCTCTACAATTAGCTTATCTAAGGTTTCAACAAATTCTTCTGCTGCCTTCATCAGCTCTTGCAGACTCACTTTCACATTATGCAATAAAAAACATTGTTTGAAGCACTTGAATCACCCACAGCTAACATTAAACTCGATACTTCAGTGTGGTCCTCCTCTTTTTTTTTAAGCATCTTGAACAAGCTTCATGCCTTAGCACTGATCATCAATGTGCTGAGAGAAATTCGCTTTTTTGTTTGGTCCTCAATTCACATCATTAACAATTTCTCCATGTCCAATATATAAAAAAAAAAATTTATAGGTCCCTCTTAATTTTTGTTAGCCTTGTAGCTTTCAGTGGAGCCAAGTCTTTAACAGCTAGGAGAATTTTTTCTTTGTTTTTGAGGATCATCATGATTGTCTTGTACAACATGCCTAAATCCACTACATCCCATTCTCCGATCAGGATTTCCAATCTCTGTAATAACCTTATCGGACATTGCCCAAGCGGATGTTTTGTGGCACATGACTGTACTGAAGATGAGATATTGTAATTACTTGACTAAGATGAGATATTGTTTTTACCACCAGAATCATAATAGTTTTCTTGTTGAATAAGAGTTCTTAACTTGCAGCCTTCAGGGTAGCCAAGAATTCCTTGAAATTATATGCAGAATTAGGTATGTGCATTTTCCTAGCAAGAGTCCACACCTTTATCAGATTCCCAAAAGGTATATTATTTCCCAACCACCCCACCCCCCCAGAGGTCATGGTCCCCAGACCTTCTGTTAGTCCAAGACAGGAACCATTCCCAAAGTCAACTCTTTGGACAGGGATTGGACTGGACTATAAGATAAAAAACGATACTGGTGAGGAGTGGGCTTCTTAGTTCAAGCAGACATATGAGACTGTGCGCAGCTCTTGTCTAGAGGGGAGATGACAAGGCACAGGGAGACAGGAGCTGGCTGAATGGACACGGAATACAGAGTGGCAAGAAAGAGTGTGCTGTCTCATTAGGGGCAGAACAACTAGGAGGACACAGCAAGGCATATATAAATTTTTGTATGAGAGATTGACTTGATTTGCAAACTTTCACTTAAAGCACACAAAAAAAATTTACTGCCCTAAACAACCCAAATGTCCACCAACTGAAGAACGGATAAACAAAATGTGGAATATCCATACAATGGGATATTATTCAGCCATAAAAATGGTTGAAGTACTGATACATGCTACAAACATATAACATGGATAAACCTGGAAATCATTATGCTAAATGAAAGAAGCCAGACACAGAAGGTCACATACCGTATGATTCCATATCTCTGAAATGTCCAGAATAGGCAAATCCATAGAGACAGGAAGTGAATTAGCGGTTGCCAACAGATTGGCGGGAGGTGGGGGGGAATCGTTGCTTACTGGGTATGAGGGTTCCTTTCGGGGTGATGAGAATGTCCTGGAACTAGACAGTGGTGAAGTTTGTATAACAATGTGACTGTACTAAATGCCACTAATGGTAATTTTTTTGTGTTTATGTGTATTTTACCTTGATGAAAAATAATAAAATAAAGATAAAATGAGGGGGGGAAAGGTATATCATTCCTGATTGTTACTGTTAAAAAAAATTAGTATAACACGCTTAACAAAAATACCTCATGGGGTGAGGGCAAGGTTGGCAAACAAATGTAGAAGGTGCATGTAATTTGTGTAAAAATACGGTAACGACCTTCAACAATTATCATATCCACAAAAGCACTGAGAAAAGTGGCAAAAATTGTCAGAATCAACTTTTTCAGAACTCTGGAAGTTAACCAAAGCCACGCAGTAATCTGGGGAGCATTTATGAAAGGAGAACGACTGGATATCAGTAAGAACAGTGAACTTTGTGGCATTTTAACTTGCCCTATTCCCATTACCTTATCTCCAGCTCCACGGTAACTTTGAAAACAAACAGCTTACAATCACAGTGAAAACAGCTGCCTGGCTGCCACTGAATGGGACAGAATGGGCTTATAGTTCCTTCAATGCCTCATATCCAGAAAATTGTCATTATTTGGCCTGTGTGGTGGTTCCTTGAAAGAACCCACTTGCAAAACTGTCTTTATTTGACCTGACTTGGAAGTTACTCAATGGAAAGAACCTTTTCCCTGGGAGGAGAGCTTTCAAAAACATTCAGAGGCAATTGTTTAACTTCACAGCTACCTGAGGCAGTGGGTAGCAGTTGAAACAAACAAAAAGCTAATCAAAAAGCTTGAAAGGAAAAGATGGAGAATGAGATGTCTATAACCAAAAAAAAATCCATTGCCATTGACTCAATTCTGACACATGGTGACCACATGTGTTGCAGAGCAGAACTGCTCCATAGGGTATTCGTGGCTGTAACCTTTAAAGAAGCACATCGCCAGGCCTTTCTTCTATGGAACTAGTGGGTGATTTTGAGCCACCAACCTTTAGGTCAAGTGCAAAATGTTCATGCAACCCAGGGACCTTAACCATGAAAAACTGCATCCTGTTCCTGGAAATCTAGAAGGTCACACATATGTATACAGATGTGCACATGCCCATGGCTGTATGCTTACTCAGGAAAGATCTGAGAAGGTTTTAAGCTCTCATCTCCAGCTGACCCTGAGGCTCTGCACAAGCAAGAAATGAAGAGTTGTCAACTACCTGGCTGAGTGTTGAAGGCATGCCACAAGACACACAGAGAGTCCCTTAGTAAAGATGAATCTTACCAAGCAGAGACTTCAGTTGCCACACCTGACAAAGGTTACAAACTTTACAAAATTAGTTCACAAAAGTCACTAAACAAACAACAATAGCTAATAGCAATAGCAATAACCCTGGAGAGGGGAGAATCTGATTAACAGAATTGCAACATTACATTATATGAAATGCCCAGTTTTCAACAGAAAATGATACATGCAAAGAAATAAGTATGGCCCATACACAGGCAAAAAGAGCAATCAATAGGAACAGTCCCTGAGGAAGCCTAGACATAGCTATTAATAAAGCTATTAAATAAGCTATTTTAAATAGATTCAAAGAATTAAGTATGAGAACAATGTTTTACCAAATAGACAATATGAATAAAGAGATGAAAATTCTCTTAAAAAGAACCAAATAGAAATTGTGGAGTTGAAAATATCCTTAATGAAAAATTAACTATATGGGCTCAATAGAAGATTTGAGCAGTCGGAAAAAAGAATCGCTTAATTTGAAAATAGGTCAGTTAAGATTATTCAGTCTGGAGGCGGGGCCAAGATGGCAGAATAGCCAGATGCTTCCGGTGAGCCCTCTTACAACAAAGACCCAAATTATCAAGTGACAGATTATATTTATGACAAGCTAGGAGCCCTGAACATCAAAGGCAAAGTCAGAAAACAGACTGAGAAGCAGGGGGAGAGAGAAACCATTCAGAAGTGGAGCGGAGTTTCCAGACCTGAGTCGCTGGGATCCGTTCCCAGAAGTGGCTGCGGTGGGCTGGAAATCACCAAATCAATACCAGCTACAGTAGCCCTCAAGAAGATAAAATACTTAGGAATAAATCTTACCAGAGATGTAAAAGACCTATACATAGAAAACTACAAGACACTACTGCAAAAAACCAAAAGAGACAAACATACCTTGCTCATGGATAGGAGGACTTAACATTGTAAAAATGTCTGTTCTACCAAAAGCGATCTATAGATACAATGCAATTCCAATCCAAATTCCAAGAACATATTTTAATGAGATGGAGAAACAAATCAACTTCATATGGAATGGAAAGAGGCCGTGCGTTACTGAAAAAGAAAAACAAAGTGGGAGGCCTCACTCTACCTGATTTTCTAATCTATTATACCACCACAGTAGTCAAAACAGCCTGGTACCGGTGCAACAACAGATACATAGACCAATGGAACAGAGTTGAGAATCCAGACATAAATCCATCCACATACAAGCAGCTGCTATTTGACAAAGGCCCAAAGTCAGTTAAATGGGGAAAAGACAGTCTGTTTAACAAACGGTGCTGCCATAACTGGATATCTATATGCAAAAAAAAATGAAACAAAACTCATTCCTCACACCATGCACAAAAACTAACTCAAAATGGATCAAAGACCTAAATATAAAATCTAAAACAATAAAGATCATGGAAGAAAATATAGGAACAATGCTAGGAGCCCTAATAAATAGACGGCATAAACAGTATACGAAACATTACTAGCAATGCAGGAGAGAAATCAGATAACTGGGAGCTCCTAAAAATCAAACACCTATGCTCATCCAAAGACTTCACCAAAAGAGTAAAAAGAGAGGCGGGCCCAAGATGGCGGACTAGGTGGACGCTACCGCAGAACCCTCTTGCAACAAAGACTCGGAAAAACAAGTGAATCGATCACATACATAACAATCAAAGAAACCTGAACAACAAACACAGATTTAGAGACGGAGAATGAACAAATACGGGGAGGCAGTGATTGTTTTCAGAGCCTGGAGCCAGCGTACCAGTCAGCGGATTTTCTGGAAAAACTAGTTTCCCAGTGATGGCTCGGAGACAGCAGTCCATATCAAACCACATAAAGAAGCAGACCATGACAGCTTCTGCAACCCCCCAAACAAAAGAATCAAAATCTTTCCCAAATGAAGATACAATCCTGGAATTATCAGATACAGAATATAAAAAACTAATTTCCAGAATGCTTCAAGACATCACAAACGAAATAAGGCAAACTGCAGAAAAGGCCAAGGAACACACCGATAAAACTGTTGAAGAACTCAAAAAGATTATTCAAGAACAAGGTGGAAAAATTAATAAGTTGCAAGAATCCATAGAGAGACAGCATGTAGAAATCCAAAAGATTAACAATAAAATTACAGAATTAGACAACGCAATAGGAAGTCAGAGGAGCAGACTCGAGCAATTAGAATGCAGACTGGGACATCTGGAGGATCAGGGAATCAACACCAACATAGCTGAAAAAAAATCAGATAAAAGAATTAAAAAAAATGAAGAAACCCTAAGAATCATGTGGGACTCTATCAAGAAGGATAACCTGCGGGTGATTGGAGTCCCAGAACAGGGAGGGGGGACAGAAAACACAGAGAAAATAGTTGAAGAACTCCTGACACAAAACTTCCCTGACATCATGAAAGACGAAAGGATATCTATCCAAGATGCTCATCGAACCCCATTTAAGATTCATCCAAAAAGAAAAACACCAAGACATATTATCATCAAACTCGCCAAAACCAAAGATAAACAGAGAATTTTAAAAACAGGGAGAAAAGAAAGGTTTCCTTCAAGGGAGAATCTATAAGAATAAGTTCAGACTACTCAGCAGAAACCATGCAGGCAAGAAGGGAATGGGGTGACATATACAGAGCACTGAAGGAGAAAAACTGCCAGCCAAGGATCCTATATCCAGCAAAACTCTCTCTGAAATATGAAGGCGAAATTAAGATATTTACAGATAAACACAAGTTTAGAGAATTTGCAAAAACCAAACCAAAGCTACAAGAAATACTAAAGGATATTGTTTGGTCAGAAAACCAATAATATTAGATACCAGCACAATACAAGGTCACAAAACAGAATGTCCTGATATCAACTCAAATAGGGACATCACAAAAACAAACAAATTAAGATTAATTAAAAAAAAATAACAATACACATAACAGGGAATCATGGAAGTCAATAGGTAAAAGATCACAATAATCAAAAAGAGGGACTAAATACAGGAGGCATTGAACTGCCAGATGGAGAGTGATACAAGGCGATATAGAATGATACAAGTTAGGTTTTTACTTAGAAAAATAGGGGTAAATAATAAGGTAACCACAAAAAGATATAACAACTCCATAACTCAAGATAAAAGCCAAGAAAAACGCAACGACTCAACTAACATAAAGTCAAACACTATGAAAATGAGGATCTCACAATTTACTAAGAAAAACGTCTCAGCACAAAAAAGTATGTGGAAAAATGCAGTTGCCAACAACAAACATGAAAAGGCATCAAAATGACAACACTAAACACTTATTTATCTATAATTACGCTGAATGTAAATGGACTAAATGCACCAATAAAGAGACAGAGAGTCACGGACTGGATAAAGACACACGATCCATCTATATGCTGCCTACAAGAGACACACCTTAGACTTAGAGACACAAACAAACTAAAACTCAAAGGATGGAAAAAAATATATCAAGCAAACAGTAAGCAAAAAAGAAGAGGAGTAGCAATATTAATTTCTGACAAAATCGACTTTAGACTTAAATCCACTACAAAGGATAAAGAAGGACACTATATAATGATAAAAGGGACAATTGATCAGGAAGACATAACCATATTAAATATTCATGCACCCAGTGACAGGGCTGCAAGATACATAAATCAAATTTTAACAGAATTGAAAAGTGAGATAGACACCTCCACAATTATAGTAGGAGACTTCAACACACCACTTTCGGAGAAGGACAGGACATCCAGTAAGAAGCTCAATGGAGACACGGAAGACCTACGTACAACAATCAACCAACTTGACCTCATTGACTTATACAGAACTCTCCACCCAACTGCTGCAAAATATACTTTTTTTTCTAGCGCACATGGAACATTCTCTAGAATAGACCACATATTAGGTCATAAAACAAACCTCTGCAGAGTCCAAAACATCGAAGTATTACAAAGCATCTTCTCAGACCACAACGCAATAAAACTAAAAATCAATAACAAAAAAACTAGGGAAAAGAAATCAAATACTTGGAAAATGAACAATACCCTCCTGAAAAAAGACTGGGTTATAGAAGACATCAAGGAGGGAATAAGGAAATTCATAGAATGCAACGAGAATGAAAATACTTCCTATCAAAACCTCTGGGACACAGCAAAATCAGTGCTCAGAGGCCAATTTATATCGATAAATGCACACATACAAAAAGAAGAAAGAGCCAAAAGCAGAGAACTGTCCCTACAACTTGAACAAATAGAAAGTGAGCAACAAAAGAACCCATCAGGCACCAGAAGAAAACAAATCATAAAAATTAGAGCTGAACTAAATGAACTAGAGAACAGAAAAACAATTGAAAGAATTAACAAAGCCAAAAGCTGGTTCTTTGAAAAAATTAACAAAATGGATAAACCATTGGCTAGACTGACTAAAGAAATACAGGAAAGGAAACAAATAACCCGAATAAGAAACGAGAAGGACCACATCACAACACAGCCAAATGAAATTAAAAGAATCATTTCAGATTACTGCAAAAAATTGTACTCTAACAAATTTGAAAACCTAGAAGAAATGGATGAATTCTTGGAAAAACACTACCTACCTAAACTAACACATTCAGAAGTAGAACAACTAAATAGACCCATAACAAAAAAAGAGATTGAAACGGTAAACAAAAAACGTCCAACAAAAAAAAACCCTGGCCCGGACGGCTTCACTGCAGAGTTCTACCAAACTTTCAGAGAAGAGTTAACACCACTACTACTGAATGTATTTCAAAGCATAGAAAATGACAGAATACTACCCAACTCATTCTATGAAGCCAGCATCTCCCTGATACCAAAACCAGGTAAAGACATTACAAAAAAAGAAAATTATAGACCTATATCCCTCATGAACATAGATGCAAAAATCCTCAACAAAATTCTAGCCAATAGAATCCAACAACACATCAAAAAAATAATTCACCATGATCAAATGGGATTTATATTAGGTATCAAGGCTGGTTTAATATCAGAAAAACCATTAATGTAATTCATGACATAAATAAAACAAAAGATAAAAACAACATGATCTTATCAATTGATGCAGAAAAGGCATTTGACAAAGTCCAACACCCATTTATGATAAAAACTCTTACCAAAATAGGAATTGAAGGAAAATTCCTGAACATAATAAAGGGCATCTATGCAAAGCCAACAGCCAATATCACTCTAAATGGAGAGAACCTGAAAGCATTTCCCTTGAGAACGGGAACCAGACAAGGATGCCCTTTATCACCGCTCTTATTCAACATCGTACTTGAAGTCCTAGCCAGGGCAATTAGGCTAGACAAAGAAATAAAGGGTATCCGGATTGGCAAGAAGGAAGTAAAGTTATCACTATTTGCAGATGACATGATCTTATACACAGAAAACCCTAAGGAATCCTCCAGAAAACTACTGAAACTAATAGAAGAGTTTGGCAGAGTCTCAGGTTATAAAATAAACATACAAAAATCACTTGGATTCCTCTACATCAACAAAAAGAACACCGAAGAGGAAATCACCAAATCAATACCATTCACAGTAGCCCTCAAGAAGATAAAATACTTAGGAATAAATCTTACCAAGGATGTAAAAGACCTATACAAAGAAAACTACAAAGCTCTACTACAAGAAATTCAAAAGGACATACTTAAGTGGAAAAACATACCTTGCTCATGGATAGGAAGACTTAACATAGTAAAAATGTCTATTCTACCAAAAGCCATCTATACATATAACGCACTTCCGATCCAAATTCCAATGTCATATTTTAAGGTGATAGAGAAACAAATCACCAATTTCATATGGAAGGGAAAGAAGCCCCGGATAAGCAAAGCATTACTGAAAAAGAAGAAGAAAGTGGGAGGCCTCACTCTACCTGACTTCAGAACCTATTATACAGCCACAGTAGTCAAAACAGCCTGGTACTGGTACAACAACAGGCACATAGACCAATGGAACAGAATTGAGAACCCAGATATAAATCCATCCACGTATGAGCAGCTGATATTTGACAAAGGACCAGTGTCAGTAAATTGGGGAAAAGATAGCCTTTTTAACAAATGGTGCTGGCATAACTGGATATCCATTTGCAAAAGAATGAAACAGGACCCATACCTCACGCCATGCACAAAAACTAACTCCAAGTGGATCAAAGACCTAAACATAAAGACTAAGACGATAAAGATCGTGGAAGAAAAAATAGGGACAAAGTTAGGAGCCCTAATACAAGGCATAAACACAATATAAAACATTACCAAAAATGATGAAGAGAAACCAGATAACTGGGAGCTCCTAAAAATCAAACATCTATGCTCATCTAAAGACTTCACCAAAAGAGTAAAAAGACCACCTACAGACTGGGAAAGAATTTTCAGCTATGACATCTCCGACCAGCGCCTGATCTCTAAAATCTATAGGATTCTGTCAAAACTCAACCACAAAAAGACAAACAACCCAATCAAGAAGTGGGCAAAGGATATGAACACACATTTCACTAAAGAAGATATTCAGGCAGCCAACAGATACATGAGAAAATGCTCTCGATCATTAGCCATTAGAGAAATGCAAATTAAAACCATGATGAGATTCCATCTAACACCAGCAAGGCTGGCATTAATCCAAAAAACACAAAAGAATAAATGTTGGAGAGGCTGCGGAGAGATTGAAACTCTTATACACTGCTGGTGGGAATGTCAAATGGTACAACCACTTTGGAAATCTATCTGGCGTTATCTTAAACAGTTAGAAATAGAACTACCATACAACCCAGAAATCCCACTCCTCGGAATATACCCTAGAGATACAAGAGCCTTCACACAAACAGATATATGCACACCCATGTTTACTGCAGCTCTGTTTACAATAGCAAAAAGCTGGAAGCAACCAAGGTGTCCATCAACGGATGAATGGGTAAATAAATTGTGGTATATTCACACAATGGAATACTACGCATCAATAAAGAACAGTGACGAATCTCTGAAACATTTCATAACATGGAGGAACCTGGAAGGCATTATGCTGAGCGAAATGAGTCAGAGGCAAAAGGACAAATATTGTATAAGACCACTATTATAAGATCTTGAGAAATAGTAACAACTGAGAAGAACACACACTTTTGTGGTTACGAAGGGGGGAGGGAGGGAGGGAGAGGGTTTTTTATTGATTAATCAGTAGATAAGAACTGCTTCGGGTGAAGGGAAAGACAACACTCAATACATGGAAGGTCAGCTCAATTGGACTGGACCAAAAGCAAAGAAGTTTCCGGGATAAAAGGAATGCTTCAAAGGTCAGCGGAGCAGGGGCGGGGGTCTGGGGAACATGGTTTGAGGGGACTTGTAAGTCAATCGGCAAAATAATTCTATTATGAAAACATTCTGCATCCCACTTTGAAATATGGCCCTGGGGTCTTAAATGCTAACAAGCAACCATCTAAGATGTATCAATTGGTCTCAACCCACCTGGAGCAAAGGAAAAGGAAGAACACCAAGGTCACTCGACAACTAAGAGCCCAAGAGACAGAAAGGGCCACATGAACCAGAGACCTACATCATCCTGAGACCAGAAGAACTAGTTGGTACCCGGCCACAATCGATGACTGCCCTGACAGGGAGCACAACAGAGAACTCCTGAGGGAACAGGAGATCAACGGGATGCAGACCCCAAATTCTCATAAAAAGACCATACTTAATGGTCTGACTGAGACTAGAGGAATCCCAGCGGCCATGCTCCCCAGACCTTCTGTCGGCACAGGACAGGAACCATCCCCGAAGACAACTCATCAGACATGAAAGGGAGTGGTCAGCGGGTGGGAGAGAGGTGCTGATGAAGAGTGAGCTAATTATATCAGGTGGACACTTGAGAGTGTGTTGGCAGCTCTTGTCTGGAAGGGGGATGGGAGGATAGAGAGAGAGGGAAGCTGGCAAAATTGTCACGAAACGAGAGACTGTGAAAGGGCTGACTCAATGGGGAAGAGTAGGTGGGAGTATGGAGTAAGATGTATGTAAACATATATGTGACAGACTGATTGGATTTGTAAACGTTCACTTGAAGCTTAATAAAAGTTAATAAAAAAAAGAGTAAAAAGACTACTACAGACTGGGAAAAAGTCTTTAGCTATGACATTTCTGATCAGCGTCTGATCTCTAAAATCTACATGATACTGCAAAAACTCAACAACAAAAAGACAAATAACCCAATTAAAAAATGGGCGAAGGATATGAACAGACACTTCACTAGAGAAGACATGCAGGCGGCTAACAGATACATGAGGAAATGCTCACGATCATTAGCCATTAGAGAAATGCAAATCAAAACTACAATGAGATTCCACCTCACTCCAACAAGGCTGGCATTAATGCAAAAAACACAATATAATAAATGTTGGAGAGGTTGTGGAGAGACTGGAACACTTACACACTGCCGGTGGGAATGTAAAATGGTATAACCACTTTGGAAATCGATTTGGCGCTTCCTTAAAAAGCTAGAAATAGAACTACCATATGATCCAGCAATCCCACTCCTTGGAATATATCCTAGAGAAATAAAAGCCTGTACACGAACAGATATATGCACACCCATGCTCATTGCACTACTGTTTACAATAGCAAAAAGATGGAAGGAACCAAGGTGCCCCTCGATGGATGAATGAATAAATAAATTATGGTATATTCACACAATGGAATACTACGCATCGATAAAGAACAATGATGAATCTGTGAAACACTTCATAACATGGAGGAACCTGGAAGGCATTATGCTGAGTGAAATTAGTCACCTGCAAAAGGACAAATATTGTATAAGAGTACTATAAGAACTCGAGTAATAGTTTAAACAGAGAAGAAAATATTCTTTGATGGTTACGAGGTGGGGGACGGAGGGAGGGAGAGTGGTTTTCACTAATTAGATAGTAGATAAGAACTATTTTAGGTGAAGGGAAAGACAACACGCAATACAGGAGAGGACAGCACAACTGGACTAAACCAAAAGCAAAGAAGTTTCCTGAATAAACTGAATGCTTCGAAGGCCAGCATAGCAGGGGCGGGGGTTTCGGGACCATGGTTCCAGGGACACCTAAGTCAATTGGCATAACAAAATCTCTCAAGAAAACAGTCTGCCTGCCACTTCGGAGAGTGGCATCTGGGGTCTTAAACGCCAGCAGGCGGCCATCTAAGATGCATCAATTGGTCTCAACCCACCTGGAGCAAAGGGGAATTAAGAACACCAAAGACACAGGGTAATTATGAGCCCAAGAGACAGAAAGGGCCACATAAACCAGAGACTACATCAGCCTGAGACCAGAACTAGATGGTGCCTGGCTACAACCAATGACTCCCCTGATGGGAAACACAACAAAGAACCCCTGAGGGAGCAGGAGAGCAGTGGGATGCAGACCCCAAATTCTCATAAAAAGACCAGAATTAATGGTCTGACTGAGACTAGAATGACCCCAGAGGTCATGGTCCCCAGACCTTCTATTAGTCCAAGACAGGAACCATTCCTAAAGCTAACTCTTTAGACAGGGATTGGACTGGACTATGAGATAGACAATGATACTGGTGAAGACTGAGCTTCTTGGATCAAGTAGATACATGAGACTATGTTGGCATCTCCTGTCTGAAGGGGAGATGAGAGGGTAGAGAGGGTCCGAAGCTGGCTGAATGGACACGAAAAGAGAGAGTGGAGGGAAGGAGTGTGTTGTCTCCTTGGGGGAGAGCACTTAGGAGTATATAGCAAGGTGTTTATACATATTTGTATGAGAGTCCAACTTGATTTGTAAACTTTCACTTAAAGCACAATAAAAATTTTTAAAAATTGAAAAAAAAGATTTATTCAGTCTGTGGAACAGAAAAAAGAATGAAGAAAAATGATCAGAAGCTCATTTGAAAAAAAAAAGATTTATTCAGTCTGAGGAACGGAAAGAAAAAAGACCGAAGAAAAATGATCAGAAGCTCAGAGACCTGTGGAAATGCCTTCAAGAGTCCCTACATAGCTATAATGGGAGTCCCTGAGGAGTGGAAAGAGAGAAAATTATAGAAAGAATATTCGAAGAAATAATGGTTTAAAAAAAGTCCTAAATTTGATGAATAACATTAATTTACACATCCCAGAGCTCAGTGAATTCCAAGTGTGATAAACTCAAAGACACATCATGTTCAACCTCTTGAAAGACAAAGGCAAAGAGAGTATCTCAGAAACAGCAAGAGAGAAGTGGCCTGTCATGTACCAGGGTTACTAAGTAAGGTAACAACTGATTTCTCATCAGAAACTGTCGAGACCAGAAGGCAGCGGGATGACATACTCAAAGTGCTGAAAGAAAAAAATTATTAAGAATTCTACATCCAGCAAAGCTACCGTTCAATAATGAAGGTGAAATAAGACATTCCTACACAACCAAACACAGAGAATTTGTCACTAGCAATCCTGCCCTGCAAGAAATATTAAAAGGAGTCCTTTAGGCTGAAAGAAAACCCTGGTGGCATAGTGGTTACGTGCTGCAGCTGCTAACCGAAAGGTCAGTAGTTCAGATCCACCAGGCGCTCCTTGGAAACTCTATGGGGCAGTTGTACTGTGTCCTATAGGGCCAATATGAGTTGGAATCGACTCAATGGCAGTGGGTTTTTTGGTTTGGCTTAGGCTGAAAAGAACCCTAGATAGTAACTCAGATCCATATAAAGAAATAGTATCAGTAGAGCTAACTATATATAAATGGTAAATAAAAAAGTATATATTTTTATGGTAACTTTTCCTCCTGATTTAAAATCTTTGAAAAGATTTAAAAGATGGTATTAATCTGAACTAGATTATTATAAAGTAGAGGAATAATAAGACTTAAGACAGAAAGCAGATAGCAAAATGGCAGGTATAAATTCTACTTATTTGTAATTACATTAAATGTAAGTAGATTAAACACTCTAATTAAAGGAAGATATTGGAGAAATGGATTTTAAAAAGTCAATGATCCAAGTATATGAGCTCTATAAGAGACACACTTTAGATTCAAAGAAACAAATAGGTTGAAAGTAAAAGTATGGAAAAAGATATACCATGAAAACAGTAAGCAAGAGAGAGTTGAAGTGGCTATACTAATATTAGAAAAAATATATTTAAGGTAAAAACTGTTACGAGAAGAAAAGACATTTTATGATGATAAAGTGATCAGTCCACAAAGAAGATATAACAATTATAAACATATACGTACCTAACAACAGAGTTCCAGTATACATGAAGCAAAAACTGTCAGAATTGAATGGGAAATAGACAATATAATAATAATAGTTGGAGACTTCAATAACCCACTTAAATAGTGGATTTAACAAATAGATCAACAACAAGGAAATAAAAGACTTGAATGATACTATAAACCAATTAGGCCTAACAGACATCTATAGAACATGCCACCCAACAACAGGAGAATACAAGTTCTTCTCCAGGGCACATGGAACATTATCCAGGACAGACTGTATGTTCATAAAACAAGTCTTGATAAATTGAAAAAGAATGTTATCATACAAAGTATTTCTCCAACCACAATAGAATGAAATTAGAAGCCAATAACAGAAGGAAATTGACATATATATGGAAATTAACGTACTAATAGCAGAAGGGAAATTAAAAAGTACTTTGAGAGATGAAAACAAAAATACACTATATACCAAACCATACAGATGCAACAAAAGCAGTGATTAGAGGGAAATCTATGAATTTAAATATGTATATTAAAAAAGAACTTAAATCAATAACCTAACCTTCCACTTTAAGAAACTAGGAAAAAAAAATAGCAAACTAAATCCAAAGGAAGCAGAAGGAAGGAAATAATAAAGATCAGAGCAGGAATAAATAAAGTAGGGAATAGAAAATCAGTAGAGAAAATCAACAAACCAAAAGCCAGTTCTTTGAAAAAATCCAGAAAATTTTGAAACCTTTATCTAAACTGATCAAATAAAAAGAAAAAAATCAAATTATTAAGACCGGGGATGAAGTAGGGGACATTATTACTGACCTTACAGAAATAAAAAGGATAAGATAATACTGTGAACAACTGTATGTCAACAAGTTAGATAATGGATGAAATGGACTAATTCCTAGAAAGCAGCAAACTACTGAAATTGACCCAAGAAGAAATAGAAGTTATCAGTAGACCTATAACAAGTAAAGAAATTGAATATATATTCAAATAACTTGCCACAAAGAAAAGCCCAGGCCCAGATGGCTTCACTGTTGGATTCTGGCACATATTTAAAGAAGTGTTAATACCAATCGTTAACAAACTCTTCCAAAAAAATTAAAGAGGAAGGAACACTTTCTAACTCATTCTATGAGTCATGTATTATCTTGATACCAAAATCACACAAAGTCATCACAAGAAGAGAAAGCTACAGACCAATATCCCTTATGAATATAAACATAAGTATCTTCAAAGAAATATTAGCAAACTGAATACAACAACTTATGAAAAGTGTTATAGTTGCCCACAAACTTAAACAAAGAGTTACCATTTGTCTTGACAGTTTCACTCCTAGGTATATACTCCAAAGAAATAAAAACAAACGTCCACATAAAAACTTGTACACAAATATTTGTAGGAGGATTATTCATAATAACCAAAAGATGGACCCCAAATGTCCATCAATTGATGAATAAATAAACAGATGTGGTATAGCCATACAATGGAATATTATTTGGCCATTAAAAGTAATGAACCGCTGATACACGGTACAACATGGATGAACCTTGAAAACATGCTAAGTAAAAGAAGCCAGTCACAAAGACAATATATTACTGATTCCATCTATATGAAATGCCCAAAATAGGCAAATCTGTAGAAACAGACAATAGATTAATGGTTGCCAGTTCTTTTTTAGGGGCTGGGCTGGGGACTAATGTTGAGTGTTTGGTAATGGTACAGGATTTCGTTTTGGGGTAATTAAAATGCTCTAGAATTGATCGTGGTGTTGGTTACATACCTCTATGAATATATTAAAAACTACTGAATGGTTAAAATGGATGAGCTACATGGTATATGAATTATATCTCAATAAAGCTGTTAAAAAGCAAAAGTATTATTCATAATGACTAAAAAAAAAAAGCCAAGTGAGGTTTATCCCAGAAATGCAAGTGTGTTTAAACTTAAAAATCAATTAATGTAATACACCTTATTAATAGAATAATGGCCAAAAACTACATGATCATCTCAGCAGACGCAGGGAAAACATTTGACAAAATCCAACACCCTTTCATGATAAAAAACACTCAACAACCTAGGAGGAGAAGGCAACTTCCTCCACCTGATAAAAGGCATCTAGGGAAAACCCACAGATAACTTCATACTTAATGGTGGAAGACTTAATGCTTCCCCATTAAGATCAGGAATAAGACAAGGCTATTGCCACTTATATCCAAAATTGTGTTCAAAGTTCTAGCCTGGGCAATTAGACAACAAAAAGAAAAGGTATCCAGATTGAAAGGAAGAAATAAAACTATCTCTATTTGCACGTTACATCATAGTGTATGTAGAAAATTTTAAGGCATACACACACACACACACAAACACACAAAAGATTAGCACTAATGAATGAGTTCACCAAGGTTGTGGGATACAAGATCGATATACAAAAATCATTTTCATTTCTATACACTAAAACCCATTGCCATCGAGTCGATTCTGACTCATAGTGACCCTATAGGACAGAGTAGAACTGTTCCATAGGGCTTCCTAGGAGTGGCTGGTAGATTTGAACTGCTGACCTTTTGTTTCTATACATTAGCAATGAAAAATCCAAAAATTAATAAAATATTTATTTCATCAAAGAAGTACAAAACTTGTACACTGAAAACTGCTAAACATGATAGACATTAAAGAAGACCTAAGTAAATGGAAAGACCTCTCATGTTCATGGATCAGAAGACTTAATGTTGTTAAGATGGTAATACTCCCCAAATTGATTTACGGATTTGTCTTAGTTATCTAGTGCTGTTGTAACAGAAATAGCATAAGTGGATGGCTTTAACAAAGAGAAAATTATTTTCTCACAGTAGGCTGGAAGTCCAAATTCAGAGCATCAACTCCAGGGGAAGGCTTTCTCTGTCTGTTGGCTCTGGACTTGTCATCAATCTTCCCCTGGACTACGAGCTTCTCTGCACAGGGAGCCTGGGTCCGAAGGATGCGCTATGCTTCTGATGCTTCTTTCTTGGTGGTATGAGGTCCCATGTGTCTCTGCTTGCTTCTCTCTTTTATCTCTTGTAAGATAAAAGGTGATGCAGGCCACACCTCAGAGAAACTCTCTTTACCTTGGATCAGGGGTGTAACCTCAGTAAGGATGTTACTTGCCACCCTAATCTTCTTTGACATAACCTAATCTTCCCCCATTAACAAGAGGCAGCGATTAGGCTTTACAACACATAAGAAAATTATATCAATCACAAAATGGAGGACAACCACACAATACTGGGAATCATGGCCTAACCTAGTTGACACATATATTGGAGGGACACAATTCAATCCATGATGAGATTCAATGCAATTTCTATCAAAATCCCACCTGGCTATTTTTTTCCAGAAATTGACAAACAAAACCAAACCAAACCCAGTGCCGTCGAGTTGATTCTGACTCACAGCGACCCTATAGGACAGAGTAGAACTGCCCCATAGAGTTTCCAAGGAGCACCTGGTGGATTCAAACTGCCGACCCTTTGGTTAGGATCCGTAGCACTTAACCACTACGCCACTGGAGTCTCCAGAAATTGACAAGCTGATCCTAATTCTTATGGAAATACCAGTTATCCCAAGTAGCCATAACAATCTTGAAGAAAGACAAGGTTGAAAGCCTAGTATTTCCTGATTTTAAAACTTCCTACAAGGCTACAGTAATCAAGATGGTAGGGTACTGGAATAAGGCTAGAACTATAGATTAATGCAAGAGAATTGAGAGTCCCGAGATAAAGCAGAAATAAACCCAAAGAGAGTTAAAAAAAAAAAAAAGAAAAGAAAAATTTCCTTCATAAACATAGATGCATAAGTCTGCAAGGAATATTAGAAAATTATATGCAGCTACATATGAAAAGAACTGTACACCATGACCAAGAGATGTTTATTCCAGGGATAGAAATCTAATGCAGTATTCAAAAATCAGTGCAATCACCTGTATTAGCAGGCTAAACACACACACATACACATGATCATATCAGTAGATACATAAAAGGCATTTGACAAAATTCAGTACCACTTCATGCTAAAAGCTCTATGCAAGTAAGAACACAGAGGATCTTGCTCTAATTGGTAAAGGGTGTCTGCAAAAGTTCCATAAAAAGCCCCCAAACCTACTGCTATCCAGTCAATTCCGACTCATAACAACCCTATAGGACAGAGTAGAACTGCCCCCATAGAGTTTCCAAGGAGCACCTGGTGGATTCAAACTGCAGCCAAAGCTCTTGACCACTACACCACCAGTGTTTCCAAAAGTTCCATAGCTAACATTATTCTTAATGGTGAAATGGTGAAGAATGGGAACAAGGCAAGGATGTCCACTCTCATCACTCTTTTTCAACATAGTGCTGAGCCATCTCAATAAGGCAGGAAAAGGAAATGTAAGCATACAGATTGCGAAGGAAGAAATAAAACCATCCCTATTAGCAGAAGATTTCAAAGGGCAGCTCGAGAACACAAAGTATTATATTGACACGTGTGAAGACCTGGAGATAGAAAACCAAAAGGGAAGAACACGCTGGGCATTTCTCAAGTTGAAAAAACTGAGGAAAAAAATTCAAGCCTCGAGTTGCAATAGTGAAGGATTCTATGAGGAAAATATTAAATGACACAGGAAGCATCAAAAGAAGATGGAAGGAATACACAGAGTCACTATACCAAAAAGAATTAGTCGATATTCAACCATTTCAAGAGGTGGCATGTGATCAGGAACCGATGGTACTGAAGGAAGAAGTCCAATCTGCACTGAAGGCACTGGAGAAAAACAAGGCTCCAGGAATTGATGGAATACCAATTGAGATGTTTCAACAGAGGGTTACAGCGCTGTAAGTGCTCACTCGTCCATGCTAAGAAATTTGAAAGACAGCTACCTGGCCAACCGACTGGAAGAGATCCATATTTACGCCTATTCCTAAGAAAGGTGATCCAACAAAAATGCAGAAATTATCAAACAGTATCATTAATATCACACACAAGCAAAATTTTGTTGAAGATCATTCAAAAGCAGCTGTAGCAGTATATCAACAGAGAACTGTCAGAAATTCAAGCTGGATTCAGAAGAGGACGTAGAACCAGGGATATCACTGCCGATGTAAGATGAAACCTGGCTCAAAGCAGAGAATATCAGAAAGATGTTTACCTGTGTTTTATTGACTATGCAAAGGCGTTTGACTGTGTGGATCATAACAAATTATGGGTAACATTGCAAAGAATGGGAATACTGTAACACTTACTTGTGCTCATGAGGAACCTGTACATAGATCAAGAGGCAGTAGTTTCGACAGAACAAGGGGATACTGATTGGTTTAAAGTCAGGAAAGGTGTGTGTCAGGGTGGTATTCTTTCAGCATACCTATTCAATCTGTATGCTGAGCAAATAATCCGAGAAGCTGGACTATATGAAGAAGAACAGGGCATCAGGATTGGAGGAAGACTCATTAACAACCTGTGTTATGCAGATGACACAACCTTAATTGCTGAAAGTGAAGAGGACTTGAAGCACTTACTGATGAAGATCAAAGACCACAGCCTTCAGTATGGCTTACACCTCAACAAAAAGAAAACTAAAATCCTCACAACTGGACCAATAAACAACATCATGATAAATGAAGAAAAGATTGAAGTTGTCAGGGATTTCATTTTACTTGGATCCACAATCAACACCCATGGAAGCAACAGTCAGGCAATCAAATGATGCATTACATTGGGCAAATCTGCTGCAAAAGACCTCTTTAAAGTGCTGAAAAGCAAAGATGTCACCTTGAAGACTAAGCTGCGCCTGACCCCAGCCATAGTGTTTTCAATCGCCTTGTGTGCATGTGAAAGCTGGATGATGAATAAGGAAGACTGAAGAAGAACTGACACCTTTGAATTGTGGTGTTTGCGAAGATATTGAATATACCATGGACTGCCAGAAGAATGAGCAAATCTGTCTTGGAAGAAGTACAATCAGAATTCTCCTTAGAAACAAGGATGGTGAGACTACATCTCACATACTTTGGACATGTTATCAGGAAAGATCAGTCCCTGGAGAAGGACATCATGCTTGGTAAAGTAGAGGGTCAGTGAAAAAGAGGAAGACCCTCAATGAGATAGACTGAAACAGTAGCTGCAACAGTGGGCTCAAGCTTAACAATGATTGTGAGGATGGCACAGGACCAGGCAGTGTTTCGTTCTGTTGTACATAGGGTCACTATCAGTCAGAGCCAACTCGACAGCACCTAACAACAACAATTTGCAGATGACTTGATAGTCTGTGTACAAAATCCCAAGAAATCTACGGAAAAACTCTTAGAGCTAATAAGTGAGTTCGTGAAGGTCATAGGATAGAAGATGAACATGCCAAAAGCAATTGAATTCCTATATACTACTACAGAACATAAAGATCCCTGGTGGCTCAGTGGGTAAAGTGATCAACTACTAGCCAAAAATTTAGTGGTTCAAAACCACCAGGGGCTCCATGGAAGAAAGATGTGGCAGTCTGCTTCTGTAAAGATTTACGGCCTTGAAACCCTATGTGGTCGCTATGAGTCAGAATCAACTCGACGGCAATGGGTTTGGTTTTTTGGAGTATAGAACATGTGGAAACCACAGTTAAATAGATAATACCATTTACAATTGCCTATAAAAAAATGAAATGCTTAGGCATAAATCCAACAAAACACAGGCAAGATTCATATGGTAAAATCTAAAAAAACTGATGAAAGAAATCAAAGATTTAAAATAAACAGAAGTGGCGTTCATCAGTTGTAAGACTCAGGACTGTGAAGATATCACTTCTTCCCAATTTGATATATAGGTATTTCAATTAAAATCTCAGCAAAATTTTTTTGTGGATGTAGACAAGCTTATCCTCAAATATGTGCAGACAGGCAAAAAAAATAAGAATAGCTCAAACAATTTCAAAAAACTAGAATTAAGTGGAAAGATTATTCTACTCCATTTTAAGACTTAGTACGTAGCCACAGGAATTCATACAGTGTGGTTGGGTAGCTATGAGTCAGAGTCGACTCGACAGCACTGGGTTTTAGTATTGGTGGAGGGATAGACACATATATCAGTGGAACAGATTAGAGAACCCAGAAGTAGCCTCACATAAGTACACCCAACTGAATTTTGAAAAAGGTACAAAAGCAATTGAATGAAGAAAAGGTAGTCTTTTTAACAAATGGTGGTAGAGCAATTGGGCATGCGTAGGCAAAAGAAGAAAAAAGGAACTTCGACCTAAGTTTCACATCTCACACAGAAATTAACTGTGTGACTCCTGGCTTCTGCTCTTCTACTTCCAGTTTCCTTCCACAGCCATAAATTATACATGAACTTTTCCTCCTGCTGCTGCAAGAATAGTTCATAGGTGGTAGTGTATGCTCCCATCAGAAGACAGAAAGTATCTGGTTGTCTTTCGTTATGTGATGTTAATAGCCATTGATGTCATATGAACTTCCCTTCCTTTAACACACATCTTTTTTTCCTTCAGTATTATAAAGCAGTTTTATAAAAAGAACTTATAACTGCTGGGAAACTTGGATTTTCACATGCAGAAAAATGAATCAGGATCCATGTCTCACACCATATACAAAAACCCATTCAAAATGGATTAAGGAAGGACCTAAATGTGAAAACTCAAACCATAAAATTCTCAAAAGAAAAGATAGGGGCATGGCTGATGGGCCTAGTTTTTCACAATGGATTATCGATACAATAACAAAAGCACAAACAACAAAAGACAAAATAGATGAATGGAATCTCATAAAAATTAAATACTTTTATCAAACGAATTCATTAAAAAGGTGAAAAGTCAGCCTACAGATTATGGGAAAATTTTAGGGAACCATATATCCAGTAAGGGTCTAATATCCAAAATATATACAAGACTTCTACAGTTTAACAACGAAAAGACAAAGAACCCAGTCAAAAAGTGAATAAAGAACTTGAATAGACATTCACCAAAGGGGATATGCAGATAAACAAACACATGAAAAGATGCACAATGAGATACCACTTCGTTCCCATTAGAATGACTAAGGTTAAACAAAAAAAAGGAAAATAACAAATGTTAGCAAGGATATGGGGAAATTGGAACCCTATTCATTGCTGGTGGTAATCCAGCATGGTGCAGCTATTGTGGAAAACAGTGTGATGGTTCCTCAAAAAACTAAAAATAGAACTACCATCTGAAAAAAACAAACCCATTGCCATCAAGTAGATTCTGACTCATAACAACCCTGTAGGACAGAGTAGAACTGCCCCATAGGGCATGCTTCTAAGTTCTGTCAAATATATGAGATGGAATGGGCAGCTCCTGTCCAAGAGCAAGATGAGAAGGCAGGAAGGGACAGGAACTGGACGAATGGACACAGGAAACCCAAGGTGGAAAGGGGGTGGATTCTGTCACATTATGGGGATTACAACCAATGTCACAACACAGTATGTGTATAAATTTTTGAATAAGAAATTAACTTGAGCTGTAAACATTTTTTTTAAGCACAATTTAAAAAAAAAAAAGATTTGCAGCCTTGGAAATCCTGAGGGGCAGTTTCACTTTGTCCTATAGGGTCGCTATGAGTCAGAATCAACTCGACAGCAGTAGGTTTGGTTTGATTTTTGGTTTGGAACCTGTACATAGCTCAAGAGGCAGTCAGTCAAACAGAACAAGGGGATACTGCATGGTTTAAAATCAGGGAAGGTATGTGTAACGGTTGTATCCTATCACCATACTTATTCGGTCTCTTTGCTGAGCAAACAATTCAAGAAACTGGACTGTATGAAGAACGCAGCATCAGAATTGGTGGAAGACTCATTAACAACCTGCGATGCGCAGATGACAAAACCTTGCTTGCTGAAAGTGAAAAGGTCTTGAACCACTTACTGATGAAGATCAAAGACCACAGCCTTCAGTATGGATTACACCTCAGCATAAAGAAATGAGAAACCCTCGCAAGTAGACCAATAAGTAACATCATGATAAATGAAAAAATACTGAAGTTTTCGAGGATTTCGTTTTATTTGGATCAACAATCACTGATCACGGAAGCAGCAGTCAAGAAATTAAATGTTGTATTGCACTGGGCAAATCTGCAGCAAAAGACCTTTTTTTAAAGTGTTAAAAAGTGAAATATCACTTCAATGACTAAGGTATTCATGACCCAGGCCATGGCATTTTCAATCATCTCATATGCATGCGAAAGCTGGACAATGAATAAGGAAGACTGAAGAAGAATTGATGCATTTGAATTATGGTGTTAGCAAAGAATATCAAATATACCATAGACTGCCAGAAGAATAAATAAATCTGTCTTGGAATAAGAACAGCCAGAATGCTCCTTAGAATCAAGGAGGACTTTGTCTTGCTTACTTTGGACATGATATCAGGAGGGACAAATTCCTAGAGAAGGACGTCATGCGAGGTAAAGTAGAGGGTCAGTGAAAAAGAGGAAGTCCCTTAGTTATCTAGTGCTGGTATAACAGAAATACCCCAAGTGGGGGGCTTTAACAGAAATATATTTTCTCACAGTTTAGGGGGCTAGAAGTCCAAATTCAGGGTGCCAGCTCTAGGGGAAGCCTTTCTCTCTCTGTTGGTTCTGGAGGAAGATCCGTATCTTTTTGTGAGCTGCTTCTCCTGGGCAATCTTCATGTGACTTGGCATCTCTCTTCCTCCAGCTCTGCTTCTCTCTCTTGCTTGTTTAATCTCTTTTATATCTCAAAGGAGATTGACTGAAGACGCATCCTACACTAATCCTGTCTCATTAACATTAACAAAAACAACCCATTCCCAAATGGTATTATAACTGCAGGCATAAAAAACCAAAATGAAACCCATTGCCATCAAGTCAGTTCTGACTCATAGCAACCCTATAGGACAAAGTAGAACTGCCACATAGAGTTTCTAAGGAGTGCCTGGTGGATTCAAACCGCCAACCTTTTGGTTAGCAGCTGTAGCTCTTAAATACTACACCACCAGGGTTTCTATCAACTATAGGCATAGAGGTTAGGATTTACAACACGTTTGTTGTGTTGTTGTTGTTAGGTGCCGTCGAGTCGATTCTGACTCATAGCGACCCTATGCACAACAGAATGAAACACTGCCCGGTCCTGCGCCATCCTTACCATCGTTGTTATGCTTGAGTTCATTGTGCAGCCACTGTGTCAATCAACCTCGCTGAGGGTCTTCCTCTTTTCTGCTGACCCTGTACTCTGCCAAGCATGATGTCCTTCTCCAGGGACTGATCCCTCCTGACAACATGTCCAAAGTATGTAAGATGCAGTCTCGCCATCCTTGCCTCTAAGGAGCATTCTGGCCGCACTTCTTCAAGACAGATTTGTTCGTTCTTTTGGCAGTCCACGATATATTCAATATTCTTCGCCAACACCACAATTCAAAGGCATCAACTCTTCTTCAGTCTTCCTTATTCATTGTCCAGCTTTCACATGCATATGATGTGATTGAAAACGGTCAGGTGCACCTTAGTCTTCGGGGTGACATCTTGATAGGATAATATCTATATGCCTACAAGGAAGACCAGTTAATATAACTATTACTCAAATTTACGCACCAACCACTAGGACCAAAGATGAAGAAATAGAAGATTTTTATCAGCTGCTACAGTCTGAAATTGATCAAACATGCAGTCAAGGTGCATTGATAATTACTGGAGATTGGAATGCAAAAGTTGGAAACAAAGAAGGATCAGTAGTTGGAAAATATGGCCTTGGTGACAGAAACAATGCCAGAGATCGAATGATAGAATTTTGCAAGACCAATGACTTCTTCATTGCAAATACCTTCTTTCACCAACATAAACGGTGTCTATACACATGGACCTCACCAGATGGAACACACAGAAATCAAATTGACTACATCTGTGGAAAAAGACGATGGAAGAGTTCAATATCATCAGTCAGAACAAGGCCGGGGCCGACTGTGGAACAGACCATCAATTGCTCACATGCAAGTTCAAGCTGAAACTGAAGAAAATGAGAGCAAGTCCACAAGAGCCAAAATATGACCTTGAGTATATCCCACCTGAATTAAGAGACTATCTCAAGAATGGATTTGACGCATTGAACACTAGTGACCGCAGACCAGACGAGTTGTGGAATGACATCAAGGAGATCATCCATGAAGAAAGCAAGACGTCACTGAAAAGACAGGAAAGAAAGAAAAGACCAAGATAGATATCAGAGGAAACTCCAAAACTTGCTCTTGAGCGTCGAGCAGCTAAAGCAAAAGGAAGAATCGATGAATAAAAGAACTGAACAGAAGATTTCAAAGGGCCTCTCAAGAAGACAAAGTATAATAACGTGCAAAGAGCTGGAGATGGAAAACCAAAAGGGAAGAACACACTCGGTGTTTCTCAAGCTGAAAGAACTGAAGAAAAAATTCAAGCCTCGAGTTGCAATAGTGAAGGATTCCATGGGGAAAATATTAAACGACGCAGGAAGCATCAAAAGAAGATGGAAGGAGTACACAGAGTCATTATATCAAAAAGAATTAGTCAATATTCAACCATTTCAAGAGGTGGCACATGATCAGGAACCGATGGTACTGAAGGAAGAAATCTAAGCTGCTTTAAAGGCATTGGTGAAAAACAGGCTCCAGGAATTGATGGAATATCAGTTGAGATGTTTCAACAAACAGATGCAGCGCTGGAGGTGCTCACTCGTCTATGCCAAGAAATATGGAAGACAGATACCTGGCCAACCCACTGGAAGAGATCCATATTTATGCCTATTCCCAAGAAAGGCGATCCAACCGAATATGGAAATTATAGAACAATATCATTAATACCACACACAACACATGCTTAGGGGGGCACAATTCAATCCATAACAACCCTCTACACGATGGATTGACACCATGGCTGCAACAATGGACTCAAACATAGCAACGATTGTGAGGATAGCACAGCCCTGGGCGACGTTTCGTTCTGTTGTACTTAAGGCTGCTGTGAGTTTGAACCACTCCACTGCATCTGACAACAACAAAGGTCATATATATACTGTATGATCTCTTTTATATAGCAGCCTCAAAGTGATAACATTATAGAACTGTAGAACAGATTAGTGGTTGTCAGGTATGGGAGACTACAGAGTTTGGGTGAGGAATGGGGAAGTAGGTGGGTGGTACCAGTGGATCTTTGCGGGGAACTTAACAGTTCTGTAAGTCTTTTGTGGTGGCTACATAAATTTACACAAGTGACAAAATTGAATAGCTCTACACAGACAGACATGAAAATATATAAATTTGTGAAATCTGAATGTGTGTGGATTGTACGAATGCCAATTCCTTGTTTTTGATATTGTACTGTAGTTGTGTCTGATGTTACCATCATGGGGAACCAGATGCAAGTTACACAGAATCTTTTTCTATTTTTGCTACTTTCTGTTAATCTACAGTTATTTCAAAATTTAAAAAAGCGTTCCTTATTACCTATATACTTATCCAGAAAATTGATAATTATGCCACAAAAATTTGAGAGTATAGGTAAAAACAGGTACCCTAATAATCCAGATTGTTCTGTACAGGCAAACCCTGATTGATGTATCTAATAGCATCAATGAAAACTGTCACTTATTTTCTTAAGGAAATGTGAATATTTAGTAGATTAATTTACATAGAGAATTTACGTTAGTTTTGTGAAATAGTTACTGTCTAGCTAATAAACCTTTATCTCCTCCTTTTGCATGTAGAAGGCATTAGCCAAAACCTCTTATTTGCATTTCCATTTACTTAGTGTCACCATTGGTTCCACTGTAGTTTCTAGTTGAAATGGTTAAAAATAATCCAGCAAATTTTAATTCAGGTTTACACTTCCATAAAGTATGATTCCTGAACAGTTTGATCATGTATTTTTAAGTCCTGGTCACATATATATCAATTTATAAATTCAGTGTTTGAAACAAAAAAAACCTAATCTTCCAAACATAAATGAATTATTCTTTATGTACCACATCATGTATATGTGAAATACTAGTATTATTTTATTTTCAGTTATCAGATAATCTTTTATGAGAATTGATTCTTAAAGTTAATGGAGTCATTAAACTTGACTAGTATTTTTAAAATCGTATTCCTTAATAGTAGTTCCATGGGGAAAACAAAAAGTGTTTTGTATTTCACAGAATAGTTTGAGGAAACCGCTAGAGTTCAGATTCCATCTAGTGGAATAATTTTCAACAAAACACTCCCTTTTCATAATTCTGATCATAGTAGTCATTCAAGCACTGTGTGGCTGATGGGCTAATATATTCCTAAAAGAGGTTTTTCTGTTAGTTTTTAAAGCAAATATTCTGTATAGAAAATCGTATATTCCATAGCTCTTAGACAATATGAGAGTCCCTGTGTAGTGCAAGGAAACCCTGATGGAGAGGTGGTTAAATGCTGCAGCTACTAACCAAAAGGTCGGCAGTTCGAATCCACCAGGCCCTCCTTGGAAACTCTATGGGACAAGTCTACTCTGTCCTGTAGGGTCGCTATGAGTCGGAATCCACTCAACAGCAACGGATTTTGTGTGGCGCAAACGATTAATGCACACTCGGCTGTTAACCAAAATATTGGAGGTTCAAGTCCACCCAGAGGCACCTCAAAAGAAAGACTTAATGGTCTAGTTTCGAAAAATCAGCCATTGAAAACTCCATGTAGCACAGTTCTACTCTGACACACATGGGGTCCATAGTTGGAATCTACTTGACAGCAATTGGTTTTTGGTTTTTATTATAGCAAACTGGCTTGTTGGTACATCTTTGGCTTTTTTTCCTGATGGTTTTTCTTATGGCTGTGTTGAGCCTTTTGAGCCTAAAGAGTCAACTTTAAAACAAATCTGTTTTAACAATTAGATAATTTTGCTGTATTGTGGCAGCATTTTAGGAATCAAACCCAT
This sequence comes from Elephas maximus indicus, assembly GCF_024166365.1. NCBI lineage: Eukaryota > Metazoa > Chordata > Mammalia > Proboscidea > Elephantidae > Elephas > Elephas maximus. The sequence goes on from NC_064846.1 coordinate 132,564,768, forward strand.
TGCCATTGAATCGATTCTGTCTCATAGTGACCCTGTAGGACAGAGTAGAACTGCCCCATAGGGTTTCCAAGGAGTGGCTGGTGGATTGTAACTGCCAACCTTTTGGTTAGCAGCTGTAGCTCTTAACCACTGCGCCACCTGGGCTCCATATGGGCAACAGTAGACGGAAAACTCATTCTCTACACTAGATGACAAGAATAATCTTGGAATATAGTTGCTAAATGAAATTTAAGCCTGGAAAAGTAGATGAGGTGTAGTTCTTGGGTGTGTTTAATGTTTGTTTTATTATTTCTTGTTGTTAGGTGCCATTGAATCAGTTCCGGCTCATAGTGACCCGATGCATAACAGAACAAAACATTACTGGTCCTGCATCATCCTCACAATCATTGCTATGGTTGAGCCCCTTGATGCAGCCACTGTGTCAGTCCATCTCGTTGATGGTCTTCCTCTTTCTCACTGACCCTCTACTTTACCTAGCATCATGTCCTTCTCCAGGGACTGGTCCCTCCTGATAACATGTCCAAAGTAAGTGAGACAAAATCCTGCCATCCTCACTTCTAAGGAGCATTCTGGCTGTACTCCCTCCAAGACAGATTTGTTTGTTCTTCTGGCAATCCATGGTATTCTTCACCAATACCATAATTCAAAGGCATCAATTCTTCTTCAGTCTTCCTCATTCATTGTCCAGCTTTCACATGCATATGAGGCAATTGAAAATCCCATGGCTTGCGGCAGGTGCACCTTAGCCCTCAAAGTGACATCTTTGCTTTTTAACACTTTAAAGAGGTCTTTTGCAACAGATTTGCCCAATGCGATACACCATTTAACTTCTTAACTGCTGCTTCTACAGGGATTGATTGTGGATCCAAGTAAAATGAAATCCTTGAAAACTTCAGTATTTTTTCTATTTATCATAATATTGCTTATTGGTCCAGATTGTGAGGCTTTTTGTTTTCTTTATGTTGAGGTGTAGTCCATACTGAAGGCTGTAATTTTTGATCTTCCTCAGTAAGTGCTTCAACTCCTCTTCACATTCAGCAAGCCAGGTTGTGTCATCTGCATATTACAGAATGAGTCTTTCTCTAGTCCTATGGCTCGTTCTTCACATAGTACAGCTTCTCGGATTATTTGCTCAGCTACAGATTGAATAAGTATGGTCAAAAAGAACATTTCAATATCTATCCTGAAGTACAATGCCGTCAGTGATAGAATAAAATCTATATGCCTCCAAGGAAGACTAGTTAGTATGACTATTATTCAAATTTACGCATCAACCACTAATGCCAAAGGTGGACAAATTGAAGATTCTTACCAACTTCTACAGTCTGAAATTAATCAAGCATGCAGTCAAGATGCATTGATAATCACTGGTGATTGAAATGCAAAAGTTGGAAACAAAGATCAGTAATTAGAAAATATGGCCTTGGTGATAGATACAATGCCAGAGATCGCATGAGAGAATTTTGCAAGACCATTGACTTATTCATTAGAAATATCTTTTTTCAACAACATAAACGACGACTATACATGTGGACCTCGCCAGATGGAATACACGGTCATCGAATTGACTCCGTCTGTGGAAAAAGACAAATGGAGAAACAGTATCATCAGTCAGAACAAGGCCAGGGGCCAACTGTGGAAAAGACCATAAATGGCTCATATGCAGGTTCAAGTTGAAGCTGAAGAAAATTAGAGCAAATACATGAGAGCCAAAGTACTACCTTGAATATATCCCACCTAAATTTAGAGACCATCTCAAGGATAGAGACCATCTTGAGGATTCGATGCGTTGAACACTAATGACAGAAGACCAGAAGAGTTGTGGGATAGCATCAAGGATATCATTCCTGAAGAAAGCAAAAGGTCACTAAAAAGGCAGGAAAGAAAGAAAAGACCAAAATGGATGTCAGAAAAGACTCCAAAAATGGATGTCAGAAAAGATTTCAAAGGGCAGCTCGAGAAGGGAAAGTACAGTATTGTAATGAAATATGTCTTCAATTTGTCATTTCCAGCATAGTAGACCATATATAATTGTCTGACTCAAAATGGCCAATACCAGTCCATTTCAGCTCACTAAAGCCTAGGATATCAATCTTTATGCGATTCATTTCATTTTTGACGACTTCTGATTTTCCTAGATTCATACTTCCTACATTCCACGTTACGATTATTAATGGATGTTTGCAGCTGTTTCTCTACTTTGAGGAGGCAGCTCTTTCCCAGTTGTATTTTGAGCGCCTTCCAACCTGAGGGGCTCATCCTCTGGCACTGTATCAGACAATGTTCTGCTGCTATTCATAAGGTTTTCAGTGGCCAATTCTTTCAGAAGTAGTCAGCCAGGTCCTTCTTCTTAGTCTGTCTTAGTCTGGAAGCTCCTCTGAAACCTGTCAACCATGGCTGACCCTGCTGGTATTTAAAATACCAAGTAGTATTGCTTCCAGCATCTCAGCAACACACAAGCCACCACAGTACAACAAACTGATATACTAGTGATCATCTTCTGACTTATCCTGTATTAATTCTGGAGTTGTTTTTCACATTGTCTACCTCTGTCCCATCTTTACAATGTCCTTTTTTTTTTTTTAATTTTAGTTAGTTTTTCCTCCTATTAGCTTTTTTTTTTTTTAATAAAGCCACTGTAGTTTTTCTAGGCTCAGATAAGATGTGAATTTTCTTCTAGTAGTTAGAAAAAACAAATTTACTAATTTGTTTTTAATTAAAAAACAAGTCAAGTATGTTCATGGAATTTTCTTTTTGTAAATGTCTTTGCTACCAAGGTGGCTGATAAAATAAATTTTCTACTCATAAGTCTGAGATGCATTGGCCATTTTGTGTTCTTGTTTATCATGTATGACTACATCTGTCCAGTTTACTAATTCATACACCTTTTTTCACTTGTAAAGAATTTTGTAACTAAGGTCTAGTAAGAGGTCGTTTTCATGTTTATTTTTTTCTTAAAATTTTCTTAGGATTATTAACTAAGATAGCAAGTGACTTTCCCTCTTCTGTTCAGATTTTACGTAGTGGCTATTTTCTGTTGGAGGTTTCTCTTAAAGTAAATGCATTACACAGTATTTTTCAAACTTTTTTTAACCTTAATATACCGATAATACTTCAGTAAAGAGGAATTAAAACAGTTTTACCAATGAACATTAATAACAATGAAAATTACTCAGGATATTCTATTAAATAATAAGTATTTTTAAAATTAAGCCAAGAATAACTATATCTTATAAATGAAGTTATGTCTTTTAAGTGAAATTTGACAAACTAACCATCTACAAAATCTGACACTTTAAAACTAATCTCAACCAAATGCCAAAATGTTATGGTGCCAGGAACCTAGATAATATATTAAGGAAAGGGCTTCATTCAGCAACCTGGAAATGTCATTTCCACTGTATTTTCTTGATCAGAGAAGTCACAGAGCCTATCCAGATTGAAAGGAAGGGAACCTCTAGATGGGAGAGATGGCAAAGGGTTTGTGGCTATCTTTAATCAACCATCCTATGTAATTTTTAAACTTAAAATTTGTTGTCCTAATGTTTGAGTAAGGAGCTCTGGTGGCGCAGTGGTTAAGTGCTTGGCTGCTAATCTAAAGGTCAGCAGTTCAAACACGGCAGCTGTTCCACGGGAGAAAGATGTGACAGTCTGCTTCTGTAAAATTGTATAGCCTTGGAAACCTTATGGGGCAGTTCTTTTCTGTCCTATAGGGTCGCTATGAGTTGGAACTGACTTGACAGCCATGGGTGGGTGGGTGGGTGGGTTGGTTGGTTAGTTGGTTGGTTGGTTATTTTGGGGGGGTTTGGAATGTTTGAGTGAGATTGTAGTATTTGGTGCTACTTTATTCCGAAGCAATACTAAAATTCTACCATAGAATCATGTGTCCACATTAAGCACCAATTCAGGATACATATGACAGCAGTGAATAATTTGTCAGTGTGAACAACAGATTAAAATAAGGACATATTGTGTTCTACAATTAGAAAGAGACTGTTTAAAATCCAGTCTGGCACTGTTTATTAAAATTGAATTTTAATAATTGTTATAATCAAAAGATACAGGAATTATTTTAGGCAGGCAGTTTTTTTATAATATGGTTTAGCACTTTTCTGAGAAAATAAGTATTATAAGGAAATTATCTCAAAGAAGTGCAGCCAGAATGCTCCTTAGAAAAAAGGATGGCAAGATTTCATCTCACATGCTTTGGACATATTATCAGGAGGGACCAGTCCCTAGAGAAGGACATCATGCTTGATAAAGCAGACGGTCAGAAAAAATGAGGAAGACCCTCAATGAGCTGGACTGACACAGTGGCTGCAACAATTGTGAGGATGGTGCAGGATCGGGTGGTGTTTTGTTCGTTTGTACATAGGGTCGCTATGAGTCGGAACCAACTGAACAGCACCAAACAACAACAATAAGGAAAAAGGTAGTGGTTGCCTTTTGAGCTGTAAAGCACTTCTTGTTTTTCGTAATAGGTTTAGGTTTGTAAAACAATTTAGAAGGACAGATTATCTGTCAACCAGTGGTGGAGTAGCCACTGGAAAGCTCAGGAGCTCTGCAACACAGAATAAAATTCTCATGTAGGACTTAATACTGTTAAAATGTCAATACTACCCAAAGCAATCTATAGATTCAATGTAATCCTAATCAAAATTCCAACAGCCTTCTTTACAAAAATGGAATAACCAGTCCTCAACTTTATATGCAACGGCAAGAGGCCATTCCATGGTGTTGAAAGAGAAGAACAAAGTAGGAGGACTCACACTTCCTGATTTTAAAACATACAGCAACAATAATCAGAACAGCCTGGTATTTGTATAACAATAGACACGCAGACCAAGGGAATAGAATTGAGAGTACAGAAATAAACTCATACATCTAGGATCAACTGATTTTTGACAAGGGTGCTAAGTCCGTTCGATGGAGAAAGAAGAGGCTCTCCAATAAATGGTGTTGGGAAAACTGGATTCACATCTGAAGAAAAATGAAACAGAATCCATGCCTCGCACCATACACAAAAGTAAATTCAAAATGGATTAGGACCTATATGTGCAAACTAAAACCATAAAATTTTTAGAAGAAAATGCAGGAGCAGTGCAGTCAGGCCTAGCTTTTAACAGTGGATTATCTAGTATAATAAAAGAACAATTAGTAAAAGACAAAATAAATAAATGAGACTTTACATACAATCCAGCAATCCCACTCCTTGGAATATATATTAGAGAAGTAAGAGCCTTCACACGAATAGATATATGCACACCCATGTTCATTGCAGCACTGTTTACAATAGCAAAAAGATGGAACAACCAAGGTGCCCATCAACGGATGAATGGATAAATAAATTATGGTATATTCACACAGTGGAATACTACACAACAATAAAGAACAACGATGAATCTGTGAAACATCTCATAACATGGAGGAATCTGGAAGGCATTATGCTGAGTGGAATTAGTCCCAAAAGAACAAATATTGTATGAGATCACTATTATAAGAACTCAAGAAAAGGTTTAAATACAGAAGAAAACATTCTTTGATGGTTACAAGGGTGGGGAGGGAGTGAGAGGGGTATTCACTAATTAGACAGTAGACAAGATTATTTTAGGTGAAGGGAAGGACAACACACAATACAGGGGAAGTCAGCACAACTGGACTAATAACAAAAGCTAAGAGGTTTCCTGAATATAACCAAATACTTCGAGGGACAGAGTAGCGGGGCGGGGTTCTGGGGACCATGGTTTCAGGGGACATCTAGGTCAATTGGCATAACCAAGTGTATTAAGAAAACGTTCTGCATCCCGCTTTGATGAGTGGCATCTGGGGTCTTAAAAGCTAGCAAGCGGCCATCTAAGATGCATCACTTGGTCTCAGCCCGCCTGGAGCAAAGGAGAATGAAGAACACCAAAGACAGAAGGAAAATATAAGCCAAAGAGAAAGAAAGGGCCACATAAACCAGAGACTCCATCAGCCTGAGACTGGAAGAACTAGATGGTGCCCAGCTACCACCAATGACTGCCCTGACAGGGAAAACAACAGAAAATCCCTGAAGGAGCAGGAGAAAATGCAGACCTCAAATTCTAATAAAAGACCAGACTTAATGGTCTGACTGAGACTGGAGGGACCCCAGAGGTCATGGCCCCTGGACTCTCTGTTAGCCCAAAACTAAAGCCATTCCCGAAGCCAACTCTTCTGACAAAGATTAGACTGGAATATAAGACATAAAATGATACTGGTGAGGAGTGTGCTTCTTAGCTCAAGTAGACACATGAGACTATGTGGGCAGCTCCTGTCTGGAGATGAGATGAGAAGGCAGAGGGGGAGAGGAGCTGGTTGAATGGACATGGGAAATACAGGTGGAGAGAAGGAGTGTGCTGTCACATTGTAGGGAGAGCAACTAGGGTCATGTAACAATATGTGTATAAGTTTTTGTATGAGAAACTGACTTGAGTTGTAAACTTTCACTTAAACCACAATAAAATAAGAAAGACTTTATAAAAATTAAAAACTTTTGTTCATCAAAAGACTTAACAAAAAAGTAAAAAGACAAGCTACTGACTGGGAGAATATCTTCAGAAACCATAGATCCGATAGGAATCGAGTAACCAAAATATATGTAAAACTTTGACAAAAAAGACAACCATTTGATTAGATATTTCACCAAAGAGGACATTCAAATGGCCACCAAACACATGAAAAGATGCTGAGCATCATTAGCCATCAGAGATGCAAATCAAAACCACAATGAGATACCATCTCACTCCCACTAGAATGACTAAGTTAAAAAAAAAAAAAACAGAAAATAACAAATGTTGACAAGGATCTGGGGAAACTGCAGCCCTTATCCATTGCTGGTGGGAATGCAAAATGGTACAGCTGTTGTGGAAAACAATGTGGTGGTTCCTTAAAAACTAAAAATAGAATTACCTTATAAGTATATACCCAAAAGACTTGAAAGCAGAGACTCAGAGATTTGTATACCAATGTTCATTGCAGCACTGTTCACAATGGCCAAAAGGTGGAAACAATCTAAATGCCCATCAATAGATGAGTGGGTAAACAAAATGTGGTACATACATACATACAATGGAGTACTACTCAGCAGTAAGATAAATCTTGATACATGCTACAGTGTGGATGGAGCCTGAAGACTGAGTGAAATAAGCCAATCACAAAACTACAAATTTTGTATGACCTCACTTATATAAAAAGACAAGAACAGGCAAATGTATAGAGAGCAAAGTTTATTAGTGGTTACCAGGGCCAGGAGGGAGGGGAAAAGAGGGAGTTATTGCTTCTGGAGTACTGAGTGTCAGTTATGGTGATGGAAAATCACACTGATTAAGGGTAGGGTTGCACTGCTGATTATTGTAGTTGCTGTCGATAAGGTATATACCTGTAAAAAGTTGAATTGGCAGAAGTTATATGATACATTTATGACAGCAACAACTTTTTTGAGTGGTTGCTGTGTCTGTGTATGTACAGCCAAACACCTCATGTCATTGGATTCTTTGGTTTGGAGGTTTAGGTTCATGGTTTCATGGAACATCCCAGTTAATTGGCCAAATAACATGTTTAGTGCTTCTGTTCAATCTCCTAGTTCATTGGGTAGTGCCCGGCTTCTTAAAAGCTTGCAAACAGCCATGCAAGACATAAGGTCTTTATTTGCCTGGAGCAACAAGGTAAAAAGAGTCAGGAATAGGAGGAGGAAATGGAATGTGTGGCTGATTGCCTCCGTGAACAATTGCCATGAGACCAGAACAACTGAATGGTGCCCAGCTACCATTACTGAACATTCTGATCAAAGATTTTATAGAAGAATATTGATCAAAAGGGGGAAGAAGCAGAACAGACTTTCAGATTCTCATGGACTCCAGACTTTCTGGAGCCATTGAGGCTGGATGAACCCCCCAAAATACTGCCCTAAGATAGTCTTTAAATCTTAAACCAAAACTATCTCCAGAAGTGTTCTTAAAATCAAACAATAGTTTAACTTCAGTAGTAAAGAATGTCTGCTTTGAGGGGGCAGTCAGTTTATATTAATGTGGGAGGAACAACTCAGAAAAGGAGGATGAGAATGGTTATATAACTCTAAGAATGTAATCAGTGTCACTGAATTATACATGTAGAAACTTGAGTTGGTATATATTTTTGCTGTGTATATTCTCAACAAAAACAAAAAATAAATTTAAAATGTTCCCATGTAGGTAAATTCTTAGAGCTGAGTGCAGGGCTATGTTGATTTCCTCAGAATAGGCAGGTATAGATGGAATAACTGAAAAATTCATGAAACTAAGCATACTTGCTGTCGTTGGTTTTACAGCACATTTTTAGATGTTTTATTCTGAAACAGAAAAACTCTAAAACTGATGTCTTTCTTTACTTTTCATTCTAGTATGTAACTAATTTCAATAGTTCAGGGCAATGAAGGAATCTTCTCAGTATCTAAATATTTTATCATGCTAGATAATCTGGGTCATGTTAAAGTCCTCTTACAGCCCAGTGAGAACAGTTGTTTCTGTTTTCCATGGGGGTGATAGAGGTGGGGCAGACAGGGTGTATCAGTCAGGGTCCAATCAGGAGATAGAAATCAAGCAGTAATTTGAATAGGGAAAGTTTAATATCAAGAATTATTAATAGGGGATTGGAGTAACAGGGAATTGAGTAGTAAGATTTAGAGAATTCTAAAAATTACAGGCATGGCAGACATAGGAATCAGACACTACCCAACAGGCTGAGATAGAACACTACCCTCCCAGCAGGCTGAGCTCCAAACCTTGTTGGAGAGGGTATGGCCGTGGCTCATATGGATAACAGAGAAGTTCTCTGAGACGTTGTGCTAGCGGGACTTGCTAGAAATCTCCCCCCTGGAGTTAGGGGAAGTCATCTTTAGGGAAGTGCTAAACCTCTGAACTTGAGGTTTAGCACCTAACTCAAGCTGTCTGAGGGGCTGCTAGGAGAAGCTGTTTATACGAAAGTCACACTCCACTGCAAAGCTGCCTGGGGATTCCAGGGGAAGCCAGTCACAGGGTGTGTGCCCTTCCAGCAGCACTCTGCTTCAGAGGCACCTGAAGCAGGTTCCAGGAGAAGCTGCCCACCACAGAATGGTGCCACATGCTGCTGGACACTAGGCACTGCAGATAAACTACACACACTGTAGGAGCCCAAAGTGCACAATACACTGGAACCAGGGAGGAGGTCTCCCTCCTCCTCCAGCGTCCCTCCAGTGCCCTCTACTGACAAAGCTTACCATTGTGCCAGCTGGCAACAGAGAAATATTTAGAATCCAGCACTGATAGTGCAGAATGAGCAATGAAGGGTAGATTTGGAGCTGAGAGACAATAAATTGATAACTGGCATGGGTAAGGGGAGAGGCTGTCTGTATGGCAGTCAATATAGATTTTTGATAAGAATACAGTATCAAGCAGCTCCATCTGTAATACTTGGCAATATTTTCATTTTGGTTTTTTCTCTTATTCCTTATTCTCCTTAAGTATTAGTAACTATAGTAGAATTTTTAGTATTAATTTTCATTACTTCCTAAAAATTAAATTTTTAAAAATCAAATTCTACTTAAAAAGTCATCCACATAAATAGAATAGACCCTTGATTTGGTCTAGACTATTGGATTAGTCCATGTAGCACAATTGTTCCTGTGATACTAGGATTTCATATATGTTATCTAAATAGATTGTATAGAAATACTAAACATCTGATGAGTTTTGGTGAAAGCATTATTACTCTGTATGTTAAAGTAAAAGCCAGAAATGTTTCTTTGAAAATAGAGTTTAAAGAACAGTATGAGGAAGGAGGTGTGATCAGACAGTTCACCTCAGAACTGTGCATCAAATAAATGCTAACCCCACATATTGTAGAGGAATGTCACTAATAGTGCTGTTTTGAAGATATGTTTGTTATCATTTTTAATAACATGAATCTCATAGCTTTCTTTCTCTCCATTCCCAGTCACCAGTGCCTCAATCAGACTCTAATCTTCCCATTTCCGAACTACTGCAAGAATCTCCTTACTGGGTACTCTCCAGTTCCACCCCAACTCTAATTTATTCTGCTAACTACTGCCATTTTTATCTTTGCTAATTACTACTAATTACTACTTTCATCATTTCTCCCAATCTTGGGAACATAAAATTAACAGTAATTCTCCTGTTGCCCTGTTGCCTTTGGATTGAATTGAAATTCTGATATTTGATTTTCCAATCTTCAGTATCTGGATCCACATTGCCAGACTAGTCTTATTTGCCCATAATTCCCAAGTTTGTTAGATTTATTTAACAGATCTGTATTAAACCCTGGTGGCGTAGTGGTTAAGAGCTACGGCTGCTAACCAAAAAGGTTGGTAGTTCGATTCCACCAGGTGCTCCTTGGAAACTCTGTGGGGCAGCTCTACTTTGTCCTACAGGGTCACTATGAGTCAGAATTGACTCAATGGCAACAGGATTTTGGTTTATTAACATCCTACTACATGTAGTGTAAAAAAAAAAAAACGCTGCTTGTGTTTTTTACGCTACATGTCAGATACTGAGCAGACAAAAATCAATAACATGTTGGACCTACCCTAAAGAAGGTCACAGTGCAGTCAAGGAGGCATGCATTTAAATAAATGATTATTGTTACAGTGTGTGGTAGGTTAAATTATTCCCCCACCCAAGATTTCTATGTCCTAAATCCTAGAACCTTTGACTGTGTTACCTCACATGGCAAAAGGGACATTGCACATGTGGTTAAATTAAGGATCTTGAGGTGGAGAGATTATCCTGGATTATCTGGATGGGTTTGAGGTAATCACAGGGTCTTTATAAGAGGGAGGCAGAGAGAGATTTAGCTATAGGAGAAAGCAATATGATAACAGAGGCAAAGATTGGAGTGATACAGTCAACAGCCAAGGAATGCTGGTAGTCTCTAGAACCTGGAAGACACAAGGGAACACATTTTCTCCTAGAGCCTCCGGAAGAAACCAGCCCTGCTGACAGCTTGATTTTAGCCCCGTAAGACTCACAATCAGACTTCCAGCCCCCAGAACTGTAAGAGAATACATCTGTGTTGTTTTAAACCACTAAGTTTGTGATAATTTGTTATAAGAACAATAGGAAACTAATATACAATGTAACATATAACAGTGTAAGCATTCCCTGCTGTAGTACAGAGAGGAAAGTAAATTCTGCTGTAATAAGATGAGAAATTCACAAATGGACTTGGAGGGAGTAGGATATTGAAAGTAAAGGAAAAGTATGTGCAGAGATGTGAAGCAGTGAATTATCATGGCATGTTCAGGAAGTACAAGTAGTTTGGTTTTCTTGAAACTGAGAGTCAGAGATGTACGAGTTAGGTTATGAGCGTCTGTGCAATGCCAGTAAGTTTGAACTTTATTCTCTGGGAACAGGGGAGCCAGTGGTAGGTTTTAAGCAGGAGAATTACACAATCAGTTTTGTATTTTAGAAAGACCAGTCAAGTAGCATTATGGAGGAGGCTATAATAAAGAGGGAGAACCAGTTAGGAAGTTGCAGTGGTCCAAACAAGAGATAGTTGCCTGAATTAAAACTTTGGCAGTGGTTCTGGATGGAGAACAGAGAATAAATGTAGAAATATCAAGGAGAGCGAATAGATTAACTTGTTGATATAGGGCTTAAGAAAAAGAAAAATTCTAGAAAATGCCCATATTTCTAGTTCATGTATAGTTGGCTAGTGGTACTATTTATTTTATTCGAATAGATATTATCGAAGGGTAAGTGGACCACGGAGGATTTTACAGAGAATAAATGAGTTGAGTTTTGAACACACTGAACCTGAGAAAACTTCGAAACATAAATGTTGATGACCAATAAACCAAAACCAAACCCAGTGCCGTCGAGTCAGTTCTGACTCATAGTGACCCTAGAGGACAGGGTAGAACTGCCGCATAGAGTTTCCAAGGAGCACCTGGTGGATTCGAACACCGACCCTTTGGTTAGCAGCCGTAGCACTTAACCACTACGCCACCAGGGTTTCCTGATGACCAATAGGCAGTTAAATATATTGGTCTAAAATTTAGGACCAAGGTCTGCGCAAAAGATAAAGATTTAAGAATCTACATCATGTAAGTGATAGAAGAAACCATGGAAATACATATGATTGCCAAAAGAAAAAAACGTTTAAGGCCACAATGAAAACAAACATGGTCAGGTTCAGGACTCTAAGGAACACCTACATTTAAAGGATAAGCAGATAAAGAGGAGCCAGGAGTAGGAGGGAGAGGTAGGAAAGTTGTCATCAGAGAATGCTGTCACATAAGCTGAGAATGAAGAGATGTTCTGTGGTGTCAAAGGCTATAAAGAGGCCTAGTAAGAAAATAACAGATGTCTGTGGAATTTGGCAACATGGAGTCATTGGGAACCTTGGCCAGAGCAGTTTCAGTAATACAGTGGGGACAAAAGCCAGATTGTGGTAGGCTGAGGGAGAGGAATGAGTAGTGAGAAAGTAGAGTAAGTAAATATAGAATAATTTTCAAGAGGGGCATGTGGAGTAGGAGTGGAGGTTAAGATGGGAGGAATTTCAGCATCTTTTTGTGCTAGAGGGAAAGAGTTAATAGAAAGGAAAAGGATGTACTGATGGAGTGAGGTCTTTGATAGACAGCAGGTGGACAGGGGTCTAAAGCATAGATGGGTGGTGGGCTCTTTCCACTGAGACAAAAGGAAAGACAAGGTATAGATAGAACTGGGTCTGTAGGCAGGAGGAGGAACCAGAAGACATCCCTTAGCTGATGGTCAGATTTTCTTGGTGAAATCAGAAGTAGGGTCACCTGCTGAGAGTAGTATTTTAATGGTACTTTAGAGGAATGGAAAGGGAATATGATGAGAAATTGCTAGGCTGCCTCAAGGGCCCAGCTGATACTGGATGCAAGGAGTTTGTAGCAGCACTTGTCAACATGCTAATAAAATTTCCCTCAGCAGCACTAATTACAGTTTAAAAGATGAGAATCATATGGCTAGATTGTGACAGAGTGGGAGGTAATACACACAGCAGACATGATAGACAAAGAAATCAGGAGAGCAAAAAGTTATGGCAAAAAGGCTAAAAGTAATCTCAAGGAAAAGGACCGTAAAACTAGATGTGGAAGGAAAATTTCAGAGGTACAACAAAAATACCCTGGTTGGTCAAAGTCTAGTCACCAACCACAATAGCTACGGTGACACTACTGTAAGAGGAACTATAGTGCTGTGGGTAAGAACAAGGGAGTTAATTTCAGAACGACTGTTCAAATTATGGTTCTGCCATTTATTAAATCTGACCTGGTGAAAATTACTTCTAAGTAAGCTTGAATTTCTACACATGATAAATGCTCAACAAATGTTTGTTGTAAAGTAGTGGGAAGTGGGAAGGTGTGATATGACACATTATTAGAGATGCCATTCTGGCACAAAGAAAATATATTTTCATTCAGGGTTAATAATACAGTTTTGATCAGAACAGTTTGCTTTATGGCATGATATTCCAGGTACTATGGCTGCATAACAAATGACGCCAGAACATGATGAGATAACACAATTGGTTATTATGCTCACAGATTCTGGAGGATCCGCAATTTGGACATCCATTCCACAATGTTTTGGGCTGGGTTCTCTAGAGAGGCAAAACCAGTGAAGTGTATATATACAGAGAGAGAGAGAGAGATTTATCTCAAGGAAATGGCTCATGCGGTTGTATAGGCTGGCAAGTCCCAAGTCCATGGGTCAGGTGTCAGGCTGGAGGCTTCTTCTGACTCACATAGCTACAGGAGCTAACAAATCCAAGATCAGCAGGTAAGACGGCAGGCAGCTGGCCCAAGTCTCATGAACTGGAGGTCAGATGCTGACGAGCTGAATGCAGGATCCAGAGCAGAGCAAAAGCCAGAGAGCTTTGCCAGAAAGTCTGCATATATTGGATGCAAGCCACACCCCCAAGGAAACTCCCTTTCAACTGATTGGCTATTCATAGCAGATCTCATCATGGAGGTAATTATATCATATCTCAACATGGAGGTAATTACATCATTATACAACTGCCAGACTACATAACTGCCAAACCACTGAGAATCATGGCCCAGCCGAGCTGACACTCAACCTTAATGATCACTGCAGCGTAAACTAGAAGACTTGAGGGCTAGGGGCTGGAATCATCTGAAGGTTCACTCACTGACACGTCTGGCAGTTGATACTGGCTGCTGAGTGAGAGACCTTTGGCCATACCTCATGTGGCCTCTCCTTGTGTCCTGTGCTTGCTTATAGCATGTTAAAAGAGAGAGAAAGAGCCAGCTGAGCTGAAGTTATATCGCCCTTTATGATCTAGCTTCGGAAGTCATACAGCATCATGTCCAGCATGAATAGCAGCAGAGTCCCACAAGATTCAAGAGAACAGGAAATACACCATATTTTGATGGGGAATGGCATAGTTCTAAAACAGCATGTGTGATTAGAAATATTGCTGTGATTATTTTTGGAAAATATAATCTGTCACTTTTTTTTAATTAGATATATGCATTGTAAAATCAATTTCATTGATGTATAATTTACATACAATATAACAAAACTAAACCCATTGCTGTTGAGTTGATTTCAACTTATAGCGACCCTATAGGACAAAGTAGAACTGCCCCCATAGAGTCTCCAAGGAGCACCATGTGGATTTGAACTGCTGACCTTTTGGACAGCAGCCATAGCACTTAACCACTACACCACCAGAGCTTCCGCATACAATATAATGTACCTATTTTAAGTTATAGCTCAATGAGCTTTATCAAATATACACTTCTATGTAACTAACATCATAATTAAAGTATAGAACATTTTCATTATCCCAAAAAGTTCCATAGTTCTCCTTTGCGATCATTCTAACTCTCTGCCTCAGGCAACTGTCAGAAAGATTTTCTCTTTTGTTTTTTCTAAAAGTTTAATAATTTTAAGTTTTACATTTAGGTCCATAATTCATTTCGAGTTAATTTTTGTAGTTGGTGTGATGTATGGATACAAGTTCTTTTTTTTTTTTTTGCTTATGAATATCCAATTGTCCTAGGACCATTTATTGTAAAGTCTCCTTTCTCTGTTGAATTCTTGTAACTTTGTTGAAGATCCAAAACCTAAACCCAGTGCCCTTGAGTTGATTCCAACTCATAGTGACCCTGCAGGACAGAGTAGAACTGCCCATGGGGTTTCTACGGAGCGGCTGCTGAATTAGAACTGCCGACCTTTTGATTAGCAGCATTGTCCAGATATGTGTGGGTTTGTTTTAAAACTCTCCATTCTGTCCCATTGACCTATTTGTCTCTTTTTGTGTGTTTTAAGTGAAAGTTTACAATTCAAGTCAGTTTCTCATACAAAAACTCCACACACATTGTTACGTGACCCTAGTTGCTCTCCCTACAATGTGACAGCACACTTCTTCTCTCCACCCTGTATTTCCCATGTCCATTCAACCAGCTCCTTTCCCCCTCTGCCTTCTCATCTCACCTCCAGACAGGAGCTGCCCACACAGTGTTATGTGTCTACTTAAACTAAGAAGCACACTCCTCACCAGTATCATTTTGTCTTATAGCCCAGTCTAATCTTTGTCTGAAGAGTTGGCTTCAGGAATGGTTTTAGTTTGGGGCTAACAGAGAGTTTGGGGGCCATGACCTCTGGGGTCCCTCCAGCCTCAGACCATTAAATATGGTCTTTTTACTACAATTTGAATTCTGCTTCCCAGTTTTCTCCTGTTCTGTCAGGGACTCTCTGTTGTGTTCCCCGTCACTGCAGTCATTGGTGGTAGCCAGGCACCTTCTAGTTCTTCTGGTCTCAGGCTGATGTAATCTCTGGTTTACTTGGCCCTTTCTTTCTCTTTGGTTCATATTTTCCTTGTGTATTTGTTGTTCTTCATTCTCCTTTGCTCCAGGTGGGTTGAGACCAACTGATGGATCTTAGAAGGCCACTTGCTAGCTGTTTGTCTATCTTTATGTCTTGATTACTGTAGCTTTATAAGTCTTGAACTCAGGCAGTGTTAGTTCTCCAGCTTTTGTCCACTTTATCAGAATTGTTTATGCTTTGCTTTTGCATTCCCATATAAATTTTAAAATTAGTCAATTTCTGCAAAAAAGCCTTCTGGGATTTTGATTGAGGTTACATTGAATACAGGCAGTCCTTGCTGTTACATGGTACTGTGTTAACTGCAACACGTTTAGACTGGAGCCAAGGCCTTGCTTTGCACAGTTCCAGTATACACTTTTCATTTAACACGGTATTGTGTGAAGCAAGGGCTGCCTGTATTTATAACAATTTGAGAGAACTGACATGTTAACAAATTGAGTCTTCCAGACCCATCAACCAGATACCTCTCCTTTGTGTTTTCTTTAATATCTCTTAGCAACATTTTATATTTTCAATGTAGATGTCTTTCACATCTTTTATAAGCTTTATCTCTATGTATTTCATGTATTTAGTGCTATTGTAAATGGTATTGTTTTTTTTTTTATTTCAACTTCCAATTTTTTACTGCTGGAATATATAGGTACAATTGATTTATATGTATCAGCCTTATATTCTACAATCTTACTAAACTCAGTAGTTCCATTGGCTTTTTTGTAGATTCCATCTGATTTTCTACATAGATGATTATGTCAATTATATCTCAAGTAAAGCAGCATTACTTCTTCCTTTCCAATCTGGATTCCTCCTGGTTGATTTTCTTGCCTTATTGCACTGCCTAGAACCTTCAGTATAATGTTGACTAGAAGCTGTGAGAGTAGACATTATTGTCTTGTTTCTGATCTTAGAGGGAAAGCATTCGATCTTTTACCATTAAGTATGATGTTAACTAAGTTTTTTGTAGATGGTATTTTTCAGGTTTTAGAAGCTCCCTTCTATTCCTAGTTTTTCTGCATTTATTAAGATGATCATGTGGATTTTTCTTTTTAGTTTATTAACATTATGTGTTATATTGATTGATTTTATAATGATAAACCAACCTGTATTCATACAATAAATTCCATGTGGTTATAATGTATTCTTTCTTTTCTGAAAAAAATTGGGAACTAAATGGCCAATAATTACTTTCAAACAAATATGAGTATGTAAGGGGGCAGGGAAACTAATAGAAACAGAACAACCAAACAGAAATGAGAATGTTCACACATTATGAAAATGTAACCAATGTCACTGAATAACTTGTGTAGAAATTGTTGGATGGGAACCTAAACTGCTGTACAAGCCTTCACTGAAAACACAATAAAATATTATATTAAAAAATATATATATATGGGAAACTTCATAAATTTGCTTTCCATTGTTACGCAGAGGCCATGATAATCTTTTCTGTATGGTCAGAGTTCAGTATATGTGCTGCCAAAGTGAGCATTATTAAAATTTTCATATATTTTTGGATTTGTTTTGCTAAAATTTTGTTTAGAATCTTTGCATCTATTTTCATGAGGATATTGGTCTGCAGTTTTCTTTTGTTGTGATGTTTTTATCTGCTTTTGGTATCAGGGCTGGCTTATAGAGTAAGTTGGGAAGTATTCCTTCCTTTTCAAATTTTTGGGAAGGCTTGTGTAGAACTGGAATTATATTTTCATTATATGTTTGGTAGAATTCACCACTGAAGCTATCTGTGTCTGGAGTTTACTTTTAAGAGATGGTTTTTAACCATGTATTTACATACACACACATACTTCCTTCTTTCTTGGATAAAAGGTGATATACTTTACATATTATTCTGTGTCTTCTTTTTCATTTAATAATATATATTCTGGGATTCATTCCATTACAGGGTATAGAGATTGTCCTTGTTTGTTTTTATAGCTGTATTGTATTCGTTGAATTTATGTTCTTCAAAATCTCATCTATTAAACATTTATTGTCTACTATAAAAAAAATTTTTTTTATGTGTACCATGGAAACCCTGGTGGCATAGTGGTTAAAAGCTACAACTGCTAACCAAAAGGTTGGCAGTTCAAATCCACCGGGCACTCCTTGGAAAATCTATGGGGCAGTTCTACTCTGTCCTGTAGGGTCACAATGAGTTGGAATCGACTTGAAGGTGATGGATTTGGTTTTTTGGGTTACGTGTACCATCTGTCAGGTTCAGTGCATGACATTGTGGGGTAAACAAAGATGTGTAATACAAAGTCCTCACCCACAGGAAGCTTGGGAAATTTTTAAATATGTTTTTTCATACATACCTTTCCCCGATACACAGTAGTTGAACTAGTAATACTTATTTTTACCCATCTCCTTTTTAGAAAGAGAAATCACTGACTAGAAAGTTTTTGTCATCCACTGTTTCTACTGTATTTAATGTCATTTCAGTAGTATTTGTAAGCATTCTAGATAGAGAATGCATCCTGACATTTAAAATGTTATTTAGATACCTGATCATAAAGTATGTGACAGAGAAGTATGTCATATGAATGTATGCTATTTCTACATTAAAAAAAAACTACATATTTCTTATTAATTCAGTCTCTATGAAGTCAGAAATTTTGCAGTCTGAAATTGATCAAACATGCAATCAAGATGCATTGATAACTGCTGGTGACTGAAATGCAAAAGTTGGAAACAAAGAAGAAGAATCAGTAGTTGGAAAATACGGCCTTGGTGACAGAAATGACACTGGATCCTGAGGGACCAATTACTGAACTGAGGGCTGTGGGGACCATGGTCTCAGGGAACATATAGCTCAAATGGCATAACATAGTTAATAAAACATCCTACATTCTACTTTGGTGAGTAGCGCCTGGGATCTAAGTGCCCGTGAAGGGCCATCTGGGATACTCCACTGGTCTCAACACATTGGGAGCAAGGAAGAATGAAGAAAACTAAAGACACAAGAGAAAGATTAGTCCAAAGGACTAATGGACCACAACTACCATGGCCTTCACCAGACTGAGTCCAGCACAATTAGATAAATAGTGCCTGGCTACCACCACTGACTGCTCTGACAGGGATCACAATAGAGGGCCCTGGACATAGCTGGAGAAAAATGTAGAACAAAATTCTAACTCACAAAAAAAGACCAGACTTACTGGCCTGACAGAGACTGGAAAAACCTCAAGAGTAAGGCCCCTGGACACCCTTTTAGCTCAGTAATGAAGTCACTCCTGAGGTTCACCCTTCATCCAAAGATTAGACAGGTCCATAAAACAAAACAAGACTAAAGGGGCACCAGCCCAGGGGCAAGGACTAGAAGGCAGAAGGGGACAGGAAAGCTGGTAATAGGGAACCCAGGATGAGTGTTGGGAGAGTGTTGACATGTCATGGGGTTGTTAACCAGTGTTATAAAACAATATATGTACTGTTTAATGAGAAGCTATAGTTCTGTAAACCTTCGTCTAAAGTACAATAAAAAATATATATTTAAAAAAATTCAATCGACATAGCAATAAGATATGCAGAGAAAACATCTGAACAATTTGTGATTTGAAAAGGTATTATTCTCATGTACTCCTATTTTCATAAATTATTTATATATATGTATA
Source organism: Elephas maximus indicus (assembly GCF_024166365.1). Lineage (NCBI taxonomy): Eukaryota > Metazoa > Chordata > Mammalia > Proboscidea > Elephantidae > Elephas > Elephas maximus. The sequence goes on from NC_064846.1 coordinate 132,584,248, forward strand.
TATGAGTGGGAAACCCTGGTGGTGTAGTGGTTAAGTGCTACAGTTGCTAACCAAAAGATCAGCAGTTCAAATCCAGCAGGTGCTCCTTGGAAACCCTGTGGGGCAGTTCTACTCTGTCCTGTAGGGTCGCTATGAGTCAGAATTGACAGCCATGGGTTTGTTTTTCTTTGTTTGTTTGTTTGTTTATGAGTGCAATGGGTTTCTCTTTATATATGGCCCTTCTGGCCTTGGGTTTATAATTCTGCCAGAATGATTGGGTAGGACACAATCTTGCAAAGAATTAGTTAGTCTGTTATGTAAATGCAGTGTGTAAAAACATCAAGTAGGGTTAAGTGACTTTGTGGGAATTGGTCGATTATGTGCAAGTTAAGTGAATGTGACCTACCAAGGGAATTGGTCATTTCGTGGTCTGGTGAGAGGGCTATGACCTGAAATTGAAAACAAGTAGGCTTACATAAGGGCCAGTTGCACAGAATTCAAGGAGTACCTCACTACCATCAAGAAGAGCCTGGAGTGAAGTGCATTCTGTGAACCTGTGGTCCCTGCACTGAGAATCTCCTAGATCCAGGAGAGAGAACTGTAACACTGGAAAACAGTACAAGAGGGCTAGAAATGGCAACAACCACAGCAGAGCCCAGTGGCAGGGAAACAGCAGAAGCAGTAGAAGTGTTGAGAACCAGGAGACTGGCATGAGGTTGCTGAAGCAGGCTTGCCAACCCACAGAGCGAGAGAGAGCTGAGCACCTTCAGGCAGGAGGCTTGCTGGTGGAGTTATGTGCCTCCAAGCACTTGTTGGCTGAGCCAAAATAGTTGTAATACTTGGCGGCTAGAGCAGTGGCCAGACCCAGTGAGGCCTGGCAGCAGTATGCCCAAGCAAGGCCCAGCCTTTGGGCAAGGCCAAGAAGAAGGGCCATCAGCTAACATAGCCAAGAAGGAACTGAGAACTGTTTCGGTTGGAAGCTGTCCTGACTGAAGAACTGTATCCTGTCTCCTCAGTTCTATTACTTCCAAGTTGATCTTGATCCTGAGTTGCAGACTCTTACTTCCCTAATAAATCATGTATTCACAGGGAAGAAAAAGAAAGAAATGACACTGGAGATCACATGATAGATTTTTGTAAGACCAATGACTTCATTGCAAATAACCTTTTATCGACAACATAAACGGCGACTGTACACATGGACCTTGCCAGATGGGATACACAGGAATCAAACCGACTATATCCGTGGAAACAGACGATGAAAAAGTCACGATGGAAGAGGTGATGGAAAATATCAGTCAGAACAAGGCCAGGCACTGACTACAGAACAGATCATCAATTGCTCTTATGCAAGCTGAAGAAAATTAGAGCAAGTCCATGAGAGCCAAAATACGATCTTGAATACATCCCACCTGAATTTCTAGACCATCTCAAGAATAGACTAATGACCGAAAATAAGATGAGTTGTAGAATGACATCAAGGATATCATTCATGAGGAAAACAAAAGAACTGAAGAAAAAACTCAAGCCTCGAGTTGCAATATTGAAGGATTCTATGGAAAAAATACTGAGCAATGCAGGAAGCATCAAAAGAAGATGGAAGGAATATACAGTGTCACTGTAACAAAAAGAACTGGTCAATATTCAGCCATTTCAGGAGGTGGCATATGATCAAGAACCAATGATCCTGAAAGAAGTCCAAGCTGCACTGAAGGGAATAGTGAAAAACAAGGCTCCAGGAACTGACAGAGTACCAATTGGGACGTTTCAACAAACGGATGCAGCGCCCACTCATCTATGTTAAGAAATTCGGAAGACAGGTTCCTGACCAAGTGACTGGAAAACATCTGTATTTGTGCCCATTCCAAAGATAAGTGATCCAACAGAATGTGGAAATTATCAAATGATATCTTTAATACCATACACAAGTAATATTTTGCTGAAGATCATTCAAAAGTGGTAGCAGTAGTACATTGACCGGGAACTGCCAGAAGTTCAAGCCAGATTCAGAAGAGAACATGGAATGAGGGATATCATTGCTGATGTCAGCTGGATCCTGGCCGAAAGCAGAGAATACCAGAAAGATGTTTACCTATGTTTTATGGACTATGCAAAGGTATTCTACTGTATGGATCATAACAAATTATGGATAACATTGCAAAGAGTGCAAATTCCAGAAAATTTAATTCTGCTCATGATGAACCTGAACATAGGCCTAGAGGCAGCTGTTTGAACAAGAACAAGGGGATATTGCATGGTTTAAAGTCAAGAAAGATGTGTGTCGGGGTTGTACCCTTTCATCATACTTATTCAATCTGTATGCTGAGCAAGTAACCCGGAAAGCTGGACTATATGAAGAAGAACGCAACATCAGAATTGAGGGAAGACTTGTTAACAACCTCCAATATGCAGATGACACAGCCTTGCTTGCTGAACGTGAAGAGGACTTAGAGCACTTACTGATGAAGATAAAAGACCACAGCCTTCAGTATGGATTGCATATCAACATAAATAAAAACCACATCCTCACAACTGGACCAATAAGCAACATCATGGTAAACGGAGAAAAGATTGAAGTTTTCAAGAATTTCATTTTACTTGGATCTGCAATCAATGCCCATGGAAGCAGCAGTCAAGAAGTTAGATGATGTATAGTGTTGGGCATATCTGCTGCAGAAGACCTCTTTAAAGCATTGAAAAGCAAGCATGTCACTTTGAGGACTAAGGTCCGCCTCACCCAAGCCATGGTATTTTCAGTTGCCTCATATGCATGTGAAAGCTGGACAATGAATAAGGAAAACTGAAGAATTGACGCCTTTGAATTGCGGTGTTGGCAAGGAATATTGAATATATCATGGACTGCCAAAAGAATGATCTTGGAAGATGTACAGCAAGGATAGTGAGACTCTGTCTCACATGCTTTGGACATGTTATTAGGAGGGACCAGCCCCTAGAGAAGGACATCATACTTATATACCTCCAGTGGAAGCCTCTCCATGGTATTGTTTTGCTAAACCCAGCTCTTCTGTACGGGACCTGTAAACCTAGTACCTCCGCAGATCTACATAAGAGTCCCTGTTCCTCTTCTCTGTCCTCTTTCCCCATTTGCGCTCTCTGTTTCCTAATCTCTTTTCACTATATATTGCTTCACTCAAGAGTAACCTTTGTCCCTAAATCCACATATATAAATCTAGGCAAAGTCTCTAGTTTTCCTGGAAAAGGAAACTTCTTAAAGTCTTTGTATGCTTCCTCATACATTGTAGGTTGCAGAGGTTAAATGGCTGAAAGCTGTAAAATAGGATGTTTCAAGAAGTTTCATATGTTTTCATTACGTAAATGTAGATTTGGAAATCTAGCAACTACCGCAGTAATTAAAGCATCTCCTGCTGTGAATGCTTCTGAGAAAATAAATACTATGCAAGAAATAGGCTCACAAACTTTTTTAATTCAGAAAATTGATTCCATGATCATGAAGTCAGCATTTTCTCTCAGCAGGCATCGCAACTAATGACATTAATGAGACCCATGCCATATCTAAAAAAAAAAAAGGAATGAAAGTGAGAAAAACTAAGAATTTTAAAAGGGAGTTATTTCCAGTGGTCTGTTTGAACGTTGTAATTAATCAAGAAATAAAACAAGAAAAAAATATTTTTAATTGTGGTTTTTACTAGTCCATTACCAGTGGATCAAACTACTTATAAGTTGGGATAGTATAAAATAAGTGCGTATATTAAACTGGTAGAGCCGTCAGTATATAGTACAAAGCCTTGTATACATTTCAAAGTAACCAAGACCTGAATGAGAATTACCACATTTTGGATAATGCTTTTTAAACTTCTGTTATCTTCACAAAAGTTGTTTTTTTTTTTTTTTTTAGTATTATAGAGTAGGACAAACACTAAAATGCCTAATGAGAAAAGTTAAAACAAATACAAGTGCTAGAAATTGCCGGCTTTGTTGATGGTGATATGCTTTTGCAGCCCTAGCTTTGTTAGCCTTTACAAGGAGCTTTATAATTTGTAATATGGAAAATAAGTCCTCCAAAAAGTCTAACCCTTTACTGTCAAGTCGATTCCAACTCATAGCAGCCCTACAGCACAGAGAAGAACTGACCACTATGGTTTCCAACGCTGTAATCTTTACAGAAGCAGACTGCCACATCTTTCTTCCACAGAGCAGCTGATGGGTTCAAACTGCCAGCCTTTCAGTTACCACCACCAGGGCTCCTTTTATGGAAAGTAACAGTTCCTAAAAAAAGAGCCCTGACCAGTGTTGAACTACTTACAAAGCAAGCTTATCAGAGATCCCTGGTATCACTTTAGTACCTATAGTTAAAAGATGAACTTTTAAGAATATAGGTCACAAGAGAACCACCATACGATCCAGCAATTCCACTCCTTGGAATACATCCTAGAGAAATAAGAGCCTTCACCTGAACAGATATATGCATACCCATGTTCACTGCAGCACTGTTTACAATAGCAGAGATGGAAGCAACCAAGGTGCCCATCAACAGATGAATGGATAAACAAGCTATGGTACATACACACAATGAAGTACTACACAACAGTACAGAACAACGATGAATCTGTGAAGCACCTCATAACAGATGAATCTGGAATGCATTATGCTGAGTGAAGTCGGTCAGTTACAAAATGACAAATATTGTATAAGACCACTATTATAAGAACTCAAGAAAAAGTTTAAACACAGAAGAAAACATTCTTTGATGGTTACGAGAGTGGGGAGGGAGGGAGAAGGGTATTTGCTAATTAGATAGGAGACAAGAACTATATTAGATGAAGGGAAAGACAACACATAGTACAGGAGAGGTCAGCACAACTGGACTAAACCAAAAGTGAAGAAGTTTCCTGAATAAAACCAAATGCTTCAAAGGCCAGAGTAGCAGGGGTGGGGGTCTTGGGGACCATGGTTTCAGGGGACATCTAGATCAATTGGCATAACAAAATGTATTAAGAAAACGTTCTGCATCCTACTTCAGTGAGTGACATCTGGGGGTCTTAAACGCTAGCAAGTGGCCATCTAAGACGCATCAATTGGTCTCAACCCACCTGGTGCAAAGGAGAATAAAGAACACCAAGGACACAAGGTAAAGATGAGCCCAAGAGGCAGAAAGGGCCACATAAACCAGAGACTCCATCAGCCTGAGACCGGAAGAACTAAATGGTGTCTGGCTACCACCAATGACTGCCCTGACAGGGAACAAAACAGAGAATCCCTGATGGAGCTGGAGAACAGTGGGATGGAGATCTCAAATTCTCATAAAAAGACCAGACTAGTTTGAGACTAGAAGGACCGTGGAGGTCATGGTCCCCAGATCGTTTGTTAGGCCAAGACTGAAACCATTCCCAAAGCCAACTCTTCAGACATGGATTGGATTGGACTATATAAGACAGAAAATGATACTGGTGAGGAATGAGCTTCTTGGCTCAAGTAGACACATGAGACTATGTGAGCAACTCATGTCTGGAGAGGAGATGAGAAGGCAGAGGGGACAGGAGCAGGTTGAATGGACATGGGGAATACTGGGCAGAGAGGAGGACTGTGCTGTCTCATTAGGGGGAGAACAGCTAGGAATACATAGCCAGGTGTGTTTAAGTTTTTGTATGAGAGAGATTGACTTTATTTGTAAACTTTCACTTAAGGCACAATACCCAGAAAATAAAAAGAATATAGCTCACAGCTGTGCTCTCTCTTCTGTCTTGTTTTTTATTGTTGTTCTGTTTGTGTGTGTCTATATGTATGTATATATAGATAAACATTTGGCAAATGGTTGGTTTACACCTATGTAAGAAAATATTTTAACCCAGCCCCAACAATTCTAAAGCTTGATACGTCATATGGAATTGTTGGGAGAATGCAACCAGTTGAGTATTTTTTCCCAAATCACTAAAAATTATTATACTTTTTATTCTCAATATGTGGATAATTTGTTAGCTGTAAATGCCCTGTAAAGTAAAATAGACCTCAGGGCCTGAGAAATAAATTACAGCACAATGAAAAACTATACTGTAAATGAAAAAAAAACATTTTACAAACTGTGACTAGATACTTACTTCCCATCCTTAACATTTTTGTATTTTTTTTTTCTAGTGGCTATTACAACAACCAGTACTTACTTTTTCTTGTAGTCAAGTTTGTTTTTTAATTTGTAAATCTTCAAAACCTCACCCACCTTAATTCTACTTAAGCCTTCTCTTCAAAAATCATAAATGTATGGTTTTTGATAAATTCAATATAAAGTTCTATTCTGGTTATTTATTCAAGTTTACTTTTATCAACGTAACATAAGCACATAGTTTTTAAAAGTCAAATCATACTACTTGTAACAACAGCAAAAGAAAGCAATTTCTGTTATAACTTTTTCCAAACCCACCAATTAATAGAGGCAACCATTTCAAACATTTTTTACTGTTTCTTTTGCAATTAGCAACATGTTTTAAAGTAATATGCTTATATTACTATTTCTTGATTTTATAGTTTTAGATATTATCAGCTATTGACTTACTGCTATGAAAGATGTAGCTCTTTTATGTTGCTCCCCCACTCCTGGCCCCTCCTCACTTTCTCTCCCCCATTTTCTTTATGTAATTATCTCATCACGTCAGGGAAAATCAATATTTAATATTCACATTATGATTAGATAAATACGAAATTATTCACAGTGGAGTCATATGGTTATATTTCTTTTCTTGTATAATTTATTACTATACCTGGAGTAAATAGTTGACTTATTTCTTTGACTGCTTGGTTTTCTATACATTATTGCTAATTTGCCCCCAGACTGCCCCACTGAACTGTATAACTTCTTTGAGTACATCCAACCCCATTAGATAATTTATCGCATTTTTTATTGGCAACAAAGGGTACCCTCCATCATCCCTCAGCTCTCTCTGTCATTGTAAAGTGATTGTTGTCTTGGCCTACTGGACTATTATTATGGGAATTCCCTTTGCCTTTCAGTCTGCACTACAATCCCTGTAGCCTAGACTTCCTGTCTTTCTTGGTTTACTGCCTCATTTTGGTAAATTACGTATTAGTAACTTTCTGAGAAAGGATGCATTTTTTGAGATACCTGAAAATGCCTATTCTGTACTACAATTTGATAGTTTGGCTGGGTATAGAATTCTAGGTTAGATGTAACTTCCCTCAGAATTTTGAAGAAGTAGCATAACTTATGGATAAAAGCTTTTACTGTGCAATCAGACTGCTTAGGTTCATATGATACCAGCTGTGAGACTTAAGCAGGTCATATAACCTCTCTGTGCCTACATTTCTTCATCTAAAAAATGAGCATAATAATCTTGCCTACATCTAGAGTTTTTGTCAAGATCATATTTTTACACAAATAACACGCACCTTTGTTTGCCAGCTGTGCCCTCCCCACCCCCCGTGAGGTACTTTTGTAAGCAGGCTATGCCAATTTTTTTACAGCAACATGTGGAAGAGGATTGGCATGGTAGCACTTGTGAGGGTGTCTCACAGGGATGGGGTGCAGCTGGCAAACAAACACAGAAGGTGCATGTTATTTGCATTAAAAATATGTATGGTAAAGCCATCACATATGTAAAGCACTTAGAATAATGCCTGACCCTTTTTCTCTTTTTCTTAAAGTCTTAATGATACTCCTTTTATCCCAGTACCCTGAAATTTCACAGTGATGTGCTTTAGTGTGGGTCTTTTTGAAATTCATTATGATGGGAGCTCAGAAATCTTTTTGAATCTGGAAATTTATGTGGTGTTCAAAGAAATTTCTGGTATTCTTACATGATTTTTTTCCCTCCAGTTTCTCTTTCTGTGGTTATTTTTATTCAAATAATGGGTTTACAGGATTGATCTCTATTTCTAACCTTTTCTATTTTTATATCTTTGCCTTTTTGTTCCACTTTGAGATATTTCCTCAACTTGATCTTCTAACCTTCTATTTGAATCTCCTGACTTGGCTATAATTTTTTATTTTCAAGAGTTCTTTGCGTCCTGCATGTGTCTTTTTAAAAAAATTATTGTTATATAGTTTCTTATTCTTGTTTCATAAGTTTCATATCATTCTTATTTATCTGGAAATAGTATACTTTTTTAAAAATTCTCTTTGTCTTGCATATGGAGAACTCTGTTTCCTCAGATTTTTTTTTTTTTTCATTTTTTTGTTTTCATCTCTTTCTTTTTAGAGACTCTCCTCAAATATCTGATGATATTTGACTGTTCTTTTATTTTGAAAAAGCAGGTATTAAATAGTTGCTTGGAAGCACTGTGTACTTAGGCAAGGACTGGACTATTTTTTTGAGAGCCCCACAAATGTCAGTATCTGTAGTTCTTTTGTTATTAAGCTGGTCTGTTTGACCAAAGAAGAATTCTTCAGTCTTCCACCTTGGGCTCTGGGTGTGTGAATTTAAGGAGTGGTGTCAGTATACAAAGAAGCCCTGGTGGCACACCAGTTAGGTGCGCAGCTACTAACCGAAAGGTCAGTAGTTCTAACTAGCCAGCTGCTCCACGGGAGAAGGATGTGGCAGTCTACTTCTGTAAAGATTACAGCCTTGAAATCCCTATGGGACAGTTCTATTCTGTCCTATAGGGTCGCTATGAGTCATAATCAACTTGACGGCAATGGTTTGGTCAGTATACAGGGTGGGCTAAGCCCGATTGCAGCGGTTCCTGGAGCCACCTAGGGGAAAGAAGGGGAGGATCTCAGAGTTTATTTAAAACGTGAACTTTCCAGTTAATCCTCCTGTTTAAGTACAGCAACTCATTTTTAATCTGAGCTTTGAGTCTGCTATTCAAAGTCTCAAAAAAAAAGTGGGAGAGGAATACATGCTTGGTGGAGGATATCTGGGGTCAGACTGCTCCTATAAAGGTTCAGCCATTCCTCCTGTTGTCTGTTCCACTCAGCAGCCCTGCCTTCAAAGATAGCTGATGCTTCCTATTCTTAAGCCTTTCATAGGAACATTCTGATAGGCAAATCAGCTTGCTTCTTAATGGCTTGCCTTGTTGCAAGCTTGGTGTGTTAGTTCAGGTTCTCTAAAAGGCAGACACCAAGAAAAGATTAGGCATGCAAGAAATTTGTTGGGGAAACTGCCTGTGGTTGTTGTTTGACATGGCACAGGCAAATAATCATGTCATCTGCATACTATGTTATCGAGACCAATAATGTTATTATCTGTAGTCATAGATCTTTCATCTTATGGAACTATTTCCTAATCACCCCTGTAATATCACCCTGATGCTATATTGGCCTAACTAGCTATGGGCAGTGTTTCGTTCTGTTGTACTTAGGGTCGCCCTGAGTCAGAAGCAGCTCAACAGCACCTAACAAATAACTAGCTGTAATATGATCTTTAGTGCCCTCTAGTGGAAGAAAATTAGATGTGTTCTTTTTATAAATATAATTCTTTTGAAACTGTGATCACTTAACCTAATAAAATTACTCCTGAGATAATTGAACAAAGACAAGATCCACATATATAAATGCATTTAAGAAATTGTCAAAATTTACATGAAACTTTAAAATTTAAATATTTTTTCGAAGCAAGATTTTTTTTGGCCGTGTAATTTATAATATTAAGTAATACCAAAAGCCAAACCCCTTGCTGTCGAGTCTTCCAACTCAGGTGACATTGAAACGGTAGGCAAGTATTACTTTTATTTAAAGCTAGTGCATTCAGTAGTGATAATATCTTGAAATTTTCACTTTAAGTTATGGTAACAGAATATACAGAATAGCATTAAACCAAAAAAAAACCCAGTGCCGTCGAGTCAATTCCCACTAATAGCGACCCTACTGGACAGAGTAGAACTTCCCGCATAGAGTTTCCAAGGAGCACCTGGAAGATTCGAACTGCCGACCCTTTGGTTAGCAGCCATAGCACTTAACCACCACACCACCAGGGTTTCCATAATAGCATTAGCCCATAGTTATTTACAAGTAGATGGCATTTCTTGGTCACTCTCTGAAAACACTTTAATCAGTCCGTATATGCTACCTGGAGTAGATTGCCATGGGAGAAAGATGTGACAGTCTATTCTTATAAAGATTTACAGCCTTGTTAACCCTATAGAGCAGTTCTACTCTGTCCTGTAGGGTCTCTATGAGTCAGAATCGACTCGACAGCAGTGGATTTGGTTTGGGCTTAGTAGAGTACCTCAAATTTTGGATGTTTAGAGTCGTCTTCCATGTATGATATGAAAAGATCACTGGACTGGGAATCAGAGACCTGGGTTCATTTTCCATTTGTGCTGTGAACTAGCTGTATGACTTTGGGCATGTCACCCGCTTTCCTGGGGCCTCATTTTCTTCATGAGTGAACTGTGAAGATAGAGAGGAGAGTGTGTTGGTGACTAACTCTCCTAGTCCTAACATTCTCTGATTCAGTGGTACATATACTTTAATGTAATACAGAAGAAGTAACAGACATTGGTTGGGTGAGTTCTGTACGCTGGGTGCTGCCTTTCAGGCTCTCTAAGGCCAGTAGTGTTGGCAGGAATATGAATGACCAGCAGTAGTACAGTTTGGTAAATGCCAGGCTACTGAGGCATGTATAGGAGGGTGTTGTCAGATTACAGCTGGATATGCCTTTGTCAGCCGGGGAGATTGTCAAGGAGAACTTCGAGGCAAAGTGTAAGTGGGATTTTGATGAATGAGTTGGGATTTACTAGGCACAGACGGAAGCACAGGAAGTGTCAAGCAGAGGGAGCCGTATTTTCAAGAACACAGATAGCATGGGGAGTGCAGAAGCTGCAGATATTTCAGGCTGGGGGTCAGGAAGGACAATGGAAGAAGAAAGGAAAGGAATGTAGATATGTGTGACATCCAACAAAAAAAGTAAACCTAAACTACTTGACTAAGAAAAAGGAGAGCCAGATTCTATTTCCAATTATGCTGCTAAATAGCTGCACCTTAATTAAGTTGTTCAACTTAAAATCATTTTTTGGAAGGCTTTCAAAGGCAAGCTAAGGCATTGTAACTTCTTTGTGTATGAAATGGGGAGCAATGGATGGTTTTGCAGTTACGTGATAATACCTGTTTTAGAGTAAAACTCCAGTGACATCTTAATGGTGGAATGAAAAGGAGACACTGAAGGCAAAGAAACCCATTCATTAAAAGATCTTTGTTGTGATCCAGACAAGACTTAGTGAGGGCTGGAACTATGATAATAGCAATATGGGGCAGATAGTTTTGACAGATGTTGCAGAAGTAGAATGGACAGGTTTTGGCAGCTGCATACAGGAAGTGAAGAAGTAGTAGTTGGTGTGAGGATGACTCCAGGGAGAGAATAAAGATGCTGGTAGTCAGTAGGAAACACACTGACTTTAAATACCTATATGGATTTGATTTTGCTAGTTTTTTATACTGTCCTTGTTATTAGACACCTAGACTGTACCTGTCTTTTATTCTAAATAATCTTATAATCAACTTAAGATTCAGCTCTTTATGAGGTATATTATATGATTTCCCAAAATATTGTAGATGAAAAACTGCAAAACACATGATGATGGCAGAGGTAGGGAAGTTACCAAATAAAAGGCACTGAGTCAGCTGATAATGTCCCACTTAAGGAAACAGAAAAAGTAAAAGTAGGCACAGAACTATATACCAACATAGTTTAGTAATGGACGTTCACATTGCCAACTTCTTGTCATCAAACTTGGTTTAAATGACATTTGTTACAGGTAAGGAAGAATTATTTGCACCAAAAATGGTCTAAGGAGAGGGAAGCAAAATTTATTATACTCCATGCTCTGTGTCAGATACCATGGCAAGCATCATCACATACTTTATTAATCCTCCTAATTTATCCCATTCCAAGTTTGATGGAATGGCAACACAACTATTGGGAAGCAAGTCGAGGAAGAAAGTAGGTTGATTATAAACGTACATTCTTTAAAAAGTAAGGAAATAAGCCGTAGACAGAAGCACCATGCTGTCCCTCCACAGCAAAGACCCAAAAACTAAGTAAAACAGAGACAAATATCATTCCTGGAACCTGAAGTGCCAAATGAAGAGAGAGAGAGAGCTGGCCAAGCACCAAAATGTAATAAACTGACAGAGGACAGAAAGCGAGGCGAGATACATGAGGAAGGCCCCATCAGCTAACCACCACAGATCCACCATCTTGGACTCTTGTAGGGGATCAGCAGACAGAGAGCACCGGGAAGCAGCTTCTCGGAACTCCCAGCAGGAGACTGAGCACCCGGTAACCAGCCATACACACTCCCCGGTAACGAGCCATACACACTCCCCGGCCCCCCATTCTCTCCCCGCTGCTTCCTGCTGGCTGCAGTGGCTCAGCCAGTCAGGAAGTGCAGCATACATGCCGCCTGGATTCGCCCCACACACGTCAGAGATGAGAGATCAGCAGACAGGGAGTATGGGAAAGCAGCTTCATGAAGTTCCCAGCAGGAAACAGAGCGCCCGGTACCTAGCGATACACACTTTTCTAGCCCCCGCCTTTCTCCCCCTCCCCTTCTGCCTCCTCTGCCACAGTCTCTTGGCCGGGAGGCAACTACTTTGGCCTCAGGCTGCTTGGATTTGCCCTGCCCACACTGGCCGTGCCCCTGAGCTGGTGTTGGTTCATTCCGTCTCTTCTGGTTTCTTCTGTACCTCCTACCACCTCCCCCTCCTTTTTCTGGAACACCTGGCTCCATGTGCCAGCTTTGCTGCTTCTTGAAAGGCTGTGAAGCCACGCTCGACTGGGGAACCACTCCCCTGGCCTGCGACGCCACGCTGGTGGGATCTCTGGGGCTTTTTCCCCCCGTTTTGTTTCATTTGTTTTCTCTTTCTTTTCACAGCTTGGCAGCCCCTTCTACATGGGCTGCACTGCACTGCATAGGAGCCACTCCCCCAGTCTGTGCAGCCACATAGGTGGGATCCCTGGGGGCATTTCTTTTTTTCTTCTTTCTTTTTTTTTCTTTTCTCTCTCTTTTACCCTTTCTGTCAGTCTTCATTTCTCAGTTATTGTTTCTCTACACTTATCTTTTTTCCTGTCTCCTGAATAACTGGTGCTGGGTGACATCTATACCCCCTCTAGCCAGGCTATACTGCGCAGCCTGGAAGCCACTTCCCCAGTCTTAGCAGCCCCACTGATGGGACTCCAGGATTCCTGGGGGCTTTTCTTTTCCAAATTTTTATTCTTTTTTACCTTTTTTCTTTTTTTTTCCTTTTTGCTTTTTTCCGTTTCTCAGTTTCTCATCTCTCCACTCTTAACAGCAAGCTCTCTTAGCACTCTTTTTTTTTGTTTACTTGTTTGTTTTAGGCTCCTGTTTTTCTCTGCTCTCTCTCCTCTTTCCCACACCCTTATCAGCTTCACACATCACAACCTCCCCCCTCTTTCCTGCCTACCTGCATGGTGCACTGGATATTACAACCTGAGCAGCACAGGCACGGCCTACTGGAACCTTCCCAGCACTGATTCCTGATCCATACTGTTGGCCCTAGTATGTGTCACAAACAACCCAGCCCAGCCCCTGCCCTTCAGCTGGACCTGCCCACCTGCAGCATAGCTGAATGACTGGCCCTGCCCATTGTACAAGGAGGTGAAAAGTATGATGACTACAGACAAGCAAACAACAAAGAACCCACAGCCCGCCTGCTCATACATAACCAAATAAAACAAAAAAGTAAAACAAAACAAACAAATCTACAATCAAGAAATGAAGGAAATAACTACTCAATGTCCTGAAGACAGCAGACAATATCAAAACATACTTAAAAAAAAAAAAAACAGAACAGGATGGGTCCAGTAGGCATCTAAAATAAAACACCAGATGACCCTCCAGTAGAAGAAACGGCACTAGAACTACCTGATAGGGAATTCACGTCTTTAATATTCAGAGCAATCCAAGAGTTGAAACAAAATGCAGACAAAATGAGGAAAAAACAGACAAATTTTTGGAAAAGGCAGACAAATTCATGGAAAATACAGACCAAAAAATGGAACAATTCAGGAAAGCAATACAGGAACAAAATGCCAAAATAAATTCACAACTAGAATTCATTCAAAAACTATTAGAAATCCAAAAGATAAACGACAAGATTTCAGAAACGGACAGTGTCATAGAAGGGCTAAGGAGCAGGTTTGAAATGATGGAAGACAGAATCAGCAAAATTGAAGACAACACTTGGACACAACTCTGAGGAAAAATCAGAAAAAAGAACAAAGAAAAATGAAGAAACCAAGAGAATTATGTGGGATAAAATCAAAAGCAAAAATTTACGAGTGATCAGAGCTCCAGAACAGGGAGAGAAAATGAAAAACACTGAGAGGATCATTGAAGAATGCTGACAGACAACTTCCCTAATATCATGAGTGATGAAAAGCTGACCATCCAAGAAGGTCAACAAACCCCATGTAGGGTAGACCCGCAAAAGAAAAACACCAAGGCATACCTAATCACACTCGATGAAAACAAAGACAAAGAAAAAATCCTGCCAGGAGCTCAAGAAAAAAAAAGTCACATACAGAGGAGAAATGAGAAGACTAAGCTGATGATTCAACGGAAACCATGCAAGCAAGACGGCAATGGGATGACATATATAAAACCTTGAAAGAAAAAAATTGCCAACCAAGAATCATATATCCTGCAAAACTTTTGTTCAGATATGATGGTGAAATTAGGACATTCCCAGATAAACAGAAATTAAGGGAATATGTAAAAACCAAACCAAATTTATAAGAATTTTTAAGGGGAGTCCTTTGGTCTGAGAACAAACAACATTAGACCACAGCCTGAATCTAGGATGCAAGATTGTACCAGCCAGATACCAACATAGGAAATGAATTCTCAAGGACTGTCCAAAATCAAAACAATTGCAACAGGGAACCAGAGAGGTTGATCTGTAAATGACAACGACAGAACAGTAAAAGAAGGAATAAACAGTATAGGTATAGAACTTTCTAATGGAGAGGAAGGCAAGGCAATACCAAGTAATAATAGACTTGCTCAAACCTAGGAAGATATGGGTAAATCTCAAGGTCACCACAAAGAAAGTTAACAAACCTACTCATCAAAATAAAGAAGAAAAACATGAAGTCTTAGTAAAAACAAAATCTACCAAAACGAAATGAAAAAGAAATCCACAAACGAAAGGAACTCAGCGCAGGACATTATGCTGAGTGAAATAAGTCAATCACAAAAGGACAAATATTGTATGAGACAACTACTGTAAGAACTCATGAAAAGGCTTACATACAAAAAGAAACAATCTTTGATGGTTACAAGGGAGGGGAACAGTGGGCATGGAAAAACACTTAATAGACAAAGATAAGTGGTAACTTTGGTGAAGGGTAAGACAGTGCACAGTACTGGGGAAGCCAGCACAACCTGTACAAGGCAAATCTACGGTAGCTCCATAAAAAAAGCTCCCTCAGGGATCGAATTGCTGGGCTGAGGGCTATGGGGACCATGGTCTTAGGGAACATCTAACTCAATTGGCATGACAGAGTTTATAAAGAAAATGTTCTACATTCTACTTTGGGGTCTTAAAAGCCTGTAAGCAGCCATCTAGGACACTCCACTGGTCTCATCTCTTCAGGAGCAAGGAAGAATGAAGAAAACTAAAGACCCAAGGGAAAGATTAGTCCAAAGGACTAATGGACCACATCTACCACAGCCTCCACCTGACTGAGTCCGGTACAACAAGATGGTGCCTGGCTACCACCACTGACTGCTCTGACAGGGATCAAAATAGAGGGTCCCCGGACAGAGCTGGAGAAAAATGTAGAACAAAATTCTAACTCAGAAAGAAAGACCAGAGTTGCTGGCCTGACAGAGACTGGAGAAACCCTGAGAGGATGCCCCCCAGACACCCTTCCAGCTCAGTAATGAGGCCACTCCTGAGGTTCCCCCTTCAGCCAAAGATTGAATAATCCCATGGAACAAAGCAAGACTAAAGGGGCACCAGCCCTTGGGCAGGGACTGGAAGGCAGGAGGGAACAGGAAAGCTGGTAATAGGGAGTCCAGGGTTGAGAAGGGAGAGTGTTGGTATGTCGTGTGGTTGTTAACCAATGTCATACAACAATGTGTGTACTAATTGTTTGATGGGAAACTAGTTTGTTCTGTAAACCTTTATCTAAAGTTCAATAAAGAAAAACGAAAAAAAAATACGTAAAGCTGAAGGGTCAAACCCTGTCACCTGAAAAAAAAAAAAGTAAGGAAATACATATTCTGTCATTCAGTGTACAACAAATGGAGAAAACCCTTAGTATCATTATTTGATAGACACTCTAAAATGTATTTATTTTATGTGTGTAAATGTTATACTTCAATAAGTAAACAATTTTGATATTGAGATTGGAAACGGAAACTGGGCTGCAAAAATGGCCATTTTAAACTATCTCTTGGTAAGATCTGGATCTTGACAGTAGACCCACAAAATAAAATGTAGAAAGAATTTGTGGTTGAAATCATGAGTCTGCAGTGTTACCTAAATCCCTGAAATTGTTAAATTGTTATTTATTAAAACAATTAGCTAATTGTTTTTATTAATTTCAAAATAAATGTCATACACTGGTACTTATTTTATAACTAAATTTGTTTTGTACTATTTTTATGCGATTTTGTTGACAAAACGATTCTATTACTAGGTAGGGAAACCCACATTTCTTAAAAAACAACAACAAAAATCTTTGGTAATTATCTCACTCTTGAATAGAGACTCCTGGCTTCAGCCATTCATTTTATGTATTGAAACAGACCATAAATTGCTTTCTGGGGTAAATTTTGCCCTGTTGGGAGTACAGACAGTCCCTGGATTATGAACTAGTTCTGTTCCTAAGTCTGTCTTTAAGTCGAATTTGTAATTAAGTCAGAGTTCCTATCTAATGCCAGTCAAATGTTTGTCTTAGTATATAGTATACTTTTCTATGCATAAAAAAAAAACACTTCCAGATACACTAAAACATCTTTAACATAATAATACAGTAATAATAATGTTTTATGAGCATTGCAAAGTAGCTGTTATTAGGAACCACTGTATGTACCTTCTTCACAGTTGAAGAGATACCTACAGGGCAAATGTTACCTAAAATACTTAGAAGATTCTGTTTTATAAATCTTTGAGAGCAATTAGGTACTTTATTGTAGACTCTGAACTAAAAAATCTACATTGTACCATCTGGCTTTATTTCTGCTGGGTTTTGAAACCACCTCGGCAGAGGCAGGGAGGGTTGGGGGCATGGGTAGGATGGTGCTGGGGCCAGACAGATCTTTCCTCCATTACCTCCTAAATGGACCTATCAACACCACGCACCAATTACAAGGCAGGGTGCAAGAGAGAATGTGCCACTCAGGATGTGCTAAGAGTGAGCCCCGGGGCGGGAGGGCTGGGAATAGGATGCTTAGGGAAACCCAAGTCCAAAGTTCTCCACCGATCCCCAGAAATCATATGGACATACAGAGGTCAGGAATCTAAGACTGCCACCACCTTCCAGCCACCAAAAGGCCAAGGACACTGCAAGAGTCAAATCTCACGTGTGTAGGGTAGGGAAAACAGAAGCCCAGAGAGGTGCTGCAATAGCCCCAGGCTGCACAACACAGAGAGCCCTGCAGAATGGGGTGGGCGGAGCTGGGTAAGGGAATGGGGTGGGACGGAATGGGTAAGGGGGCGCCATGGAGGCCCGGCCATGTGCACTGACCAGTTGTACTCAGATGTACTCAGAGAACACGTGGAGCACAGCACCTTGTCCCCGCTGACGACCACCACCTGCAGGTACGTGGTGTTCAGGCTCCCAGGCTCCCACAGTGGGCCACGCTTCTCCTGCGTGTGCAGGTGCCACAGTGGGTCCTTGGACTGCTGCTGACGGCGGGCAGGCCCCTGTGACATGGTGCACCCAGCCAGCAGCAGCAGCCAGCAAGGATCCACCACCTCCCTGGAACTCCCGAAGGGCCAGGGCCAGACACACCCCCAGGGTGCCCCAAGCACCGCCACTGGGCTCTGCGTGGTGGGCCTGGCCAATCAGTACTCTGGAAACCTAGTGGCCCGCCTGCCTAAGGCTGCACATCCAATAGCAAGGAGCCTTGGTACTTCTGGACTTGTCAAGGAGTGAGGGCCATAGAAAGGAGGAAGGCTTGAGCTTCTTAAACTGCCCAGCCCCTCATCCCTTTCGGGCTTTCTCCTAGTCAGTTTTCTCCTGATGTGCTTTACTGGAGTTGGTTTGTAACTACGGGTTGTACAGTAGTCAATGTTTGTAACCCAGGAATGCCTGTATTCCCTAGGTAGGCCTCATTCTCCAGAGAGGTATGGGATGAAGAAAATAGTAGTCTATCCTGGCACATGTCCTTGTTGAGCTCCTCAGCTATCAGTAAATAATAAAAATAAAAAGGGAAATATTGATAATACAATTGGGAAAATGTAAAATACAGGTATATGAATAACATTTTCTACTTTGACATTAATTGAATTCCTTTTTTTTTGCAATAACATGTTTCTTTTTATTTTTTAAGTCAACTTTATCAAAAAATAATTTATACACAATAAAATGAACTCACTTTAACTATACAGTTCAATGAGTTTTTAAAAAAATGCATACTCTATCATCCCACAGAGTTCCCTCATGTTCCTAATGTGTATAATTTTTAAGACTTTGATATCATCTTAAAATGTGTGTGTCAGGGTTGCATCCTTTCACCATACTTACTCAATCCGTATCCTGAGCAAATAATTCGAGAAACCAGACTATATGAAGAAGAACACGCCATCAGGATCAGAGGAAGACTCGTTAACAACCTATGATATGCAAATGACACAATCTACCTTGCGAAGAGGACTTGAAGCACTTACTGATGAAAATCAAAGATGATAGCCTTCAGTATGCATTGCACCTTAACATAAAGAAAACAAAAATCCTCACAAATGGACCAATAAGCAGCATCATGATAAACGGAGAAAAGATTGAAGCTGTCAAAGATTTCGTTTTATTTAGATCCACAGTTAACACCCGTGGAAGCAGCAGTCAAGAAATCAAACAACGTATTGCATTGGGCAAATCTGCTGCAGAAGACCTCTTTAAAGTGTTAAAAAGCAGTCACCTTGAGGACTTAAGGTGCACCTGACCCAAGCCATGGTGTTTTCAGTCACCTCATATCCACGCAAAAGCTGGACGGTGAATAAGGAAAACCAAAGAAAAATTGGTGCATTTGAGTTCTGGTGTTGGTGAAGAATTTTGAGTATACCATGGACTGCCAGAAGAATGAACAGATCTGTCTTGGAAGAAGTACAGCCAGAATGCTCCTTATAAGCAGGAATGGAGAGACTTTGTCTCCCGTACTTTGGACATGTTATCAGGAGGGATCAGTCCCTGAAGAAGGACGTCACACTTGGTAAAGCATAGGGTCAGTGAAAAAGAGGAAGACCCTCAATGAGATGAGTTGACACAGTGGTTACAACAATGGGCACAAGCATAACAATGATTGTGAGGATGGTGCAGGACCAGGCAGTGTTTCGTTCTGTCTATGAGTTGGAACCGACTCAACGGCACCTAACAACAAGAGATGTTGAGGACACTATTTCTTTTTTTGCCACGCACAAAATATGATATTTATAATGGTCACATATTTGAGAAAAACTCAAATACTCTAGCTTTATTTATTTGGTTTGGATTTCAGTAACCGCTATCTTTTCTTTTTATCTGCATGATTAACATCTTCTTATCTTTTTTTTTTTTTTATTCCTAAAAAACCAAACCCATTGCTGTCAAGTCGATTCTGATTCATAGCGACCTTGTAGAACAGAGTAGTAGTGCCCTCATAGGATTTCCAAGGCTGTAATACGGAAGCAGACTGCCACATCTTTCTCCTGCAGAGTGGCTAGTGGGTTCAAACTGTGGGCTTTTCAGGTATGAAGTGCTTTAACCACTGTGCCACCAGGGCTGTTTTTTGTCTTATTAGTTGAGTCCATAACAGATTTTCCTCAAATTAATGGTTGAGTAATTCCTCGAATATATTTATTATAACTCCTTGAATATAAAACATGGAGTTAATATCTTTTAAGAGATAGTTTAATTTCTTTTTGACCTAATGTTGGCTCTTATCCACAAATGGAATTTTAACTCAAATGCTTTTCTTTCAGGACATTTTAGTTCCTCTGAATATAATCGTTAGTAAAGATAGTTGAATTGATCACCTAGAATCTTTATTAGTATCTAATAGTAAGCTCAATAACTTATAGTTCTTCGGTATTGATTAGGAATGACCTGGAGTTTTTAAAATATAAGCCCCTAGAAAATAAAATGATACTTTAGGTAATTATTTACTAACTCATCCTAATAAAAAGTGAGAGGGAAGACAAGTAGCTCTCACGGTAATTGGTCTTCATTATGTTTTACAGCTGATAGCTGTTTACAAAGATAGTGTTGGATTTAGTTTAAATTTGGAATTCAACCAGGCTCCTTTAGTAGTATATTCATTACACTTATCAGAATTGAAAGTTTCGGGGAAATACATTACCAAAATTCCATTAATTGTAAATGTTAAATGCAGTTAAGATTGATTTCTATACTGAGAGACATTTGCCTATTTAAGAGAAAAAAAACAGCCAAACATTCTCAATTAATGATACACTGCTTCCTTTCTGTATTCACCTGACAGATGAGATTTTAGGCCATATGATAAGAAAAAGGGCAAGAATTCAAAGAAATTAGAAGTCGCTTGAATTTCTTTGTGAAAAAGATAGTAAAATGTATTATAAGGATGATAGTAAAATGTGTGAAAGATCAAAGCAATAATGAGTTTGCAGTTAACCAAGATTGGTATGTGGGCCTGCCCAGGCCTCTGGTCATCCACTAATTGAGAAGGTCAACGTTCCTGATTTATAGGAGGATAGCCCATTAAAGCCATCCTGACCTGTACTGTTGCCAAAGGCAGCTGGGATCTTCAGTCTTCAAACTGGTTGTTAGATTAAGGTGAAACTCAGCAGAATTTGGCTTGCTACTATAATCCTTCCCTGGTTTTGGTTAGATCCTTTTCTTAAAATAGCATATGATCATTCATTTCCATACACCTAGGAAGAAATGTTGAATCAATGATGACTTTTGTTTATTTCTTTTTCACTAATATTTATTCAGATGAACGCATCAATACTTGTCCTAATTGTTTCTATGACTATATTAGGGTAGTCCTTATTTGGATTTGGAGCCTGGGTTAGCTCTTAGTGAATTTTGTTTTAGTTAATTCTGTTTAACTATTGAGTTTCTAATGTAGCCTGTAAATTGCTTGGAAACAAATGAGAATACTTAAATTTTTGTTGGGGAAAAATCAATGTCCAGTTTCTGATAATCACTAGAGACTGTGCAGATAAAATAAGTTGGTTCTGTGACAGTCTTGATAGCTTGTAGTATGACTGGACCTTAGAGACACATATAAAATCTATGCAGCCCCAGGAGCCCGTGTGATGTGATGTAAAGAGCACTGGGCTTTGGTTATCAGTCCTGCTTCCTTCACTTACTAGTTGTGTGATTTTCAGCAATGTGTTTGTCTCACTGAACCCTGAGCCTCAGTTTCTTCATCCATAAAAAGGGGATAGATATATTTATTTCAAAGTTACTATAATTATTAAATGAGGACTTATGGAGAGGCACTTAAAATCTCAAATGTTGCATAGTAAACTCTCATGTTGAACTGCATAGTTTAATGATAAAATAGAAAGTGCCATTAGTAAGTGTTTAAGTATACAAAGGGCTACTATACTGTAGATATTATCTATTATTTGCTTGTTTAGTAGATTAAACAAGATAAAATCATTAAAAACTACAGAACAAATGAAGTATTAATACCGAAGACATTCCAGAGCTAGTTATTAAATAATGGGTTTGGGTTATTTAAAGAGGATACAGGATTTCCTTATGTGGAAGTATTTTTAAAGAACCCATCTGTTTTAGTTTCTTTTTTTTTTAAAATGATTGAATGACCTCACAAATCTCTCTGTGTAAGAATTACAGAAGAACTCACAATCAGGAGAGGATAGAATTTCAAGCAAGTTAATTTATTTAGAACTGCTCTGTTCCAATTTGGTAGCCACTAATCATATGTGGATATTGAGCACTTGCAAGGTGGCTAACCCAAATGGTGATGTGTTATAAGTATAAAGTATACACTGGATCTCAAAGACTTAGTATGAAAAAAAGTCAAATATCTTTAATAATTTTTACAAAGCCAGACAAACACACCATAAGAAAACTACAGACCAATACCCCTTATGAATATATAGATGCAAAAATTCCCAACAAAATACTAGCAAACTAAATCTAAAATCATATTAAAAGGATTATATACTATGATCAAGTTAGGTTTATCCCAGGAATTCAAGGGTAGTTCAACATCAGAAAATTGATCAAAGCAAAACACCACTACATTAATAGAACAAAGCCACATGATCATCTCAGTCTACACAGAAAAGGCATTTGATAAAACCCAACACCCTTTCATGATAAAAACACTCAACAAACTAGAAATACAAGGGAAATTCCTTAATATAATAAAGGGGATTTATGAAAAGCTCACAGCTAAAATCATACTCAATGGAGAAAGACTGAGAGCTTTCCCCCTGAAGATCAGGAACAAGACAAGGATGCCCACTCTAGCCACTGCTATTCAACATTGTGCTGGAAGTCTAGCCAGAGCAATTAGGCAAGAGAAAGAAATAGAAGTTATCCAAATCAGGGAGAAGGAAGTAAAACTATCCCTTTTCACAGATGACATGATCTTATATATAGAAAGCCCCCAAGATTACACAAGAAAGCTCTTAGAACTAATAAATGACTTCAGCAAACTGTGAGGGTACAATGTCAACATGCAAAAATTGGCCAAGTTCCTATACATCTGTACTGAGCAAGCTGAAAAAGGAGAATAAGGAAACAATTTCATTTACAATAGCATCTAAAAGTATAAAGTACCTAGAAGTAAATTTAACGAGAAAGGTGAAAGACTTGTGCACTGATAACTATAAAATATTGCTAAAAGAAATTAAATGAACGAAAGGATAACCTGTGTTTGTGGATTGCAAGGCTTAAGACTGTTAAGATGTCAATACTACCTGAAGCAGTCTATAAATTCTATGCAATCCCCATCAAAATTCCAACAGCCTTCTTTGTAGAAACGAAAAGGCTAATCCTCAATTTATATGGAATGGTAAAGGGCCCTGAATAGCCAAAGCAACTTGAAAAAGAAGAATAAAGTAGGACTCACACTTCCTGATTTCCAAACATACTATAGAGCTACAATAATCAAAACAGTCTGGTGGTGGTATAATGGTAGACATATAGACCAATGGAATAGAATTGAGAGTCCAGAAATAAGCCCATAGATCTATGGTCAATTGATTCTAGACAAGAACATTTAGTTATTCAATGTAGAAAGAAGAGTCTTTTTAATAAATGGTGCTGGGAAAACTAGATTTCCACATCCAAAAGAATGAAGCCAGAGCCATACCTCACACCATATACAAAAAGTAGTTCAAAATGGATCAACGACCTAAATGTGGGAATTAAACCTATGAAACTATTGGAAGAAAACATAGGGGTAGTGCTTCAGGACCTAGTTTTTAACAATGGATTCTTAGATGTGACACCAAATGCACTAGCAGCAAAAGACAAAGTAGAGAAATGGGACCTCATCACAATTAAAAACCTGTTTATCAAAGGACTTTATCAACAAAGTGAAGAGACTGCCTACAGATTGGTAAAAAAAAATTTGGGGAACCACATATTGGATAAGGGTTTAATATCTAGACTGCATAAAGAACTTATAAAACTTAACAACAAAAAGACTCTTAAACCAATCAAAAAATGGGGAAAGGACTTGAAATAACATCTCATCAGACAGGATATACAAATGACCAACAAGCACATGAAAAGATGCTCAACGTCATTAGTCATTGTTATTAGGTGTCATCAAGACTGTTCTAGCTCATGTGACCCTATGTACAACAGAACAAACATTGCACAGTCCTGCATCATGCTCACAATCATTTTTGCTATGTTTGAGCCCATAGTTGCAGCACTGTGTCAGTCCATCTCGTTGAGGGTCTTTCTCTTTTTCACTGACCCTCTACCAAGCATGATGTCCTTCTCCAGGTACTAGACCCTCCTGATAACATGTCCAAAGTACATGAAACAAAGTATCGCCATCCTTACTTCTTAGGAGCATTCTGGCTGTACTTCTTCCATGACAGATTTGTTCATTCTTCTGGCAGTCCATGGCATAGTCAGTATTCTTCACCAACACGATAATTCAAAGATTCAATTCTTCTTTGCCTTAGTCATTAGGGAGATACAAATTAAAACCACAGTGAGCAACCACCGTATCCCCACGAGGATGGCTGTGATCCAAAAAATGGTAAATCCACTCTTATTCAACATTGTGCTAGAGGTCCTAGCCAGAGCAGTTAGGCTAGAACAAGAAATAAAAGGCATCCAAACTGATAAGGAAGAAGTATCTCTATTTGCAGATGATATGATCTTATACACAGAAATCCACAAGAAAACTACTGAAACTAATAGATTTCAGCAAAGTACAGGATACAAGATAAACATACAAAAACCAGTTGGATTCCAGTACACCAACAAAGAGAACTTTGAAGAGGAAATCACCAAGTCAATACCATTTACAATAGCCCTCAAGAAGATAAAATGTTTAAGAATAAATCTAACTAGAGACGTAAAAGACCTATACAAAGAAAACTACGAGACACTACTGCAAGAAACCAATAGATACCTACACAAGTGGAAAAATGTACCTTGCTCATGGATACAAAGACTCAACATTGTGAAAATGCCTATTTTACCCAAAGCTATCTACATATACAATACAATCCTGATCCACATTCCAATGGCATTTTTTAATGAGATGGAGAAACAAATCACCAACTTCATATGGAAGGGGAGGAGGCCCTGGATAAGTAAAGCATTACTGAAGAAGAAGAACAAAGTGGGAGGCCTCATGCTATCTGATTTTAGAAATTATTATACTGTCATGGTAGTCAAAACAGACTGGTACTTGTACAACAACAGATACATAGACCAATGGAACACAGCTGAGAATCCAGACATAACGTCACCCGCCTGTGAGCAGCTGGTATTTGACAAAGGCCCAAAGCCTGTTAATTGGGGAAAAGACAGTCTCTTTAATAAATGGTCCTGGCATAACTGGATATCCATCTGCAAAAAAAATGAAATAAGACCTATACATCACACCATGCACAAAAAATGAAAAAATGGATCAAAGACCTGAATATAAAATCTGAAACAATAAACATCATGGAAGAAAAATAGGGGCATGCTAGGAGCCCTAATACATGGCATAAACAGAATACAAAATATTACTAACAATGCACAAACATCAGAAGAGAAACTAGATAACTGGGAGCTCCTGAAAATCAAACACACTCATCCAAAGACTTTACCAGAAGGGTAAAAAGACAGCTTACAAACTGGGGAAAAAAATTGGCTACAACAAATCCAGTCGGCATCTAATCTCTAAAATCTACAAGGTACTGCACAACCTTAACAACAAAAAGACGAATAACCCAATTCAAAAGTGGGCAAAGGATATGAACAGACATTCAGGCGGCTAACAGATAGGTGAGGAAATGCTCACCATCATTAGCCATTAGAGAAATGTAAATCAAAACTACAATGAGATACCATCTCACCCCAACAAGGCTAGCATTAACCCAGAAAACACAAAATAATAAATGTTGGAGAGATTGTGGAGAGACCGGAACACTTATGCACTGCTGGTGGGAATGTAAAATGGTACAACCACTTTGGAAATCAATTTAATGCTTCCTTAAAAAGCTAGAAATAGAAGTACCATACAATTCAGCAATCCCACTCGGAATATAAAACCAAAAAAACTGAACACATTGCCATCAAATCGATTCTGACTCATAGTGACCCTATAGGACAGAGCAGAACTGCCCCATAGGGTTTCCAAGGAGTGTCTGGTGGATTTGAACTGCCGACATTTTGGTTAGCAGCCAAACTCATAACCACTACGCCACCAGGGTTTCCTTGGAATATATCCTAGAGAAATAAGAGCCCTTACACGAATAGATACATGCACACCCATGTTCATTGCAGGACTGTTCACAATAGCAAAAAGATGGAAACAACCTAGGTGCCCATCAACAGATGAATGGATAAACAAATTATGGTATATTCACACAATGCAATACTAAGCAACGATAAAGAACAACGATAAATCTGCAACACATCTCATAACGTGGATGAATCTGGAATGCATTATGCTAAGTGAAGTTTGTCGCAAAAGGACAAAAATTGTAGGAGACCACTATTATAAGAACTCGAAAAGAGGTTTAAACATAGAAGAAAATTTCTTTGATTGTTATGAGGGTGGGGAGGGAGGGAGACGGATATTCACTAATTAGATAGTAGACAAGAATTATTTTAGTTGAAGGGAAGGACAACAGACGATACAGGGGAAGTCGGCACAACTGGACTAAACCAAAAGTTAAGAAGTTTCCTGAATACAACCAAACATTTCGAGGGACAGAATAACAGGGGAAGGGGTCTGGGGACCATCGTTTCAGGGGACATGTAGGTCAATTGACATAACAAAGTTTATTAAGAAAATGTTCTACATCCCACTTTGGTAAGTGGTGTCTGGGGTCTTAAAAGCTAGCAAGCAGCCATCTAAGATGTATCAGTTGGTCCCAACCCACCTGGAGCAAAGGGTAATGAAGAACACCAAAGACATGAGGAAAATATGACCTCCAAGAGACAGAAAGGGCCACATAAACCAGAGACTCCATTAGCCTGAGACCAGAAGAACTAGATGGTGCTTGGCTACCACCAATGGCCACCGTGTCAGGGAACACAACAGAGAGTCCCTGATGGAGCAAGAGAAAAGTGGGGTGCAGACCTCAAGTTCTAGTAAAAAGACCAGACTTAATGGTCTGACTGCGACTGGTGGGACCTGAGAAGACATGGCCCACGGACTCTCTGTTAGCCCAAAACTGAAACCGTTCCAAAAGTCAGTTCTTCAGACAAAAATTAGACTGGACTATAAGACATAAAATGATATGTGTGAAGAGTAGATTCATGAGACTAAATGGGCCTCTCCTGTCTGGAGGTGAGATGAGAAGGCAGAGAGGGACAGGAGCTGGTTGAATGGACATGGGAAATACAGGGTGATAAGGAGGAGTGTGCTATCACATTATAGGGAGAGCAGCTAGGATCACATGACAATGTGTGTGTATAAATTTTTGCATGAGAAAAGAACTTAAACTGTAAACTTTCACTTAAAGCACAATTTTTAAAAAATGGTAAATAATAGGTGTTGGTGAGGATGTGGAGAAATTGGAGGCCTCATCCGTTGCTGGTAGAAATGCAAAATGGTTCACCGCTGTGGAAAACAGTTTGGTGGCCAAAACGTTTAACATAAACAAAATGAGATACATACATACAATAGAATTCTATGTGGCCGTAAAGAATAATGATGACTTCTCAAAATATAATGTGGACAAATCTGGAGAATATTATACTGAGTGAAATAAGTCAGTCACTAAAGTACAAATACTACATGATTTCTCTATTATAAAAAGACAAGATTAGGTATACATATTGAAACCAACAACCACTGGTGGTTACCAGGGATAAGTGGGGGTGGGGGAGGATTGCTCTCTTCGTAGTAGACACTTGATATTTCTGGTGATGGGAAATATAACACCAAATGTGGGTGATGTATGCACAGCTTGACTAAGATAAATAATGTCAGTAAGAAGTACACAAGAAAAAAGGACATTTTTGGTAAATGCTATGACATAGACAACCATGCAGCAACAACTAAAAAATAGTAATGTGGTTACATGTGTATATATGTATGCATACCATTTTTTTTTATTTGTGTATATATGTATGGACATATTTAGATGTAGCTATATGCAGGTGTATATGCATCCATATGCATATATATAATAAAGCACAAAGAGGGTACAAACATGCATGCTGCTTAAACTTAATCAAACACCTTAGGCTTAGGACCATAGTCTTGTGGGACAACCTAGTAAGTTGGCATAATATAGTATGTAAAGTTAATGTTTTCCACCAGCTCTGATGCTGAAAGTTATGCCACTGGTATTTCAAATACCAGCAGGGTCACCCATGGTGGACGGGTTTCAGCAGAACTTCTAGACTAAGACAGACTAAGAAGAAGGACCTGGCGATCTACTTCTGAAAAAAAAATCAGTCAGGAAAAACCTTATGGATAGCAGTAGAACATTGTCTGACATATTGCTGGAAGATGAGCCTCTCAGGTTGGAAGACACTCAAAATACAACTCGGTAAGGGCTGCCTCCTCAAAATAGAGTCAACCTTAAGGATGTGGATGGAGTAAAGCTTTTGGGACCTTCATTTGCTGATGTGGCATGACTCGAAATGAAAAGAAACAGCTGCAAACATTCATTAGTAATCAGAACGTGGAATATACAAAGTATGAATCAAGGAAAATTGGAAGTTGTCAAAAGTGAAATGGAATGCATCAAATTTGATATCCTAGGCATCAGTGAGCTGAAATGGTCAGGTATTGGCCATTTTGAATCAGAAAATCCTAAAGTCTACTGTACTGAGAAAGACAAATTGAAGAGGAACGTTGTATTCATTGTCAAAAAGAACATTTCAAGATTTATCCTGAAGTACAATGCTGTCAGTGACGGGATATTATCCATATGCCTGCAAGAAAGACCAATTAATAGGGCTGTTATTCAAATTTATGCACCAACCACTAATGCCAAAGATGAAGAAATTAAAGCTTCTTACCAACTTCTGAAATCTGAAATTGATCAAACATGCAATCAAGATCACTGATAATTACTGGTGATTGGAATGCAAAAGTTGGAAACAAAGAAGGATCTGTAGTTAGAAAACATGGCCTTAATGATAGAAACACCAGAGATCACATGATAGACCAATGGCTTATTCATTAGAAATATCTTTTTTCAACAACATAAACAGCAACTATACACATAGACATTGCCAGATGGGATACGCAGGAATCCAGTCAACTACATCTGTGGAAAGAGACGATGGAGAAGCTCAAAATTGTCAGTCAGAACAAGGCCAGGGGCTACAAGTTCAAGTTGAATCTGAAGAAAATTAGAACAAGTACACGAGAGCCAAAATACAACCTTGAGTATATCCCACCTGAATTTAGAGACCATTTCAAGGATAGATTTGATGCATTGAACACTAATGAACAAGACCAGATGAGTTGCGGAATGACATCAAGGACATCATACACGAAGAAAGCAAAAGGTCATTAAAAAGACAGAAAAGGAAAAAAAGACCAAAATGGATGTCAGAAGAAACTCTGAAACTTGCTCGTGAATGTAGAGGAGCTAAAGCAAGCAGAAGAAATGATGAAGTAAAAACTGAACAGAAGAGATTTCAAAGGGCAGCTTGAGAAGACAGAGTTAAGTTTTATAATGAAATGTTCGAAAAACTAGAGTTAGAAAACCAAAAGGGAAGAACACACTTGGCATTTTTGAAGCTGGAAGAACCCAGAGAAAAAATTCAAGCCTCTTGTTGCAATACTGAAGGATTCTATGTGCAAAATGTCGAACAATGCAGGAAGCATCAAAAAAAGATGGAAAGAATATACGGAGTCACTGAACCAAAAAGAATTGGTCAACATTTAGCCGTTTCATAAGGTAGCAGATGATAAAGAGCCGATGGTACTGAAGGAAGATGTCCAAGCTGCACTGAAGTCATTGGCAAAAAACAAGGCTCCAAGAATTGACAGAATACCAATTGAGATGTTTCAACAAGCGGATGTAGTGCTGGAAGTGCTCACTTGTCTATGACAAGAAATTTGGAAGATAACTACCTGGCCAGCTGACTGGAAGAGATCCATATTTGTGCCCATTCCAAAGAAAGATGATCCAACCAAATATGGAAATTATTGAACAATATCATTAATAGCACATGCAAGTAAAATTCCGCTTAAGATAATTCAAAAGCGGTTGCAGCAGTACATCGACAGGGAACTGCCAGAAATTCAAGTGGGATTCAGAAAAGGACATGGAACAAGGGATATCATTGCTGATGTATGAGATGGATCTTGGCTTAAATCAGAGACTACCAGAAAGATGTTTACCTGTGTTTTATTGACTATGCAAAGGCATTCAACTGTGTAGATCATAACAAATTAAGGATAACATTGCAGAGAATGGGAATTCCAGAACACTTAATTGTGCTCATGAAGAACCTGTACATAGACCAAGAGGCAGCCATTCAAACAGAGCAAGCACTTACTGATGAATATGAAAGACTATAGCCTTCAGTATAGATTACTCCTCAACATAAAGAAAACAAAAATCCTCACAGTTGGACCGATAAACATCTTTATGATAAGCGGAGATAATATTGAAGTTGTCATGGGTTTCATTTTTTTGGACTCACAATCAACACCCTTTGAAGCAGCAGTCAAGAAATCATAACGATGTATTGAGCAAATCTGCTGCAAAAGACCTCTTTAAAGTGTTAAAGAGCAAAGATGTCACCTTGAGGACTAAGGTGCACCTGGTATTTTTGCCTCATATGCATGCAAACGCTGGACAATGAATAAGGAAGACCAAAGAAGAATTGATGCATTTGAGTTCTGGTCTTGGTGAAGAATTTTGAATATACCATGGACTGCCAGAAGAATGAACAAATCTGTCTTGGTAGAAGTACAGCCAGAATGCTTCCAAGACACGAGTATGGCGAGACTTCGTCTCCCGTACTTTGGACGTGTTACCAGAAGGGACCGGTCCCTGAAGAAGGACATCATGCCTGGAGAAGTAGAGGGTTAATGAAAAAGAGGAAGGCCCTCAATGAGATGGATTGGCACAGTAGCTACAGCAGTGGGCTCAAACATATCAACAGTTGTGAGGATGGCAAAGGACAGGGCAGCGTTTCATTCTGTTGATCATGGGTCTCTATGAGCAGAACTGACTGGACGCACATAGCAACAACAAAGCTTAAGTTATATATCCTAGCTTCGTGAGTAGCCTCTAGTGTCTTAGAAGCTTTTGAGCGGCTATCTAAGATACAACTATTGGTCTCTACGCATCTGGTTAAAGAGAAAGAAGGAAAGCAAGACTCAGAGAAGTAACTAGTTCACAGGACTAATAGTCTACATGAACAACGACCTCATCTACCCTAAGACCAAAAGAACTCTATGGCGTCCAGCTACCACTACTGACCCTTCTGATCAGGAACACAATAGATGAATCCTGATAGAATAGGAGCAAAACAAGGAACAGAACTGGACCAGTTGAGACTGGAGGACTTCCCAAGACTGTTGACCTGAGATACTCTGTAAACATTGTACCAAAACTATTCCACAAGGTCATCCATCTTTTTAGCTAAATAACAGACTGGCTCATAAAATGAGCAATATCACCCACGAGTACTGTGCTCCTTTAAAAAATCATCTATATGAGAACAAACGGTCAACATTAAAAACAAAGAGAAGGCAAGGGGACAGGGAAACTGGATTACTGGAAATGGAACAACCAGAATGGAAATAATGAGAAAGTTGATACACTGTGAAAAATGTAACCAATGTCACTGAACAAATTGTGTAGAAATTGTTAAATGTGAGCCTAATTTGCTGTGTGAACTTTCATCAAAAACACAACAAAATATTTCAATTAACAAAAAAGTTGAATATAAAACTACTGTATGACCCAGCAATCCCAGTCAATCCTAGGTATATACCAGAGGAACTGAAAGCAGAAATGCAAACAGAAACCTATACACCAATGTTCATTGCAGCACTTTTCACAATAGCCAAAAGGTGGAAACAGCTGAAGTGTCTATAAACAGATGAATGGATAAACAAAATGTGGTATATACATACAATGGAATATTACTCAGCCATAAAGGAAAATGAAGTACTGATTCATGCTACGACATGGAAGCTGAGTGAAGTCAGTCAGTCATAAAAGAATAAATACTGCATGATCCCACTTATATGAAATAGGCAAATGTATAGACATCAAAGCTTATTAGTGGTTACCAGGGGTGGTAGGGAGGGGAACGGGGGGAATCATTGCTTAGAGGGCTCTAGTTGTTGTTAATGATGGTGGAACAATTTGGCAAAGCATAGTGGTAATGGTTGCATAACGTGATGAACATACCAATGTCATTGAATTATACATGTAAAACTTGTTGAATTACCCTGTTTTATTAAATATATTTTACCACAGTAAATAATATTTTTAATATTGATTTTAGATATATTGTATTGAATAAAATATATTATTAAAATAAATTTTGCCTGTTTTCTTTTTTATTGTGGCTACTATGGCAACTAACAATAGCAACAACTGGAAATTTTTTTTAATTATATATGTGCTTCCCTTTATATCGCTGTTGGATGGTGCTGATCTAAATCCTATTGAATGGATTTTGGAGAAAACTAAGTCTAAAATCTGAGGCAGTGGTGGTTCAGTGGTAGAATTCTCCCCTTCCATGCAGGAGACCCAGGTTCAATTCCCGGCCAACGCACCTCATGCACAGCCAGCACCTGTCTGTCAGTGGAGGATTGGGTGTTGCTGTGATGCTGGACAGGTTTCAGTGGAGCTTTCAGGTTAAGACAGGCTAGGAAGACAGGGCTGGCAGTTTACTTCTAAAAGTCAGCCAATGAAAGCCCTACGGATCAACAGCTGTCTGATCCACTTCTCATCATGGAGATGGAGCAGGACTGGGCAGCGTTTCACTCCATTGTACATGAGGTCACCATGAGGAAGAGGCCAACTTGACAGCAGCTAAAAACAAGCCTAAAATTTACATCTTTTAAGTTCAGATAATGAGACCAGAGCTACTACTGCAAAGCTAAAAAAAATGTCGAAAAGTGTTCCTTCAGTCGTATTTGTAAATACCACAATTATTTTTGGCTCATGGTAAAAATTAGCTTGTTACAAAATTGGGGCACTCTGAAAATAGCATCCAACTTTTAAAAGATAATGTGAAGAATTCTCTTTATAACAAGAACATGCAGTAGTAAATAATAAATAATTTCTAGGAAAATTATTTTTAAACAGACCACCTGAAACCACTTCCGTAAATATCCCTTACTTGAGGGACAGCCTGACAGGCAGACCCTCGAAGGCACTGTTTATTGTTTTTGGACACTCCAAACTTCTTAGGAAATAGTAGTATTACACTGAAATCTGTGACAGTCGGAACTTGAGGGGACTACCTTGTTTTTCCCGGTCTTACAAGTTTTCCACCTTTGGCTGGTTCTCTGTATTAGTGAAAATATTTGAGTTTTCCTTCTCAGACAGGTTTCCACCTAATACAGTTTCTGGCTTTTGCCAAATTTTACTGTAGTAGATCTAGTATTGCACAGCAGGTTGATTGTATTTAAGTGTGTTTTTCAGATTTTGGTCAAAAAAATTAAATACTAATTTTTGCATTACTAGTGCCCCTTGGAGAGAAATTTACTAAATATAGGCAAATGGTTAAATATAAGGGTACTTAAGCATAGAAATAGGTTATTAGAGAGTCTTCTAAAATCTTCCTGAGAGATTAAAAAATTAAAAAGTAAGGGAGGCGAGGGGAGGGAAAAACACTGGAGAACAGGTAAGTGGTAACTTTGGTGAAGGGTAAGACAGTACACAATACTGGGGAAGCCAGCACAACTTGTACACGGCAAGGTGGGGGAAGCCCCATAGATACATCCAAACTCCCTGAGGGACCCAATTACTGGGATGAGGGCTGTGGGGACCATGGTCTCGGGGGACATCTAACTGAATTGGCATAACAATTTATAAAGAAAATGGCCTACATCTTACTTTGGTGAGTAGCTTCTGGGGCCTTAAAAGCTTGTGAGCGGCCATCTAAGATACTCTACTGGTCCCACCCTATCTGGAGCAAAGGAGAATTAAGAAAACCAAAGACACAAGGGAAAGATTAGTCCAAAGGACTAATGGACCACAACTACCACATCGTCCACCAGACTGAGGCGAGCACAACTAGATGGTGCCCGGCTACCACCACTGACTGCTCTGACAGGGATCACAATAGAGGGTCCCAGACAGAGCTGGAGAAAAATGTAGAACAAAATTCTAACTCACAAAAAAAAGACCAGACTTGCTGGCCTGACAGAGACTAGAGAAACCCTGAGAGTATGGCCCCCAGACACCCTTTCAACTCAGTACTGAAGTCACTCCTGAGGTTTACCCTTCATCCAAAGATTAGACAGGCCCATAAAACAAAACAAGACTAAATGGGCACACCAGCCCATGGGCAAGGACAAAAAGGCAGGAAGCAACAGGAAAGCTGGTAATGGGGAAACCAAGGTCAAGAAGGGGAGAGTGTTGACTCATTGTGGGGTTGGCAACCAGTGTCACAAAACAATATGTGTATAAATTGTTTAATGAGAATCTGATTTCCTCTGTAAACCTTCATCTAAAGCACAATAAAAAAAATTAAAAAGTAAAAGTGAGATAGAGAGCATTACCAGTTATTAGTCAATAGACAGAAAAAAAATACAGGAGTCCCTGGGTGGGAGAAATCTTAAGCGCTTGACTACAAAGGTTGGTGGTTTGAACCCACTCAGAGGTACCTCAGAAGAAAGGCGTGGTGATCTCCTTCTGAAAGGTCAGAGCCTTGAAGACCCAATGGAGTGCTGTTCTATTCTGCACACCTGGAGTTGCCATGAGTTGGAATGGACTCGATGGCAAGTGGTTTTTTGGTTTAATCTTTACAGAAGTAGATTGCCAGGACTTTCTTTCATGGCACCACTGGGCAGATTCAAACTGCCAATTTTTAGATTAGTAGTCATGCACAAAACATTTACACCTCCTAGGGAAGCAGCTCTTAAATGCAGGGATATTAATTCTGTATCAGGTCATTAAGGAATGTTCTGTGCTAGTATCTGTAAGCAGTCAGATAATCACTACTTCAACTCATATTACTACCTACTTCCAAATTCCCTTCTAATCTGTCTCATAACTTGATTTTCAGGTGAATACTTTTTTAATTTGCTATATCTGCATGGAGTTAGTAGCACTTAATACATATATCTTTAACTCACATTCACATATAAAAACAAACATTTTGAGTTTAATATCTTTGGAAACTGTAGTTAGAATGTGTATATAATATGCTTGTATTTTTTAAACTGTGATTTACTATTTGAACTATTTAATATACCTACATAGATTCGACTGGTGTGACATTCTAGAGTTTTGTCAACTACCTTTGTAATCATTTTGTTTTAAACTTAACATACTTTGAAAACTCTGCTTTATCTACCGTCAGAAAAGCAATATCAAAAACTTGTTTAGATAGCTAAACAAAGAATCTTAATTTCACATAGGTATATACATCCACTGTAATATTACACTTGCATGTAACAGGCATGAAGGAGCCCTAGTGTCACAATGATTAAAGCACTCGGCTGCTAACGGAAAGATGAGCACTTCGAGCCCCTTAGCTGCTCTGACGAAGAAAGATGTGGCAGTATCAGTGACCTGATTTTAGTCCTTGAAATGTCACGTCCAGTGACATGTAAAGTGCTTTAGTCTTTGAAGGCAGGGCCCCCAGCAGTTCTGCCTTCATTTTGAGGGGTGATAAGAAGCATATTTAGCTGTATACCAAGCCAAAATGTGTGGCTGAAATGCAAAGGACTTTAGAGCATGTGTTTATGTTTACAACCTTTCAGAATAACAAGCATGTCACATGGCAAATGATGAGTGTGGGGAGAGAAACACACTGTAGTTACATAAAAAACCAAAACCAAACCCGTTGCTGTCAATTTTGATCCATGGTGACCCCATGTGTTACAGAGTATAGCTGCTCCGTAGGGCTTTCTAGGTTGTAATCTTTATGAAAACTGATCAGCAGGCCTTTCTTCCACAGTGCTGCTGGGAGGGCTCGAGGGGCAAAATAAAAAATAAACTGAAAATAACCCAATTAAAAAATGGGCAAAAGATATGAATAGACACTTCACTAAAGAAGACATTCGGGTAGCTAACAGATATATGAGGAAAGATTCATGATCATTAGCCATTAGAGAAATGCAGATCAAAACTACAATGAGGAGGGGGGATGGGAGGATAGAGAGAGAGGGAAGCTGGCAAAATTGTCACCAAAGGAGAGACTGAAAGGGCTGACTCAATAGGGGGAGAGCAAGTGGGAGTACGGAGTAAGATGTATGTAAACTTGTATGTGACAGACTGATTGGATTTGTAAACGTTCACTTGAAGCTTAATAAAAGTTAATAAAAAAAAAAAACTACAATGAGATTTCATCTCACTCCAACAAGGCTGGCATTACTCCAAAAAACACAAAAGAATAAATGTTGGAGAGGCTTTGGAGAGATTGGAACACTTACACACTGCTGGTGGGAATGCAAAATGGTACAACCACTTTGGAAATCAATTTGGCGCTTCCTTAAAAAGCTAGAAATAGAACTGCCATACAATCCAGCAATCCCACTCCTTGGAATATATCCTAGAGAAATAAGAGCCTTTACACGAACAGATATATGGACACCCATGTTTATTGCAGCACTGTTTACAATAGCAAAAAGATGGAAGCAACCCAGGTGCCCATCAACGGATGAATGGTTAAATAAATTATGGTATATTCACACAATGGAATACTACGCATCGATAAAGAACAGTGAGGAATCTGTGAAACCTTTCATAACATGGAGGAACCTGGAAGGCATTATGCTGAGTGAAATTAGTCAGTTGCAAAAGGACAAATATTGTATAAGACCAATATTATAAGAACTTGAGAAAGTTTAAACTGAGAAGAAAACATTCTTTTGTGGTTACGAGACGGGGGAGGGAGGGTGGGAGAGGAGTATTCACTAATTAGATAGTAGATAAGAACTACTTTAGGTGAAGGGAAAGACAGCACACAATACAGGGGAGGTCAGCACAACTGGACTAAACCAAAAGCAAAGAAGTTTCCTGAATGAACTGAATGCTTCAAAGGCCAGCGTAACAGGAACAGGGGTCTGGGGTCCATGGTTTCAGGGGACATCTAAGTCAATTGGCATAATAAAATCTATTAAGAAAACATCCTGCATCCCACTTTGAAGAGTGGCGTCTGGGGTCTTAAACGCTAGCAAGCAGCCATGTAAGATGCATCAATTGGTCTCAACCCACCTGGATCAAAGGAGAACAAAGAACACCAAGGACACAAGGTGATTATGAGCCCAAGAGACAGAAAGGGCCACATGAACCAGCAACTACATCATCCTGAGACCAGAAGAACTAGATGGTGCCCGGCCACAACCGATGACTGCCCTGACAGGGAACACAACAAAGAACCCCTGAGGAAGCAGGAGATCAGTGGGAGGCAGACCCCAAATTCTCATAAGACCAGACTTAATGGTCTGACTGAGACTAGAAGGACCCCGGTGGTCATGGCCCCCAGGCCTACTGTTGGCCCAGGACAGGAATCATTCCGGAAGCCAACTCTTCAGACATGGATTGGACTGGACAGTGGGTTGGAGAGGGATGCTGGTGAGGAGTGAGCTTCTTGGATCAGGTGGACACTTGAGACTATGTTGGCATCTCCTGCCTGGAGGGGGAGATGAGAGGGTGGAGGGGGTTAGAAGCTGGTGAAATGGACACGAAAAGGAGAGTGGAGGGAGAGAGCGGGCTGTCTCATTAGGGGGAGAGTAATTGGGAGTGTGTAGCAAGGTGTTTTTTTAGCAAGGTGTATATGGGTTTTTGTGTGAGAGACTGACTTGATTTGTAAACTTTCACTTAAAGCACAATAGAAATTATAAGTAAATAAAAATAAACTGAAAACAGGAGAAAAGACCAGTTTTCATTATGGCAAACACTGAATCTCTGTTGCCTTTATGAGTCCAATGTCAGAGCATTGAGTTAAAGTCAGGCTGGTTTATCAGAATAGAAAGAAATGGAAAGAGAAACTAAAGTGAGAACAGAAAGTGTTTTTAAAAAGCCACACAGACACACACTCACACACACACAGCTTCTAGTAAAATGAGAAGCTGGTGATAAACATAAAAATGAGTACTAAAACTCCTAAGCTTTTCTTAGAATCAGGACACAGCATTTTTGAAGGGAGAGAAAAAAATTATGCAAGTGTCTGAGTTGTTTGACTTCAGCCAGGCCCCCCAGCCTGCTTGTCAAAAGCATTGGTCATAGTTCTGCCTTCCCAGCACAAAACTCACAGCTGCTTCACACCTAGCCTGTCCTCTCCTGTGGGACTTTTCCAACTACTTCTAGACATGAAGGGCATCCTTCATGTATCTCTGACCTCTTCCTCTACATCGAATACTGAGCCACCCCCACCCCCGACGCTGCATTTTACACAGTCCTTTCCCATCCATGTTCTTGATTGAATCTTACTGCTGCCCTTGAAGTAGTTTTAGTAGACTGTGCAGGCGCTGTATTACCTATCACCCTCCCTTGTTCAGTTGCCTTTAAGGAAACTGACACTTGAAAAGGTAAAGGCATCTTTTGTCGTTAACAGTTGACTGGTAAGTAGCCGTGACACAGGCAGGACTGGCACCAAGTTTACTGATTCTAGACCCTTTGAG
Source organism: Elephas maximus indicus (assembly GCF_024166365.1). NCBI lineage: Eukaryota > Metazoa > Chordata > Mammalia > Proboscidea > Elephantidae > Elephas > Elephas maximus. The sequence goes on from NC_064846.1 coordinate 132,622,774, forward strand.
CTTTTCATCACTGCCACTTACAAACACGTGGAATGCTTCTTTTGAAACAATAAAAAAAAAAAAACCTTAGACCCTGCTATTCTTTTCCTACTGCTGGATTCCTCAAATATGACCATGTCTAAAGCCAGCTGGCCTGGCATAGCGGAAGGACTGCCGACTTTGAAGTTGGACAAACCAGGACTCAAAACCTAGCCCTTATAATAGCTCTGCGATTTTTTTTTCTCTATGCTTATAGTTTGTTTCTTTATGCCCACACTTTGGTCCAAGATAGAACTTTAGGGGCTGTATTTTTGTTTTGTTTTTTACTATTTCTTTGATTAAAGCAAAGGTTTAATATATTTGCAGACGTTCCTTTAGTGATTATTGTTTTTGTCTTTTGCACAGTTTTATTTGTTATTCTCTTGCTTAATTATTTCGAAGATTTTTTTTTATTGTGCTTTAAGTAAAAGTTTACAAATCGAGTCAGTCTCTCATACAAAAATATATATACACCTTGCTATATACTCCTAATTGCTCTCCCCCAATGATACACCACACTCCTTCCCTCCACTATTTTCGTGTCCATTCGGCCAGCTTCTGACCCCCTCCGCCCTCTCATCTCCCCACCAGACAGGAGATGCCAATGTAGTCTCATCTGTCTACTTGATCCAAGAAGCTCACACTTAACCTGTATCATTTTCTATCCCATAGTCCAGTCCAATCCCTGTCTGAAGAGTTAGCTTTGGGAATGATTCCTTTCTTGGATTAACAGAAGGCCTGGGGACCATGACCTATGGGGTCCTTCCAGTCTCAGTCAGACCATTAAGTCTGGTCTTTTAACGAGAACTTGGGGTCTGCCTCCCACTGCACTCCTCCTCCCTCAGGGGTTCTCTTTTGTGTTCCCTGTCAGGGCATGCAGAATTTTTTCTTGATAGATTTTATTATGCCAGTTGACTTAGATGTTGCCTAAAACCATGATCACCAAACCCCGCCCCTGCTATGCTTGCCTTCGAAGCATTCAGTTTCTTCAGGAAACTGCTTTGCTTTTAGTTTACTCCAGTTGTGCTAACCTCGCCTTTATTGCGTGTTGTCTTTCCCTTCACCTAAAATAATTCTTGTCTACTAATTAGTGAAAACCCCTCTCCCTTCCTCCCTCCCTCCCTCCCTCTCGTAACCATCAAAAAATATTTTCTTCTCTGTTTAAACTATTTCTCCAGTTACTATAATAGTGGTTTTATACAATATTTGTCCTTTTGCAACTGACTAATTGCACTCAGCATAATGCCTTCCAGGTTCCTCCATGTTATGAAATGTTTCACAGATTCTTCACTGTTCTTTATTGATGCGTAGTATTCCATTGTGTGAATATACCATAATTTATCCATTCATCTGTTGATGGGCACCTTGGTTACTTCCATCTTTTTGCTATCGTGAACAGTGTTGTAATGAACATGGGTGTGCATATATCTGTTCCTGTTAAGGCTCTTATATCTCTAGGATATAGTCTAAGGAGTGAGATTGCTGGATTGTATGGTAATTCTATTTCTAGCTTTTTAAGGAAGTGCCAGATCGATTTCCACAGTGGTTGTACCATTTCACATTCCCACCAGCAGTGTAGAAGTGTTCCAGTCCCTCCACACCCTCTCCAACATTTATCATTTTGTGTTTTTTGGATTAATGCCAGCCGTGTTGGAGTGAGATGGAATCTCATTGTAGTTTTGATTTCCATTTCTCTATTGGCTAATGATCCTGGGCATTTCTTCATGTATCTGTTAGGTACCTGAATGTCTTCTTTAGTGAAGTGCCTGTTCATATCCTTTGACCATTTTTTAATTGGGTTATTTGCCTCTTTGTTGTTGAGTTTTTGCAGTATCATGTAGATTTTAGAGATCAGACGCTGATCAGAAATGTCATAGCTAAAAACTTTTTCCGAGTCTGTAGGTAATCTTTTTACTCTTTTTGTGAAGTCTTTGGATGAGCATAGGTGTTTGATTTTTAGGAGCTCCCAGTTATCTCTTTCTCCTCGGCATTCTTAGTAATGTTTGGTATACTGTTTATGCCATGTATTAGGGCTCCTAGCGTTGTCCCTATTTTTTCTTCCATGATCTGTATTGTTTCATATTTTATATTTAGATCTTTGATCCATTTTGAGTTAGTTTTTCTGCATGGTGTGAGGTATGGGCCTTGTTTCATTGTTTTGCAGATGGATATTCAGTTATGCTAACACCATTTGTTAAACAGACTGTCTTTTCCCCATTTAACTCACTTTGGGCCTTTGTCAAAAATCAGCTGCTCATATGTGGATGGATTTATTTCTGGATTCTCAATTCTGTTCCATTGATCTATGTATCTGTTGTTGTACGAGTACCAGTCTGTTTTGACTACTGTGGCCGTATAATACATTCTAAAATCGGGTAGACTGAGGCTTCCCACTTTGTTCTTCTTTTTAAGTAATACTTTATTTATGCGGGGCCTCTTTCCCTTCCATATCAAGTTAGTGATTTGTTTCTCCATCTCGTTAAAAAAATTTCATTGGAAATGGAATTGGAATTTTATCGTATCTATAGATCACTTTTGGTAAAATAGTCATTTTTACAATGTTAAGTCTTCCTGTCTGTTTTTCCACTTACGTAGGTCTCTCTTGGTTTCTTCCAGTACTGTAGTTTTCTTTGTATAGGTCTTTTAAACTCTGATAAGATTTATTCCTAAGTAGTTTATCTTCTTGGGGGCTACTGTAAACGATATTGATTCGGTGATTTCCTCCTCAATGTTCTTTTTGTTGGTGTAGAGGAATCCAACTGATTTTTGTACGTTTATCTTGTATCCTGATACTCTGATAAACTCTTCTATTAGTTTCAGCAGTTTTCTTGACGGTTCCTTAGGGTTTTCTGTATATAAGAAGACCATGTCATCTGCAAATAAAGATACTTTTACTTCTTCGTAGCCAATCAGTATGCCCTTTATTTCTTTATCTAGCCTAATGGCTCTGGCTAGGACCTCCAGCACAATGTTGAATAAAAGCGATGATAAAGGGCATCCTTGTCTGGTTCCCGATCTCAAGGGCAATGCTTTCAGGCTCTGTCCATTTAGGATGATGTTGGCTCTTGGCTTTGTATAAATGCCCTTTAATATGTTAAGGAATTTTCCTTCTATTCCTATTTTGCTGAGAGTTTTTGTCATGAATGGGTGTTCAACTTTGTCAAATGCCTTTTCTGCATCAATTGATAAAACCATGTGATTCTGTCTTTTGTTTCATTTATGTGGTGGATTACATTGTTTTTCTAATATTGAACCATCTCTGCATGCCTGGTATGAATCCCACTTGGTCATGGTGAACTATTTTTTTGATATGTTGTTGAATTCTATTGGCTAGAATTTTGTTGAGAATTTTTTGCATCTAAGTTCATGAGGGATATAGGTCTGTAATTTTCTTTTTTAGTGGTGTCTTTACCTGGCTTTGGTATCAGGGATATGCTGGCTTCATAGAATGAGTTTGGGAGTATTCCGTCCTTTTCTTTGCTCTGAAGTACCTTTAGTAGTAATGGTGTTAACTCTTCTCTGAAAGGTTGGTAGAACTCTGCAGTGAAGCCATGCAGGCCAGGGCTTTATTTTGTTGGAGGGTTTTTGATAACCTTTTCAATTTCTTCTCTTGTTATGGCTCTATTTAGTTATCCTACCTCTGTTTGTGTTAGTTTAGGTAGGTAGTGTGTTTCTAGGAATTCATTCCTTTCCTCTAGGTTTTCAAATTTGTTAGGGTACAGTTTTTCATAGTAATCTGATATGATTCTTTTAATTTCAGTTGGGTCTATCGTAATATCACCCATCTTATTTCTTATTTGCTTCCTCACCTGTTTTTCTTTTGTGAGTTTATCCAATGGTTTAGCAATTCTGTTTTTTTTTTTCCCAAAGAACCAGCTTTTGGTTTTGTTAATTCTTTGAATTGTTTTTCTGTTTTCTGTTTCATTTAGTTCTGCTTTAATTTTTGTTTGTTTTCTTCTGGTGCCTGTGGGTTTCTTTTGTTGCTCTCTTTCTATTTGTTCAAGTTGTAGGGATAATTCTTTGATTTTGGCCCTTTCTTCTTTTTCTGTGTGTGCATTTATTGATATAAATCGACCTCTGAGCACTGCTTTCCCTGTGTCCCAAAAGTTCTGATAGGAAGTATTTTCATTCACACTGGATTTTATGAGTTTCTTTATTCCATCCTTAATGTCTTCTGTAACCCAGTCATTTTTGAGCAGGGTATCGTTCAGTTTCCAAGTGTTTCATTTCTTTTCCCTGTTTATTCTGTTATTGATTTCTACTTTTATGGCCTTATGGTCAGAGAAGATTCTTTGTTATATTTCAATGTTTTGGATTCTTCTAAGGCTTGCTTTATGACTTAATATGTAGTCTATTCTAGAGAATGTTCCATATGGGCTAGAAAAGGAAGTATACTTGGCTGCTGTTGGGTGGAGTGTTCTGTATAAGTCTATGAGGTCAAGTTGCTTGATTGTGGCATTTAGATCTTTCGTGTCTTTATTGAGCTTCTTTCTGGATGTCCTGTCCTTCACTGAAAGTGGCGTGTTCAAGTCTCCTACTATCATTGTGGAGCTGTCTATCTCACTTTTCAGTGCTGTCAGAGTTTGTATATCTTGCAGCCCTCTCATTGGGTGCATAAATATTTAATATGGTTATATCCTCCCGGTATATCATACCTTTAATCGTTATATAGTGTCCTTCCTTGTCCTTTGTGGTGGATTTAACTTTAAAGTCTATTTTGTCAGAAATTAATATTGCCGCTCCTGCTCTTTTTTGATTGTTGTTTGCTTGATATATTTTTTCCATCCTTTGAGTTTTAGTTTGTGTCTCTAAGTCTAAGGTGTGTCTTTTGTAGGCAGCATATAGATGGATCGTGTTTTTTTATCCATTCTGCCACTCCCTGTCTCTTTATTGGTGCATTTAGTCCATTTACATTCAGTGTAATTATAGATATGTATGAGTTTAATGCTGTCATTTTGATGTCTTTGTGTGTTGTTGACAGTTTCTTTTTCCCACTGAATTTTTTCTGCTTAATGGTGTCATTTTGATGTCTTTGTGTGTTGTTGACAGTTTCTTTTTCCCACTGAATTTTTTCTGCTTAGTAGTTTATCTTTATATATTGTCTTTTCCTCTTAGTTATGGTTGTTGATTTTGTTTCTGCTGAATCTGTATTTCTTCTTGTGTTTGATTTTGAAGAGTACAATAGTCATCTTTGTGGTTACCTTCACACTTACCCCTATTTTTCTAAGTTTAAACCTATCTTTTATTTCTTTATATCGCCTTATCTTCCTCTCCATGTGAAAGATCTATGACTACATTACTTTAAAATCCCTCTTTATTGTTTTAATGTTGTCTTCTTCTATATAATGACATCATTGTTTCCCTATTTGGAGCATTTTTTTATCTTGATTTATTTTTGTGATTTCCCTGTTTGGGTTAACATCTAATTGCTCTGTCCTGTGTTCTAGTCTTAGGTTGGTACCTGATATTATTGATTTTCTAACCAAAGAACTCCCTTTAGTATTTCTTGTAGTTTTGGTTTGGTTTTTATGAAATCCCTAAACTTCTGGAAATATCCTAATTTCACCTTCATATTTGACGGACAGTTTTGCTGGATATATGATTCTTGGCTGGCAATTTTTTTCCTTCAGTGCTTTATATAAGTCATCCCTATACAAGTCATTTCTTGCCTGCATTGTTTCTCCTGAGTAGTCCGAGTTTATTCTTACTGACTCTCCTTTTTAGGTGACTTTTCATTTATCCCTAGCCACTTTTCTTTTTTTTTCTTACTCTTAAAATGGAAACCTGGTGGCGTAGTGGTTAAGTGCTACATCTGTTAAATAAAGGGTCCGCAGTTCACATCTGCCAGGTGCTCCTTGGAAACTCTCTGGGGCAGTTCTACTCTCTTCTGTAGGGTCACTATGAGCTGGAATGGACTCAACGGCACTGTGTTTGGGTTTTTTTTTTTTCCTACTCTTAAAATTCTCTCGTTATCTTTGGTTTTGGCAAGTTTGATTATGTCTTGGTGACTTTCTTTTAGAGTCTACCTTATGTGGAGTACGATGAGCGTCTTGGATAGATACATTCTCATCTTTCACAATATCATTGAAGCTTTCTGCTAATAAATCTTCAACAATTCTCTCTGTATTTTCTGTTATCCCTCCCTGTTCTCGTATTCCAATCACTCATAGGTTATTTCTCTTGATAGAGTCCCACATGATTCTTAAGTTTTCTTCATTTTTTAAAATTCTTTTATCTGATTTTTCTTCAAATATATTGGTGCCAAGTGCTTTATCTTCAAGCTCACCAAGTCTTCCTGCCACTTGTTCAATTCTGCTCCTCTGACTGTGAATTGAGTTGTCTAATTCTGTATTTTTATTGTTAGTCTTCTGAATTTCTGATTGCTGTCTCTCTATGGATTCTTGCAGCTTATTAAACTTTTCATTACGTTCCTGAATAGCCTTTTTAATTTCTTCAACTACTTTATTTGTTTGTTCCTTGGCTTGTTCTGTGTATTGCCTGTTCTCCTTCCTAATTTCGTTCCTGAGTTCTGTATATTAATCTTTTGAATTCTGCATCCGGTAATTCCAGGAAGGCACCTTCATCCAGAAGATCCATTGATTCTTTGTTCTGAGAGTTTGTTGAGGCAGTCATGGTCTGTTTCTTTACATGACTTGATGTTAACTGTTGTCTCCGAGCCATCTAAAAGTTATTGTATTAATTTATTTTATGTTTGCTTACTGTATCCTAGCTTCTTGCTTCGTTTTGTTTTGGTATGCCTAAATGGGTTGCTTGAGCTAGCTTGATTATTTTCACCTTTGAAGCTCTGACGTCCTGTCCTCAGATGGCTAGAGCTGTTATCAGGTATATCAGTCTAGGAGTCCATTCACTTTTCTTGTATGAATTCAGCTCAGGTGTCCAGGTAGCTGATCATCAAGTGCATAGTACAGGCTCTGTCATACACTCTTAGAGAGGCAAGGGTGATTGGCGTAGGTACTGGTATCTGGTTGCATCAGGGTATCACGCTCTGAACAAGGCAGGGGGCTGAGAACCATCCCCCAAATGTCTGTGAGGAAAGCGGGTTTCTGTTCTCCAGACCCTACAGGTGGACGGGTTCTGCAGATGGACCACAGGCACCCAGTGCTTTTGTTTGTAAGGACTGGGAGGTACCAGTTATCCTTGGACCCATGTCACTGGTGGCTGGGTGACCTGAGTGGAGCTACCAATCCTTATGCCCCTGCTATGGAATCCTTGTGCCCCTGATGTGGGTAGGTGAGGACCCCATTTAATAGGCAAAGCGGTGTCAAATATCAAACACCCACCTCTTCACCACACAGTTGAAACAGTTTTAGCCTGCCAACAAGGGCCTATTCTCCTGAAATAGGCCCACACAGGTCCATGCAGAGGGGAAAGGTATTCAGAGCCCACAGACTGTTTATGCCTGTACAGGAGCCTCTTCTGTCCTGAGCTCCCCCAGTTAGTGGAGCTGGCAAATTATCTTATCCACCAACTGTGAATTTATTCTTACTCCAATTCTGGGAGTATGGCTCAGGGCGCTCAACACAGCCTATCTGAGGCGCAGGGAAATCAAACCCACTGAAGCTGGCTTGGGGGCTGGGGGCACAGTAAAATATACGCAAGTACTTAACTTTTGCCAAGAGCACCATTCTTCTCTGGTTCCGGAAGTGGGAGTAGGCTGTGCGGCTGGCTGCTTCTTCCTGAGGAAAACTGTGGCCTAACGCTGCCACCAGCCTGCCATAGCAGCTCCCAGGAGTGGCTTGAGGGATCCTTGGTGATTAAGGTCTGGTAACTCCTCTCCGCTTCTGAACGGTCTCTCCCTCCCCCTGCCACTCAGTCTGTTTTCTAACTTTGCTTTTGATGTTCAGGGCTCATGTCTTGTCATGGTTATATTTGTTTCACTTGTTTTTTTGGGTCTTTGTTGTGCAAGGGATTGCAGGAAGCATCTGGCTGTTCCACTATCTTGGCCCCCTAGTTGTGTGATCTTGAGCCAAGTTTCTAAAGCTCAGTTTCCTCAGCTGTAAAATACCTACCTCACAGGTTGTTGCAACTTGAAATGACAACATTGATAGGAAGTACTTAGCCCAATGTGAAGCGTGATAAATTTTAATTTATTTTTATATAACTGTGTCCTCCAGACTGACTTTAACCCTGACCTCTCTACAGAACCTGATCTTGTCAACGATGCTAATGATCTTTTCTGGCTGAATCCTCTATCCTTTTCCCAGTTTACAGCCTACCCTAACCACTATGACCTAATTCCCTCTATTCCTTGGATTTTCCTAATATTGTATTATTGATTCTTCCTTTTCTGATAGTTTCTCTTTTGTCTAATTTACTGACTTCTTTTCCTCATTCTACCTTTATGTAAGACTTCTAAGGTTTCATCTGCATCTGTTGTTCTTGTTGACAAGACTAAGCTGAATTAATAAATGAGAGAGGAGATAATGTGTCTATTTTGCTTTGTGCAGTACATCCTTAGCCTTCATTCTTCCTTACCTGTCTCCCTTCTACTTCCAAATATAAAACATCACATTGGATTTTGTTCATCCAGCAGAGTGAAACTCTAACGTTATTAACACTGGAAGGGTTAAATTATCTTATTTCATGTAGCCATGTCAAGTGATGCCCATGCTCAGTGATTCCCAAACTGTTTTAGAGTGATGGTGGGTGAAGATGATATTAACTATTTTGTTTTCCAAATAGTATTGTATAGCTTCCAGGGTAGTCCTACCTACATTATCGGAATTTATTCCTCAAAATAACACTGTGACAAAAGAGCCACATAAACAAGAGACTTCATCAGCCTAAGACAAGAACTAGATGGTACTTGGCTACTACCAGTGACCACCCTGACAGGGAATATAACAGAGAGTCCTGATGGAGCAGGAGAAAAGTGGGGTGGAGAATTCAAATTCAGTAAAAAGACCAGACTTAAAGGTCTGACTGAGATTAGAACCCCTGAAGACAAGGCCCCTGGACTCTCTGTTAACCCAGATCTACAACCATTCCTGAAGCCCACTCTTCAGACAAAGATTAGATTGGACTATAAAACATAAAATAATACTCATGAAGAGTGTGCATCTTAAAGTAGATACTACAGACTAAATGGGCAGCTCCTCACTGGAAGCAAGATGAGAAGGAAGAAAGGGATAGGAGCTGGTTGAATGGACACGGGAAACCCGGGGTGGAAAAGGGGAGTGTGCTGTCATATTATAGGAATTGCAACTAGGGTCACATAACAATGTATATAAATTTTTGTATGAGAAATTAACTTGAGCTGTAAACTTTCACCTAAAGCACAATAAATAAATAATAGTAACACTGTAGGGATTATAGAATCCTAGATAATCCAACACATTTTATAGATGATGTAAAAAGCTTTTTGACTTTGAATCTAAACCTTTCCTGTTTAAACTGTTCTATTTTTTGTCTCCTATTCCATAAACTTCCCTGATATGTCTATAAATGTTAGATTTTAGGCTAAGAATAGACAGCATTTTCTTATCAGATTTAGGCAAAACTAAGAAAAGGAGGTAAAATTCAGAACAGCAAATTGAATTACTAATTAGCAGATCAAGGAATACCTATAAATTTGGAAGTTGAGATTTGATTATAAGAATTTGGGGAAATATTTATTTGTGCTATTTGCATTTCTTATTAATAAGAGCTGGCTGTAATGTAGTATACATTTGAACTGGCAAAAATTATGAAATGTTAAATTGTTGAATGTTTTAATGAGTAGAGAGTTAAAAAAAATTTTTTTAAGCTTAGGTTAAATGGGGGATTTCATCTCTTTAGTCAGAGAAGTCTTCATGTTACCATAGATCACATCCATTCATTCATCATTCACTCAGATTGTCTTTTGTTCTTACCTAACGAAGAATGTTATATGTTTCTTTTGCAGATCTAAAGCGGGAAGCCAGTATCTGTCATATGCTGAAACATCCACACATTGTAGAGTTATTGGAGACATATAGCTCAGATGGAATGCTTTACATGGTTTTTGAATTGTGAGTGCATTTTATTTTGCTAAGGGTTAAAGATTTAAGCAGTGTTGGTTTGGGATAATGCTAACACTTTTCTGTTAAAAATTAACAATAGTTGTGAACTCATCTGTTTAGAAAGACTTAAAGGTCTTTCTAAAGTAAAAAAGGAAGCAAAAGTTGGGCATATATTCAGCTACCCTCACATGTTCAGCACACTTCAGAGAAGAGGCCCCAAGAGGAGATTGAGTTTGGAGGAATAGGAGACCTCAAAATAAAAATTCTGACCATAGAAGTTTTTAGTGAAGAGGAGTAGAATAGGACTAGAGGCATCTGTGTAAAAAGCCGCTCTACCTGTTGCTGTCAAGTCAATGCCAACTCGAAGCTACTCTATAGCAAGCCCCTCTAGCAATTAAAAACAAATAACGACAACTTAACTTCCTCATTTGGTATTATCACCATATTAGCAGATGAAGGAAATTCTATAGTGTATCTTGATTTCAACAAGCCATTTGACATATTTCTCACAAAATTTCTGTCAGTAAGATGGAGAAAAAGCTAAGGATAGTATTACTGGGTATTTCATAATTCTCTGAATGATTGTGTCCAAAGAGATTGTATAAAGCTTTATGGGACAGCATCCTTCAGAGTTTTGTCTTTGATCCTATTCTGTTCAAAATTTTCATCAGTGACTTTGATTAGAAAAAAGAAAAATAAATTTCCAGAAGACACAAAGGGTGAAAGGTGTATTTGTTATCTATTACATCATTAAAAAATTGCCCCAAAACTTATGGCAACACACATTATCTGTGTCTTTGCGTCAGGAATGTGGGCCCAGCTTAGCCAGGTTCTCTGGCTACGAGTCATTCACAAGGTTGCAATCAAGGTATCAGACAAGGCTGAAGTCATTTTAAGGCTCATCTGGGAGTGGATCTGCTTCCAAATACACTCACGTGGCTACTGGCAGGTTTTGGTTCCTCACAGGCTACTAGAGTGAGGGCCTCAGTTCCTCACTGTGGGCCTGAGTCCACCCTCAGTTTCTTGTCACACGAGCCTCTCCATAGAGCAGCTCACAACGTGGCAGCTAGCTTCATCAGAGGAAGCAAGCGAGAGGGCAAGAGAATGTACAAGCAAGACAAAAGTCAGTCCTGTAACCTAATCTCAAAAATCCTACACCATCGGTTCTGCTGTATCCTATTCGTTAGAAACAAACTCACTAGATCCACACACAAGGGGAAGGAATTACACAAGGGCGTGCATAATAGAAGGCAGGGTTCATTGGGAGCCATTTTAGAAGCTGCCTCCCTAATACATTGGCTATCTAGATCAAAATTCAAAAATATTTTACAGGTTTGCAGCAGAGGAGCAGAAACAGAGAAGGTGAAATTTAAGATCAGTTAACGTAAACTCCTTCATTCAGTTTCAAAAATATATGAGTACAAGATCAGTGTGAACTTAGTTGTGACTACTTATGTGAAACAGTTGTAAACGTTTTGGTTAGTTGTATGCAACAGCTTTAAAAGCCCTGAATGGAACCTTGTTGGTGTTAGGCACCGTCTAGTCGATTCTGACTGATAACGCCATGTGTGAGAGAGTAAAACTACCCCATAGGGTTTTCTGGGCCATAATCTTTATGGGAGCAGATCCCCAGGCCCTTTCTCCTGTGGAATGGCTGGTGGTTTTGAACCCCAGCCTTTTGGTTACCAGCCGAGTGCTTCACTGCTCTACCACCAGGGCTCCTCCAAATGGAACCTTAAACAAAAAAACCCGTTGCCGTCGAGTTACAACTCCAAGTGACCCTATAGAACAGAGTAGAACTGCCCCGTAGAGTTTCCAAGGAGCGCCTGGTGAATTCGAACTGCCGGCCTTTTGGTTAGCAGCTGTAGCACTTAACCACTACACCACCAGGGTTGCCAATAGAACCTTAGGCTACCTTAATTAGAAGTATACAGTATTCAGAATAAAATCCTTCCCGCAGTGTATTGTATACTGTTCGCCTCTGTGAACTGTTGATACTAAACAGGACACTGAAATGTTTCCAGTGGGAAAGAGCCTGGAAATTCCTTTTTTTCTTTTATTGTACTTTAGGTGAAGGTTTACAGAAAAAACTAGTTTCTCATCAGTTAGTACACACATTGTCCTATGACATTGGTTAACAACCCCACGACATGTCGACACTCTCCCTTCTCAACCCTGGGTTCCCTATTACCAGTTTTCCTGTTCCCACCTCCCTTCCAGTCCCTGCCCCACCCAGGGCTGGTGCGCCCCTCTTGTCTTGTTTTGTTCCATGGGCCTGTTCAATCTTTGACTAAAGTGTGAACCTCAGGAGCGACCTCAGTACTGAGCTGAAACGGTGCCCGGGGGCCATACTCTCAGGGTTTCTCTAGTCTCTGTCAGGCCAGCAAGTCTGGTCTTTTTTTTGTGAGTTAGAATTTTGTTCTACATTTTTCTCCAGCTCTGTCTGGGACCCTCTATTGTGATCTCTGTCAGAGCAGTCAGTGGTGGTACCCAGGCACCATCTCATTGTACTGGATTCACTCTGGTGGAGGCCGTGGTAGATGTGGTCCATTAGTCCTTTTGGACTAATCTTTCCCTTGTATCTTTAGTTTTCTTCATTCTTCCCTGCTCTCGAAGGGGTGATACCAGCGGGGTTTCCTAGATGGCCACTCACAGACTTTTCAGATCCCAGACGCTACCCACCGAAGTAGAATGTAGGACATTTTCTTTATAAACTATGTTATGCCAATTGAGCTAGATATTCCCTAAGATCATAAAAAAAAGATCATAGACCCTGGGAATTCTGTCAAAGAATAATGGCCTTCAGATTTTTTGCTAGCAAACCTATTAAGAGAATTTTGAAAAACTATGGAAAAAAAAAAGAAAAAAAAGTTTTTTCTTTTTTTTGTGTACCCCCCCACACATATTGTTAAATTGATAATATAAAAACTTTTATTGTGAGGATGTAATTTTTTCATATTGTATCCATCTTTAAAATATGTTTTCTCCAGAACTGTCAGCTACACATTTGTCTCATTCAGTTTATGGAAAAAGTATGCTATGTGACCTAAATGTCAGAGCTAGTCCTCATTGTCAAAACAATCAGCCAAAGCAGACACTTTCGGTCAGCGAAAAAAAAAAAACTTTTCTTTTTTTTTTAATAATTTTTATTGAGCTTTAAGTGAACGTTTACAAATCAAGTCACTCTGTCACATATAAGCTTGTATACACCTTACTCCATACTCCCACTACTCTCCCCCTAATGAGTCAGCCCTTCCAGTCTCTCCTTTCGTGACACTTTTGCCAGTTTCTAACCCTCTCTACCCTCCCATCTCCCCTCCAGACAGGAGATGCCAACACAGTCTCAAGTGTCCACCTGATACAAGTAGCTCACTCTTCATCACCATCTCTCTCCAACCCATTGTCCAGTCCCTTCCATGTCTGATGAGTTGTCTTCGGGAATGGTTCCTGTCCTGGGCCAACAGGTTTGGGGACTATGACCGCCGGGATTCCTCTAGTCTCAGTCCGATCATTAAGTCTGGTCTTTTTATGAGAATTTGAGGTCTGCAGTCATCGGTTGTGGCCGGGCACCATCTAGTTCTTCTGGTCTCAGGATGATGCAAGTCTCTGGTTCATGTGGCCCTTTCTGTCTCTTGGGCTCATAGTTATCGTGTGACTTTAGTGTTCATTCTCCTTTGATCCAGGTGGGTTTAGACCAATTGATGCATCTTAGATGGCCGCTTGTTAGCATTTAAGACCCCAGGCGCCACATTTCAAAGTGGGTTGCAGAATGTTTTCATAATAGAATTATTTTGCCAGTTGACTTAGAAGTCCCCTTAAGCCATAGTCCCCAAACCCCCGCCCTTGCTCCGCTGACCTTCGAAGCATTCATTTATCCAAGAAACTTCTTTGCTTTTGGTCCAGTCCAGTTGAGCTGACCTTCCGTGTATTGTCCTTCCCTTCACCTAAAGTGGTTCTTATCTACTAACTAATCAGTATATAGCCCCCTCCCCCCCACCCTCCCTCCCCCACCCTCCCTCCCTCCCCCACCCTCCCTCCCCCCTCCCTCCCCCCACCTTCCCTCCCTCCTCCCACCTTCCCTCCCTCCCCCCACCTTCCCTCCCCCCACCTTCCCTTCCTCCTCCCACCTTCCCTCCCTCCTCCCACCTTCCCTCCCTCCCTCCCTCCCCCCCTCGTAACCACAAAAGTATTTCTTCTCAGTTTATACTATTTCTCAAGATCTTATAATAGTGGTCTTATACAATATTTGTCCTTTTGCTTCTAATTTCACTCAGCATAATGCCTTCCAGGTTCCTTTATGTTATGAAATGTTTCACAGATTCGTCACTGTTCTTTATCCATGTGTGGTATTCCATTGTGTGAATATACCACAATTTATTTAACCATTCATCTGTTGATGAACACCTTGCTTCCAGCTTTTTGCTATTGTAAACAGAGCTGCAATAAACATGGGAGTGCATATATCTGTTCGTGTGAAGGCTCTTATTTCTCTAGGGTATATTCCGAGGAGTGGGATTTCTGGGTTATATGGTAGTTCTATTTCTAACTTTTTAAGAAAACGCCAGATAGATTTCCAAAGTGGTTGTACCATTTTACATTCCCACCAGCAGTGTATAAGAGTTCCAATCTCTCTGCAGCCTCTGCAACATTTATTATTTTGTGTTTTTTGGAGTAATGCCAGCCTTGTTGGAGTGAGATGGAATCTCATTGTAGTTTTAATTTGCATTTCTCTAATGGATGCAGTCTGAGACTTCTCTTTATTGGTGCATTTAGTCCATTTACATTCAGCGTAATTATAGATCAGTATGTTCATTTTGATGCCTTTTTATGTGTGTTGTTGACAATTTCATTTTTCCACTTACTTTTTTGTGCTGAGACATTTTTCTTTGTAAATTGTATGTTCCTCATTTTCATAGTATTTGACTTTATGTTTGCCGAGTCATTACGTTTTTCTTGGTTTTTGAGTTATGGAGTTGTTATACCTCTTTGTGGTTACCTTAATATCTACCCCTATTTTTCTAAGTAAAAACCTAACTTGTATTGTCCTATATCGCCTTGTATCCCTCTCCATATGGCAGTTCTATGCCACCTGTATTTAGTCCCTGTTTTTGATTATTGTGATCTTTTACATATTGGCTTCAATGATTCCCTGTTTTGAGCGTTTTTTTCTTTTTAAAATTAATCTTAATTTGTTTTTGTCATTTCCTTATTTGCGTTGTTATCAGGATGTTCTGTTCTGTGTCCTTGTGTTGTGCTGGTATCTGATATTATTGGTTTTCTGACCAAACAATTTCCGTTAGTATTTCTTGTAGCTTTGGTTTGGTTTTTGCAAATTCTCTAAGCTTCTGTTTATCTGTAAATGTTTTAACTTCGCCTTCATATTCTAGAGAGAGTTTTGCTGGATATACGATCCTTGGCTGGCAGTTTTTCTCCTTCAGTACTCTATATATGTCATCCCATTGCCTTCTTGACTGCATGGTTTCTGCTGAGTAGTCTGAACTTATTCTTATTGGTTCTCCTTTGTAGTAGGCCTGTCTTTTATCCCTGGCTGCTTTTAAAATTTTCTCTTTATCTTTGGTTTTGGCAAGTTTGATGATAATATGTCTTGGTGATTTTCTTTTTGGATCAATCTTAAATGGGGTTCGATGAGCATCTTGGATAGATATCCTTTCGTCTTTCATGATGTCAGGGAAGTTTTCTGCCAACAGATCTTCAACTATTCTCTCTGTGTTTTCTGATATCCCTCCTTCTTCTGGGACTCCAATCACACGCAAGTTATTCTTCCTGATAGATTCCCACATGATTCTTAGGGTTTCTTCATTTTCTTTAATTCTTTGATCTGATTTTTTTTCAGCTATATTGGTGTCAATTCCCTGGTCCTCCAGATTTCCTACTCTGCATTCCAAATGCTCGAGTCTGCTCCTCTGAATTGCTATTATGTTGTCGAATTCTGTAATTTTCTTGTTAATCTTTTGGATTTCTGAATGCTGTCTCTCTATGGATTCTTGCAACTTATTAATTTTTCCACCTTGTTCTTGAATAATCATTTTGAGTTCTTCAACTGCTTTATTAGTGTGTTCCTTGGCTTTTTCTGTAGATAACCTGAGGTCATCACTGATGTCTTGAATCATTCTGTAAATTAGTTTTTTATAGTCTGTATCTGAGAATTCCAGGATTGTGTCTTCATTTGGGAAAGATCTTAATTCGTTAATTTGGGGAGTTGTAGAAGCAATCATGGTCTGCTTCTTAATGTGGTTTGATATCGACTGCAGACTCCAAGCCATCTCTAAGATATTGTAGTGATTTATTTTATATTTGCTCACTGAATCTTATCTTGTTTTGTTTTCTTTCAATATACGTAGATGGGCTACTAGATTCCGCTGTCTTGATTGTCGTAGCCCTTGAATCACTTATGTCCTAGTACCAGCTGGTTTGGGCTGTTACCAGATATATAAGCCTAAGAGTCCATTCACTATTCTTGAGTAGAGTCTGATTTTGTGACACCAAGTGTGTGGTGCAGACTGTCACCTATCTACCTAGAGAAGTAGTGGTGATAGTCGTGTGCACCAGATTCTAGTAGCAGCAGGGTTTCACACTCCAGGGGGGGCAAGATGCTGACAGGCTTCCCCCAAGTGCCAGTGAGGTAGGTGTGTCTCTATTCCTAAAGCACTTTGTTGGGTGGGCTCTGCAGCTGTACCTTAGGCCCCCAATGCAAGTACCTCTACAGATTGGTAGGTGTCACCCTCCTTAGACCCCTAAGGCAGAAGGCTAGGTGGTCTGGGGGGAGCTTCAGCCCTCAGTTCCCTGTTGTGGGTGGGTGAGGGCTCTGTTGAATACCCAGCAGAGATATCAGACCTGGGAAACTTGTCTTTCCAGTAATCAGCTAAAACAGTTATAGTCAGATCCCTATCAGAAATGCCTTTGCATTACAATAGCCACCTTGTTCCCTGTAGGGATGAAAGCCCAAGACTGGATCACATGTGCTTGGCTGGAGCTGGTTCTGTGTTTTTAGTCCAATTAGGGAAGGATTTTTGGTCCCTGGGTTTTTTGTGGCTGCTTCTCTCAGGCCAGGAGAATGGGTTAGGAAAAGACCAAAAAAAAAAAGAAGGAAAAACTGCAGGGCAGTTCACTTTCTGTCTCAGGAAATTCCAGTGTTAATGAAGCCGCCTGGGAAGGGGAGGGGAGGGTTCAGATAAATAGGAGAGAGTAGCACCCCAGAATACAAAGTTACTTATCTTGCTTGGGATGACTGTTTTATCTGAGATTCCCAAGGGGCACGTCGACTGTGTGCGCTGGCTGGGTAGAGATTGCCCCTGAGGGTCAGGCCGCGTCCCTTTCTTGCGCTGTCTCAGAAGTCGTGGTTAGTTCCTCCGCTCCCACTCTAAAGCCCAACACCAAGGTTCCCCGGCTGGCACACTGCACTCCAGGCTCCACAATCAGTCGCTGCCTCCCGGTGACTTCTCCTGTCAGCCTGCATGCACTGGCTGGGCTTCCCCCAGGTCAATTCTGGGGGGTAGGCCTACGTCCCGTGTTTGCCCTGTCACAGGATGCCGTGCTCAGCTCCCCTGCGCCCAGTCCAGAGCCCGGCGCCAAGGTTTTCTGACTGGGACGCTGGCTCCAGGCTCCGAAAACAGTCGCTGCTTCCCCGTGGTTGTTCGTTCTCAGTCTCCGTCACTCAGGTCAACTCTTTAGATCTGTGTTTGATGGTCAGGGTTCGTAGATTGTCGTGTATGTGATTGATTGACTTGTTTTTCCGAGTCTTTGTTGCAAGAGGGATCCGAGGTAGCTTCTACCTAGTCAGCCATCTTGGCCCCGCCTCTGTTTTCAAATAAAATTAAAGTATTAATAGGCATCCCTGTGACAATCATCTTACTATTGATTTCTAATTCTAAACTAAATAAGTCTTTGGTATAAATATATTGTCTGGATGAAATAAGGCAGCACCCCTCTTTCTTCCTGAAACTCTCTTTGTTTTCCTCTCAAGGGCCCCTCCCTTAGGAGCAGTGCATTCCCCATTAGTCTCTTTGAAGCCAGGTAGGCTTTTCAGGATGGATGAGTGGTTTGTCCTTCTCTTTTGAGAAGGGATATTGTGTGAGTGGAGGTATTTAAAGGAAAACTGGAATACCACAAACTATTTTTCAGACAGATCAAATTATGGCAGTTGAAGGCATGGAAATTGATTACCTTAAAAATATCCTTGTTCATGTGTCCTCTGCAAGGACTTTGGGTACCTCCAGAGCTACTCAAATCCCAGTTTTGAAGACCACCATCATGGAAGAGGTATTTAGGAGACTGAGAGGCTTTAGTTACCCAAGAATCTATTGGTTTTCTTATTCTGCTAAGAGTCCCCACAGCAGAAGCCCACAGGAAGAATATCAGAGATATCAGTTACTTGAAAGATCCTCATGTGGATGAAGGTTATGCTGATGTGGTGTAGCATCAGGGGCTGTAACTAGAATAAAGTGGCAGGCATATACCAAACCCATTGCCATCGAGTCAGTTCCAACTCATAGCGACCCTAGAGGACCGAGTAGAACTGCCCCATAGAGTTTCCAAGGAATGGCTGGTGGATTTGAACTGCTGACCTTCTGTTTAGCAGCCAAGGCCTTAACCATTGCACCACCAGGGCATACAGAGGCAGATTTCTCCTCCAAGTAAGAAAAGCCTCGTTAATGATTAGACTTATCCATGAATGATGAGGGCTTTCTTCCAGAATATGCAGTTGCTCACTAGAAATGCTCAAGCTGAAGCTGGATCCATCCAGCGGGTTAAAGATAAAGCTTTATTTTGAACTTGAGGACCTAGGACGTCCCTTCCAGCTTTAAGATACATATTTCATCTGGCTTAGATTTATTCTTCGTTCAAGAAATATGTTTCTGTCCATATTTTTATTCACTGGGGGATAAAAACAGGTTTTATCATGTACTATTATGAAGTCAGTAACAAAATTTTAAAATTTCTCTAAATTTCAACATCTGCTATTTTGTTTCAAAAGGGTCTAAGCAGCAGTGTAGTAGATAATTTTTGGTGTCACATAGGGTCGCTATGAGTTGGAATCGACTCGACAGTGGGTTTGGTTTTTGGTTTTTAAAGCTGGGTTAGCATCCAAAATCAAACCCAGTGCCGTCGAGTCGATTCCGACTCATAGTGGTCCTATAGGACAGAGTAGAACTGCCCCATAGAGTTTCCAAGGAACAGCTGGTGGATTCGAACTGCCGCCCCTTTGGTTAGCAGCCATAGCACTTAACCACTATGCCACCAGGGTTTCCTGGTTAGTATCCAGCTCTGCTAATTATGTAACTCTGGCCAAATCTTTAACTTCTCTGAGCCTCAGTTTTCTTACCTTTAAAGTCTTCATAAGGTTATGAGAACTAGATGAGAAATTATATGTGCATTTACTTTGTACATGGTGACATGCTCTACAAGTATAAGACATTGTTTCCAGTGGATTTAACAGGGTAGTTTTAGTTCCTCAGTTTTGAAGCAATCTGTATGGGATTTTATATAGCTAATTTTATCTGATTCATTTGTGAGTTAAATAATATAATCCATCAATGGCTATATATTGAGGTGAGACCTCACTAAAGTTGAATATTTACTAGTGACCTAATCCTAACATTAACCCAAATCACTAAAACATGGGTTTTATAATTTAATTTTTTTTCATATTTTGGAAATTTTCAAATGATAAGAGAATAGTATAATGAACCCCAGCACATCTGTCACTGAGCTTCAATGTATTTCCTGGAGATTTCTAAAGCATTATCATTTCACCTATAAATATTTCTGTTTGTATTTCTACCAGATATGGATTTTTTTCTAGCATAACCATAATACTGTTATACCTAACAGAATTGACAGTTCCAAATAATATGTAATATTGAGTTGATTTCAAGTTTCCCTGATTGAACATTAATTTTTTGGACATTATTTTATAGAGCAGTTTTAGGTTTGCAGAAAAATTGTGCAGAAAGTACAGAGTTCTCATATACTTCCTCTACCCTTGTATACTGTTTCTCCTATTAGTAACATCTTGCATATGGTGTGGTCCATTTGTTACAATTGATAGGCCAGTATTGATACAATATTAACTAACGTCTATAGTTTACATTAGGGTTCACTCTTTGTGTTGTACAGTGCTATGGGTTTTGGCAAATGTTCATAATGTCATGTGTCCACCATTACAATATCTTACAGAATACTTTGACTGCCCTAAAAGTGCCTTGGACTCCCTCTAATTCATCTTCCTTCCCTCCCCCTGAACCCTTGCTGATAAGCACTGATCCTTTTACTGTCTCTATAATTTTGCTTTCTCCAGAATGTCATATAGCTGGAATCATACAATATAGCTTTTTCAGGCTGGCTTCTTTCACTAGCTTCTTAGCAATATACACTTAAGGTTCTTCCATACCTTTTTGTAGTTACTAGCTTGTTTCTTTTTATTGCTGAATAATACTCCATTGTATGGGTGTACCGTAGTTTATCCATTCACCTATCAAAGGACGTCTTGGTTGCTTCCAATTTTTGGCAATGATGAATAAAGCTGCTGTAAACATTTGTATTTACGTTTTTATGTGGTCATATGTATTCAGCTCATTTGAGTAATGAACATGAATTTTAAATAACATATTTCTAAATTTATAAGAGTTTTGGAAACACTGGTGGCGTAGTGGTTAATTGCTATGGCTGCTAACCAAGGGATTGCAGTTCAAATCCTCAGGGCACTCCTTGGAAACTCGACGGGGCAGTTCTATCTACTCTGTCCTGTAGGGTCGCTATGAGTCGGAATCAACTCTACGGCACTGGTTTTTTTGATGGATCTGGAAGTAGATTATAAACTCATAGTTTAAATAATTTAGCTAGTTTTGAAAAGGGCCAGGAACCAAATAACCCATTGCCGTCGAGTCGATTCTGACTCATAGTGATCCTATAAGACACAGCTGGTGGATTCGAACTGCTGGCCTTTTGATTAGCAGCCTGAGCTCTTAATCACTGAGCCACCAGGCTTTCAGGAACCAAATAGAACTATAAAATTGTTCTTTTGTATCATTATGTTTTATAATTTCACCTTAACAATGATCCCCACCAAGGTTTTTGCATTCTTCTTGATCTCTGGAGTTTAAAACAAACAACAATAACAATAAGTCAATTACTGTAAGATATATGGTCCTGAGGAAAATCAAATAGCACTAAGTTTATGTATGCCTCCACCTGCTGGCTAGGTAAGAGATTGCTTGTAGAGCTGCGGTATAAACTAACCAAATGAAGAAAGCAAACATGTTGCTGTCATAGACTCATAGGAACCCTATAGGACAGAGTAGTACTGCCCCATAGGGTTTCCAAGGCTGTAAAGGCTGGAAGCAGACTGCCAAATCTTTCTCCCGCAGAGCACCTGGTGGGTTCAAACCACTGACATTAACCATTGTGCCACCAGGGCTCCTTAAAATAAACTAAGCTACTATAGAATTAGTTACTTTTTTCTGGCAATGGAGCCCTGATGGCGCAGTGGTTAAGAGCTATGGCTGCTAACAAAAAGGTCGGCAGTTTGAATCCACCAGCAGCTCCTTGGAAACCCTATGGGACAGTTCTACTCTGTCCTATAGGTTCACTATGAGTCACAATCGACTGGACGGCAACGGGTTTTTTTCTAGCAATAGATGTATTTACCAGGTGTTGATGGCTCAAGTTATGCGTTATTTAGATCCTTCTCACAGTTTTCTGACGTGACACCAATAGAGTAGACAAGGGAAGGGAAAACAAATTTAAGGTTAGTTAACTTTGTTGTTTGTTGGCTGCTTGGAACAGCTTTGATAATTTTGGTGGAGAAAAGGCTAGAGAAAACAATATATTTGATTATCAGTGAGTTTCCAAGGCTGTAATCTTTACAGAAGCAGACTGCCACATCTTTCATCCACGGAGTGGCTGGTGGGTTTGAACCGCCAACCTTAACCACTGTGCCACCAGAGCTACTTAAAATAAACTAAACTACTCCAGAATTAGTTACTGGTTTCTAGCAATAGATAAACTTATCTCAGGTATTCAAGTAATGATGGCTTAAGTTATAGATTATTTGGATCCTTTTCAGTTTTCTGACATGACACTAGTAGGGAAGGGAAAACAAATGAAAGACTGTCAGTAAACTTTGCTATTTGTTGGCTGTTTGGAACAGCTTTGATAATTTTAGTGGAGAAGAGTTTAAAGAAAATAATAGATTTGGATTATCAGTGACTTTCTTCATACGGTGTGTATATATATATTTGCCACAGACTATAACCAACTGTTTTTTTTTTTCCTAAACTGAAGTCATAAAATTATATGGCCCAGTCAAGTTGATCAAGTTGCTTATTACGTTAGAAACTCCTTAGAACTAGTTAATATATCTAAAAAAAAAACTCAAAGCCATTGCTGTAGAGTCAGTTGAGACCCTGTAGGACAGAGTTGAACTGCACCATAGGGTATCCAAGGCTATAAATCTTTATGGAAGCAACTGCCACATCCTCCTCCCATGGACTGGCCTGAACCACCAATCTTTTGATTGGCAGCAAGTGCTTTAACCACTGTACCATCAGGCTTAGAGCACACTTAAAGGCAGAGATGCACAGAAAGAGAACTTCAGAGCTGGAAAAGATTAGAGCAGTAGATTTCAGAATTTAGCATTGGAAAAGCCTATGTAGCACTGGTTTGGCATGCATGTACCCAGGTTCCACCCCTAGACATTCAGTTTCAACAGACATGGCTTCTGATGCAGGTCAAGAGATGATTGACCTTTAAGGTAGGGGTAATACGATTTAGAGATTGCATTGTCATTTTCCCCAACACATATAGTAGTTTGGTAGAAACCTGTATTTGCTTATGCCTTGGAATTATAGTTAAATTTGTACCTGTCTGCAGCAATTTGCTGAAACATTTTTTTAAATGTCGGTTCAATTTTGAAGACAAGAGTTATGTCATGTCACCTCCCCAAAAATCAAATCTTTATTTCTAAGTAGCACATTTGGGCTTGTCTTTTATAGTGTCTGGTACTTGAGTTAAGCTGTAAATTTTGAACTGACTGGCCGAGGAATTGTAATTACCATATTACAGCATGATTACATATACCACAGGGAGATTTTGCAGTAATTAAATATGGATTTAAAAGACATCTGACATGAAAACAATAGTTTGTATCTTTTACAATAATATTACGTTTCTCTTTTTGAAGCTCATAAAGGAGATAATAGACTGAAAGCCCTTTTGGAAATTTTATTTTATTAATTTTTTTTAGTCTGGTGTTTATGCTTCGAGAAGACAGTATTTGTGGCATTCATTTATACTGATAGAACAGAACTAATTACTACTTATCAGCAAACTTGCCACTTAAGGGGAAATATGCTTGCCTCATATTGAGCAATAAAAATCTAGACTATAACATTTTAATGCATTTGAATATCTGCACATAGTTTTATAGCTAGTCTTAGCTGATCTATTTTGAATTTTTGTTTTTATGTGTGATGGCATAAGTTACTATTCATTCATTCAGCACATATTTATTGAATGCCAACTTATGTGCCAGATAATAGGGAATGGTTAGAAAATACTGTTTGGTCCTAGCAGGCATTGATACTTTAGGGAATTCAATAAGATGGGATATATGAAAGCTCCTAGCCAAATGCCTGTGTAGGTCTTCAATAAATACTGATTGAAAGAAGAAAACTTCTGTATTCTTATAAATTCTTAAAAGTTACTTAATCATTTCACTTGGCTAGTTTCACTACTATATCAAAATATTTAGTTGCATTTTAGTTTTAAGAACTGTGTGTTGCGGCTTCCCAACACAACCCCCATGGGTCAGAATCAACTCATGGCAACCCCATGTGTGTCAGAATAGAACTCTGCTGATTTTTGGAAAGTAAATTGCCAGGCCTTTCTTCTGAGGCACATCTAGGTGGACTCCAACCTTTCAGTTTGCAGCCAAGCACGATAACCTTCTACACCATCCAGGGACTCCATGTCGTTGTTGTTGTTGTTAGGTGCCGTCAAGTCAGTTCCAACTCATAGCGATCCTGTGGACAACAGAACAAAACCCTGCCCAGTCCTGTGCCATCCTTACAATCATTGTTATGCTTGAGCCCATTGTTGCAGACACTGTGTCAGTCTACCTCGTTGTGGTTCTTCCTCTTTTCTGCTGACCCTGTACTTTACCAAGCATGATGTCCTTCTCCAGGGACTGATCCCTTCAGACAACATGTCCAAAGTATGTAAGATGCAGTCTCGCCATCCTCGCTTCTAAGGAGCATTCTGGTTGTACTTCTTCCAAGACAGATTTGTTCATTCTTTTGGCAGTCCATGGTATATTCAATATTCTTCGCCAGCACCACAGTTCAAAGGCATGAATTCTTCTTCAGTCTTCCTTATTCATTGTCCAGGTTTCACATGCATATGATGTGATTGAAAACACCATGGCTTGGGTCAGGTGCACCTTAGTCTTCAAGGTGCCATCTTTGCTCTTCAACACTTTGAAGAGGTCCTTTGCAGCAAATTTGCCCAGTGCAATGCATCTTTTGATTTCTTGACTGCTGCTTCCATGGCTGTTGATTGTGGATCCAAGTGGAATGAAATCCTTGACAACTTCAATCTTTTCTCCGTTTATCATGTTGCTCATTGGTCCAGTCATGAGGATTTTTGTTTTCTTTATGCTGAGGTGCAATCCATACTGAAGGCTGTGGTCTTTGATCTTCATTAGTAAGTGCTTCAAGTCTTCTTCAGTTTCAACAAGCAAGGTTATGTCATCTGGTTGTTATTAACAGTTATTAACAGTGCCCCGTTTGTATTCTCGTAGTAAATTATTTACCTATGCTATACACCCATGCTAGTACTTGAGATTGTCAGAATTTTCTAAATGTTTGCCAGTTGGTGTCTACACCTACTCAATGACTATCTTGTTATCTGACATTTCACATTTACAATAGTAAAAAAATCTACTATCTGACTGTTTTGCACATTAATATGTCTGATAGTAGGCGCGAGGTGAGAATAACGTTTGCTGTGATAGTTCAAGGTTATGTGTCAACTTGGCTGGGCCATGATTCATGGTGGTTTGGCAGTTATGTAATGATTAATTTGGCAGTTATTTAATGATGTAGCCATCCTCCATTTTGTGATCTGATGTGGTCATCCTCCATTTTTGCATAGTGCTGATTTTTGCATAATGACCTGGTCATTGGAACCTAACCATGTCAATAACATGAAGAATGGGTATAGTAGTCTCTCGTGGTTTTTCTTGATTACTCTTTCCTCATTGCCACTTAGTGACCTGTCTCTTCATTCTTTCAATGGTGTCTTTTGATTATTAGAAGTTTGTAATTCATCAATCTTTTTATGCTTAGTGTTTTTGTGTCTTGTTTTGGAAATATTTATCTACCCTGAAATCAGGGAGATGTTTGCCTATATTTTATCATCCATCTAGAAATGGTTTTGGATTTGGATTTGCTATGAGGTAGCAGTCCAGTTTCATTTCTTTCCATATGAATTTTCTGTAGTCCCAGCACAATTACTGAAAAGACTGTACTGCAGACCATTTTTGCCATTTATCACGTATCCATATATGTATTATTGTTTCCAGGATGTATTCTGGTTCATTGGCCTGTAATTCCTGGTAACTGGTAGAGTAGGTCCTTCCACCTTTTTCTGCACCTCAAGTATGTCTTGAAGGTGTACTTATCTCTGTATTTTCCATATATATTTTAGAATAGAGTTGTCAATTCCCACACCCCTAAAACTGTTGGGATTGCATTTGAATTATTAAATATTATATCAGATATTAATAGCAATTTGAGAATAATTGCTGTATTTACAATATTTAATCTTCCAATTCATCGACATGATGTCTATCACACCATTTATTGAGATTTCTCTCAAAAAAAGGTTTAAACTTTTCTCTGTAAAGGTTGTATGCATCTTTTGTAAAATTTTTAGGTATTTGCATTTGCAAAGGTAGGTCAGTCTCTCTACTCTTTTCCTCTTTCCTTTTCTTTCTTATATTGACTTTGTATTCTTCAAGCTTCTAAATGCTCATGAATTACAATAATTTATCTGTAGAATTTGTTTTCTGCATACATGATCATATTATCTGCATATGATGAGGATTTTGTTTTTGTTTGTTCCCTTAAAATTCTTTTACATTTCTTTGTCTTCCCTTTACTGCAATGGATAAAAATGCAGAACAATGGTGATAGCAGTTATCTTTGCTTATCTTGATCTTAGGGTTTGCTACGAGTTTTCCTATTAGCATGAACAGATAGTAAATTTTATCAAATGCTTTTTCCCTCCTGTATATATTGAAATGATCATGCTATTCTCCTTTAATCTGTTAATACAATGAATTACATTGATTCTTAGGTTAACCCAATTTGGTCCTGATGTCTTTATGATCTTTTTTATATTGCTCGATTTGGTATTTTGTTTAGGCTTTTTATATCTATATTTATGGGTAAAAACCTGTTGCCAGCGAGTCAATTCTGACTCATAACAACCCTATAGGACAGGGGAGAACTGCCCATAGGGTTTACAAGGAGCAGTTGGTTGATTCAAAAAACTGCCGACCTTTTGCTTAGCAGCTGAGCTCTTAACCACTGTGCCACCAAGGGCTATACTTTTCTTATACTGTCCATATCAGATTTTAATATCTAAACTACATTAGCCATATAGTTATTTGGGGAGTGTTCTCTATTTTTGTTGTTGTTGTTCTGTGTAAGCTTGTATGATTAGAATTATTTCTACTTATATGATTGGTAGAACTCACCTATAAAGCCGTCCAGGCCACACTTTCTTGTGAGAAGAGTTATTTCTGATTCAATTCCTTAAATATTTATAAGAATTACTCAGATTTTCTATTTATTACTCTGCTACTTTTGATAAATTGTATTTTAACAGTTTTAGCACGAAGTTGTTCATAATATCTCTGAAGGATCTGTAGCAATATCTTCTTTTCCATTCTTGATATTGGTAATTTGTGCCTTTCTTTTTCTTCCTGACCCTCCAAATAGTTACCAGCCTTTAAAACTTTTCAAGGACAGTTTTTAGCTTCGTAAATCCTTTTTATTGTGTATTTATTTTCTATTTCAGTGATTTCTGCTCATTGTTATTTTCTTCCTTTTACTTTGCATTTAATTTTCTACCTTTTTTTTTTTCTTCCTTTTAATTTCAACCTTTTCGTATCCTTGGATTTTAGATGTGTCTTTTGTTAAAGGCGTATAGTTGTTTTTTATTCCAGCCTCTCAATCTTTGTCTTTTAACTGGGGCATGTAGTCCACTTACATTTAACGATATTCTGCTATATTTTTATTTACACCTATGGTCTTATGTGCTTTCTATTTGTATCACCTGTTCCATGTTTCTTTTCCTCTCCTTTCTTGATTTCTGGATCAATTGAATATTTTTTATCATTACATTTTCCCTCTATTAATTTAGAGGTTTTAGTGTGTACCCCAGAAATATGCCTTCCTAACTCATTAAAGTCTAATGTTAATACCATTTTTCTCCTTCTGAACAGTACAAGAACCATAGAACACATTAATTCCATATAATGCCCCTCCTAACTTATAGGCTATTGCTTTCATGTATTGAAATTATATTCACATGTATAATATACATAAATTATCTATTCTTTAATTACCCCCAAAATATTTTGTTTTTTTATTCATTTAGCTTTATCCACACACATCACTTTCTTTGTTCTTTATTTCTTTGGTATCTAAGGTTCTATCAGGGTTCATTTTCCTTGTGACTAAAGTATGCTCTTTAGAATTTCATTTTGTGTCAGTCTGCTGATTGCAAACTCTCCATTTTTGTTAGTTTCAGAATGTCCTTATTTCCCCTTCAGTCTTGAAGGACATTCATTGGGTAGAGAATTCTAGGTTGGCAGTTGTTTTCTTCTCATTAGATATCATTCCACTGTCTTCTGGCTTCCATTAGTATTGAGAATTCAGCTAGCAGTCTGTCATTTCTCTGAAGATAACCTATATTACTTCTCAAGTCATTTTTTTCTTCATCATTTATTTTAATGTGTCGTGCATGCGTGCATGTGTATATGTGTGTGTTTCTTAATCCTGCCTTATGTTCTATGAGGTCAGTGTGGATCAGAATTGACTCAATGGCAATGGGTTTGGTTTTTTTGGCTTTTTATGTTCTTTAAGTTTCTTGAAATCAGTGTATTGATATTACTCATAGTTATGAAAAATTCTCAACCATTGTCTCTTCAAATAGGGCCTCTGTCCATTTCTCTCTTACCACCTTTGTGACTCTAAGTATAGATTAGATCTTATGGTATTCTGTTCCCTACCTTCTTTTCTGTAATATGCAGGTTTTGCTTTTTCTGTGCTTCATTCTATATTGTTCTGTCCTCTCTTCCAGATCTCTGGTTTTCTCTTCAGTTCTGTATTATCTGTTCTTAAATCTCTCCACTGAATTTTTTGTCTCAAGTGTTATGTTTTTCACTTTGGTAGTTTCTATTTCCTTTTTATTTTACTGTGGTAAAATATATATAACAAAAAGTTTTCTATTTTAAGTGTATAATTCAGTGACATTAATTATTTTCACCATGTTGCACTACCATCACGACTTGGCTATCACTTCTTAGTTTTCATTTTCTTGCAAAAAAAATTTAAGCTCAGCTTTTATCTTCTAAGATACAGTTTCATTATTTAATAATCTGTGTTGGATAGTGTCAGTGTATGAACTCCCTGTGGGTTTGTGTTTATTGTCTGTCATTTTTGCAGGTTCTTGGTCACCATCTCTTATCCTTTCATGTACTTGATTCATTTTGACTGTGTGCTGGAAATTATTTGGAAAATTACTTGAAGAAAAGTTTTTGGCCAAGGATGATGCTGTCTTCTTCCAGGGAGAATTTTTATTTGCTTCTACTAGCCACCTTCAAGCACTAGTAATTTGGCAATCTCAAATAGTTTGTGCTTGACTACTAACCTGAAGGTTTATAGTTCAGACTCACCCAGCAGCACTGGGGAAGGAAGGCCTGGCAGTTTGCTTCCGTAATGATCATAGCCAAGAAAACCCTACATAGCACAGTTCTACTCTGTAACACCTGGAGGCACCATGAGTCAGAATCAACTCAATGGCAAGAGGTTTGGTTGTTTTTTCATTTTGTTTTGTTTATTCAAGGCTCAAGGCTTAGATATTCAGGGCCACCCACATATAAAGCCAGGTACCAGGTTTGTGAAGGGGGTCATTACTTCCAGTTCACCTCTAGTTCTGTACAGTATCAGGCCATTGTTATCAGTTTCCCTGAATGCTGGCTTCTTTCCCCTTAGAGATATCTTCTGTAATTAGCAAATGTTCCTTGGGCAAAAAAGACTCTGATTCTTGGCCTTACCTCTGAGTTCCCATTCTCTCCTAGATCTTAGCCTAGTAACTCTCGACAGTTTGGTTAGTATTTTGATGCTTTCATGACGTTTTTTCCAACTGTTTTTTAGTTGTCTTCAGTGGAAGACATCATCTAGTCTACCATTATCAGAAGCAGAAATCTAGAAATACAAATAAAACTCCTTTTACATAGTGTCAAATATTATTCTCCATAAAGATTGTACCAATCTGTATTCAAACTAATGATGGATAATGTATCCATGTTTACATTTTGATAGGTCAAAATGTTATCTTGGTTTAATTTGGATTTATTTTGTTATTAGTGTGGCCAAATATTTTTAAAGTATGCTTACCCATTGCTTTCTCATCTGCTCATTTCTTTAGTTTGCCATTTTTAAAGAATTTATTTACTAAGGATATTATTTGTTTTCTATAGTTTGTGATGTATCTTAAGTGTGTGTTTTTAATCCTACCTTAGATTTTTTAAGTTTCTTTTTCATGTATTTGCAAATAATTTACCCAAATTTTCCCCTTTAATTTTGTTTATGGTATTGGATTTCTTTGTTTATTGATTTTTTAAATATGGAGAAGTTTAAAATTCTGTCAGAGAAAGAAATTACAAATAAGCAAGAGGGAAGGCCCGAATAAACCCTGTGGTACTGGACTGGAGTTGGAGACATCAGTATGACTTCATATTTAGGAGCCCTTGTGGCATAGTGGTTAAGAGCTCAGCTGCTAACCTGAAGTTCAGCAGTTCAAATTCACCAGTCACTCCTTGGAAACCCTACCTATGGGGTGGTTCTACTCTGTCCAATAAGGTCGCTATGAGTCAGAACCGACTTGACAGCACCTAACAACAAGTATATATATGTATATATATACAGACACACAGACATAGATAAATACAGAAAAATTATAGATTTATGTGCATATGTGGGTTACTATATACCCCCATAGGCGCAGTGGTTAAGAGCTGCAGCTGCTAACCAAAAGGCTGGCAGTTTGAATCCACTAGCCACTCCTTGGAAAACCTATGGGGCATTTCTACTCTGCCCTATAGGGTCACTATGAGTTGGAATCGACTCTACTGCAATGGCTTTGGTCTGCAGAGAGGGCCCTAGAAGCAGTGACACCCCAGTAGTAACAATCATACCCATGCCGGCATCTTTATTTCTAAATATTATTTTCCAGTAAAGAGCTAGGACGCCTTGGAGGAATTATTCTAGGCCTGGTGCTGAGAAAATACAAGATGAGCCTGGAGCATCTTAACAGTGCCTAGTAGTAAGAAAATACTCAAAAAACAGAAGGATGGGGGCATGTTAAATGGACACAGGAACCAATCTGAAAGCGCTACCAGTGACCAAAGGTGGACCAATATGAGCAACAGAATAAACAACACAGCATTGGATTATAACTAAACGTATGAAATAAATGATATGTATGGATCCATACTGAGATAAAGAAATGATTAATAAATAAATGGAAGAATATGAGCTGGACTTAGTGACTTGCTTTCGAAGAACAAAGCATGGAAAAGGAAAAATATTCACTTTACAGTGAAGAGACCTAGCAGAGACTTTTGACCAAGTGATCAAGTTAACATCACCAGTGATAAGTCATGTTGGTATCATGAGCCCCCTGATATGATGTGATGAGAGGGGCACTTTACCTCTATGGTATTCTCCCCCTCCCAAAACATAACCCCAATCTAGTTGAGAAAAGCATCACATAAACCCAGATTGAGGGGCATTCTCAAAATGCTGATTGTACTCTCCAAAAATGTTCCTAGGTGGCACAAACAGTTTGCACTTGGCACAGTGGTTAAAACATTTGGCTGCTTTCCAAAAAGTCGGTAGTTCAAATCCACCAGCTACTCCTTGGAAGAAAGATATGTGGCAGTCTGCTCCCGTAAAGATTCAAAACCAAACCAAACCCATTGCCGTGGAGACGTTTCTGACCAATAACGACCCTATAGGACAGAGTAGAACTGCCCCATAGGGCTTCCAAGGAGCGCAAACTACCGACTTTTGGTTAGCAGCCATAGCTCTTAACCACTACGCCACCAGGGTTCTCCCATAAAGATTACAGCCTTGGAAACCCTATGGGACAGTTCTACTCTGTCCTGTAGGGTCACTAGGAGTTGGTATCAACTCGACAGCAATGAGTTTTTTGTTTCAGCCAACCTAAAGATTGGTGGATTGAATTCACCCTACAGTACTGTGGAAGAAAAGGCCTGGCAATCTGTTTCTGTAAAGATGATAGACAAGAAAATCCTGTGGAGCAGTCCTACTCTGTAACACATGGGGTCACCATGAGTCAGAATCAACTCCACAGCACCCAACAACAACAACTCTTCAAAACTGTCAAGGTCATGAAAAACAAGAAAAGACTAAGAAACTCATAGACCAGAGGAGACAAGATGACTCAATGCAATGTGGTGCCCTGGATGAAATCATAGACTAGAAAAGAGGCATTAGTGGACAAGCTGGTAAAATATGAATGAAGTCTACGTTTTAATAGTAATATACCAATATTACTCTTAGTTTTGGAAATGTACTATAATTAAGATGTTAACATTAGGGAAAATTGGATGAAAGCTATATGGGAACTCTCTGTACTATCTTTGTGACTTTTATACAAATCTAAAATGATGCTAAAAATAATTTTTGATAATTCTATTATGAAAACATTCTGCATCCCACTTTGAAATGTGGTGTCTGGGGTCTTAAATGCTAACAAGCGGCCATCTTAAGATGCATCAACTGGTCTCAACCCACCTGGAGCAAAGGAGAATGAAGAACACCAAGGTCACACGACAACTAAGAGCCCAAGAGACAGAAAGGGCCACATGAACCAGAGACCTACACCATCCTGAGACCAGAAGAACTAGTTGGTGCCTGGCCACAACCGATGACTGCCCTGACAGGGAGCACAACAGAGAACCCCTGAGGAAGCAGGAGATCAGTGGGATGCAGACCCCAAATTCTCATAAAAAGACCATACTTAATGTTCTGACTGAGACTAGAGGAATCCCGGCGGTCATGGTCCCCAAACCTCCTGTTGGCCCAGGACAGGAACCATTCCTGAAGACAACTCATCAGACATGAAAGGGACTGGACAGTGGGTAGGAGAGAGATGCTGATGAAGAGTGAGCTAATTATATCAGGTGGACACTTGAGACTGTGTTGGCATCTCCTGTCTGGAGGGGGGATGGGAGGATATAGAGAGTTGGAAGCTGGCAAAAATGTCACGAAAGGAGAGACTAGAAGGGCTGACTCATTAGGGGGAGAGCAAGTAGGTGTACGGAGTAAGATGTATATAAACTTATATGTGACAGTCTGACTTGATTTGTAAATGTTCACTTGAAGCTCAATAAAAGTTAATAAAAAAAATAATTTTTGAACTGAAACTAAGCAAACAAAAATCATGAGTTTATAGCATTATTTCCAGTTTAAAGGAACAATTACAGGATCTTATTTATGAGACATTTGTTAGACATTAAGGAAATAGTTGTAATTTATAATTTTGGTATTAGAGTTATTTTACAGAAAGAGTCCTTCCATTTTGGAGGTATGTGCTGAAATATTTATGTACATAAGGCGATATTGATGTATGGGATTTGCCTCAAAATCAGGTGGAGGGTGGACAATGAGTATTAAGGTTGGAGTATAGGTAAAACAAGATTGGCCAAATTACTTGCTGCAGCTGGGTGATGGATACGTGAGGGTTCATTACTCTATACTTTGTATTTTTGCAGACTTGAAATTTTCCATAATATAATTTTTTTAATGCAAGAGAAATTACAGGATTTTTACTCAACTTTTTAAATTTTATATTTGTACATCTTTTCTTTTCTCTGAAAATCAGGGTTCCTTGTAACATTAACCTACTTTTTTGCTTCATTAGTGTAAATATCATACTTCTAATAATGTTACTAAAGACTACTGAATACAGATAAAGATTTCTTTGCACTTCCTTTTTATCCTTAATGATATATCCTATGAGGCACAGACAAATACTGTGTTTTGAAACCAGTTAAATAATTTGGTTTGTGGTTATATCACAACCTTGATATAGAGTTATGTTTGTTGGTTTCAGTTTCTATTGAAATTTTTGAGATAATGTAGCTTCACATGAAGCTTTAAGAAACAATAGCAGAGATATCCTTGTAGACTTTGCCCAATTTGCCCCAAAGTTAATATTTTGCAAAATTATAGGATAATACCACAACCAGGATATTGACATTGATACAATTCACCAATCTTACCTAGATTTTCCCATCAGTTTTTTTAATTTTATGGATTACTTTTTTCTCCTTAATTTTATTTTGTTCTTAGATTATAAAATACATTTATATGATTGTGAAGTCAAACATATGAGTAAGGTATATTCAGAGAGGTCTGGCTTGCATCCCTGTCCCATTCACTTTTTCCCCCTATAGGAAACCAGTTTAAAAAATCCATTTTTGTTCTACTTTTCCATTATTTCTTTTGAAAAGATATGTATATGTTTTTGTTCCATTCCCACTTTAACACTTTCTTTTGCACTCTTTTCTAAACTTTTTTAATTCGACAATATGAAAACACTGGAGATCACTCCATAGCAGTATTTTGACATCTTCTTCATTCCTGTTTATACCCGTTTAGTACTTCATTATGGATATAGAATAGGTTATTATACCAATCCATTAGTGATGGATATTAGGATTGTTTCCAGTCTTTTCTACTACATGAAGAACCTTGTACATACATCATTTCATGCAATTGCTATTGTATATTTGGGATCAGGTCCTAAAAGTAGGATTGCTGGATTAAAACATAAGTGCACGTGCAATTTTCCTAGATAATGTCAAATTCCCCTCCACAAAGGTTGTGCCGATTTGCATTTCCACAAACATTGTATGAGAGTTGTAGGTTTTAGTTTTAAATTGTGATCTAAAGAACTGAATTAATCTCTCAAACATAGTAAATACCTCATTTCATTTTAAAACTGTGCTCTAACCACAGAGAATAGTAGATAAATTCTAATTTATTTTTATGACCTCTATTAGTATCTGGGTTTGGCTGGAATGCTGTTAACTAGAGAAGATTTCCTTGTTTTTTGTTTTTTGTTTTTTTGTATCAGTATCTGGGTTTAGCTGGAATGCTGTTAACTAGAGAAGATTTCCTTTTATCGTAAGTCACTGAGTCCAAGCAAATTTGTAATACTCAGGAATAGAGATAAAGTCATTTGTCCCTCTGCTGGTTGTTGACTTGAGTTAGTAGGCAGCGTCTTTGAATCTTAATAGGAGATGGAAAAATACACCTGTTCTGTCTTTTTGCCAGACTCTAGAAATTTCTGCTTGTCTTAAAAATATTCTTGATGTTTCTCATGCACACTAGTTAAGGCTCAAGAGGATCACAGGAAATAGAAGCCAGATCTTCATGGGCCTTTTAAGACATGGCAAGGATTTTCTATTTTTTCTTAAAGGTGTGGATATCATCAGAATTTAAGCAGGACAATTATGTGATCGGGCTATTGTTTTTAAAGGTTTTGTAGCTTTTAAAAAAAAAAAGACCAGGCTTGCTGGTCTGACAGAGAATGGAGAAACCTCTTTTACCTCAGTGCTGAAGCTACTCCTGAGGTTCACCCTTCAGCCAAAGATTATACAGGTCTATAGGTCAAACAATAACACGCGTGAGGAACGTGCTTTGTAGTTCAATCATGTATACGAGACTAATGGGCACACCAGCCCGAAAGCAAAGATGAGAAGGCAGAAAGGGACAGGAAAACTGGACGAATGGAAACAGGGAACCCAGGGTGAAGAAGGGGAGAGTGCCGACACACTCAATGTCACAAAACAATTCGGATATTAACTGTTTAAGGAGAAACTGTTTTTTCTCTGTAAACTTTCACCTAAAGCACAATAAAAATGTTAAAAAATATATGAATAAAAAAATAAAGTTTTGTGGCTGTAGTGTATGTATAGAGTTGGAGGGAACAAATCTAGATATGGGGAGAATTAAAAGTAATAGTAATCATTGTAATAGTTCAGTAGGGACATTAATGGTTAGGTCAGTGTCAGTAGAGATCAAAGGAGGTGAATAGCATCTGTGGATATTCAGGAATTAGAATGTGCAGGGTTTGATGATTGGATAAAGAAAGTAAGAAAAAGAAGAGTAGTCAAGGTTGACTTACTGGTTTCTGGCTTGAGGAACTGATACATGATAGTGCCATTGACTAAGCTGGGCAACCCTGCGAGTAGATGATATACGTTTTGGACATGTTGAATTTGAAGTCTTTTAGACATCTGAATAAAATAACTAAATGAGAAATTGAATGTGTGGATTAGGAGATCAGAGATATAGGGAGACAGTGGTTTAGAAGAGTATATAGAGGAAGAAGAAAATAGGGCTTGGAACAAGAGACCTGAGGTTCTCCTACATTTAAAGATTGTACAACAGGACAGATAGCCAGCAAATGAGTTTGAGAAGGAATAGCTGAAGTATGAAAATCATAACATCAAATTGTCACAGAAGGTAAAAAGAGTGTATCAAGAAAAATGTCGTGGGTTAATGAAGGGTTTTGGTACTTCTTCATTCCATTCTTCACTAAACTCCTTTATTCCTCAAACCAATGTCCAGTGTTCACGCTATGCAGTTCTCCCATTCTGACTCATTTGCTCCCTATTTAAAATGGTCTAGTATCTCATTTTCTTAGCGAGGGAGATAGTGTGTGAAAGAACTTGAGAGGACAAATGAAGAGGCCTGTACTGTTTTCCTAGCTCTGACAGAGTAATGAGGATGCTACTTTGATAGAATGTTCACAGAAGCCCTTTCTGAGGTGACATTTGATCAGACTTTAAATTTTATTCTATAGGTGGTAGAGCACATTGAAATAATTTTATGTACACAATAATGTAATCAGATTTGTGTATTAGAGAGAGACCGCTAAACTCGGGTATGGAAGATGAAATAGAGAGTTGAAACTAAAGTCAGTAAAGAATTCCAGGCAAGATGTGATTTGGAGTTCAACTTCTGCATTGTGATAGGACTGTAAGCCCCTACTGGGAAGGGAACTGAAGTCAGGCACAGAGATCCTCAGGCTGGAAGAGTGGCTGAGAAAAGCTATGGCCATCAGACATGAAGGGGTAGCTCAGGGGAACAAAAGAAAAGCAAAAAATAAGTAATCCCCACTTAATGTTAGGGTTCGAATTAAAATTTCAAAGCAAAGCACACAAGGAGAAACTAACATCCTGAAACATATTTGACAAATAGAAAATTTGCTTATAAATGGAAATAAAAAATCTGAAAAGGACTTTAAAGTGATCAAAAAGATGGAAGGAGTAGAACAAGAGGCTATAACACCAACAGATAAATGTTATAAAACCCATGGCCCTGGAGTCAATTCTGACTCATAGCGACCTTACAGGTCAGAGTAGAACTGCCCCATAGGGTTTCCAAGGAGCAGCTGGTGGGTTTGAACTGCTGACCTTTTGGTTAGAAGCCATAGCACTTAACCACTATGCCACCAGGGCTCCACAAATGTTATAAATGACTCCCATTTTTTCTTTGTAGTGTTTGAAACTTGGAAATGATTAGTGTGCTTCATGAGGTCTTCTTGTGAGGACACAATAATGGCTCCATTTTTCTTGCTAAGTTGGAATAATTCAATCTTGGGCAGATATCTATATTTATGCCTCTTTTTGTTTATGTATATACATAAGCACCGGCATTAACGATCTCATGTTCATTAACAAGTTTCAACTAGGAACTTGTCTAGAAATAGCAATTATACCAGCTAGTTTGATTTCAGAGTGCAAAAGACAGTAAAATGAAAACAGAAAACCAAAAAGCAACTGTATATATAATTATTTTTACACACAAATGTGTTTGTTCTAGTTGAGATCGTTTTCCAAATTACCCCACCTTCCTCATCTCAAGACCATATCAGAGGTTGGCATGATTATTTATAGCTCTTTAACTGTTCTGCAAGGCAGATAAACAGAGGACGTGCCAGAAGTAGAACTCTCAAAGAGTGACCCTGAATCCTTGACAGATAATCCACAGGAATCTAAAAGGAACATGGTGCAGTTTTTGTAACTACATCATTTGAAGGTATGCGCGCCCTCTGCTGTGGGCCAGGAGCTTTACCATTAGTGGTGTCAGGAGCTGCATTGATGAACTTGCCTCTGAATGCAGAGAAGGTTTTGAGGAGCAAGAGAGAGAACTGTATTCCTAAAGAGAAGAGGTGAAAAGAATTGCTACAGAGACTTGGAAAGAATCAGCTATTCACCCACACAAATTAAGAGAATTTTGACAGACCAGAAAGTAACTGATGCAAGGATCATGAGTGATTTGGTTTTGAATGGCTGAGGTTCTATCCCTGCCCCCACCTGCAAAAGTGGGACTAGATCATAGGTCTAAGAAACTTTTAAAAAACAAAATGTGTTTAAACCATTAAATAAAGAATTGGATGTAAAGTATGTGCACAGCAATAATTTTTTTAAATTAATACAGTGAAAAGATTGGGGCGAGGGGATGGTAGGAAAGAGAGAAGTTCAAGGACCTGGATCTTTGGAATACTTTGCCCTGTGCAAGCATAACTGAGACCACTTAGTAACCAGTGTCGTAGTTGAACTCTGCTGACCTCTATAAGGAAAAAAAAATCAAAATTCCACTGTTCTGACACCAAATTGCTGGGAAAAATATCAAATTCCGCAGTTTTCTGCCACTTCAAACTGTAAAGATCAATTGCAGTTAATCTCAAATTAAGTCATTATCAGTTCTGTTCCCCAGCGACACATGCAGCACTCCCTCCTCTGACCCTAACATATGGTCAAACCCCAGAAGTTAGAGGGCTTAGTTCTTCAGACTACCAAATCTGCCCAAGACCTCAGACACCAGCCGCAAGCTTGGGAGACACCCTAATTTCTGACACGCTGGATCAGAGGATCCCTCTACCCGCTCAGGATACCAGCTGTAAGCTCTGGGGTCCCTAGCTCCCCTCACTTCTGACCTGCCGGCTCCTACTACTCTCTCGGGTTTGATAATTCAATAAAACAACTCATAGAATTCCCAGAAAGCAGTCTACTTACAATTACAGCTCTATTATCGAGGATTCAAATCAGAATCAGCACAAAGGAGAAACGCACGAGGCAGGTCTGGGAGGTCTACCAACAGGAAGCTTCTGTATCCCAAAGAGGGTGCATGTCTTCCAGGAACCAGCAAGGTCGTGGAATTTCCTGTCCAGAGCCTTTATTTGGCCCTCATTACATAGTCATGATTGAATCAGCCCATCTCCCCTGCGGTCAGCTGATGTCATAAGGTAGCCTTTCAGGCCTGGCCAACCCCTACCTGAGTTATCTCATTATCATAAACCTTCTGGTGTGGTCCGGAGACCTCCTCAAAGACATTTCCATCACTGAGAAAATTCCGGGGTTTTTTTTATCGTTGGGAAACAAAGACCAAATTCTTTGGGTAAAGTTAATTATAAACCCCACAACCTTATTTTGAGAATAGAAACAATAAACAATGGTAGCTTGGAAACTTAAATTCCTACCCTAGTACCATGAAACGCTGTCTGCCTCCTGACCAGTTGGGAAAGAAAGCACAGGTGGGATTCCCTTCACTTATGAGGATTTGTAGTAATTAAAAAAAAAAAAAAAGAAAGGTGAGCAGAAGTATGGGATTGTACATTGGGGTGAAAAACAAGAGTCTGAGGTTCGAGTCCCATCCACTACTAAATAGTTACCTAGAGCAAGGCTTTTTAATTAAACTTCCAGTTCTAAAATTGTGTAGTGTGATTCATTGTGATTTCTATCTGGAGGCCTCTCCCTCTCATTTTTTGTTCCTTTGGAGACCTAACTGAAAAAAAAATTTAAAAAAACTGAAAGAGAAAGAAAATGTGAGCATGTTGGAGGGTGGGGAGGTGAGCGTTTAGCTGTAAAGATTAATGAGAGCATCAAGGGCTAACAGTAAAGTTCCTACAAAGTAGAACAGAACAGGGGTTGTTGCTCCTACCTGCCTTTCTTTTCTGGAAATCTCAGAAAACCATACAGAGGAACATGTTAGCATAAACAACTAAACCTGTGGCCTGCTGCCGCTATCTTAGGATCATTGGCTCTCCCTTGTAGCTGGAGTTTCCTCATCCACTAGGAGGCACCA
The DNA here is from genome assembly GCF_024166365.1 of Elephas maximus indicus. Classification (NCBI taxonomy): domain Eukaryota; kingdom Metazoa; phylum Chordata; class Mammalia; order Proboscidea; family Elephantidae; genus Elephas; species Elephas maximus. Next base: position 132,662,294 of record NC_064846.1, read on the forward strand.
TTGTCCCACAACATTGGTAAGGGGTCAAGAGATCATGGACCCTTAAGCAATTGGACTTGAGAAACATCTGGAAAAAAGAAAAGGATGGTAAATATAGGGCCTGGGAAATGATGACAAATCAACCTTTGATATCTAAATGGGTGTTAGAACAATCCTCAGTTTCTAAAATTTGATAAACAATTATCTTAGACTACATTTCAATTTTAAAAGTAACAAACCCTTTCAAGACAGGTTTTTTCCCCCAGATAATCAGAATTCTGTGTGATTCTGAATCAAAAGAGACCTTAGAGGTTACTAAACCCAATCCCTGCACTTTATTGAGGATACATTGTCAATCCAGAAGGGCTAAATGGCATGATCAGGGTCCCCTAGCTAGTTAAAGTTAGACTTGAGTCTAGAACCCACGTGTATGGGACATTTCTCATTGTTTTTGGCTGTCCAATATCTGAACCTTCTTCCGGTATTGGAGCATCTCCCATCTTAAAAATGTGAATATAGGACAAAGCCCAGCTTCTACTATAAAAGCTAAAAGTGCCAGATATTTGCTCTCCTTGGCTGCTAGGATGTGGGTATGTGACATAGGTTTCGTGAGTCAGCAGATCCATCCCACAATGTAATAAGTAGTGACTGAAAAAACAAAGACCATGTGGAACTTCCACAGGTGGCAGTAGGGAAGATGACTGAGATAGCTGTGGTAGTAGCACTTGAGAGGTGTCCAACGTCCAACGTTAGCAGAGACAGTGGTCCAAGCTGCAGCAAATGATGTTTGGCAGCAGCAGTGATGCCCTCATCATATCTATTTAGGGTTTTGTTTCTGACGGCACAGCACCATTTAAGGAGGTTTTACAGGCCTCCCTGCTATTCTGTGAGCAATCCAGTGTCCTATTTATAAACTCCCTTTCTGCTTAAATCGGCTAGAGTTCATTTCTGTTGCCTGTAACTGAGAACCTTAACTGACACAGAATTGAATACCAGAAATGAGCAGAGGATGGATGGTAGAAGATACCATTCTAAGATGGAGAGTCAGTAGCCTGTTTAAATCGTTGTAAAATACGTGGTTGGGCTTGCACCTCATACCTTCGGATATCAACCATGGCCTGGGAAGGTTGTAAGATTAGAGATTTGGACAGAGCCTGGACCTTCAGGCTGGGTGCCCACATACCTGCACCCAATGCCCCTTGAGGTACCAGACAGAGCAGGAGGGTGGGAAAAAAAAAAAAAGACCAGATATCCAGGATGCCAAGTTCTGGTGAGGGACTCTGAAGACCCCAAGAACTCTTAATAGAACCTAGCCTTCCATGTCCTTTTGAAGATATATTTGTTAAGGGAGAAAATTAGAACATATTTAACAATTTGTAAGTTCAAGTTATAACTTTTAAATAATTAGACATATGGTACTAAGGACTTTCATTTGTGTACTTGCCCCAGGCCCTGCAAATGTTAGTGGGGGGCCTGACCTAAGGGAAGCCACCTGTGGCATGTGTGCCACTTTGAATCTGTGCCCTGCAGACAAAATTGGGAGGTAGAAGAATTTGTATGATGTGTGCTCTTCTTTACCTCTCAATGACCTTTCCCTTCCCTTTATGCCCTGCTTTCTGTGTCTACCCTCTTCAGTTGAAGGCCTTCTTGGTACATGCATTCCCTCAGTGAGCTATGAGAAATCCCCTTCAGATGTTACCTAATCTGCAGTACCCACCAAGGGGTCTTCCTTTTTAGGCACTACCAAACATTCAGACTCACAAAACTACCATAGGCCACACTTGGCATCAGATAGGTTCACTTAGAGGGATACAGGATAGGAAACACAGCTTGCCAGCCAGGCAGCATCAGGCAGTCCTCTTCAATAGGAATCCTTTCCACAGTCCATATGGTAAAGTTCAGTAAATATAATACGGAATCAAAATAGGATTTTTAAATCATGTTGAGAAAACTAGTTAGCAATTCAGAAGTCAATTTAAATCCCCCCTCCCCAAAAAACAAGAAAACTACAGACAGAATAGAGTTCATATAAACAAATCAAATCATAAGAAAGCAGCAGAAAATAGATTTAATAGATCTCTGGAGAGCTTTTAAAGCTTCAGAGGACTAGGATTCACAAAGAAAAACATCAATAGATTTTACTAAAATTGAAAAACTAGAAATTAATTCGCTTCAATATTGACATGCAAAGGGTTACAATCTATTGAACACATGAAAAAGCTCAGTCCAATAAAAGGGAAGATATTAAGCTTCATGTATAAATGGGTAAGGACAGGAATAGACAGTTCACACATAAAGAGATACAACTGGTCTTTTTAATGTCTTTGACATTATCTCATAAATGCTTTATTAAGCAGTTCCCATTACAGTGAACACCCCCTTCCCCATTGAAAAGATGATGATTTCTATATACTCGAGCCTCATAGTTAACAATCCTGTGTAAGTACCTTCTCTGGTCCTTGTCCAAGTTCATACTGAAGGAATTTGATTGTATCCTATTTACAATATAGGTGAGAGGGGAGAGCTTAGCTCGAATTGTAGCACCTCATATATTCCTCAACCTACTCGAAACCCACCTAACATGTCGGATTTATTTCCTAGTGCCCCAGGCCTTATTGTTGTTTGCTTGTCAGAAATGCCTTGAAGTGCTGCTCTCCTCTTAACTACCACATAGTCCCCACCCCCACCCCACCCCCGACTCCAGTCGCACTCTCATTCTCTCCTCTGCTCCCTCTCGCTGCCTCAGGACCCATTTCAGACGCTGCCTACTCTGTGAAGGCTTGCTGTTCTGAGTCCCTTGAATGTCGCCTTTCCTTCCATTGAAACTAGTGTGTGCTGTGCTTTCGTTTATTGTGTTTTTTATCTTTCTTCCTTGTCTGGAATGTAGACTCTTAGAAGATGAGGTCTCCATGTAACTGGTCTTTCTATCCTCTACACACAGTAGATGTTCAATAAATGCATACTGAATGAAACAAAACCCCCCTGGCCCACCGAATATGGAGTCCTTTAGATGGGGGAAGGGTGAAAAACGCAGTGTGTGCATGACTTCTCTATTTCAGAAATGAATTCGCCACTGACAAATATCTGTAAATATTCAACAATGTGTGAGATATCATGCTGGAGATAAAAGATGTTTATGCCCTCGAGTTGTTTATAGTCAAATCTGTACAGACCAGACATGTGACTACCTATGAAATAAATAATAACTGGTAGTGTAGGTCTAAATGACCACAGGGAAGCACAGATTCTTAGGGCCCCAAGAGTTCAGTGGAGGAAAGAGTGGGACCTGGACAGGTAGGCAAGGTTGTAGGAAGTTGATGAAGAGCATGAACGTCAGTGTACAAGTCAGACAGGTGGAAAAGATGAGAGAGGACATCCCTGACAAGGGCATAAAGGGCAAACATACTGGAAAAAGGTGGTAGTGGTTATGGGATATTTGTGAAGACATTAAAATAGTATCACAAGCAAAATCTTGCATTAGAAGAAATAACAGAATTAAAGTTTTTAAAAAAAAAAACACCAATAGAGACTGACTTATACCTGCAAGGGTTAAAGCATTTATCAACAAACTTAATAAGTTTAAAGAATTCATTTAAATCATATCAACAATACAGTATTAACATGTATCATCTGGGATGATGGGTATGGAGGCTCTGCATTTAAAGATCCCCCTAGGTAGTTCTAGAGCACGGGGCCCCCACAACAGGCATGAAAATGGATTCGTTGTACACAGCCATCCCTTATAATATGGTTTTACCTTCTTAACTGTAATCGCTTATCTTCCATTAAGCAGCTCAAAGCCTTGAGCAGAAGTTAGGACATTTCCCTCCTTGTAACCTGAGCATTTTGCGGGGAGCTTTTTTTCTTTTGCATGGACTCTGAGGTCAGACAGCCTGAATTTGAATCCTGGCTCTAGCACTTACTAGCCATGTGATCTCTTGAGCAAGCTAGTTAACCCTGCTGTTTCTGTTTCCTTATAAGTAAAATAGAGATGCTAATAATACCTACCTCACAGGATTCTTATACCCATTGAATGAATTAGTGCATGTAAAGCACTTAAATGCCTGTCACATAGTAAACACTCGATAAATGCTAGCTTTATTTATTACAGCAAAATAGCATTTTCTGGTTTTGAACTGTATATAAAAGAAATACAACTTGTATCTTGTTGTGTCTACTTCTTTCACTTAATGTTATATCTTTAGGATTCAACCATATTGCTTTGTGTAGCTATAGATTTCTAGATTACAGCTAGGAAGGTATAATACCACAATATGCAATATGTACAATGTGTATTTATCCATTCTACACTCTTCTACTGTGTTTTATCCATTCTGCTGTTGATGGACACTTGGGCCTTAACATTTTGGGGCTATTCTGAACAATGCTGCTCTGAACATCCAGGTACATGTAGCCTGGTACACATAAAAAAGAAAAAAAAAATTTTTTTTTTTTTTTAGCACACATTTATTGGAAGAGACTATCTTTGCACAATACTCTGCAGTGGCAAGTTTCTCATAAAGCAAGCACCCATGTATGTATGGATCTGTTTCTAGGCTCTCTATTATGTTCTATTTGTCTGTCCTAGTTTTTTTTTTTTTTAGTGTCAGTAGCATGCAGTCTTAATTACTAAGCTTTATAGTACTACATCTTGAAATCAACTACAACAAATCCTTCCACCTTGTTATTCTCTCAAAATATCTCATGTCTTCTTGACCTTTGCAAATTCCGTATGTGTTTTAGATTCTGTTTGACATTTTCCACAAAACTTGTTTGTAGATTGATGGAAATTCAGTTGAACCTATGCTTCAATTTGGACAAGATTGTTTACAATATTGAGTCTCCCAGTCTGTGAACAGAATAATTTTCTCTCCATTTATTTTAGATGTTTAATTTTTCTTAATAAATAGCATACTTTTCTCCGTAGAGGTCCTGTACATCTTTTTATTAGATTTATTTCTAGGTTCTTAAAAGAAACATTCTTTAAAATTTTTTATTTGATTTGTGATGATTTTGCTAAACTCTGAATAATTCTAATTTTACCTTAGATTATTTTGGATATTCTATATATGCAATCATACCATTTGTAAATAATGATAGTTTCTTTCTTTTCAATTCTTACACATTTTATTCTTTATCTCATCCTTTTTACACTGGCTAGGACCTCTTGAATACTATTGAATAGAAGTTGTTGGGTTATTCTTTATCTGATAGGTTTTTTTTAATCATAAATAAGCATATAATTTTATTAAATTTTTTATGATGTATTGAGATAATCACATAATTTTTTTCATTAATCTTTTAATATGATATGTAGAATTACATTAATTGAGCTCCAAATGTTAACAGTTTTACATTCTTCTGGTAAACCCAACTTGGTCCTGACCGTAAGTTTTATGTATTACTGGATTTGCTTTGCTAATATTTTGTTTAGGGTATTTGCATCTGTGTTCATTAGTGAGATTGTTCTTTAATTTTCTCATGCTGTTCTTAATGGGTTTTAGTATCTAGGTTAAGCTAGATTCATAAAATGAGTTGGAGACTGTTCCTGCTTTTTATTCATTTTATTTCTCCTTGAAATAAACATGTTAGAAATGCCACATAGGCCTAGAGTTTTCTACGTGAAGTTTTAAATAACTGATTCAGTTCCTTTAATCATTAGAGGATTGGTTAATCAGGTTTTCTAATTCTTTTCTATTAGTTTTGGTGAGTTTTATTTTTCTGGGAATTTGTCCACTTGGTATAAATTTTAAAATTTGTGGCATAAAGTTTCAATATCATCTTTTTAATGTCCGAAGAATATGAAATAATATCTTCTTTTTCATTCTTGATAATGGCTACATGTGTGTTCTCTTTCTCTCTCGCTCTCTTGCTCTCTTTTATCATACTGGCCAGAGAGTCATCGTTTCACAGGAAACAGCTTTTAGCTTTGGTAATCCCTCTATCATGTTTCTTTTCCATTTCATTAATTTCTGCTCTTTCCTTTTATCTACTTTGTTTGCATTTAATTCGATGATCTCTATATAACTTATTGAGCTGAATGCTTAGTTCATAAATTTTGGCCACCTTTTCTAATATATGTGTTTACAGCTGGAAATTTCCCACTAACTGCTGTGCTCTACAAGCTCTGTATGTTTATTTTTGTTATTATTCAGTGTTAAGTATTTTTGTATTTTATAATGATTTATTCTGAGATCTACAGCATAAAAGCTAATCTTTTCATTTTCAAACATTGGGAACTTTCTAGTTTAGGTTTTGTTTTTTTTTATATAATTTTTATTGTGCTTTAAGTGAAAGTTTACAAATTAAGTCACTCCCTCACATAGAAACTTATATACACCTTGCTACATACTCCCAATTACCCTCCCTCTAATGAAACACCCCGCTCTCTCCCTCCACTCTGTCTTTTTGTGTCCATTTCACCAGCTTCTAACCCCCTCTATCCTCTCATCTCCCCCCCAGGCAGGAGATGCCAACATAGTCTCAAGTGTCCACCTGATCCAAGAAGCTCACTCCTCACCAGCATCCCTTTCCAACCCATTGTCCAGTCCGATCCATGTCTGAAGAGTTGGCTTCGGGAATGGTTCCTGTCCTGGGGCAACAGAAGGTCTGGGGGCCATGACCACCGGGGTCCTTCCAGTCTCAGTCAGACAATTAAGTCTGGTCTTTTTATGAGAATTCCGGGTCTGCATCCCACTGCTCTCCTGCTCCCTCAGGGGTTCTTTGTTGTGTTCCCTGTCAGGGCAGTCATGGGTTGTAGCCGGACACCATCTAGTTCTTCTGGTCTCAGGATGATGTAGTCTCTGGTTCATGGGGCCCTTTCTGTCTCCTGGGCTCATAATTACCTTGTGTCCTTGGTGTTCTTCATTCTCCTTTGATCCAGGTGGGTTGAGACCAATTGATGCATCTTAGATGGCTGCTTGCTAGCATTTAAGACCCCATCTAGTTTAGGGTTTTTTTTTTTCAAATAACTTATTTTTTGCTTTGTTATTGCTCTGTGTTGTGTATTTGTTTTTTACTTCATTAACATCTACTCTTTATTAAACCCTTCTGCCTTCTTTGGGTTTAATTTGCTGTTCTTCTGCAAAAATTTCTTGGGGTGAGATACTCACTGATTTCACCTTCTCTTATTTTCTAGCATTTCGAATCAGTATTTGTAATATTTTATTAAATTTCTAATAATTTAAAATGTTAAACATTATAAATTTATGGATATTAACTGTCTTAGATGTGCTTATTTAGCTGCATTCCAAACAGGTTTTTTTTCCCATTTTATTTTTGAACATTCAGAACTGTTTTCAATATGACAAAAGTATAGTACTTGTTCATTAAAAAAAGAAAAATTTGAAATGCTCTCCTCCCCACTCACTATTTAACACCCTGTTTTAATATCCAAACACTTCTCAGTACATCTCCAAACACATACATATGCATAGATGTTTTTATACAGCTTGATATGCATCTTTCTGTGTTAATAAATATACTTCTATAACATTTTAATGGCAGCATAATATCTTACTATGTGTATATACCACAATTTATTTAACCATACTGCTGTTGTTGGACATTTATTTAGGTTGTTTCCAACTTCTCCCTACTATAAATAGCTGTGATAAACACTTGTTATTAAAACTTGGCAAATATCTCTAATTATTTCTCTTGGAATGAAATTATTGGGTCAGAGGAATTGCGTATTTTTAAGGCTTTTCCGAAGCACTATAAAATTGCCCTTCAGAAAGGTTGTAGTGATGTATGCTTCCATCAACAGTAGATTACCTGATTCAAGAAAAGTCTTTCCAAGGCTGAGTTATATTCGTGGTGTGTGTGTGTGTGTGTGTAACATGAATTGCCAGCTTCTCAGACTAGAGGATTGGGCCTATGCCTTAACAGCTCCTTTCAGCCATTTTTATATTTGTGGGTCTGTTATTGGCAGTACTCCAATCCTGAAATATAACATCGCAGTCCTGCACAAGTTTTAAAATGTACTGTTTTTCATTAATGTTGCAAAAAATATTTTCTAATATTCATTATAATTTCTCCTTTCATTCATAGATTATTTAGCATGCATTTCGCAATTTCCAAACATTTGTGGATTTTTTAGCTATTAATTTATTTCTAAGTACATTGTGATTAGAAAACGCTCTGAGTGCTTTCAGTCCTTTTATCTTTTTGTGGTCCCAGAAAAGCACTTGTATGATTGAGTTATAAGATGAACTATTCACTTTTTTGAGGAACATCATGTATGACTAAAGGTTTATTCAAAGTACAAGACAAGAACAATGGGTTATAATATAACAGAATACAAAAATTCCATAATATGGTTCCAGATTCCACATTGCAGCTAACCTTTTAGAAACCACTACTTTTTAAATTTGGATATGGTACCAAAGAAGAATATTCACAATTATCTGCAAAGGCTATTAAATTATTCCACCTCCTTCCAATTATATATCTTTGTAAAGCCAAATTTTCTTCTTATACTTCAGCCAAATAGCATATTATAACAGATTGAATGCAGAAACAAATATGAGAATCCAGCTGTCTTCTATTTAGCCAGAAATGAAATAGATTTGCAAAATGTAAAACGCCACTCTTCTCACTAAATTTATTTTGTCTTGGAATAATTATTTTTCATTAAAGATATCATTTATGTAACTACAAAGCTCTACTACAAGAAATTCAAAAGGACATACTTAAGTGGAAAAACATACCTTGCTCATGGATAGGAAGACTTAACATAGTAAAAATGTCTATTCTACCAAAAGCCATCTATACATTTAACGCACTTCCGATCCAAATTCCAATGTCATATTTTAAGGGGATAGAGAAACAAATCACCAGTTTCATATGGAAGGGAAAGAAGCCCCGGATAAGCAAAGCACTACTGAAAAAGAAGAAGAAAGTGGGAGGCCTCACTTTACCTGACTTCAGAACCTATTATACAGCCACAGTAGTCAAAACAGCTTGGTACTGGTACAACAACAGGCACATAGACCAATGGAACAGAATTGAGAACCCAGACATAGATCCATCCACATATGAGCAGCTGATATTTGACAAAGGACCAGTGTCAGTTAATTGGGGAAAAGATAGCCTTTTTAACAAATGGTGCTGGCATAACTGGATATCCATTTGCAAAAAAATGAAACAGGACCCATACCTCACACCATGCACAAAAACTAACTCCAAGTGGATCAAAGACCTAAACATAAAGACTAAAACGATAAAGATCATGGAAGAAAAAATTGGGACAACCCTAGGAGCCCTAATACAAGGTATAAACAGAATACAAAACATTACCAAAAATGACGAAGAGAAACCCGATAACTGGGAGCTCCTAAAAATCAAACACCTATGCTCATCTATAGACTTCTCCAAAAGAGTAAAAAGACCACCTACAGATTGGGAAAGAATTTTCAGCTATGACATCTCCGACCAGTGCCTGATCTCTAAAATCTACATGATTCTGTCAAAACTCAACCACAAAAAGACAAACAACCCAATCAAGAAGTGGGCAAAGGATATGAACACACATTTCACTAAAGAAGATATTCAGGCAGCCAACAGATACATGAGAAAATGCTCTTGATCATTAGCCATTAGAGAAATGCAAATTAAAACTACGATGAGATTCCATCTCACACCAGCAAGGCTGGCATTAATCCAAAAAACACAAAATAATAAATGTTGGAGAGGCTGCGGAGAGATTGGAACTCTCATACACTGCTGGTGGGAATGTAAAATGGTACAACCACTTTGGAAATCTATCTGGCGTTATCTTAAACAGTTAGAAATAGAACTACCATAAAAAAAATAAAACCCAGAAATCCCATTCCTGGGAATATACCCTAGAGATACAAGAGCCTTCATACAAACAGATATATGCACACCCATGTTTATTGCAGCTCTGTTTACAATAGCAAAAAGTTGGAAGCAACCAAGGTGTCCATCAATGGATGAATGGGTAAATAAATTGTGGTATATTCACACAATGGAATACTACGCATCGATAAAGAACAGTGACGAATCTCTGAAACATTTCATAACATGGAGGAACCTGGAAGGCATTATGCTGAGCGAAATTAGTCAGAGGCAAAAGGACAAATATTGTATAAGACCACTATTATAAGATCTTGAGAAATAGTAAACCTGAGAAGAACACATACTTTTGTGGTTACGAGGGGGGGAGGGAGGGAGGGTGGGAGAGGGTTTTTTTTATTGAGTAATCAGTAGATAAGAACTGCTTTAGGTGAAGGGAAAGACAACACTCAATACAAGGAAGGTCAGCTCGATTGGACTGGACCAAAAGCAAAGAAGTTTCCGGGATAAGATGAATGCTTCAAAGGTCAGCGGAGCAAGCGCGGGGGTCTGGGGAAAATGGTTTGCGGGGACTTCTAAGTCAATTGGCAAAATAATTCTATTATGAAATCATTCTGCATCCCACTTTGAAATGTGGCGTCTGGGGTCTTAAATGCTAACAAGCGGCCATCTAAGATGCATCAATTGGTATCAACCCACCTGGAGCAAAGGAAAATGAAGAACACCAAGGCCACACGACAACTAAGAGCCCAAGAGACAGAAAGGGCCACATGAACCAGAGACCTACATCATCCTGAGACCAGAAGAACTAGTTGGTACCCGGCCACAATCGATGACTGCCCTGACAGGGAGCACAGCAGAGGACCCCTGAGGGAGCAGGAGATCAGTGGGATACAGACCCCAAATTCTCATAAAAAGACCAAACTTAATGCTCTGACTGAGACTAGAGGAATCCCGGCGGCCATGGTCCCCAGACCTTCTGTTGGCACAGGACAGGAACCATCCCCGATGACAACTCATCAGACATGAAAGGGACTGGTCAGCGGGTGGGAGAGTGACGCTGATGAAGAGTGAGCTAATTATATCAGGTGGACACTTGAGATTGTGTTGGCAACTCTTGTCTGGAGAGGGGATGGGAGGATAGAGAGAGAGGGAAGCCGGCAAAATTGTCAAGAAAGGAGAGACTGAAAGGGCTGACTCAAGAGGGGGAGAGCAAGTGGGAGTAGGGAGTGAGATGTATGTAAACTTATATGTGACAGACTGATTGGATTTGTAAACGTTCACTTGAAGCTTAATAAAAGTTATTAAAAAAAATATCATTTATGTTAACATGTAATGGGTTTGTTATTGTTATTTTTAAATAACAAATATGTTTGATTTCTCAAGTTTTAAATTTTACTACAGTAAATAGTGTCTTCGAAGAAGTACAACCAGAATGCTGCTTAGAAGCAAGGATGGCGAGATTACGTCTCACGTATTTTGGACATGTTGTCAGGAGGGATCAGTCCCTGGAGAAGGACATCGTTTTTGGGAAAATAGAGGGTCAGCAAAAAAGAGGAAGACCCTCAATGAGATACTTTCTTTCTGAGTACCCCTCTCACTTTTCCAGAGTTCCGCAGAAGTGAAATCCCCCAGCCCACCCCCAGCTGCCTTCTTTCCATAGCCCACTCCCTACTTCCAGGGCAGAAGCATCTCTGGCTCACCTTTTTGAGCTCTAATTCTTTCTTCTCACTAGGTAGATTTTCACTCATTATATTGTTCATTCTTTGAAGCATTAAACATTTTTTTTATTTCATCCAGTTTTTGTACTTGTTATTTTTGTCATCTTCAGAGATGTTGGTCCGAGAAATCCAGATTTGGTTTGTCCTTGATAGCAGTGCTACTCAAAGAATATTTGGCAGACCAGTGCCAGTTTTACCAACTATTACCTGTCTGCAGTGAGATAAGTACAGAAATTCAGAGTCAACATTAAGAAACTTTTAAAGCAACTTGACATTGCTATGAAATCTAGTACATAGTTTTGTATTTTATAAAAGTACTTGTTCATGATATACTGGGGGAGGGGTACTAGTCCTTCACCACAGAGAAGTTGAGAACCACGTCTTCATATAATCAGGTGGCCCAAACAGTTAAGCGCTTGACTACTGGCCAAAAGTTAGGTGGTTTGAACCCACCCAGAGGTGCCTCAGAAATAAGACCTGGTGATCTGCTTCTGAAAAGTCACAGCCATTGAAAATCCTGTGGACCAGTTCTACTCTGCACACAGGGGGTCACCATGAATCGGAATCGACTTGACAGCAACTAACAGCAATCTCCTACCGACACCCTTTTTTCTGCTTTTACAGACTACATGCGGCCAGCAATATCTCATGCCTCTAGACCTGTGATGTTTTGTTTGTTTTAAGATAATTTTTTTAATTATATAAGTATTGCATGATTAAAATTGTAAAAATTCAGATAGACAAAAGGGAGACAGCTAAAATCATTCATGATCCTACTACTTTCACAGGCAGAGTAAGTCTCCCATAGTTTTGCTCTGTGTACAATAATGGAAGTATTCCCCATACTATTCCATGAAAGGGTTTATTCTATGTCTCATTTCATTCTTTTGGAATAGAGCCAGCTAAGCTAACCTAGGATATATGCCAAGTCTAGGGGGAGGTTCAGAACATGCTTTTTTGAAGGTACTTAGCAGCCACAGACTCACCCTAGGACAGGAAACAGAGAAATGCAATAAAAGAGGCCTTATAATTTTTTTAACAGAATCACACATCATCGAATAGGGTTTATCAAAGAATTGAGTCATCAAACTTTTTGTTGAAGGTTACTATATTGGGATTGTGTGTGTTATGAATATGTATATGTTAAATTTCTGTGTTGAATACAACTTGCATAAATACCAGTATTTTTAGTTATTTCTGTATCTCATGAAATTTAAAATTAGTAGATTACCTCTTTTACTTCAGTATCAACTAATGTTACAAATAACTAGCCAAATAGCATTAATAATAGAAAATTACTTTCCTAGGGATGACTTTCTTTCAGAATAACCCTTCAAAAGAACATGCCTGCGTATTTAAATAATTACTCAAGTGGTTCTGTTTGGGACCCCTGGTTATAAACCATTGAATTAAACAAAATATATATAATTCCAAAGTATCTCACTTTTAATAGCATCTAAAATTTATAATGCCAAGGGGAAAAAACCTAATAATCAATATTTACAACCAATATGAAGAAAACCTTAAAACTATAACTAAAAAACCCCGTTGCCACTGAATTGATTCTCACTCATAGCAACCCTATAAAAAAGAACCCTATAGGACAGAATAAAACTGTCTCATAGGGTTTCCAACAAGCGGCTGGTAGATTCAAACTGCGGACCTTTTGGTTAGTAGCCAAGCTTTTAACTACTGCACCACCAGGGCTCCAAACTATAACTACGAAACATAAAATGAAGTGGAGAGGCCTATCGTGTTTGTGGATGAGAATATTGGAAAAATGTTAATTTTCTAGAAGTTGATATATAAATGTAACACCATCTGAGTTAAAATATAATTTTTTTAATTTGACAAAATAATTTTAAAGTTCCACGTGGAGAAAATTAATAAGAAAATATTGACAAAGAATAAAAATGACATGAGACTTATTTTGCCAAATATTAAAATATACTGTTGTTGTGTGCCGTTGAGTTGGTTCCAACTCATAGCAACCCTATAGGACAGAGTAGAACTGCCCCATAGGGTTTCCGAGGAACAGCTGGTAGATTTGAACTGCTGACCTTTTGGTTAGCAGCCAAGCTCTTAACCACTACACCACCAGGTCTCAAACATATTATTACAGTATTAAAAGTTATATGATACTAGATACAAAAATGGAAACTCTGCTGGCATAGTGATTAAGAGCCGTGGCTGCTAACCAAAAGATCAGTTTGAAACCCCCAGGCACTCCTTGGAAACACTATGGGGCAGTTCTACTCTGTCCTATAGGGTCACTATGAGTTGGAATCAACTTGACAGCAGCGGTTTTGGCTTTGGTTAGATAGAAAAATAGGCAGGTCGGTGGAAAAGAGTAGAAACCTAAAAAATAACCTGTGCAAATGTGTGTGTAGGCATTAAGTCACTTCAAGTTCTAGTATTTCACTTATAACCAGAAAAGATGGATTGATCGATGCTGGTAATCATAGCACAGAGCAGTAAATAATTTCCAGTTATCTCTCACTGGCTAGTTTGGAAACCCTGATGGCGTAGTGGTTAAGAGCTACGGCTGCTAACCAAAAGGCTGACAGTTCGAATCTACTGGGCACTCCTTGGAAACTGTACGGGGCAGTTCTATTCTGTCCTGTAGGGTCGCTATCGACTGGACAGCAATGGGTTTTTTTGCGGGGAGGGGTTTAGTTCTCCCCTTAAGTTTTGGCCTCTCACCACTTTGCTGCCTTCTCACACCCCTAAGATCCTTTTTCCTACTTTTCTCTTCCAGGTTGCTCCAAAAAGCCTTCCTCTAGATCTCAGGAGACAACTTCCAAATTCTTATTAGTTTAGTATGCAATCAGTTCAACTGTCTTCTTTTCCTAATTCCTCTGTCATCTAAGTTAAATGAGGTTAATCTTCACATTTCAGGATTAAAAAGTAAAACACTTAAAACTGTAATTCTTTCACTGTGAGGTGTTTTTTAGTCCTCAGAGATCAACCAGCTTAAGCTGCAGCCAGCCTTAAAAATAACATGCCCCCCCATACAAAGAAGTGAAAAACATACAGCCTCTCTAGTAATCAAAGAAATGCAAATTAAAACAATCATGTATAACTTTGTTTCTCCTATCTGATTGGCAAAGAATAAAAAGAATCGTCATCCTAGTGGAGGCAAGGTAGAGGAAAGAATATTTTCAGACTCAGTAGTATACTCAGAGTATATAGACTGTTAAAACTTTGCTGGTAGTTATTGTGTATCCCGCTTGACCTAGCAATTCCTTTGGTAGAAATTTTACCAGAGCATATAATCAGAGTTGTGCACAAAGATACGTGATCATATTCCTTCAGACTTTATTTCTAATGATAGAAAATGGGTGTTGCCATACTTCAGGGTAGACTAAACCAAAAAAAAAAAAAAAACTCAAACCCACTGCTGTCCAGTGGATTCTAACTCATAGAGCGACCCTACAGGGGAGAGTAGAAATGCCCCATAGGGTTTTCAAGACTGTAATCTTTACAGAATCAGACCGCCACGTCTTTCTCCTGCAGAGTGACTGGTGGGTTTGCTCCAATAATCTTTTGGTTAAAAAGCACAGTTAACCAGTGTACCATCAGGGCTCCTTCCATAGACTAGGCCATAGTAAAAATTGGTATTGGAAAATGTTCACTAGCTGTAAAATCAAAACTAGGTAAAAGTTTGAAAGTTTCGTAGAAATGTCAAAATATTTTCATTTATATGAAACCACAAAAAAAAAACCCATCGTCGTCAAGTTGATTCCAACTCATAGCGAGCTACATCAAGGTCTAAATAATGTAATCTGCTCTTTAGGTGGGAGTATGTTGAAAGTATAAAATATTCTTATTGTTCTTTAGAGCTTTACACTATTACTGAACTGTTGAATGGTTTGAAGATGTGCTTTTGTACCTTGCACACCCTGTACATACAGCTGTAGTTAGTGGGAAAAGCACTGGACGTAGTTAGATAGAAAGGGATTTGAATCCTGTCCCTGTCATATACTTGTCCATTCACTTGGACAAATCATTTTAGAATGGGAATAATGCTGACCTCACAGGGTGGTTGTATGAATGAAGGGAGAAATAACAAGGAGAGTTTCTCATGGTGCCTGTTGAATAGTAAGTATGTTAGTTCCTTTACCTTCCCTTGCAGAAGTTCTCATTTCCTCAGTATTATGCCTGCAGAAGGTATACTGTAGACTGAGCTACTGAATAAATGAATGAATAAATGAGATGCTGAATTTGAAAACATTTTGTAAGCCTTAAAGCATTATGAAAATGTTAGCTAACTATTAATGTTTGAATAATTTCGTTAATATATGTAATGATTTGCAAAGGATGTGTGTGTGTGTGTACGTGCACACGCGTGCGTGCTCTAAATGTTATGCTATGGGCTATGTCGAATTTAAGGAAGAGAAGACATCAGTGTGGCTGGTAATCCATTGTGGGAGGGCTTCTTGGGGAATGGAGCTTGAATTAAGGTAGAATTTGAATATGGGAAACAATATATGCAGAAGCACGTGGCAAAAAAGAAATTGGTATATTCAGGGAGTGGTAATAAGACTAGTCATCCTAGAGAGCAAGGTTTCTTTGAAAAGTCATTAGACAGAAAGTTCGGAAGAAGAAATAAGATGTGGCCAAGACCAGAGGCCTTGCCTCCCTGGTAAGAAGTAAAGAACTGTTACAAGTTTTAGAGCAAGCCAGTGACACATTATCACCAACACATCAATATTAGAATATGTAGCAATTAACTTTGGGAATGAAAATATAAACAAAAGTAAATTATGAATTAACTAATTATTTTTTCCTTCCACTGTATATATAGCTTGAACTTCCATTTATTGGTGATGCCTATAGCTAAATGTTTTAGAATCCTTGTTCTATTCTTCAAATTTTATATTATGTGACTAAATATAGATAATTTTGGAATTTGATTCAAAAATATGCTCACAACCCCAGTGTTGCTCTTTTCTGACACTTCTTATTGTGATAACCTAAAGAAGATTTTTGGGGTCACCATGAGTTGGAATTGACTTGGCAGTAACTAACAACAAAGATTTATGGTCAATTTTCTGTACCTAATATTATTTGATACTTCTATTTCTTTGCTCCTTCTATTTCTTTCCCCGCAGATTTTCAGTATCAAGATGGTTATAATGTCCTTTGTAATTCATATCTATTTTTCATTGAAAGAAAAAGATTTAAATAACTTACAATCATTAGCTATGTCACCTAATAACTTAGCTACAATGTATTCACATTCAGTGTTGTCCTTACT
Source organism: Elephas maximus indicus (assembly GCF_024166365.1). Lineage (NCBI taxonomy): Eukaryota > Metazoa > Chordata > Mammalia > Proboscidea > Elephantidae > Elephas > Elephas maximus. The sequence goes on from NC_064846.1 coordinate 132,679,073, forward strand.
GGAGTTTACACTTTTCTTATATTCTTTTTCACTTTTATCTACAGTATGGATGGAGCAGATCTGTGTTTTGAAATCGTAAAACGAGCTGATGCTGGTTTTGTGTACAGTGAAGCTGTAGCCAGGTATGTATTCTGTATCTCATCCTCAGAGAGACAGGTAGAAATAAAAGAAGGAAATGATAAATCACATGAAGTAGCCTGCTCTTAGAACTGATGATGAGCACGCTGCTACTCTTTCCTATAAGGAGCGTGTATGTTTTAGTGTGCATTAGTGGAACCACGTAGTAACTGTAAATGCAAAATACTGAACAATGAAATTGTCTATTCACATTGAAGGTGGGTTTATACTTTAACATCAGTACCGGCATCCTTCCCATTTCTGATGACTTTTATACAAGGAGCGATTTGATAGCTCAGCAACCATGTAACCTTTTATAATTATAGCATCATAGACTGACCGAACTGGAAACAATTTAGAGCTTACCTAGTACAACTTTGAGCTCAAGGCGGCATAGTGGATTGACCTTCCTCAGATTCATTGCCCTGCCTCCTCCTGGCTGATGAGCAATGGACCCAGTCTCAGGGGAGGGAGCAGCCATAGATGCAGCACAAAATAAAGAATAGGCTCAATTTGGGGTAACTGCTTTTTTTTGTACTACTAAGAGCTTTAGGGCTAGGAAGAAAAAGCAAACCAAAGTTTATACGTATTAATTATAGTTACTTCTTTAAATTCCTGATGTATACGTGGTAGAACCGAGACTAAATAACCTGTTTCTTTTGTGCCACACTCCCTAGATTGTAGTTTAATCCTATTTTTCTATTGTTTTGAGTTCTTACCACAATTTTAAATTTTTATCCTTTTTGTGCTTACAAGTAAAAATCATTCTTTAATACCAAAAATAGCCAGTGCTGTCTTATGAAACTTTAAAGAGACTTTTGCGTATCATTGTTTATATTTATTTCTTAAAGAATTTGAGGCACCTTGCCATTTGTACTTTACTATACTGATAGCTTTCAACAGCAGCACAAAACAGGGGAGACTAAAAATTGTTGGATGTTTACTTTACAAAATAGTGAAGTTCAGTGGAAGAAGATTGTTTTCCTTTTTGAACTAGAGGAACACTGTAGGCTGTCAGGGTTGGTGTTTAACCAGTACTACTTTTGCTTTGTCTCCCAGTCATCCTTATTGCTTTTCTTTAGATTAGAGCCTTTCTCTACCACTGGGATGGGTATTAGAATAGGTAGGATGGTGGTGTGTTCGAATGGTGTCATATAGTGAAATGACTCATGGTCTCCCCCAATACCGATATTTATAAAATAAGTAGATACTTATATACATCAAGGTGAAAGCCTGTTGACTTTAAAATGTACCTGTATTTGCTGGTAAAATAATGCTTTTATGAAAAAAGAACTTTCCAGAAGAGACCAGAAAAGAGTAGCATTAGGGACTAGTAGGTGACATTGTAGAGAGAGAGGTTTGGGCACAGTTTTTTAAAGACTCTTCCTCACAATGACAGGGCCCCCCCCCAAACAAAAGGGTGGCCTCAGAAAGTATTATTAGCTGCCTCAGAAAGTATTATTAGCTATGTTCCCTTTTGCAAAGAATCAATGATCATGCAACAAGGAGCATGTAGATTTCTCCTTTGGTGTAAGGTGTTTGACCAGGTGATTTCTCACTTTCCTTCCTCCTCTCTGATCCTGTTATTCATTGTTGGAAAATTCAGTTTGCATCAGTATTCAGGTGAGACCAACGGCAAGGAGACTCTGAGATACCAACTAGTAACCAAACTGATAATGTTTTTCTCCAACGGGCTGAGTTTCAAGATCTTTAGGAGAGCAGCAAAGCACAGCATAAAAGAAAGCTACATTTGGTCCTTAGTACAAATCCACCTAGTGATTACCTCTGTCCTTTCAGGGGTGATGAGTTGTGGAGTAAGCTAACACACCATATCAGATTATCAAAGCAAACTCAAATAAATTGGAGAGATCTCCTTACCTAGTACCAAGCTTTACTAAGTAAATTCAAGGATGCTGACAATCAAAACGCTCAGATGAAGCAAAGAGAGATCTGGGACATCAAGGGTAGCTCCCAGATCATTCCTTTCCACATCAGACATACGCCTCTGGCCCAGAATACATGAGGTCTCTACATGAGGTTTGTGAGATTCTGCTCACGGAGGGAAGCATTTCTATGGAACAGCTCCATTTTATACCTCTGGGAGTAGTACAGCTTACACAACATTCTCCAGGAAGCCATTCCTGAAAAGTCCCAAGTTCTTTTTACTATAGGTAAATTAAGGGCCGCCATGAGTTAGCGTCTACTTGACAGCAGCTGTTTAATCCTAAACCAGAAACATTTGACTAAGGGAATTTCAGAGATAAGGTCTCTTCCTCCTAGCAAATATCATTAGTCTATTTACCCAGACGTCGAATTGACAAGGAGAATAGACTGAACCACCCCCCTTCTTTTTCTTTCCCCCAAGGAAAAGCCTCCTTCCAAAGGGAGTAAATGGGTTATAGGTCAGGTCTTTCCTTCCATTGAGTTACCATATTTCCTAGTCCTTAGGGAAGATGAGACAAACATGTATTGCTGAGTTTCTCTGACAGTATAGATCACTATGATGCTTCATGAAATAAAGCTTTTTGATTAAAAGTATCATCAGTAATTCTAGAACATGCAGGCGGATACTAGTTCTCACTTAATTCTGCTTGCAAACTGTTCCCACCCACGGCTTCCCAGAATCAGGATTGGGAAGGTGAAGAAAGCTTAGTCATATCTGTCTTAATTTGGAGAAATAAAAATCCCATTACAACTGCCCCCCCACACACACACTCCAGAAGTTCTGATACATATATATTTAGGCCAAATAATTGAGTACTCTGATATATGACTGAAGTGGAAAATGAGCATTTATGAACTCTTTTTTTTTTTACTTATGAGAGTTTGCAAGTAGGAATTTTCTTTAGACTAACACTAATTTAGGTGGCTGTTTTAGTACTGTGTATCCAAAGTAGTCCATTCTGTGAGTACAAGCTTTGTCTACTTGACTTAAACTTACCCACGTTTTCATGGTCACATCTAGATGGCCAAATAGGCCATTCCTAAATCTTTGACTACATTTAACAACAGTGATAATGACTTAACCCTTGTAGCATGGTTTAGAATTTACAAAGCAGGTTCACATTTGTTATTTCTTAGCCATTTCAGGGGTGTCACAGATCCTCCAAAGCCTGATTTGAACCACTAAAAGTCTATGCACACCAAGTTACTAATCTCTAACTTAAACAGAAACTTATTTACAGGCTACACTGGACCAGGCAAAAATATATAACCACAACCCCTTACATGTGAATTTGCAAAATAAGAGAAATTGGAAATGGGAACTAATGGCTGCATGAGCCTAGATCTCTAGCTTAGAGCCCAGTGGGGAGGAGATAGTGATAAGTATAGGAACAAAGTCAGAATTCTTTTTCCTACCTTTCATTTTAAAAATGGAACCTTCAAATCCATTGTAATATATGAAATACTGCATATACCAATTAGAGGGACATTCGTGTGAGCATGGTTAGATAATAGTATACTAAAGAGGGAGCTTGATGGGAATGTGCTCTTTTCATTGTTTAGCAGGAGTAAGGACATTTTAATTTTTTTTTTTGTACTGAGTTACAAACACACCTACAAGGTCATTTGTAAGTACCATAAAATTTCTAAAAATAATTATTTTTATTTTAAAGTGTGAGAAATAGAAGATCTGGAAACAGAAAACAAAATTCAATAAGTACTGTATAACAAATAATGTCACGTCTATGGCATATCTGTGTCCTGGCTGGTTGGGAAAGAAACAGAAAAATGGGAAAGGAATAGGGATAATGGGAAGAAATGAGAAAGTCAAATATGGAGGGAGTAAAATGCAGAGGAAGAAAAGGTGAAAGAGGAAAACAGAAGGATTTTAAGAAAAGCATTTTATAAGTAAGGCCAGGAAGTCCTATCATAATGGTGAATAAACTACTCTTGTCACATCCTGTTGCTAGTTGACCCTATTGCTGCTTTTTAATGGCTGTTTTTTAAAATGTTAACTCCTCCTTTGTTCTTCACCTGTACCCAGTCGGGGAGCCTCAGCAGACTCCAGCTAGCCGCTTGAGGTGTCAGAGTTCCCAAGACAAAGGCCTGGAATCCTGCTTTGTTAAAGGATGCCCCAACAGAAACTTGATTATGTTACAAAAAGAAACAATAGGTCTAAGGAAGTTCTTCCCTCTTGTTTATCCTTAGAGCTAAATGGAAATGAGGCAGAGAGCAGATTCTGCTTGTAGATAAAAGTTCCCGCCCTTTTAATCAGAATTCTTGGTGTAACCCTGAGCACTCTTCACTTAATAGCAATCCAGCTTAACTAAGTAAAAAAAAAAAAAAAAAAGACCCAGTGCCATCGAGTCGACTCCGACTCATAGCAACCCTATAGGACAGAGTAAGTAAAAAAAAAGTAAATAGAACCAACTAAATATGGGAGAATTGTTGTATTCGTCATGCTTTAAGGTTGAATTTTTATCTTGCAGGACTATTTTACTTATGAACTTCTTAAATTTTTTTGACTGAGGTATCTTAGGAAATCTAAAACATTTCTCCATTGCATTTTAAATTTATGAGTATGTTTGCCAACTTCTTCATTATTAAACTTCACTTTCCATCGATTTGTCTTCTCAAAAAACATCCATAGGCAGCTAATATGAAGGCGGGGGTTACAGACTTGGGACACTGTATGTTAAGCTTTAAAAATAAATTTTTTACAGTCTTAGATTTCTTTTTTCTACAGTCATTACATGAGACAGATACTGGAAGCTCTTCGCTACTGTCATGATAATAACATAATTCACAGGGATGTGAAGGTAAGTCATTTTTATCACCAGCTTTAACGTTTGTGAAGAGAAACCGATAATATTCAGAATGTTTTCTTTAATATTATTATAGGGAACATCTTAAACTTAATTCTACTTACAAGTAAAAATGTATTTAACTGCTTTATATTTGAGAGGTCATTGTACTAATTCTTAATATGAACAATTTTTATAATTTCAGTTTCCTTTTATTAAAATGCACATGCAATCTAAGATTCTCTTATTCCTCTTTTGCCTTTGTGTGCATGACAGAAATGAAAAATCCAACAAATAAGAAGAATTAAATGATATCCTATACTCAGTTAATTGAGAGGAAATCAGAATTTGGTTTATATTGTCAAAGTTCATCAGATATTTCTGTTTTGGTAATGCTGTAATGTGTAATAGTCAGCATTTTATTTTCTTTGCAGATAAGTTTTAAAAACATAGTATGAAATCACAATTATAGATGTAATATGTATGAGTTGTACCCGTAGGAATATATTATCATTATTCAGTCTTTCTGCCTGTTTGATCCCAGAATCATCCAGTTAATGAGAACTCTCTCATCTCAGTCCCTGGCTCATTATGTGTCAAGTATAACAGAGAGACCCGCAATAAAGGAGACTGGTAGGCCTTGCTCCAGATCTCCAACCCCTTCCAAGACCTAGACTCACTTGAAAGCCTCTGAGGGTTGTCTGACCCTGGCTTACATTTTCTTACTCTGATATTTTGTCATAGGCTTCTCCCTAACCCCCCGTGTCCACAGACGTGGTGTTCCTTTCCTCAAGACTTCTGGAGGCTTCTTCAATGTGTTTTCTTTATGGTTAAAAAAACTAAGCAGAGTTTAGTTAAATTTGTTAATAATGTTGTTTGGTAAATTTTAACTGAACTTATTGTAGTTAAACGTGAGGGAAAGCATGAGCATTTTCAAAACAACCTAGTAGAATGTTATAATGAAATTCATTGGAGAAATGCACAAAATACACATTAGTATAAATTAGTTGTAAAATATTTTATTCATTCTTTTCAAATGTAGTGATAGGGAAATGATACTATTTTTATCAAAAGTCAACACTGAACCATCCAACGGATAACATTTTTATTGAAAAACAAAGTGTTCTTCTATTATCCCAGAAAGAGAAGAAGAAGTGTGGAAAGCTAAAAGGGTAGAGTTGTCAACTCTAGTAGCATGTTGTGTTATTCTTTTGCATTGAATTAATATAAGAAAATATGTATAGACAGAGTAGTATATCTCCTTTATATATTATATACAGTAATAAATGATTATTTGAAAACATAAAAATGTGTAAAAGTAGTTCCTAGTTCATGTAATAGCATTGTGTAAAAAGCTCTTTTGCTCAAGGGTCAGTTTTGTCTTGAATGAATGAACTCTGTTCTTGAAAGATAATAATTAAATCAACATCATAGTAATTAATGCTTGGCAACATACTCTACTGTAATCCTTTCAATAATATAATCAGCTTTTGATTAGCCATGTCTTTGACGTAGATAATCCAAAATAAAATACAAGCGTAGTTATATTTTACTTCACCTTCTAATTTACCGTCTGATTTATTTATTCAGCAAATATATTCAAGTGCCTTGCTTCATGCAGAATACTGTGCTTGGAGCCCTAAAGGTATTATGACCTCAGCGGAGGAAATAAGGCAGTGTGTATATTATTTAGTGCTGCATATCAAGGCACAGCACAGCTTAGTGACTTCAAACAACAACCACTGTGTATTTGCTCACAGTTCTGCAGTTTGGGCAGAGCTTAATGGGGGCTGCTCCATTCTGCTTCATATACCGTTGGCCGAAGTAGCTGGAGTATCCACCAAAGTTTCACATATTTTTCTGACACCTCACCTGAGGTAACTAGAACAGCTAAGAGCTGACTGGGCCCACTTCATAGTCTCTCATTCAGGGCCTTTATCTCTCCACACAGCCCCTAGCTCCAGCAGGATGGTGTCTCGAGACTCCACAGGAACAAAAACAGAAGTCCTCAGGCCCTTCCAAGCGTAGGCCCAGAATTGGCACTGTGTCAAGTCCTCTGCATTCTGTTAGTCAAAAGGTCTCAGGCCTAGCCTGGGTTTGATGGGAAGGAAAATACATTCTACCTTTTGATTCCAGTGGCACGTGTGCACAGGGATGAGAGAAATTGTTGGTGGCCATCTTTACAGAAGGCACACAAATAATCATAGTACCAAATAGAGGGTGATAAGTATTATTAAAAACAGAGTCAGAGAAACTTCATGGAAGCGGTTACATTTGAGCCTGATCTTGAGTGATGGGATAGGTATATAGAGATGAGAGGGCATTTCAAGCAAAAGGAACTGCATTCAGAGAATAAAAATTAGTTTTGCATGGATTATATTAAGTTAGCTTGTTTCTAAAGTGCATGCCAGATAATTCTGAGGAAGCACCCAGAAACATGCTGGGAAGAGAAGAGAGTAAAAAAAGTAATTCTCAAATCACGAATTAATAAGAAGAAACCACCAGAAAAAGAGCCAATATTCAGTTGACAAGCAAACTCAACGTAGAGCACACGTTAATGTTAATGTTCTCGATATTATAGTGCCTGATCTCTATGTTTTGCATGGATAAATGGAATATTTATATTTAATTAATTGATAGTTTTGAATTTTGGTATATTTTTCTTAAGACATGCAATCAAAAAGTATTGAGTGTCTGCTATAACTGGGGATACATCAGTGAACAAAACAGACAAAAATCAGTGCCCTCATGGAGCTAACATTCTAGTTCAGGGAGACATACAATAATTAGTAACTATAAATAAGTAAACTATATAGTAGGTTAGAAGGTGAAAAGGACTACAGGAAAAAAAAAAAGTGTCCAGAGGGACAGGGAGTGCTAGAGACCCAACCAACGCCATTGCCGTCAATTCCCACTCATAGCAACCCTATAGGACAGGGTAGAACTGCCCCACAGGGTTTCCAAGGAGCACCTGGTGGATTCAAACTGCCAGCCTTTTGGTTACCAGCCGTAACGCTTAACCACTAGGCAACCAGGGTTTCCAGTGCTAGAGAAGGGATTGCAATTTTAAATAGGTGGTCAGAGTAGGCCACATTGAGAAGATGGTACCTGAGCAAGGAGCTGAGGAAGGAGAGGGAGTGGGTTAACTTATTAAGAGTGTTCTGGGTAAAAGAAACAGCCAGCACAAAAGCACTAAGGCAAGAAGGCCCCTGTGGCTGAGGGAAAATAAGCAAAGGGGGGTAGTAGATGAGGTCAGAGAGAAAAGGAGAGGATGGGCTTTGACTTTTACTCAGAGAAATGAGAATTCACTGGAGAATTTTGAACAAAGGAAGACTGTGATCTTTCCATGGTAACAGGACTACATTGCTTTGTTAATAATACATTGAAGAGGCTCAAGGGGCTGAGCCAGGAAATGGGAGATAATCCTGTCTGGCTCAGACTAGAATGGTTAACAATGGAGGTGATAAAAGGTATTTAGATTCTAGATGTATTTTAAAGGTTGTGTCAATAGGATTTTCTAATGTAATTTAGGTAACCTAAAAAAGCAGTTTTATTCAGACCTTGTTATAGAGGCATTTCAGTGGAGTAGTCATTGTGTAATAGTTAATGTAATGTATGTAGTCCATGAAATACACAGATGACAATTTAAAATTTGATTTGGTTTTGTTAATATTTTTGCTAATAAAGCAGTTTATAATCAGCCTTTCTTCACATTCAGATGTCATATATTCAGTGACTTGGTTTTTTGGTCTACGTGTTGATTCCGTTTCTTATATAGGCCTTTGTTTCTGTAGTTACAGTTTTTGTCTTAAGTTTTCTTCCCTTATACTTAGTAAATAGAAAAACACTACAATGTTTCATTCCTTTAGGAAAAAATAATCAATATTCCATTCCTTTTAGGCCAAAAATACCCTATCCTTCTTTCCTCCCTGTCCCTCCTTTCTCTTTCTTGTAATTCTTGGCATATCATCCAAAACCATTAAGTTTCCCAAACGTTGTAGCATTATGCTGATTAAGAATAGTTTTTGCTTTATTTGGTAGGTATTCTTTTTTGAAATCATCATAATCAAGTCTAAAAATGATTGTTTGGTTATATTAAGTTAGATTTGAATATATGGTAGCACGTGACTTGTGGTGGAAAATACTTGCTTTGGCAAAGAAATTTCACATGAAGTTGTATAAAAAAGTAATCGTATAATCTTTTGAAATTCGGGAAAGTGTGTCACCATAGTACAGGATCTCCCACCAGCCACGCAGTAGTGCCTTTTGGGGCTGAATACTTTGTTGTGAGGGACTGTTCTGTGAATTGTAGGATGCTTAAAAAAAAAAATTTTTTTTTTTTTTTTTAGCAGCATTCCTGGTCTCTACCCAGTAGATGCCAGTAGCAGCTCCTCCAAGTTTTGACAACCAAAAATGTCTTCAGATTGCCAAATGTCCCCTGGGAGGCAAAAATTGCCCCCAATGGAGAACCACCGTCTTAGAATATAAAGTTATATTTCTCATGCTTTGCCTTCCTATAGGCATTAAGGCACGCATGCAAATATTTTTTTTTCTGTCCTCTTTCCCTTTTACTCTCCATTTTCTTGTGAAAGGATATGAACACTTCCGTTATGTTTCAGTGCTTTCCTTTTTTTTCCCCCTCTCACACCTGAATTAAAAGTAGTTTAAAAAGAAATAGCACAGTTGTCAAGGTAAATGTACCTCCTGGCTCCTTGCCTTCCTTCAGTGAATTTCATTGGCTCTGCTAAGCACGGAAACTCTGGTGGCATAGTGGTTAAGTGCTACAGCTGCTAACCAAAAAGTTAGCATTTTGAATCACCGGGCAGGTGCTCCTTGGAGACCCTGTGGGTCAGTTCTACTCTGTCCTATAGGGTCACTATGAGTCGGACTTGACTGGATGGCAAGATGTTGTTTGTTTGTTTGTTTCCTGCTAAACACAGGGAGGTTCTGGGATTTTCTTGTCTCTCCTAATTCCTGCAGGCAGCCTCACACCTGGGTGTCGCCTTTCTGTCACTCTGATCTACTGATATACAATTTTAATAAGTTTAATAAATTAAGCAGCTTCTCTGATTGCAAACTGCTACACAAACAATCACTTTCTATTCTGGATGGGGCATGTACCCAGAAGGTTTGAGTGTTTAGTTCTTAGAACTGTCCGCAAAACCCCATTCGCACATACTCAGCCAGAAGCTTCCCACCTGAGTGTTTCTGAGTGTGCTTCCTTTAAATGGTTTACTTCACTAACCCATGAGAACACGCCTGGCTGCTCTTTGGTCCCCTTCTGGTCTCAGTTCTCCTTTCACTTGCTTAGGGCCAGAGTTTATCAAAAATAGGTGTTCATCACATAACCCTAGTTGCCATGGCTTTGTGGGTTTCTTAACAGTATTTCTTCCCCTATTGGTCTTAATTTCTGATGTTCCTTTTACATCTGTTTCCACAACTCACAAAAGTCCCTGATGTTTTATAAAGAAATTTAAGTTTTCATTAAAATGAAACTTGTTTATTCTTTTTGTATTAGAAACACATTGGTCAGTCTTCTGCATTATGTTTGTAAGGTTGTTGAACAGAGTGCATGTTCGATTTGAATGTGCAGTTTCAATAATAATTGTACTTAGAAAAGTCTAATTAATTATAAGAGAATCATACATTCATCTTGCATTTCTAACTACTATGCACCTCTTCTCCCACCACACCCCCTCCAAAAAAAAAAAACCCTCAAAAAATCAGCTCCTTGATTTAAAAAGAAATGAGTTTCTTTGGCTTATTGGATATGAATCCTTTCACTACTCCTTTTTTTTTTATGCCCCTCTTCTCCCACCACACCCCCTCCAAAAAAAAAAAACCCTCAAAAAATCAGCTCCTTGATTTAAAAAGAAATGAGTTTCTTTGGCTTATTGGATATGAATCCTTTCACTACTCCTCTCCTTCTTAGCCAGGTATAGTGTGTATGATATAGCCAAAGACTTTTTTCTATCAGATGTACAACATTTCTAGCTATGGTAGCTCTTCCAAATTCTCTCAAGTCTCTTTAAACTTGGGGGCACTCAGAGGAAGGTGCATGGCACTGGGCTGTGCCAGTGAAATGCTGAGCAAATTACCAGTGTTCCCTCTGTGCTCCGTTTGTGGTTTGCCAGCAAGATTTCCTTTCATCTCATCTTCCCACATATGCCTATTACCCCCCCCCCATCCCGGCAGACTGCAAGGCCAGGGATAGACAGAGGGAGACCTCACCAAATCGTAACAGTATGGGTCAGGATTTATCATGTCTCAAGGATGAGACATGATAAACCACTCCTATTTAACATCACACTGGAAGTCCTAGCTTGAGCAATAAGGCAAGAAAAAGAAATAAAAGGCATCCAAAACTATCCCTATTTACACCATGATATGATCCTAGAGAGCCTCAAATATTCCACAAGAAAATACTGGAACTAATAGAAAGATTCAGCAGAGCAGCAGGATACAAGATTTAAAAAAAAAAAAAAATCAGATTCTGAAACACCAACAAAGAGAACATTGAAAAGGAAATCAGGAAAACAGTACCATTTGTAACAGCCCCTAAAAAGATAAAAATACTTAGGAATAAATCTAACCAGGTACATAAATAGGAAAACATACTATGCTCATGGATAGATAGACTTAACATTATGAAAATGTCAATTCTACCCAAAGTGATCTATAGATATAATGCAATCCAAATACCAGCGGCATTCTTTAACAAGATGGAAAAACTAATCACCAACTTTGTATGGAAAGGAAAGAGGCACCTGATAAGCCAAGCATTATTGAAAAAAAAGAACAAAGTGGGGCTCACAATACTTGACCTCAGAACTTACTATACAGTCACAGCAATCAAAACAGCCTGGTACTGATACAACAGGGATCACAATAGAGGGCCCGGGACAGAGCAGAAGGGAAATGTAGAACAAAATTCAAATTCACACACATACACACACAGAAAACAGGCTCACTGGTCTGACAAAGACTGGAGGAACCCCTGAAACTATGGCCCCCAGACACCCTGCTAACTCAGAACTGAAGCCACTCTTGAAGCCCACCTTTTAGCCAAAGATTAGATCCGCCTGTAAAACACCAACACACGTGAGGAATGTGCTTCATAGTTCACTCAAGTATCGGCAACCAAATGGGCAACACCTTCCAAAAACAAAGATGAGAAGGCAGGAGGGACAGGAAATCTGGAGGAATGGACACAGGAAGCCCAGGGTGGAAAGGGGGAGAGTGCTGACACAATGCGGGGATTGCAACCAATGTCACAAAACAATTTGTGTATAAATTTTTGAGTGAGAAACTAACTCGCACTGTAAACTTTCACCTACGGCACAGTAAAATTAAAAAATTTTTTGGTCATGTCTGTTTTCTACAGTAAGATACAATCTTGCTGGCCTATAATGCAAAATTTAGAATTTCTGAAAATATGTTTGACTGTAACTCACATAGACACATAAAAGTGCTATTTTTTTTGAAATCCAAACTTTAAAATTAGAGTAAACTTAGAAAGTAATGTTTATAAAAAGAGTTACTATGACTTTAAATAGCCAGCGTGGAAATAGAGTAGATGGCAACTGTTTTAGTTTTTTTCTCTTTCAGTTACACAAAAAAATTCAACAATGATTTACAATCACCCATTTGGGAGAGCATCTGTGGTAGAAGGATAAACATGATGAGAGTAAGCTCAGTATATCAATTTAGTACAGAGAATTAAAATGGGAGTTTTCTATCAGAATGAATGACTTAAAGAGAAATTGCATATCTTTTTTTCTTGCTTTTTTAAAATGTAGAAAACTCTATTTCGATAATATCTTTAGCTGTTCATTTAAAGTAGTGGGAATGACAAATGATTTTTTAAGTCATAATTTGTATAAGTTATATTTAAAACAAAATATCCTAAGCGCAGTGAGATTCAACATAGTATAACCCCCCCCCCCAAAAAAAACCATCGCCGTCCAGTTGATTCTGACTCATAGTGACCCTATAGGACAGAGTAGAACTGCCCCATAGTTTCCAAGGAGCGCCTGGTGAATTCGAACTACTGATCTGTTGGTGGAAACCCTGGTGGCATAGTGGTTAAGAGCTGCGGCTGCTAACCAAAAGGTTGGCAGTTCCAATGCACCAAGCACTCCTTGGGAACTCTGTGGGGCAGTTCTACTCTGTCCTATAGGGTCGCTATGAGTCGGAATCAACTCAATGGCAGTGGGTTTTTTATGGGACCATTTGGTTAGCAGCCATAGCTCTTAACCACTACACCACCAGGGTTAAATGAAGATTATTGATCATCTTCTCAGTTCTTCTTAGTTTAAGTTTAAAACTCATGTAAGAATAAAACTACTAGTATGCCTATAGAGAAAACTGGAAAGCTCAGGAACTCTTGATCAACTTGAAGTTATTCTGTGATTAGCATGTCCATGAAGGTACTAGATTGGACACCTATGTTTATAATTAGGGAGGTTGCCTGGAGTTTCCAGGTCTACCTTTATCTCTGCGAATTAATCAGCCAGAAATTAGTTTGGTACTATAAAAGGATAGATGCGTACTGTAAGTATTTGAGGCCAGAATTTGTTTTTCCAGACTTTTCTCTGACCATTTTCTTCTTTCAGTTAACCATTGAAGTAAAAAAGGAGAAAAATTATTTACCGTTTTTCTATTCTTTTTTTTAATGAAAATTATGTAGACGTGCTGGAATGACCTCTAGTGATTTGGAACACATGGCTCTTATGAAACCTGTACAGTGAATAGCTTTTACATTTCTAATTCAGGAATAAAACATGCTATGAGATTACAGGCTTGGAAGTACTATGTGGATACAGACTTCTTTTTGAGCATTGAAGGAATTACCATGTAAAGAGTAAATGAGTCTTTAAGCAGTCTCTAACAAAATGGTGTGTTACAGTTAATGGCTGATTTTATTAAATTGGTTTTGTTTGATTCTTTTCTGAGAAGAGAATGCAGGTATCAGGGGGAGTAGCAATAGAAAATAGACCATAGCTCCAAAGGTGTTTATGATCTCTTTGGGAAGATAGAGCACACATTTTTTTAAATTATAATGTAATAATACAAAATATAGTCACAATCATTTGCCTTACTGACAGGTTTACATGTAAGAAAGAAATGACCATTAAGAAATGCTTATTCTTCAAATATTTACCTGGATATTGGAGAAAATTTGGGTGACATACTTAACTCCATGCATTTCAGTTTTCTCATCAGTAAATGGGCATACTATAGAGTTGCGATGATTAAAACAATATATGTAAAGCATATATAGCAAAGTGCCAGGCACATAGCAATTGTTCAGTAAATAATAACTACTGATAATAGTACATCATATGATTTAATAATAAAAAGAAATAAAAAATAATAATAGCACCTAAAAATTAGGTAGTATTTTTCTATTCTACAGATGAAGAAATTAACACTTACAGGGGTGAGTAATTTGCATAAGATTGTCCAGCTAAATTAGATGACTCAGGATTGCACTCAGGGAGTCTAACTCCAGAGACCATTCTCTTACCTATGATACTATTGTACTCCCTTATCATTCATTCATTTCATAAAAATTAATTGAATTTATCTATGTGCCATGTAATTTTTTGCCTTTGATAACATTTATACTGAATACAGAAAAAATATAGAAAATGTGATAAAGATTGACATATAATGACATATTGCCTTTTTATTCTAACAAAACCTAATCCAAATATTTAAACATATTTATAAGTAATATCTACCTAATGCTGGAATAAATTGATATTGCTCATCCCAGTAACACGAGCCAGATAATACCCAATAATATTTTTATAAAACCTTGGATTTTATACTACGTTATTCATGCATTTGGACAGGACTGAAGTATGAGAATTTCTTATTCATTTTTTTCTTCACTCATTTTTAAAGTATTAAAAAACTTTTCCAACAAAACAAACATTAGCCAGAGATAGGCCCTTGTATTATAACTACTAAAAATCAGATGAGTCCTGAACCACTTGCTTCTATATTCCACAGTTGTGAAATGTGTTCTGAACCGAAGCATCCACAGTTGAGCTTAAACAGAAAATGGGCTGTTAGTTTCATGTGCAGTGCAGTGGGATCCTTTCAATAGGATTGAGTTTTGTCTCTGAAAGTCTGCTAACTCAGCTTTCAGTACAAGTAGAACTATAAATCGAGTTTTATGAACGTACATATTTATTTATATTTTTAAATCAAAGAGGTGTTCTCAGTATGTGCTATCAACTAAGCTATGACATCTTAATCATGTAGTTTAGTGTCCCTAATAGGGTCACATGAACACTTTTGTTATCTATTTTGTGGTGTTTTCCCTTCAAAAGTCAACCATATGGTTGTATATGTGGTGAATCAGATTTTGTAAAGAGGTTATATAGTGACTTCTTGAATTTTTTATCTAATAAAAGAAATATAATGGGGTCTGTACTACTTCTGGCTGAAGCAAGACAGGTGAGGAAGTTTTTTATTTCTATTAAATAATTCAATTGTTGGCAGTCCTCTTTTTGGTTTAGAACATAAAAAATGGGTTTAAAAATACTATATGGAAGGAAGCAAACTATTAGTAGAATTTGGATGACCAAAAGATGCCTTTTTACAGACCTGTAAATCAAATCTTTCTCTGTAATAGATGTACAGGTCCTTATTTTTCTCAAATGGCTGACAAAAGAGTAGTATGACGTTAGTACTACTAAAAATGAAAATCCAATAAATGCAGCTCCAATGAGACCTGCAATCTGAGAGACCATGCCTCCTAGTTCTATCTGCTGATTATAGCACAGGTTCTCTTCTTCTGTAGCCTCTACAGCTGAGTAGTATATGGTAACTGGAATAATTATGCCCAGTACAACTCCCCATATATAAACGCATAGTTTTCTGGCAAAATCGGGCTGGCGAAATTTTTTCAGTAAACGGCCATAAAATATTTTCTCATAGCGCCAAGTGGTCTCTTGTGTAGAATCCTTTTTCATTAAGGTAGCATAGCGGCTTATGGCAATCCAACTTAGAATTATGAGGCTGACAAACATACTTACATGCATGGATAGAGTCCCCAGGAAAGTAACCACCCTGCATCGTGCCGATCGAAATTCCCATTGAAAACCTTTCAGGAAATAGATACCCACGAAAGGCATGGCGCTGCACACAAGTAAGTTCGCCGTCACAAGATGTGCTAGGTAGATGTGGGTTGATGTTTTCTTAGTTATCTTCATTAAAAATATCCATTGGGAAAGAGAGTTTCCAAAGAGGCCCACGATACAAAGGAAGGTATAAATAATTGGTAAAGCCATGGAAGAGATCCTGGATGGTTGAATACATGTTGAATTGTTACTCATTTATGTCAGATTTTCTTGAATTTTGGCACAGAAGCTAGAACAGAATTGCAAATGTTTACTATTAAAATTATAGGTGGCATTTAAGCTGAATAGTTAAAAAAAAAAAAGCATTAGTTGAAACAAATGTGTAACAAAAACATATTGGATGGAAAGGAAATTATAGGTACCTTCTCACCTATTTAAATCACGATTTTCCAGTTGAAATAAACGCAAAAGCTTGATTATTGTGATGGACGGTGCCTTTGCCTAAAAAACAAAAATTGATGCAAATAGTTAAATGTTATGTTAGAGGAATTTCTAGTTCTTATAAAATAATTTGTAAATGAGATTGACTTTGCCTAGAAATATAATTTTAAAAAATTTAAGGCACATGTAAATAATACATACTGGGTAAAGGAAAGTATTGCAAAAGTATTTTTGGGGCCATATTAATAGAGAGAAGACAGAATTTAAATTAGCACATTAGTGGTATCTTTTCATGGCTACATTAAAACATTCCTCTATAATTTAACACTATTAGAAGAATTTCTTCATATTTTAGAAGTAAACTTAATTCCGTATAACCAAAAACTCAAGGAAGATCCTGAATTGAACAGAAGGAATGTGTAGTGACCACAAATAGACACCCAAATCCCAGGACATCAGTAATTTCTCATTTCAAATATTTAATGCTGTCATACTTCATTAAAAAGTGAATTAAAAATTGTATGCCAAACTGCAGTTGCTAGGCCGGTTGGTTAACGTGCCCTCATGTGTCCCTCATGTGAAATTTAGTATCTTTAGGTTGTTCAGAGGATATGGTTTAATAACAGCTTAAATGCAGGTGTGCTTTTTTGCTTTAAGTCTTATTTTTAAATCTTTCTTGATTGAAACGGTGCACACGAAGTGCTAAATAGTCATATACAAATTCTTTTTTCTCCTGTTTCCTCATTTCTTTCAGGTGAGACTAACAAAGAAAAGTTTTTGGACTCTGGTCAAATAAGAATAATGGTATCTATTCAGAGTCTGGTGCATTTCTCTGTGTCTTCATCACTTTCTATGCACCATATTCTCTACCGTTTTGTGATCTAGAACAGGGTTTTTCAATTTTTTTTTTTAAATCACATCGTCTCTTTGGATAAACATAAAATCTTACCGCGTACAGCTTTCTGAGATTATTATATGCCGCCCACCTGGAGCTGTCCTCCTGGAGCGCAGTGGTTAAAGTGCTCAGCCGTTAACAGATAGGTTGGCATTTCGAACCCACCAGCTGCTGTGAAGGAGGAAAATGTGGCAGTCTGCTTCCGTAAAGATTTACAGCCTTGGAAACGCTACGGGGCCATTCTACTCTGTCCTATAGGGTCACTATGAATCAGATTAACATTCGACAGAAATGTTTTTTTTTATTTTACCCCTCTTTGAGAATCACAATTATATTTATTTTCTGCATCTTAGATTACAGAAATATGGTTTTGTTTTTCCAAATACAATATTATAATTTTGAAATAATTTTTAAATTAAACAACCACCACCCCTACCCTGGTGGCATAGTGGTTAAGAGCTACAGCTGCTAACCAAAAGGTTAGCAGTTCAAATCCACCAGGTGTTCCTTGGAAACTCTATGGGGCAGTTCTACTCTGTCCTATAGGGTCGCTATGAGTCAGAATGGACTCAATGGCAATGGGTTTGTTTTTGGGGGGGTACAGTATCTCTAGAGTCAAATACTTCAGTGTCTTTATGTCTATTAATGTCTTTACCAGAAATCCTGGTGGTGTAGTGGTTAAGTGCTACGGCTGCTGTCCAAAAGATTGGCAGTTTGAATCCACCAGGCGGCCCCTGGAAACTCTAGGGAGCAGTTCCAGCCTGTCCTATAGGGTCACTATGAGTCGGAATTGACTCGATGACAATGGGTAATGTCTTTATCGGAAAACCTGGTGGCACAGTGGTT
Source organism: Elephas maximus indicus (assembly GCF_024166365.1). NCBI lineage: Eukaryota > Metazoa > Chordata > Mammalia > Proboscidea > Elephantidae > Elephas > Elephas maximus. Next base: position 132,697,216 of record NC_064846.1, read on the forward strand.
AAGAGTTCAAGCTGCTAACCAAAAGGTCAGCAGTTCGAGTCCACCAGCTGATTCTTGGAAACGCTGTGGGGCAGTTCTCTCTCTTCTGTAGGGTCCCTGTGAGTCAGAATCCACTTGATGGCAGCAGGTTTGGATTTTTTGTTCTTATTGTTTTAATGCCTTTATCACTTTATTTTCCTTCATTTGTAAGTTTTATATAGAAAACAATTCATATGCTTCAGAGGGAGTTTGTATCTGAATCCAGTGCAGCCTGGTGAATTAGAATCTGCTTGCAGTTAGTATACAGTTATAAATACATAAAACCTAACCTGTAAGCCCACAATTTTAAAAGCCAGTTGAACAGAGTGAAATAAGCCAACTTTTTTTCTTAAGAAAAATGTATCTACCCAAAGTAGATGTTGAATTTGCATAAACAATGTTTTATTGTATGATGATACTAAAGAAAAGCACTAGTCCCTCCCTGCCTTTTGTCAATAGTAATGCGTGATTATACCAAACTCTGTAAAGGTAACCGTCCTTCCTATTAAGATCAATAGTATTCCTTTTTTTAACTGGACCACCTCATACAGCATCTAATATCTCATATTACTCAATTCTACTGCCTTATTTTTCTATTTCACACTAGCAAATGGTTCGGAACAAAACCGTTTGCTAGTTGATTGGGATTCATAGGGACCCCATAGGACAGAGTAGAACTGCCCCACAGGGTTTCTGAGGAGCACTCTGTAGCTCTTAACCACTATGCCACCAGGGTTTCCTTGGAACAAAAAGGGGGATTGAAAAAAAAAGACTTTATCAGAGGCTAGCTTTATTAACCAGATGAGTTTGAATCTACATAGGGATATCACCATAACAAAGAACTAGTTCACCATCTTTAGCTTCCCAAACACCAAACTTGTACCTACTATATACCTTTCCTTTAAAAAATAAACTTTGATTATACAACTAATAGATATTGATATTTCTTTTCTGAAATGTTAGAAAGCTGTAAAGCTTAAGAAATCAAATAAAAATTACATGTTACTTATACAGAATTATTTCCATAAACTTTTTAAAAGTTCCCCTCAGCAGTTTTATAACTCTAAGGTCAGTTACTGATGATTATCTACATTACAAGGCTGACTACCTTTCTTAATGATTGGTTTTCACAATTTAAACAGTTTAGTCCTGTTAGAATTTCTGTACAGTTAACTTTTAAGCTAAAAATGAATAAATGATCAGCCTTACCTGTACCAGTGGTTTATGCCAACTAAGACTATATCGTTCAGGGTAAATTTCAGGCTTAAAATTCCTCATGAATCACTCTTCCAGCATCATTCCATTTTAGTCAGTGTAAATAGATTCTTGCATGACACAAACTACAGTGGAAAAAAAGAAGAAATTCAATATTTATGGTAAATGTAGCAAGTACCGCCTCAAAAAAAACAAACCTCATTTCTCTATTTCTGTAGTGAGAGGAAGTTGGTGGACAATATATATACTGTACTTCCTTCCGTGAACTAGTTGCAGGTCAGTTAGCTTTATTAGCATGATTTGCTGAAGTTAAGGTCAAAGTTTTAATCCCCCTTGTTTTTATGTAGCACAATGGTAGAAGAAACCATTCCGTAGTAGCCCACCAAAATAGTGGTATACAAACTTGTCTGTAAAATAGTTTGTGGCTGGCTTATTTGTAATTCATCTTTACAAAGAATTAGAGGGAAACAAAAGTCAGTTTTCTTACCTAGAGCAGCTTACTACAATCAAACACAGAGCTCAAAGAGAACTTCATGGTCATCTATAGGTCAAACCCTTTGTTTTAAGGTTGAAGAAGCTGAGGCCCAGAGAAGCAAACTGTAACCAGAGACTGTATCCAGGGGTTTGGGACCCAGCTTAAACTAATTCACTACTCTAATTACACTATGCTGCCTTCGTTCCGGAAACCCTGGTGGTGTAGTGGTTAAGTGCTATGGCTGCTGACCAAAAGGGTCGGCAGTTTGAATCCGCCTGGGCGCTTCTTAGAAACTCTATGGGGCAGTTCTACTCTGTCCTACGGGGTTGCTCTGAGTTGGAATCAACTCGAAGGCACTGGGTTTGGTTTTTGGTTTTGGCCTTCTCTCCAGTTCAAAGTAGTGCATACTTTGAAGCATCTCAAAATAGGATTTGGGGAATCCTGTAAAGTGCCAGAACCTGAAGACAAAATACACCTCGATAAAATGAATTATGACATAGAGGCTTGTGAAGTCAATTTTATGTATAGGATTGTTTAACTAGTCTGTGAACTACTATTTAAATGAAAGCTAAGCGTGTACAGCTAGGGCCAGACCTGGGTCAAGTGCTACCTTTCTTTGGGGAGTTAAGCCAGAGGGACTCTGAAAAAGAGAACTGAAATCTCCTTTCATTAAGCCTGAACACTTTAGTTATCAGGAAGCTTTCACTTAAAAATAACAGAAACACTTTGCCATTTCTCAAAACCCCCAATACTTACCTTATTTAATGTTGGTTGCATAAATTCTCCCTAATATTTGCCAATATTTCTCTTTAAAACAAAAGTGAGGACTTCCTTAAGTTGCTGGATTTTGTTCTGTTGCTATTCATCTTTGCAATATTTGCCATCAGTTAATTAAGAACAGCAACTCATCCAGGATCTAGACTTTGTGACATTTTTTACTTCAACAATTTCTCTCGTTCTAGAAAGGAATTACTTAGAACAAAAAACAATTTTAAGTAATTTAGAGAGAGAATGGAAATGGAATGCCGTTTATGTGATTGAAAGGTACCGATAGTTTTAATATTACTTGTTTGGGGCTTAAGCACCTTTGGTCCAAAAAAAAAGAATTACCAGGGAGCTACTAGAGTTTTTCCACTAGAGTTTTAACTAATGTTCTTGCTCTCTACAACTTTTTCTGTTGTCCCCAGACTCAGTGAATGGTACCATCATTCCTTCAATTACTTAAGGCAAAAACCTAGGAATCATCCACGATTCCTTTCCTTCACATCTCCCATCTGATTGATTGCTGCTGATGTAGCTTCTCCTACCACCATCACCACATTGAATGAGTGCTTACTATTTGCCAGATATCCTGTTATGTGCTTTACCTGCATGTCTTATTTAATCTTCACAACCACCTGTGAAATAAATGTTACTTTATTTTAATAAAATAATGTTATTTCATTTTTAAGGTGGGGAAAATCGTAGCTCAAAAAGGTCACATAAGTTGCCAAGGACAGAGCTAGAGTTTTTACTACCTTCTGTCATGGGTCCTGGTAGCCTGTTTTGAAATAACCCAGACCTAGTTTAAATCCTTGGTCTACAGTTTACTCGACATGCGACTTAAGCCAGGGAGATAGCTGGGACAAGAGCATTCCAAGTAGAGGGAATAGCCTGTACAGAGACCCTGAGGTGGTGGCATTCCTGGGTTATTTGAGGTATAGTGAGAAGCCAATGCAGGGTGGGTACAGTGCTAGGAGATGAGGTCGGGAAGGTAATGGGGTGGGAGACTGAACAGATCATGTAGGCAATAAGAACTTTAGCTTTTACACTTAGTGAAACAGGAAGCCATAGAGGGCTTTTGTGCAGAGGAGTGACAGGATCACTGTGGCCGATACTGTCTGAGAAGATACTGTGGGGAGCAAATCCATTGCCTTTGAGTCAATTCCAACTGCCCTATACAGTTTCCAGCTGCTGACCTTTTTGTTTGCAGCCACAGCTCTTAACCACTATGCCACCAGGGCTCCAGGAGAAAGGGTAGAAGCCAGAAAAGAAAGTCAAGGGGCTGTTGTAATAATCTAGATGAGAGATGATAATGGCTTCAATTAGGGTGGTGGACAGTGGGGGTCATGGGAGGTGGTTGAATTCTGGCTATTCTTTTGAAGGTGGAGCCACAGAATTTTCTAAGGGATTGTTTATTAAGTATAAGAAAAAAGAGGAAAGTCAAGCATTACTCCAAGAACTCTAGTGATTAGAGAATCAGCAGACTTTCCGTTTAAAAGTGATATATTTTGAAAAGTCATAAGTTTGGTCTAAGCTTAGGGTCAATGTAACTTAATTTTTATTAATTCAGTTGAGCTACCAGATCTTATGCCTTATATATCCTTAGACAGTGTACTAGTTGTCTATTGCTGCATTAAAAAAATCACTCCAAAATTTAGTGGTTTAAAACAATAATCACTTGTTGTCTCTCAGTTTCTGTGGGTCAGAAATTTGGAAGTAACTCAGCTGGGCAGTTCTGGCTCAGGGTCTCTCACGAGGTTGCAGTCAAGTGGGGCTGCAACCATCCTAAGTGGTTCACCCACATGGCTGGCAAATGGATACTAATTATACAGACAATCCCTACGTGGCACAGTGGTTAAAGCAGCTCAGCTGCTGCTAACTGAAAGGTTGGTGGTTTGAACCCACCAGCCACTCCACAGGATAAAGATGTGGCAGTTCTGCTTCCGTAAAGATTTACAGCCTTGAAAATCCTATGGGGCAGTTCTCTGTCTTACAAGGTCCTGTGAGTCAGAATCAACTCGATGGCAGTGGGCTTGGCTTTGGTATAAGCCATAGATCCCAGTCCCTCTCCATAGGAGAGTATCTTCATGGCATAGTGACTGGCTTTTCCCAAAGCAAGCAATTCAAGAGACCAAGGCAATAGCTACAGTGCCTCTTTTGATCTAGCTCCTGAAGTCAACGTTGGCACTTCTGCAGTATTCTGCTGGTCATATAGAGCCACACTGGTTCATTGTGAGATGAGCAATATCACTGAGAGCTATCTTGGAAGCTGGCTACCACAGATGTCTATCAACCATGGAGCCGGGGAAGTCAGAAGTACCGCTTCAAAAAGATGGCCAGACCATGAATAGTTATCGAGCAAGAATTCCTGTGTAGGTGTAAGCTTTGCCATTTCTTATCCTATTTTGGTTCTTAGTATTTTTATTAACTCAGTGTGATTCATTCAACAAATATTTATCGAATTCCTACTATGTTGCTGGTGGCATGTGGAAGTCACAGAAGAAGTATGTTAGCGACAAACTTAGAGTCTTTGGAAATTCAAGAGATTCCACAAGCAAGCCAAACATTCAGATTAATATGTGATGTGTGGTACAGAATTTAAATGCTGTGTCTTAGGAAAGGGAGAAAACAGTGAATCCAAGTGGTCCTGAAAGGCTTTGGGAAAGGAACTGGAAGAAAAAGGAACATTTTCTGTGCCAGGTATTGAGCAGGGAATTTTACACGTAAGAACTTTAGAGATGGGTGGTGGTAATCCCTTTTGATGTGAGAAAATCGAGGCTTAAACTGTTAAATAGCATGCTCAAAGTGATACAATTAGCAAATAACGGAGCTGAGACATGAGTTTAATTTTAAAGCATGTCATTTTTCCTTCTCTCTTCAACCTCACCCTCTGCCTTAGAAAGCAACAATTATTGGTTTTCCTTGAGGGCCAATAAGAGTATATTATGGTACTTACAGTAAGTAAACTAGGGTCTAGTTTTGGATACTTTTTACTTCCTTCAGACAGGATTTCCCATTCAAGGCTGAGGTAGCAGAATTGACTGTGGAAGAAATTAAGACCAATTTTTTTTTTAATCTTTGAAAACCTTGGACTGGTTGAATTAATTTTTATCCCAGCAATCAGTTTAAATTTTTTATTTAAATTATTGAGTTCCCTGATTTAAGTCAAAGGAAAATTTTACATATATTTTTCTAAGAGACTACAAAAAATTGTTGCAATTGGTGGAAAAGGGTAAATGTCAAGGCAATTCTAGATTTAATGAAAACTTGTCAGGCTGAAGTTTCAAGAATAATAAAGTACATTGTAATTCCTCTCTAAAAGTGGCCCTTTCAGACTTTTCTCATCAGATCAATAGTTTTCTTTGGTTCTCACTCGTCTTTCCCATCCATATCCTCTTCACAGTTCCACTTTTGTTATCCAAGCCCAAATGGTCTTACCTAACAGTTCTAATTACTTCCTAAATCTTGTGCCAAATACTAATCTCCTCAATGTTTTACTCTGACCCTTATTATCTACCTCCTTGAGGCATTGGAGTAGTTTCCTAGAACGTAGTCCTGCTTTATGTTAGGTTTCTTTCTTTTGAGATATTTGTATGAGTATCACATGAGTTTTTTTATTCTGGCCTCAGAATTCATTTGGAGTGGTACAGTTAGAGTGTACTCAAATAGCAGGCTCACAATAGTTTATTTTGACATTCCATGGTGGGCTGACTACATCAGGAGTACAAGAGAGCATTCCCGACTCACATAGATTATTGGAGTTAGGAATAGGATTCATCAGCTTTCCTCAAAACTAGAACCTTAAGGACACAGCACACACAGCTCAGTCATAAGGACATTGCATCATACCCAGAAATGAACATTTCTTAGAAATTTCTGAGGGGCGCTGGTAAGCCTTGTTCAGTTCAGTGCACATCCAAATGAGGGGTTATGTTTAGGAGGAGTGAGGCTCAGACATGTTGTTCAAAGCTGTGATTTGTGTAAGGCTTGCTGAGCCCCTTGCTCTCTTCAGAATGTGGTGTCTGGCCACAGCCTTAGTTAGCTCCAGTCTACACTGCTCTCAGACCCTCACTGCCTACCACAAGCAGCTGTAATCACGGACATCCCATCTTTTATCTGGGTATAAAGGGGAACCTCTGCTTGCTCCGGAAGAGCTGGTTCCTCAGCAAACAATGAGAGTGTTTCCCTCAAGAATTATTAAACAGCAGAAAATAGAGTCCAGAGTTTGGAAATTTACAATAGCACAGAAAAATTAGCTTTGTAAGAAAAGTATAGTGATAAAATGTAAATAGACCTGATAATAAAAAGTTTCACTGTACTTAAGCTTTGGCTTTTCGTATAGACGTTAATGCACGAGATAAGCGTTGTCTTTTAGGAATGCATGCTGTACAAACACTGTAGCAGCTTCAGTGGCAGTCAGAGGAATTGGAATGACCTCAGAGATGGCAGTTGGAAAGCAGATGAGAAGTTAGCAGGTTTAGGGAGGGGAAAAATTAGCACTGGACTAGATGAAGCAAAAATATATTAGAGCACAGTCAAATTTTGAATTTCAACATCTTCAAATTGATCAAATTTGGTTTATATTGTGCTTCAGAAAGAGTCATTCTTTTTTATGAGTTCTTCACAAAACCAAAAGTAGATAAAGGTTTCTGAAAATGAACAATTTGATGATGGAATTTTTTTTTTTTAATGATTTAGGCCATCATAGCATCACAGGTACAAAATAAACACATCTGTCCCCTCGGAAACAAGGACTTGGATTGCAGTGAGATTTAGGAAATTACAAAGACATCATATACCAGTCCTCAGAATTCTCACCACTTCCTGTTTCTTTCCACGACCAAAGTTTCCTGGTCATTTTATTGCCAACGAGTTCTTTTGAACTTCAGAATAAAATTCCCTTAAGGTTAAGTCTTCTGCTCCATGTCACTTCTTATCCTTATTCAAGGAAAAGACAGACAGACATCAAGGGAAGACAAGGGAGAATTGGGTATCTGAGCCTGCAAGGACAGCACTGCTATAGACAGCGCTATATAAAAGGGACAAGGCGGGCAAACCCCACCTTTATCACTGTGTAGCAAGGATCAGCATGAAACTAATTCCAGCTCGAAATGTATCCAGGCCTCACCTTCCCACATCTCCATACTTTATCGCCAGCCACTTCCATGGCAAATCCTTCCCCTCTCTGACCCTCTACTCCCCCGGGACTAGGTCACAAGCTAGAAGGACTCTGTCCTTCTTCATCAACTGTCCTGTCCATGCAGCCTTGCGCTATCACCCAGCCACCCAGAGCCAGGTCTGCACAAATCGACTCTGTCCTGCCAGCCCATGTTGGTTTATTGCAAAATTCAGAGACTGTTACCTATACATACGGTTAAAAAAAAAAAAAAAAGTGCCAATACATACGGTTAGCTGTTTATAATAACCAGAAAGGATACAAGCAAAGAAACACATCAGGCAAGGTCTGGGAGAGGTCTGGCACAGGGCTTCGATTGTCCCCAGGGACGTCCCACACTCTCCCATGAATGGGTGTTCTTACAGATCCAGAAGGCACCGAAAGAGAGCACTTCAAGGTCCCAAGTCCCCTAGTCATTGGGACCTCAATGAATATGCGTGATTGGGCTTTAATGCATAGCAGTGAATGTGCATGACTGCATTAGCCCCCCTCTCCTCCTCCTGTCCCTTCCTGAAATTAGTTTGCCCGGTGGGGGCCTATGTAGCCCCTACTTGCTCAGCTATTTTGGAAAGCAAAGGCTTCTTGATTGCTTGGGTTATTTTCAGAAACCAGAGTCAAAGGGCCAAACCAAAGTCTTTGTTCCACAGAGCCCTTCCCTCTTGTGTCTGGTAGAGTCTGTGTTTGTTTTCTCTTGTTAGAGCCCCAAGGTTTGAAGCAACAAGCTTTCCTAAGAACCACTTTTAGAAAATTAATAACAGTAATAATAATTGTAATAAATGATAGGCACTGAGTCATTTTCAAAATATTTCTGAAATAGATACTATTCTTACTATTAATTATGAATGAGGAAATTTCAGTACAGAGAGGATAAATAATTTGCCTATGTCTGGGTTTTTTTTATGGTCTTAAAACTGGTAGATTATAGAGCCTGGATTTGAATCCAGGGAATCTGTTTTCAGAGCTTATATGTTTAGCTGCTACTTTGTAGTCTTATGTAATATACCAGAATCTGGTTTATTGTTTTGGGTAAGATGACCAAATATCTCCGATGACCAAAAAAATATATCTCATTTATCTACCTGTTTCCAATCTGGAAATTTATTAACTCCTGCCAAATGCCACTTATTTCCCTTTCCAGAAGAGGATAGAGACAATTGATTTGCACATTGATTAAAAACTGGTATTTATATTACAACCTTCTTTCCTTTCAAGTTTTACATTTTGACTTTAAATATTTTTGATCCAAGATAGAATTTCAAATTAGTAAATCCTAGCACTTTGTATGTTTTGAACAGGAAAATATTTTAAAATTATCTGAGCTGTCTTTTAGCAAGATTATAACTTTGATTCTTAAGTGGTAATTTCAGAAAAGTCTCCCTTATTTGCCCTTCATAATGATAAAATAAACTAACATTTCCTCTCTGCAGGCTTTACATGAATTATCATTTAATCCTCATAACTCCATGGTATTATCCTCATTTTACAAATAAGGAAAAATGAGTCTTAAAAGAAGTGAAGAACTTGCCCCAAAATCTCAGTTAATAACTGATGGAGCCCATATTTGAACCTAGAAAGTCAGCCTCCAGAGCTTGTACTCTTAGCAACAACCATATTTCCGACTTCTTCCCTATTTCCCAGCAAAGTTATTTATTCCTTCCTCTGCATTCCTCCAGAAGCTCTGCCATAACATATTGTGTACTATATTGTAGTTATCATTCTATGCGTGTGTCCCCTAATTGTGAGTTTTTTGTAGATAAGGGCCACATCATTTTTATCTTTATGATTCTAGTACAGGCCTGCCTTCATTTTTCCATTCATTCATTCAACAAATATTTATTGATCATTCTTTGGGAACATTCAAATAGTATGGCGCTGGGAACATTTAGGCAGGCAAACTGACCACATCCCTGCCTCCATGGAACTTATAGTCTAGTGGCAGTAACAGCATTAATCACTTGTTTTACAAATAGATAATAAAGAAAGTGATAACTTCCATAAGTACAGGGAGCTATGGCAGGGAGAACCTGCCTTGCCTGGAGGGCTATGGAAGGAATAATTTGACATGAGATAGAGAATTCTAGGCAGAACATGATATTCAGAGGACTAAAAGTTTGAAGGCCAATTGGATGAGATCTTGGAGGGAGAGCAAAGTGCTGCTAGGTAAAGCAGGAGAGATTAGGCTCTAAGCCTTGATGTTTATGATAACAGTTAAAGAAAACCATTGAAAGGGAGTGAGATAATCTGATTTGAGCATCAAAGAAATCACTTTGCATTATGGGGGAAATACTGAAGGAGACTAGAGTGGGTGTGGTTGCAACAGTGGGCTCAAGCATAACAGATTGTGAGGAGAATGGTACAGGACCAGGCCCTGTTTCATTCTGGTGTACAAAGGGTAGCTATAAGTTGGCTCCATGGCACCTAACAACAATAACACCAACAGAGTGGGTGTAGGTGTTAGAAGGCTGTTCCAGTAGTCTAGGAAGAAGTCATGGTAGCTTAGATTAAGATGGTGGTGGTAGAAATGGAGGGGCATATCGTAAATATTTAGGAGATAAAATTGATAAGAATTGAATGTAAGAGGCAAGGAAGAGGAAAGTATCAGGTATGGCTGCCAGGTTCCTGGCTCATACAACTGAAAGAGTAATGATAGTATAATAGGCCATCCAGGGAATGGAGGACCAAGGTATGAGGGAGAGGGAGGTAGAGATGATGAATTTCAGTTATATTGAGAGATCCAGGAGTCATATCTGGAGCTCAAAGATGAGGTCTAGATTTGCTAGAAATTTGAATCACCTGTCTGAAGATAGAAATTGAAGCTGCAGACATGGGTAAGATCTCCTGGGGAGAGAATATAAAGTGAGAAGAGGGCCTAGGACTCAACCTTGGTCAACTCCAGTGCTTAAGGATCAGGTTCATGAGGATGAACCAGCAAAGGAGACTACAAAGGAACAACCAGAGACATATGAAAATGAACAGCAGAATCATGAAAATTAAGGAAAAGGAGTATTTCAAAGAGGAAATAGTTAACAGCATTACAGGTCAAGATGAGGCCTGACAATTTTTTTTTCCTTTTTTTTTTTTTTTTTAATTTTTATTTATTGTGCTTTAAGTGAAAGTTTACAAATCAAGTCAGTCTCTCATACGAAAACTTATATACACCTTGCTGTGTACTCTTAGTTGTTCTCCCCCTAATGAGACAGCACACTCCTCCTCTCCACCCTGTATTTCCATGTCCATTCAGCCAACTTCTGTCCCCCTCTGCCTTCTCATCTCCCCTCCAGACAGGAGCCGCCCTCATGCATCTCAAGTCTCATACCTCTGCTTGAGCCAAGAAGCTCACTCCTCACCAGTATCATTTTCTATCTTGTAGTCCAGTCCAATCCCTGGAGGCCTGACAATTCCTCATTGGATTTAGTGACATGAAGAACACTGGTGATTTCAGGAGTAGTAATTTCTGGAGCCCTGGTGGTACAGTGGTTAAGAGTTACAGCTGCTAACCAAAAGGTCAGCAGTTTGAATCCACCAGCTGCTCCTTGGAAACCCTATGGGTCAGTTCTACTCTGCTCTGTAGGGTCCCTATGAGTCAGAATCAACTCAATGGCACACAACAACAACAAATTTCTGGGAAGGAGCCCTGGTGGTGCAATGGTTAAGTGCTCGCAAGCCGCTAACCAAAAGGACAGTGATTCTAACCCATCAGTCACTCCGAGGGAGAAAAGCCTGGAGATCTGCTCCCGTGGAGACCTGCTCCCGTGGAGATCTGCTCTATAACACAGGGTCTCTGTGAGTTAGAGTTGGAATCAACTGGAAGGCACACAATAACAATTTCTGTGGCGTGTTGGGAATAGTTGAGAAGTAAGGTGAAGAAGTGGAAACAACAGCGTAGACAGTTTTTTAGAGAAGTTTGAAAGAAGAGGGAGGGAAGTGGTGAATAGGGATTTTGTCCTGTTAATTGTGGGACATGTAAGCATGTCAAATGCAAAAGAACGAATAGAAAGAATCTACTCATTAGGAAGAGGGTGCAAATTAGTACCTAGCATATGTTAGTGCTTAGTAAACTGTATTTGTGGGTATATACACACATATACAAAAATCTATGTATAGAAAAAAATTTGGCTGAACCCTCTGAAAGTAAGTTGCAGCTTTGTGATACTTCACCCTCAGATAACTCAGTTCCATTATCACACCCAAGAAATCAACACTAATAATGTTACCTAATATATAGTTCATATGCAAATTTTGCCCATTGTTCCAGTTCTCTAATGATGTCTTGTGTGTGTGTGTGTGTGTTTATCCAGGAGCCAGTCAAGGGTCACACATTGCATGAAGAGCCTAGACCACATATTCAGTAGAATAGCTGAATCTGGATTTGTCTGATTGTTTCCTTATGATTAGATTCAGGTTGAACATTTTTGGCAAGAATTCTATAGAGGTGATATACATCCTCGTTACATCACATCAAGAGGCATGTCAGCTCTTTCTATTGCAAAGGTACCCTTTTCCCCTTGTAACTGATAAGTACTCTTGTCATATTTTGAAACTATGAATAGACTTTCACCCAGTGGTTTTTAGCATTCATGGATAACCCTTGCCTAAATCAGCTGTTAGTTTGGTGGTTGCGTCTTGGTAATCTTTTGATGCACAGAGATTTATTAAACTTGAAGTGGTCGTTTTGAGGCATCACAGTAAACAAGTCTTGGTTTAGTTATTTCTCAAATTGTACTATATATGGTATAAAAATATTACCATGTTGCCTCTTCTTCCCTTTCCTCCATCTAAAACCAGCCTAAAATGTGTTGTTCTAATAAACATACAAGTAAAGCATCTAAGCCAGGAAATATAAGTTCTCTGGAGTTCGATATGTCCAGAGATATCTGGTAGAGAAAACTGGAAAGGAGAAACCACAATTGAATTTTACCACAGAAAGTCTTTAAGAAGCTCACTCTTTTGGTGATGCTTTGGCCAGCAGGGGGCAATGTATTGCCAGCCTGCCTCAAACCTCTCTTGCAATTAGAGGCTGACGCATAAGCTGCTGGCATTGCCCTGTTTTCGAGCTAAAAACTGAGCACAATAGAAAGGTTTGAGTTTCTAATAACCTGGAAGACTTCCTTAGTTTAGCAGCTGAAAACCACTTTAAACATGATAAAATAAAATTAAGTGTATGGACAATGGATTTATGTCCTTAAAAAATGAAACCCTGTGGCATTCATCTGCCTTTAATAGGATATGTCCTTTGGGGAATTTTTTTTTTTTTTGCTTTGTTTTGTAGTAGTAATTATCACAAGAATCATCTTTGTAAAATGTTCACAACTACAATTACCCTTGTGGTAAAAAGAAAGTCTGACATTTTAGTATGTGAAAGTTTATTACCGTATCTTTTGAGTTGTTTTTAACTTTTTTTTTTTTTAAACTCATGGTAATTCATGGGCATAGTTTTAAAAGTCAAATAATACAAAAAGGCCTGTAATGAAAACAACACATTATGTCTGTTGTCTAATAAATGTAAGTTAAAGTATATTTCATCCTTTTTTTAGTAAAGAAAGTATAGGAGAAATCATGTTTTTCCTGTAGTATGGTCTTTTCCTCCCTGTCTGCTTAACAACTGTGCGGATCCCTTCCTTCATCTTAAGATACCCCCAGGTTATTGGTTGCCTCCCTATTTAGCTATCTCCATTTTATCAAGGGGAACATACATGCTTGTTTTTTTCTCAGACAGCATAAAGCTGTTACTAAATCTTCAATAACTCCTCCAGTCTATACCTTGCAATGGTTGAAAAATAAATCTCCCTCTCTCTGTCACACACACACATAGCGTTCAAGTAAAAGAATTCGAAGTATTGTCTTTGTTACAGAAAATGTTATATTAGTTGTCACCTTTTTAGAAAGTATGCTACACGTACTCTCCATTTATTTATATGCACCATATATCTATTGCTGGTTAAGCACTCAACTGTTAGCCAAAAGGTTGGTGGTTTGAACCCATCCATTGGCTCATGGGAGAAAGACCTGGAGAACTGCTCTTGTAAGAATTGCAGCCTAGAAAACCCTATGTGGCTGTTCTCCTCTGTCACATGGGGTCACTATGAGTCAAAAATCAACTTGATGGCACCTAACAACAACATATCTATTGCTACGTGCCAAACCAACCCAAACTTAGTGGTTTAAAACAACAACCATTTATTTACTCATAATTCTGCAGTGCGTTCTGGGCTCAGCTGGGCAATTCTTATGCCAGTCTCACCTGGGGTCATTCATGAAGCTTAGTCATCTGATCACTCAGCTAAGGCTGCGTGGTCCCAGAAGGCCTCACTCACATGCCTGGAGCCTCAGCTGGGATGGTTGGGACAGATGGGCATCTCCCTCTCTGTGTGATCTTTCATCCCAGCTTATTTACCTACAATATGACGACTCAATGGCACTGGGTCACTGGGATGATGCTCTCAGGGTTCTAAGAGGGCAAAACTGGACAAGGCCTCTCAAGGCCTTCCTCAGAAGCCATACAACATCTACCATGTTTCACTGGTTAAAGCAAGTCACAATATCACCTCATTTTCAAGGGATGGGGAAATAGACTCTACCTCTGAATCAGAGGCACTGCAAAGAATTTGGGGCCATTTTTAAATTACCACATTTCTAGACTGGGGACTGGGAACTAGATTTATATCATTTCCGCGCCCCCCGCCCCTGCAGTGTATTGGTTCATTCCTTAAGAATTACTATGTGTACCTTCCTTGGGTTATATTTCCCCAAAAAAAGGAGATTTTATGTCTCAAAAGGATGCACACTGTGTCGTGCTTTACTGTTGCAGCTGTCATTTTGTTTTAATGATTCCTTCCGTTAAAAGGTATATTAAAAGTATTGTGAATCCATGTTTCCTTTGTACTTTTTTATCCTCTGTAAGTAACCTCTCTTTTTTTAATATACATTAATCTAGCTTTTCAGTAAAACTAGAAGAAAGGTCTTGTTTCTGTGTCTTCCCAGTAGTTAGCTTGTTCCTGATAGCTGGGTAAATCCATGAACATCTCCAACACTAGAACCTAAAGGGCTGTAGAAAGATGATTCGTCTACCCTGCCCCTGTGGTAGCTTTTTCACCCATCGTGCTAGGTCGTACTCCTCGTTACTCAAGGGCTTAGTTATTTTCAGGATCATAAATGTCAAACTATCAGACCATGAGACTCACATTTACTTACTTAACTCTTCTCACTGCTTGCCACATATATTTGGAACTCTATAATCGGTCCCCACATGAGCTGACCCTGTGTTCCAGTGTTCTTCAAGTCCCACTGGCCACAAAGGGGAACTGAATATGAGCATGCATGCAAACCTCATCAGTTCTCTTTCAGCCAGCTGAGAGTTGTTTTCAATATAGAGGAAACAGTGTTTTTCTTCTGAGTACAGACTGAATTTCCACACAGATATGAAGCATTTCTGCTTCTACTACATCAGGAAACACAGAGAAGAGAGCACTAAATTGTGAGAAAGGCAATTAAAACAGAAAGTAGGAAAACAAAGAGACGATACTGAATAGGGGAAGAGAACGAAGTGCTGCTGAGTACAGGAAAGGAAAAAAGCAGAGGCGGGGTGTATTGGGGTGTACCAGAAAGTCTTAATAAGTAATAGTACACAAGACCAGAACCAACCATACCATTGCCACTGAGTCAATTCCAACTCATAGTGACCCTATAGGACAGAGTAGAACTGCCACATAGTGTTTCCAAGGAGCAGCAGGTGGATATGAACTGCCAGCCTTTTGGTTAGCAGCCGAGCTCTTAACCACTGCACCACCAGGGCTCCAGAACACAAGAAGAGGCCGAAAATGCCAAGAAAATATCTACAAAGGGCCTATAACAGATATGCCAGAAGGATTAATTGAGGGCATTGGGACATCTTGGTCCACACATTTCCTGCCGGATAAAATTTGAAACTATGACCCATTAGAGTGATTACCATTTCTGGTTCATGCTATTGAGCCAGGTTTACAGTGAAGGTGTTATATCCCCCATTTCAGAATGCAGTGTTCACACAGAATGCAATGATCACAGAACAAAGCCAAGGATCAGTTAAGAAAGCCAAGAAGCCGGAGCACCTAACGTAAAGGCCACAAAGCTCCCAGAATCTATCAACTTATTTTATATGTAGTTTAATCAATTTAACTATTGATAAATAGTAATAAATGCCTACCTTTTTTTTTTTTTTTTTTTTTACCATATGCTAGGCAAGAGACAGTAGACAAATTCACTACAAAAGGAGATTCAGAAAAATCACTTGGGGACCATTGACTACGTAACAAGCAGCCTCCTCCTTACTACTTCCAGCCCTCTCCCCCCGGTAGCGCGCGCACACACACACACCCCTGAGTAGCCCTGAGGGCATTACTATATCACAGCACGTGATCACAGGCGGCCCCTGGTTACCACTCATTATTAAGGCATTGACTCTCCTGTAAAACCCAAATCTTTTATTAGAGGGACCCAAAGGACATCTCATACTCATAGCAACCCTCTAGGACAGAGTAGAACTACCTCATAGGCTTTCCAAGGCTCTAAATCTTTACGGAAGCAGACTGCTGCGTATCTTTCGCCCATGGAGCAGCTGGTGGGCTCAAACCGCTGAACCTTGCAGTTAGCAGCTGATTGTTTAACCGCAGCAGCATGGGGCTCCTATAGGGTGGGTCGGGATCAACTTGGCGGCAGTGGGCCTAATTTTTTTTGGTTTGGAAAGGGTATCTAATTTAAACTTTATTAAATGACTGAAATGCTTCTTTACCAACCCAGTCTGCTGGGCACCCGTACTATATTGAAACAGTTCTATTAACAAGTAACTCATTGGCTTTCTCTTCCGTTTGAGATCTGTACTTATTAGAAAACTCTCTTTTATGATTTGGTGAAACATGCTGCTTGCAGCTCCCATCCTTCACTGGTCCTCTTTCTGCTTGCCTCTAAGGACACACACACATGCTTTTTGCTGTGATGTCTTAACTTTTAAGTCTACTTTAAGAAAGCTAAATAAGCCCATTCTTTCATCTGTCCTTCTGACATTATGTCAGCTGTCCTGACTCTCTTCTCCTTGCTCAACTTTCAGAGTATAGTTCTGACTTACATAAAACAGAATGGATCTGTTACCGCTCCTATCCCGGACATCGTTGTTATTAATGAGAGCTAAGGTTAAATTGCCTGTTTTGAGTTACTTCCCTCACCTCATTTGACCCAGATCCTTCCACCGTATATCGCTGTAGTTCTGGTGTTACCCTCACCTTTCACCTCAGCTTCTAGACATTCCATTTTTTGTATTTACCCTGTCTTTCCCTTGGCATGTATTTGGATAACACATATAGAATGCTTCTGACTTGCCAGGTACTGTTCGAAGCCCTGTGCTTTTATTAACTCATTTAATCCTCATAATAGCTCTATGAGTTATGTACTGTTATTCTCCCTGTTTTCTCAGTAGAGAAAATAGAGGTTGTCCAAGGTTACACAGTAGGTGATGGAGCTAGAAAATGAACTCAGTCTGACTAAGCATCCACCCTTCTAACTCCTCTGTTATGCACCTCTCAGTTCATTATTTAATACTGTTTAATGTCTTTAAGGAGGAGCCCTGGTGGCTCAGCTGCTAACCGAAAGATCATCGGTTTGAATCCACCAGCCCCTCCATGGGAGAAAGATGTGGTAGTCTGCTCCTGTAAAGATTTATAGCCTTGGAAACCTTATGGGGCAGTTCTGCTATGTCCTATGAGTTGGAATCGACTCTATGGCAGTGGGTTTGGGTTTTTGGTTTGAATGTCGTTAGGCTAAGAGGACCTGTTGGATCCAGCCCCACCATAACCCTTGCCATGGCCTTACCAACAGGGCCATAATCCGTTGGCTAAGACGCCTCCCCTGAATTATGCTGGGATGGGCGATACCAACATTTTCCTAGCACTCTTTTTTTCAGATTTTCCCATACTTGGTGAATTATCGGTTCTTTCTTTATATATGTTAATACATTTAATCAGGTCATCTCCTGGCCTAGGAGACTTTCCATGTCATTAAAAATTTATATATCCGTACTCAGGTGTTTGAATTCTATAGTTTGAATTTCTATTTCATAAACATTTCTACTTCCGTATTCTCAGAGAACACCTCATTTAGGCAAATATATGCTATTTATAATGGAAATGCTGTCTAATTATAAGATAATTTAATCTACAAATTCTTTAGCTTGGCCGTTGAGGAAAGAATATCAAAGGACCACAGTTCATTTATTGATTAGAAAATATTTTTTACTTTTCTCGTGGTGTCTGGCAAAAGAAACCGTAAGCAAAGTGAAAGACAAGCCACATACTGGTACTTTGCAACACATATAAACAGTGAAGAATTAGTATCAAGAATATATGAAAAATTACTTCAACAACTGGAAAGTAAGGAAGGAAAAAAAGATAAATCATTAGGAAACGGGGCGTGTATATATGAACAGACCATTCACCCAATAAGAAACCTGAATGGGCAAAAAACACGTGAGAAGATGCTCCATTTCAGAGTAGTAGTAATCAGGGACGTGTGAGTTAAAACCACATTGTGATACCATTTCACACCTACCAGACTGGAAAAATTAGTAAATCCGATATAACCAGCTTGGTGAGGATATGGACAAAAAGGAACTCATATCTTCCTGGTAAAATCACGTTAGAGATTAATTGTCAAAGCCGAGACAAATCTAAGGCGTGCATACTTTTACACCCAAACATTTCTACTTCTATTTCAGCCATAGAGAAACTCCTGCATATGTGTACAGGGTGTACAAGGCTTTCACTTAAGCATGGCTTCTCATAGTGAAAAAGTGGAAACCACCTAAGTGCCCACTGTTAAGGGAAACGGAGAAATGAGCTGTTGTTTATTCATACAGTAAAATACTCCACATCAGTGAAAATGAATGAACGAGACCTACATGCATCAACATAGATAAACATAATTTGAGTGAAAAATAAATGTTTTCACTAATGTAGTACTAAGATCTAGTATTACATCTAATATATGAAGATGTAATACTAAGACATAATCACGATGTAATACTAAGACACTATTGGCTTAAAATCTAAAAACAAAAAGTAGTGCATATTGTTTATGCATACGTATGTTGTAAAAGTGCAAAAATAGACAATGGAATGCTGTACACTAACTTCAGGGAAGAGGCTGCCTTGGGGAGGCGAAGGATGTGAGGTGGGCTTTAGTATATATAATGTTTTGGATTGTATGTGTACAAAGGAACTCTTAAGAAAATAAGGCAAAAACGTTAATATGTGTTCAATTTGGGTGAGGGGTGCTTAGAAGCTTCTTACATTGTGTTTTTCTTTTTTTATATGTTTGAAATGTTTTAAGACCTAAAAAAAATTATATGTGGAATTACCAAGCAGAGTGTAATTAAAACAGTTAATTGTTGCTCCTGAAATAATTTGCATGGCTTATTAAAGCAAAAAGAGATTCTATGCATCACTGACACCTACATATATCCAAACTATAATTAGAGACTTTCCCCAAAGCTTATCCTATGATGGTCTTTATGTATTTCCTGGGCCAGAAGCCAAATTAATAAAGGTAAGATGCTCTAATTTAATTCTTTTTTTTCCCCCCTTCTTATTCAACCTGTATGGGTTTGTACTGGATTATCATCCTTGTATCAGATGGAGCTTTCACCAAATATACACATATATGATAGCTAGAAAAGCAGGCTTTAAGATTTTGATTTTTTTGGACATCACACAATTTTGATGACTGCTAAGCATAATTTTTTTGTCCCAAATACATATTAATGGCATTTTTCTTTTTTAAACAACAGATGTCTTAGTAATTACCATTGTGCTTGGAAAGAATGAAATGAAAATGAAAAGTATTGTCGTAGCAGAGACAAAGGGACCCCTGGTGGTGCCACAGTTAAGCACTTGGCTGCTAACCAAATGGTGGGCAGTTCGAATCCACCCAGCAGCTCTGCAGGAGAAAGACCTGGTGACCTGCTCCCTTAAAGATTGTAGACAAGAAAACCCTATGGGCACTTCTACTCTGTCACATGGGGTCACTATGAATTGGAATCAACTGAATTGCACCTAACAACAACAACAGCAGAGACAACTTGCATCCCTCATATATTGACACAACACAGTGCAGTGAAGATTAAATGATGGAACGCGTTTAAAACTCCTAACAGTAGCTTCCCGTTCCCTTGCATGTGAACTTGAAGGAAGTGTTGTGTATAAATAAGAGGCAAAATAGAAGTTTAGAACAAGCCGAACACCTCCTTTCCACTTCTGTGTCGATTGTTACCACCACCCGACCAATTTTCTTTATCATCTGAAAAGCAGACTTAACTGAGGCACTATAGGTGACCACTTATAGGAGTGTTTTCTCAGCTGGGTAATAAAACCAAAAACCAAACCTGTTGCCGTCGAGTCAATTCCGACTCATAGCGACCCTGTATGTAGCTATGAAAAAAAGATACTCCATCACCCAACATGAAAATGTGCCATATGTTCTATTTCATCTGAGTTGACGTAATTCAGAGTATATTCTAAGATTTGAATGCTTTCTTCTGGTCAAAAATACAAGTTTCTTTATATATAGTTTATTGTGTCTGCTAGTGCCTGGCATAAAAGGCTCTCCGGTAAATGTCATATCTGTTGTGAATACTTTTCCTGCTTTGTATTTTTTCATATGGTTTTTGGCAAAGAAGAATCTAAATTTTAAGTCAAATATATGAGTTTTTTCTTATAGTTATTATTTTATTAATTGAAAATTCTTACCCATCCTCAGATGAGTCAGTTGCTTATATACTTTTGACTCTTAACGATTTTATATTTTACTTTCAGCTCTTTAATCCATTTCTAATTTTTTGTGCATGATAGAAGGTGAACATATAAATTGACTTTTAAGAAAATTGACATAACAGTATTCATTAGTCCATCCCTCTCTCCTCCTGTGGTTTTCGTGATGCTTCTTTTATTTGTGGAGATTCTAACTAAGGGAAAAGAGTGTATCAGAGTCACTTGGGAAGCGTTTTGAAGTTATGCTTCACCTTTGCAAGATACGGAGCCCTGGTGGCTCAGTGGTTAAGAGCTCAGGCTGCTAACCAAAAGGTCGGCAGTTCAAATCCAACAGCCGCTCCTTGGAAACCGTATGGGGCAGTTCTACTCTGTCCTATAGGGTCGCTATGAGTCAGAATCAGCTTGATGGCTATGAGTTGGAATCAACAGCAATCGGTTTGGTTTTATTTATTTATTGCAAGATTCTAGTATATCTTGACTAACAGAATCTTAGGTCTTCCTCTGATTTGTTCCTATACCCTCACCCTTCTGAGAACCATTAATTTGTCATATACCTTTCTCATATTATCATCTGGGGTCTGCTTAGAGATATGTGTTCTGTTCCACTGCTAAGTTTATCCTTGGGTCTGCGCCACACTGTTTTCTTTATTGTAGGAAAAGAGTATATTTTACTACCTGGTAAAGTAAGTTTCCATTCATATTTCAAAAACCTAAAAAATAACCAGCCTGTTAACATATTTCTGCAAAATCCAGGTTGCCTGTTGAGAGAACTCTATTTCATTCCATTTTTCTCTAATGGATAACTTTCAGAAAGGCTTTGGTTCAAAGAGTTGTTAATTGTATTCTACTTTGATATCAACAGGACCAAAGAATCCATTTTAAAAAGTTGAAAATAAAACCTTCTGTACTAGAACAGCATTTTCTTTTTCTACTGACCTGATCTTAGAAATTCAACCACCATTAAGCTGGGCTCTGCACAAAATACTTTTCCAAAACTAGCAACAATACTCAGTAGTTCGGTCTCCTTCTGGCAGCCAGGCAGTTAATTTTGCCCTTGTTTGGTTTTGCATATGAGAGATGTTATTTAGAGACTTGTTCTGAAGGTCTTTTGCAAGGCGAAGATATGCATGTATTTCTGAATTTCCTTTCTCTGTAGACTTCTAGAACTGAGCCTTGGGTGGGGGGAGGTAGTATATGCTACTTGCATATACTAATACTCAGTAACAAATAAAAGATTATATATAATAAATAGCCTTAAATTTGGTAAGTCAGTAGTATATTTTTCTAAAAATTTAGAAACATTCTCAGGATTCAGGTTACTCAAAGGTGTGTTATTAGTGAAACATCTATTGTAAACAGAATTCATTATAGAGTTATAGACAGATCTGCGTTTTAAAATCAAAATGTATTTCATTGCAAATAATACTATAAACCAAAAAAAAAAAAACAAAAAACACCAAACCCAGTGCCGTCAAGTCGATTCTGACTCATAGCGACCCTATAGAATAGAGTAGAACTGCCCATTAGAGTTTCCAAGGAGCACCTGGCGAATTTGAACTGCCGACCTTTTGGTTAGCAGCCGTAGCACTCAACCACTATGCCACCAGGGTTTCCAAAATAATACTATAAACAAGAATTAATTCAGTGTATTAAAAAATTTTTTTTAAATGCCATTGTACAGGACTTTATAAGGATCGTCTCATTTAATACAAATAATGACTCGACGGCAGTAGGTGTTTTTTTTTAATGAGACAAAAGGCTTCTGGAACTATGAGTGTATTTTTCTTTTAACGCTCCTTAAAACTAATAATAATAATAATATTTGATAATGTAATTTAAACTATGTTTACCGTAGAGACATGAAGAAATATAAAATATTTACCAATAATGTGAAAAAAATTTAAATTTTGGAACAAAAGGGAAAGTCAATATATTCATATTTTTAAATCATACAAACAGAAATGGTGAATTTCAATTAGTTGGTATTAACATCATCAGGGCAAGGTAATTAATGCCATTTTATTACTTTTTTATGAGCCTCTAATTTTTCTGTGTATTTCCATTTTTATTCTCAACTATTACTTGTTTTCTAAATGTGATTCTGCTCTGACTTTTTTTAATTAATTTTTATTGTGCTTTAAGTGAAAGTTTACAAATCAGGTCAGTCTCTCATACAAAAATTTACATACACCTTGCCATACACTCCTCATTGCTCTCCCTTCAATGAGACAGCACAGTTCTTCACTCTCTCTCCTCATGTCCATTCAGGTAGCTTCTGGCCCCCTCTGGCCTCTCATCCCCTCCCCAGACAAGAGATGCGAACATATCTCATGTGTCCACTTGATCCAAGAAGCTCGTTCTTCACCAGGATCATTTTCCATCAATCCCTGTCTGAAGAGTTAGCTTTGGGAATAGTTCCTGTCTTGGGCTAACAGAAGGTCTGGGGACCATGGCCTCCGGGGTCCCTCCAGTCCCGGTCTGATCATTAAGTCTGGTCTTTTTACGAGAATTTGGGGTCTACATCCCACTGCTCTCCTGCTGCCTGAGGGGTTCTCTGTTGTGTTCCCTGTCAGGGCAGTCATCGGTTGTGGCCGGGCGCCGTCTAGCTCTTCTGGTGTCAGGCTGATGGAGTCTCTGGTTTATGTGGCCCTTTCTGTCTCTTGGGCTCATAATTACCTTGTGTCTTTGGTGGTCTTCATTCTTCCTTGCTCCAGGTGGGTTGAGACCAATTGACGCATCTTAGATGGCCGCTTACTAGCGTTTAAGACCCCAGACGCCACTCTGCAAAGTGGGATGCAGAATATTTTCTTAATAGATTTTATTATGCCAATTGACTTAGATGTCCCCTGAAACTATGGTCCTCAAACCCCCGCCCCTGCTACGCTGGTCTTTGAAGCGTTCAGTTTATTCAGGAAACTTCTTTGCTTTTGGTTTAGCCCATTTGTCTTGACCTCTCCTGTATTGTGTGTTGTGCTTTGACTTATTCTTTATTCAACCAATTATGTGTACTTTTTGAAATATGGCTAACTGAGCATTAACTGCATACAAGCCAAACCACATTACAATAAAGTCTACTGTAACCAAAAAAAAATTTTTTATTGTGCTTTAAGTGAAAGTTTACAGGTCAACTCAGTTTCTCTTATAAAAACTTATACACACATTGTTATGTGACCCTAGTTACTCTCTCTGTAATGTGACAGCACACTCCTCCTCTCCACCTTGTCCATTCATCCAGCTCCTGTCCCCCTCTTACTTATCATCTTGTCCCTGGACAGGAGCTGCCCACTTAGTCTCATGGGTCTACTTGAGCTAAGAAGCACACTCCTCACCAGTATCATTTTATGTCTAATCCAGTCTAATCTTTGTCTGAAGAGTTGGCTTTGGTAATGGCTTTAGTTTTGGGCTAACTGAGAGTCCGGGGGCCATGCCCTCTGGGGTCCCTCCAGTCTCAGTCAGACCATTAAGTCTGATCTTTTTACTTGAATTTGAGTTCCGCACCCCACTTTTCTCCTGCTCCGTCAGGGTCTCTCTGTTGTGTTCCCTGTCAGGTCAGTTATCGGTTGTGGCCAGGCACCATCCAGTTCTTCTGGTCTCAGGCTGATGGAGTCTCTGGTTTATGTGACCCTTTCTGTCTCTTGGGCTAATATTTTCCTTGTGTCTTTGATGTTCTTCGTTCTCCTTTGCTCCAGGTTGGTGGCTTGGGACCAATTGATGCATCTTAGATGGCCACTCTCTGGCTTTTAAGACCCGAAACGCCACTCACCAAAGTGGGATGCAGAACATTTTCCTAATAAACTTTGGTATGCCAACTGACCTAGATGTCCCTCAAAGCCATCGTCCCCAGACCCACGCCCCTGCTGCTCTAACAAAAATCTTAACGCTTGTTAACGGTGTTTTTCTAGATAGTGGCCTACCTTAAGTTTTAAGAAGTATTCTGACTGTAAAAAATCCTCATACTCTGGGATAGAAACTTATGAATGGATCCTTGGCATTTGTCATAACAGGCTTTTACACGTTCACTCAACAGCATTTGAGTTCTGTGTGTAGCCAAAGAACTGGGCACATGCTGGCCACACTTTTGAGAATGGTTCCCCTAGCGATACCCCCCAGATTGCACTTTTATTGATGCTCTATTTTTTTTTTTTATACTGCTAGATCCAGATAGATCGACTAGAAAAAAAACTAAGTACATGAAATTTTTTTAAGGCACCCTGTCTCTCCTTTCTGCCTGTCTCATTCATCCAATCAGTCATCCAATTATTCAGCAAATGTATGTTGATCTCTCCTGTGCCAGGCAATGTGCTAAGCCCCATGGAGGCAGTGATGAACAAGACAGAGATCTTTTTCTCATAGACCTCACTGTACAAATCTTTTTGAACATACATGAAAATTTCAGAATTTCTTTCTTTTGATTCTAATTTACAGGTTTTCTTTGTAAATAGAAAGAAAACATAACGGATGATGTTATGAAATATTTCAAACACCCAGAAATATAACAAAAATAATAACAGCAAACACCCATGTACCTACCACCTAGGTTTAACAGACATTAGCATTTTGCCATGTTTGCTTCAAATCTCTCTAGAGGTAACGTGGGTTAACTTGAAGTTGGCATGTATGTTGTGTGTGTTGCCATGCGTGTTTTGCATTTTTATTGCATATGTATAGACGCATAAAGAATATGGTATTGTTTTATATGTTTTTTGTATTTTACATAAATGATTTCATATGGTACACACCCTTTTACAGTTTGTTGTTATTGTTACTCAGCATTGTTTTTGAGATTTGCCCATGTTGATGCATGTGGATATAGTTCATTTAATTGAAGTGCTGTATACTACTCACTCTGTGAATAAACCACAGTTTACTTCTCCATTTCTTTGCTCCAATGGGTAGTTAGTTAGTTTTCAATTGTTTAGTGTTATGAACAGCAGTCGTTTGCTGAGCATCATTACATATTCTTTCTTGTATACATATTTCAGTAATTCTATAAGACCTATACCTGGTAGTGAACTTGCTGAACCATAGGGTATGCACATCTTCACTTTTACTAGGTATTTTACCAATGTGGTCCAAGACAGCTAAGTCATAATAAATCTGTTTTAAATAAGGGGTGATTTTAAGTCCTGCTGCTAGACTATTGAATTCTTAGCTCACATGTTGTTTGATTTTACTGTACAGTATTTAAATTCTTTCCGTTTTTATCTAAATAGCAATAGATAGTGGGTGATGTTGTTTTTATTAGGATTTTATTCATTAAAATTTTATCTGATATAAAAGTTTAGGCATAAATGAATACATTGACAAATTCTACAAGCTTTTTAAATGACAGATGAACATATATTTCTGACATTTTAAGTTGATTCCCAAATCATTCAGCTTACTTTAAACATACTTTAAATTAGTACTAGTACCAGGTGCTTGATTTTAATAACTGCTTTAGTGACTTGAGAAACTATGACATTGTGCTTAATTATTTTGTTGTTAAAGCCATTGAATTTCACCTAACTTCGTGATCTATGTTAAGCGTGTTAGGCTAACAATTTAGTTTTAAAAGATTTTTCGTGCGTATTTAAAATCTAGTGATAAATGTAAGCTTTTCTTTCCCTTGAAATATTTTACAGTTAAGCAAATGAAATACGGCAAATAAGAAAAGAGCTTTGAGAAGATTGGAGTTTTGTAAATTGCTAGAGCTTTGTTTTACAATTTTTAGTTCTTCAAGGAAATAAGAGTCTATGTTTTGTCATTCTTTTTAATATGTTTACCTCATGTGCTTTAAGTAGACTAAACTTTAACTGCAGCAGATACTTCATGCAGGGAGTATCCTGGTTTATATTCTGAAGTGCTTTCACTCCTGCTTGCTTCCCCTTGAAATCTTCTCGAAAGAAGTTGGCACATTATTTTGCGAATGTTGCTGGACATTAGGAAATACATGACTGGGTCTAAACAGCTATTGAAAGATGAGAGAACCAGCATGATCTCATTGGTTTTATGAACGATTTCCTTCCAGGAGCAAGATGACTTATTTAGCTGTGAAGAAATGTAGATGAATCGAAAGGTATGATAGGGAACAAAACATATAGTAAAAATGATAAGTACAATAAAGGAATTCCGGGCTGTAGTAGCATATTTACCAGAATTAGGAAATTTCGACCTCCTTTTAGAAATCCTTAATAGATTCTTACCTATTTTAATATATGAAAGAATTATTAGTAGGAAAATTAGCCAGAACATTACCACGAGAATGAAGTTAAAAATTGCTTCTCCTTTCGCATTATGCTTATCTCTGTAATGGAAACACATTGTGGAATTATGCCCTTCTTTCTTCAATGTTAAAATAATCATAGTTAGAAATGCAGCTAGAGCAATTGTCCATACTGTACAGCAAACATAAATACTTTGTTTGGTTGTTATTACCTTCCGTTGTTGTATAGACCGATTAATTTTTATGTAGCGATCCAAACTGATGAATCCAAGCAAAATAATGCTAATGTACATGTTCATATAAAATAGTGTTCCCACAACCTTGCAAAAAATCACACCCAGTGTCCACTTGTTTTGGTTAATGTGATACATTATTCGGAAAGGGAGGCAGAAGATGAGCAGGAGGTCTGCAATGGCGACATTAAGTAGGTAAATTTGAATAGAATTTCTTTTGCGGTGGATACCCAGAAATACATAGAGGGCAATTATGTTCCCAACCAGTCCCACAATGAAGATAACAGAGTAGAATGTTGTTAACACATTAGACAGTAAGTTTTCATCCATGGAGCAGGCAGTAGTAACATTTGATATTTTTGAGAAGTTCTGTGGTGATTGGTCACTGTGATTAGTGATAAAGTATGTTCCATGGGAGGAGAAAGGCCAGCCGCTGACTGAAGTTGTCATCATTGTGACAGTGTGACTTCTCATTGTCTTCTGTGGAGATCAAAAAGTGAAGATGCTAGATGACATGTTCCTTGTGGGTAGCTTTTATGTCTTCAGATTTTTCTACAATATAATGACAGTCATTTTCTATTTTAATAGCAGTTACTTTAACTCAAAGCATAAATAACAAATGATTTATTGTCAGGCATTGTGAGAAACTTTACTTTTATCCTTCTTTGGACTGTTTGGAAATCTACACTCTGTATGTAGCAGCATTATTGTATCACCAAACAAGCAGCAAACGCAGCAGGATCTTATGGAATGTCCTGTTCTAACCTTTCCTGTGGTTGTAGTATACATTCAAGGCTGGTTTCACTTGTTGTATTAAAATAAATAATTGAATTATAAGGTCATCATTTCTTAGGGAGATTATTGGGGGAATAGTAGGGTCGCTGTGAGTCGGAATCGACTCCACGGCAGTGGGTTTTTGGAGAGATGAAAGTGAAGAAAAATCACAGCTGATATTTTTCAAAGATAAGTGTCAGTTTTCCTAAAGGTGGCTATAGCCTTATGAGTGAGTGGGCCCACCGATGGCCCTGCCTAGCCTCAGAACTGCTTCCTGTCTTGACTCTTTCCCTCACATGTGACATTTGTTCATTTTGACACATGTTGCCACACAGGGTGTAACAGACAAACTATGGGAATCTCTCATTCTATGGTGGAAATGGGGATGGGAGTCCTAACTTTCTTCCATTGTACACCTAAGACCAAGCTGGGGGTATGCAATTAACATAACAGACCGAGAGAGCACAACACCTGTCTAGAACCTTGTAAGTGTGTGAATTCCACTTGTTTGTAGCAGCAGAGAATCTTAGCAATGCTGCTTGTTATTGGTCCTTTCCTAGGCATTGACTGACTTGGAGATCTCAGCCTGAGGGCCCATCATAAAGAGCTAGAAGACATGAGGTGAGGATCACTGGAAGTCTCATCACATTCCTTTCTTAGAATGGTTGCCCTATTTCTCAACAGCAGCTCTTAGCAGGTATAACACATAGAGGTTTCAGAATAAGGTTTTCAAAATCAGACCTAACTAACTCTGTAACCTCGGACTTAATCTTTTCTAAGCTTCAGCTTTCTCACTGGTAAAAATGAAAAATGCATATGAAGAACTTAACCCTGGCACATAGCAAGTGCTCAATAAAAGTTAGCTTTAAAAAACACCTTTTGATTAATCTCATTTTATTGATCCTGGCTAAGCACTGCTTAGAAAACAAAGGTGAATAAGACCAGAGACCTTGCTCTTAGGAAATATTTTTGTAGGAGCGTGCATTCAAACCCTGAATGTTAAAATGTAAAGTGGATTTGAATCGTAACAATTAACTTCCTGATTTGACATTATAACCAGAGGAAAATTTGGAAGAACTTAGCCTTTCTTAAAACTCTATCTATAATTTGATCAAGATGAAACCATTTGGGTAGAGGGTAAAATTCAGGTTTAAATTTTTGTAGAGGGGAGAATTAATGCCAACAAAGAGGAATTGGGTAGTAAAGAGGAAGTCATGTAATCTCTGGTAAGAAGAGTCTGTCACCTAGAGTTCAGGACAGTGGCGGGGGAGGGGGGAGTAAGGACAGAGGACTGAGTCTAGTCTGGTGTCTCAAGATGGATTCCACAAAGTTTATAGAAACTTATAGGCATGTTTCTCAGGCATGATCTAAGATTCTTAAAAGGAAAGGTAATCTAGGAAGAGTGACAGGCTGTCAAAAATGAAACTGATAATACAGTCTGAACTACCAGGAAGAGGAAAGGGGGATCTGTGTTGTGTGGCTACATAGGGAGCTCTCAAAAGGCTCAAAAACCAAACCAAACCCATTGCCATAGAGTCGGTCCTGAGTAAAGGGAGTTGAGACATAAGAAATGAAGTGATTTTGAGAGCTCAGGTAGCTCAAATAGCTCCAAAAACTCATTTGTAGGTAGTTATTTTTTTTTCTTCTCCCTCACTAGATTTTAAACTCCACTAAGGTAAGAACTGGGTCTGATTTATTTGTCTGTGTATACCAGGTGCTTAGCACAATAAGTATTGTTGAATGAAAGATGGAATTTAGGAGAAATATATGTAAAGTTCTGCATGTGAGTATTAAAATCAATTGGACAAGTACAGGAAAAGCTTTAGTTGTATTAACAGAAACACAATTGCAATTGACTACTCTTGCTCTTATCAGTAGTGTGAGATGGTTGCAACAAAAACTAACCCCAACTTTGGCTGAATTCGTAGACATGTAGTGTCTTAAATAGAGGTTGTTACTATTAGTTTGGTTCTATACCAGGCTGGTAGGGTTTCTTCTGGAATACAGTGTTTCATCCTGAGCAGTATACCCAGAAAAGCCTGCAGACCAGACAGGGAGAAGAGTTCAAATCATGTCATAGGAGCAAATTGAAGGAATCAGACACCATACCCTAGAGATGTGAATGCTTCACAAGGCCGTGGAGGAAAGGGTTTCAGCTTGTTATATGTGTGTTCAGAAAGCAGAACAAGGACAAGTGAGTAGAAATTGCAGAGGCAGATGTTGCCTCCTTTTAAGGAAATGCTTTTTTAGAATGGAACAGTCTATTTTGGGAGGCAATAAGGGTCCTACCACTGGAGATTTTCTGCACTACCACCAAATGGGTACTCTGTAGAAGGGATTCTCAGTGGTTTGCAATCCTGGCTGCATATTAGAATCCCCTCAAGGGCTTTTTAAAGATACTAATGCCTGCCTGGCTCCATCCCCAGATATTCTGATGTGATTGGTCTGGAATGGGCTCCAAGCAATGGTTTTCTTTGAAAGCTCCTCTGGGATTCTAATGTGCTGTCAGAATTGAACCCTTGAGCTAAATGACCAAACCATTAACTTATATTTATTTAGCACTTGCTGTGTACCAGACACTGTGTTAAGCCTATTTATATTATTTCATTTACATAATCCTTACTGTAAACTTGTGAGGTAGGTATCGCAAAAGAGGTAATGAAAGATCAAGTTATGACCATTTACCCAGGGCCACATAGTTCTTAAATCAGTGCTCGGGTTAGGACTCAGATCTGTCTGACTTAAAGAGCCCATGATGCTTTTCATCAAACCTCACTTTTTCTTATCACATATGATCAGCACTTTCCTTATGAATGTTGATTTGCAGCAGTGGTATTTTGACACGATTCATTTAACATTATCCATGCTAGCGATTTTAAGAAAAGATTATGCCATCTATTTACTTCTTTGAAAAACATATTAATCTTTTTATTTGGCATATCCATTATAGAAAAGTAAATAAATTCAGAGTTTTCAGAATCACAAAACATTCATCAGAATGTTCAGCATATCTCCCAGAGCATATCTTTCCAAACTTTACTTCTAAACCTGAGAGCCGTAATTAAGATGTCACTAGAAAGCTGTTAGCACAAAGTACGTATCCTGAAATCATTTGCCTCAGCTCTAATCTGCAAGTAAAATAAATAAATAATAGTTGTGGAAGATATTAACAGTAAACTTCCTGGTTTTGCTTTGTTCTCAAAGTTTAAAGAATGCATTTGTTTAAAATGGTAATAGTAGTCATCATTTAGAACCATGAATTAGATGGCTAGTATCCAATTATTTACTGACAAATCAACAGATTAGAGTCTGTTCTAAATGCAGTGGCTGATTTTTGCCTTCATTAAGGTTGGTTGGAGGAGTCCTGGTGGCACAGTGATTAAAGCACTTGGCTGCTAAACAAAAGATCGACTGTTTGAACCCAACAACTGCTCTGCGGGAGAAAGACATGGCAGTCTGCTTTCGTAAAGATTTACAGCCTTGGAAACCCTATGGGGGCAGCTCTACTCTGTCCTATAGGGTCACTGTAGGGTTGCTGTGAGTTGGAATCGACTCAAGGGCAGTGGGTTTGGCTTTGGTTTTTTAAGGTTGGTTGGCACAGTAACAATATGTCAATCATTTACTGTTCTTAAGGCCATTTATTGATGTTTTAAAAACTCCGTGTTTGATAATGTCAGGAATCACCAGTGAAGACAAGAAATAAACCACTGTGTTTACATAGTGGACTAATTTCCCAGTGGACATTACTTGTGACACTTGCAGTGGTTTTCTAATAGTAGGTGGTTTTAAGTGTTTTTTCCACCATTGTTACTTGGCTAATTATGAAGTTAGCAACCCTTCGTTAGTGCCTTGTATCCACCCCACCCCACGCCACCAAATTTTTTTAAACTGGCTCATATAAGAACTACTGCACTGGAGGGCAGGACCTGACAGATTCCACTGTGGCCCAGATGAGCAGAAGCTTTTTAAATGCCGTTTTGGTATGTTTGTAAAAACACCACATTGCTATGTTAAAATACATACCTATTTGATAATAATAGCAACCTTTCACCGTTTTCAGTTTAACTTGATAGTCACTGAATCATTCAGGCCATGCTTCTAAAATTGCATTAATTGCTGCATACAGAATGAAAATTGAAAGCATATTACTTTAGGAATAATATTAATAGTATATTAGGTTTTGTTATAAACTTATTTGCGTCTAAAAGCCCATTTAAAAAATTTTTTTAGTTCACTAAAGTGCATTTTGCTTTTTTTTCCTCGAATGAAAAGAAAACAAACCTGTTGCCGTCGAATCGATTCTGACTCATGGCAACCCTATAGGACAGAGTAGAACTGCCCAATAGTGGTTCCAAGGAGCCGCTGGCGGATTTGAAGTGCTGACCTTTGGTTAGCAGTATTAGCTCCCCGTAGCTTTTAACCACTTGGCCACCAGGGCTCCTGTACTTACTGTAAAATATAACAGTGTAATAAAGAAAATACTGTAATTGAAAATAGGGAGGCAGCCCAGCTTAATAAGGTTAACCGGTTGCAGATAATTTAGCATACATTGGAAATAAAATTTGTTCCATATGAAAATAACTTTTAATCAATTCAAGTAGATCTACAAATCTTTATTGTAATATACAAAGGATAGTATAAGCAGCGTGACTTGACAATATAAGCTTGAATAACCTTGAATGTCCTAAAGTTCTTAAAGTAACTAAAGTGACATAGCTTCAGGCTCATTTTAGTCAAAGCAGTAGTATCACTCCAGGTTCATTATAATTTTAGAATTAGATGAGGTTTGTGATGGTATTCTCTCCTTCTTATCACTATGATAAACTCTGCCAAGTAAAATAAAATATCATTTTTGGGGGGTATATATATGTATATATATAAAATGAACAGATTCTGGAGTTTTCGTTTGGGTCCTAGTCCGATATTTAACCACTATCTGTCTTACTGAAAGCAAAATACTACTGGTATTAGAGCAGCCTTATCACCATGAATCACCATGAATCAGGTTTCACTTTTAATGTTCAAATAATCAGATTATAGCTAAAATAAAGGATCATTTATTTAGTTGAGATCAAGGAATACTCACAGTTCAGGCTCTCCTGAAGTAAAAGGAGCTGAACCTCAAACTTCCCTAGACACAGAGACTTGTCTTGGTTGTGTTATCTGGACTCCTCCATCCGGTCGTTGTGCAATTGGTTGGGGTTTTCTTCTTTTTTATATTCGCGTGTTGGTGGTCGATTTTTTTTTTCTTTTCTTTCTTTTTTCGATATGACAACCCTCAGACTCCTTTTGAAAATACTAAGAGACCTCACCACCATACAAAAGCATTATGTTTAAGCTCAGTCATTATTTAAGCTTAGGAAATTATACCTTTTTTATGGATAACTACCTTCTAACTTGACAGTTGTAGAAAATTTTCTTCACCCCCCCAAAGTAAAGAATTTTCATAAATTCTAAGAAGAAATATGTATTTTCCATTTTTCCTAAGAATTTATGCTATATGCTATATGAACTTTCTTAAAAGCATAAGCGTTGAATTTGTTTCTTTCTGGAATTGTTTTAGAAATTAAATTATGCACATGAAGTGACATTCTTATGTAAAATTATACTAACATCAGGATGAAAATATTTTGTCTTTATTTTTTGTTTTATTTGGTCTGTACATTTTAGTGTATTTCCACGTATTCCTTAAGACCTTGGATTTATTTTCTAAAACAATGTTATAATTTTTGGATTAGATGAGATTTGTGATGGTATTCTCCCCTTTTGATCACTATGATAAACTCTGCCAAGTAAATTAAAATCTCTTATGTTTTAAAGAAAATAATGAAGGGACTCTGCAGTTTTTGTTTTGGTCCTAGTCCAATATTTAACCACTATCTGTCCATCTATGTAACTGCTGGCCCTGCAGTTTAATGTCATTTCCCTTTTTTTGTTGTCATCTGAAATGAAAAAGTTTGTTTTAATCCTCTCCATAATTGTTTCGCTACAGCCTTGTTTACTTTAGGCTAAATATTTGACTCATTGGGCTTTATGTAATATTCTAATTATTATTTGGGTACACTATTCTCAACGTTGTATTCTTCAGAGCTTTTAGTTTGCTATAAATATAACACATGAGTTAGAATTTTTTAAGTTACTAGAATAAAAATATTACTTCCCCCTAGAGCTTCTGAGAAGGAAGGTGGTTACTGTATTGGTCTAGCACAATTACTGTATTGGTCTGGCAGGATTTTTTTTTTTAATGACTAAATAAGTATAAAACTATTAGCCTTTTATTTTATAAAATCTAGTATGAATATCTTTTTTCTATATTATGCTAGTTATTTTTCACACCTGAGCCATCCCTTTTCAAAATGCTAATCTTGCTTTACTCTTCAGTTCCCCAGTGGCTCTATTGTGGCCATGTTTTTTCTATTTTCTCCTCAGTGTGAGTCAGCAGGGCTACCACTAGATTTGAGTATAATCAGCCCATATAATTTTTTTCTAGTTCTTCCTTTATACCACCTTTTTCCTGTTCATTCTGAACTGTCTCTCTGTTCTTAACTCATTCCTCTGTACCCTCTTCCCCTCACCATTCCTCTTTTTCCTTTGTTGGTGTCTTAAGCTTTTTATTTATATACAGGTAGAGGTAAAAAAGAAGAAATAATGTTTATCAATATCACTGCCCTCTCTTGATCTAAATCCCCACCCTGCTTCAATCCTGCTCTCCACGTGCTCTAGACCAGAACTGCAGCAGGGGACAAAAACAGTCATGTTGATTGGTCTTGCTTCAAATTCATGACCACAAACCTCAAATGGGCCCCTGTGCTGCTAGCAGTCCTGTTGTATTTCCTTAGTCCAGTGGTTCTCAAAGCATGGCTCCTAGACCAGCGGTATCAACCTCACATTCTTGATCCCTTACTGAACGTGAGCCAGAAATTCTGGACGTGGGGCCCAGCAATCTGTGTGGTGCTGATGCTAAAGTTTCAGAATTACTGCCTCAGGCAATTCTCCTACTCTTTGAAAAGACTTTTTCATACCTTCTCTCTTCTCAAACTGCCAGCAACCCCCTCTCCTTCCTCACTCCCAGCTGATGGTCACTTTTTATTTCACTGAGAAAAATGGAAGCATTAAGAAGAGAACTTCCTCATTTTTCTACCTCCACTGCCTGCAACTACAGGTCCCCTGTGCCTTGTCTTCTCTGTTGCCACTAGGCCCACCTACTCCACTTGTGCATGAAATCCCACCCCCTCTCTCTCCTGGAGTATCAAGTTTTTTCTCTCTATGGGATCATTCCTGTTAGCACACAAAATAAAAACAAAAACTCCCTGAATAGCTCTAGGTACTGCTGTGGAGTCAGCCATAGGATATATTGTTACGTGAAATTTTTGAATATTTGTATGTATTTTCTTATTTCCCCCCCAAAAATGGAAGGACACACCAAAAACTAATAAAAATAGTTACTGATGGGAAGTGAGAGAAAACAAAAGCTAGACTTCTCTTAATGGTGTTTGTTTTATAGTTTTGACTTTAAAGAATCATGTAAATGATACAATTTAAAAAGCAAATTAAAACAAATGAGCCTCACTCTATAACAAATTGAAAGCGTAACCACAAGGAGAATGATCTTAAGTGACTTTAAAATCATATTTTTTATATAATTTTAGAGTTTGCAAGAATAGTACAAAGAATTCCAAATACCCTTTATTCAGATCCCCCAAATGTTAATACCTTCCTATGTTTGCTTTATCTTTCTCAATTTCTCACTGTCTTTATTCATCTACCTATCCGTTTGTTTTCTAAAAATAAGGAATTCTGTTATATAACCACAGTACAATTATCAAAATCAAGGAATTAATATTGAAAGAATACTATTATTTAATCTCCTGGCCTTGTTCAGATTTCATCAACTGTCCTAACAGTATAAAGCAAAAATAAAAACAAGATCATGTATTTATTTGTTACATCTCTTAGTCTCCTTTAATCTGAAAACACTTCCGGAGTCTTTTCTTTGTGTTTCATGATGTGGACAGTTTTGAAGAATACAGACCAGTTACATTGTAGAATGTCCATTTGGTTTATCTGATGTTTCCTTATGATTATCAAACCAACCAGTTGCCGTTAAGTTGATTCTGACTCATGGCGACCCATGTGTGTCAGAGTAGAATTGTGCTCCATAGGGTTTCAATGGCTGATTTTTCAAAAGTAGATTGCCAGGCCTTCCTTCCAAGGTGCCTCTGGGTGGACCCAAGCTGCCAACCTTTCAGTAAGCAGCTGAGGGTGTTAACTGATTGCACCACCTGGGGACTCCTTCTTTATGATTAAACGAACAAAAAAAAAAAGCCCATTGCCTGTCGAGTCAGTTCTGACTAACAGCAACCCTGTAGGACTGAGTAGAACTGCCCCATCAGGTTTCCAACGAGCAGCTGGTGGGTTCAAACTGCCAGCCTTTTGGTTAGCAGCCTTGGCTTTTAACCACTGTGCCACCAGGGCTCCCCTCTTTATGATTAGACCTGGTTATATACTTTTGACAGGAATACCACACAAGTGTTGCTGAATTCTTCTCTGTGCCTCATATTGGGAAGCACATGCTATCGATTAGCCTATTACCAGCAATGTAACTTTGACAGTAGTCTCTGCCAGGTTTCTCTCCTGTAAAATTATAATTTTACCCTTTGTCGTTAATAAGTGTTCTGTGGGAGCTACTTTAAGATTATATAAATATCTTCTTACTCTTCCAGCTTTCACCCACTACTTAACATCATTTGATGATCCTTACTTGAATCATATGTAAGATTATAACTGCCAAAAGATGATTTTCTAGTTCCATCATTTCTTCTACATTTGTTAGTTGGTTTGCTGCTTAAGGAAAAGCTTTTTCTTCTCCCTCATTTATTTATTTATATCAGCATAGACTCACGGATTCTTACTTTATCCAGCAGTAAAACAGTATCTTGACTGGGCTTACCTAAGTGAGATAATAGTCTAAGAAGGAAAACACACACACACACACACACACACACACACACACACACAAAGAAACCTTAAACAGCATACAGTGGTCTTGTTACTGGTAGTGATATTGTTAGTTTGAAACTTATACATACACACAGTAGAATAAAGCAAATGAGTAATTATGTCAATGTCCTTAGGTACCAAGATTACAAAATCAAAGAAGTAAAGACCTTATAATCAAATGGGAAAAAGCATCAGTATGAATTCCTGATTTATTTTTCTCCTTCTAAAAAATACATATCCTTTAGTTCTGTCCACCGAAAAGCCTGAGAAGCAATGATAAGCCTGTAGTAATAATATGCCT
Source organism: Elephas maximus indicus (assembly GCF_024166365.1). Classification (NCBI taxonomy): domain Eukaryota; kingdom Metazoa; phylum Chordata; class Mammalia; order Proboscidea; family Elephantidae; genus Elephas; species Elephas maximus. The sequence continues at coordinate 132,734,166 of NC_064846.1, forward strand.
AGTATCCAGACTGTTCATTTAAATACTTTTTCCCACAAAAAAGAATCAGGGCTGCTTGCAGAAATGGCAAATTCCAGATGTGGGACAGGAAATGAACAAGATGAGCCTGGAATATCTTGTGCTAGAAATTAAAGACTTCTAGAGTCTTCAAAGGAAACCCTGGTGGTATAGTGGTTAAGTGCTACGGCTGCTAACCAAAGGGTTGGCAGTTTGTATCCTCCAGGCGCTCCTTGGAAACTCAGTGGGGCAGTTCTACTCTATCCTATAGGGTTGCTATAGGGTCGCTATGAGTTGGAATCGACTCGATGGCACTGGGTTTGGTGTTTTGGGTTAGAGTCTTACAAAAGGACATAAGAGCTGACTTAAAAGGGCTTCCACTGGCCAAACTTGGGACACTTTGAGCATCAAATAAATAAATAAAGGCTGTAATTGATTAAAACACATCAAATATATATAAATCTATAAAATTATAATAATAACATAAAAAGGCCTTCATTACTGGTCACCTTTCTAGGTTGCCTAGAAACCAATTTGTTTTTCTGGAAATAGTTCATAGCAGCTTTGTTCATGATATCCGAAAACTGGAAATAGCCCAAATGTCTGTCAACCAGAGAATGGACAAACTGTGGTATATGCATACAATGGAATGCTTCTCAGCAATAAAAAAGAATGAACTACGGATTGCAGCAACATGGGTGACTCTCAAAAACATGCTGAGTGGAAGAAGCCTTACATAAGAGAGTGTAACTGTTTGGGTTCATACAGACAAACCTGTGGTGTAGAAAATGCCGGAATAGTGATTAGTACTAGCGTGGGGGATGTTGAATGGGAAGGGGATGAGTGAGCTTTCTGGGATGACAATAATATCTTGATAGGAGTTTGGGTTACATAGATGTATGTATTTGTCAAAACTGTCCAATGGTACTCTTAAAATTTATGTATTTCACAGTATGTAGATTTTACTTTTAGAAAGAATTGTAAACAAATATTAAACTCTATTTAATGATTTGTGTGCCGAAGTGTAGGGGTGAAAAGTACTGATGGCTATAACTTATTTTGAAGTACATCCAAAAAAATAAGATGAATTGATAGTTGGATAGAGGAATGAATAGATAGGTATGTCATGAAGCAAATGTTGCAGGATGTTAATGGTAGAGTCTAGATAGTGGATAAAACCCAGTAGATAGTGGATATATGGCTATTTGCTATACAATTCTTTCAATTTTCTGTATGTTCAAAATTTCTTATAATAAAATGTTGAGGAAAATCTCCATTTTGCAACCCTTAATTATGGATCTAGGCATCAATGGCTGCTAAAATCATTGAGTGAAAAGTTGATCGGTAGAGCCTTAAAATGATGGACCAGGCAGACAAAACCCGAACCCATTGATCAATCCTGTCATTAAAAGCAGGACAACCAGACATTATGTTCATCTTGGTGTGATAAGGTAGATATACCACCTATAAAGTATTATTGCCAAAAACCAAAATTGAATCTGAATCTAATCAAGCTTCTAGATCTAACTACCAATTTACAGAAAAAAAAATATGTATTTTTTTTTATAGGAGATTAAGGAATATATTAAACGACACCCTGAGGACAACATTAGCATTAACTAAGTCCAGTCTGTGGGGGATTCCACAGGGCAAATTACCTAGTATCTTAAACCAATGACATGAACATTAAGAAAAAGGTACAGGAGGGTGATCTGTTAAAGAGTAAGAGAGACTTGAGACATAACCCTCAAATGCAGTGTATGGGCCTTGGATTCCATTTTAAACTAACCAACTACAAAAAGACATTTTGAGACAGTCAAGGAAAATTGAATATGGACTGGGTATTAGATGATATTAAAGAATTAATGTTAATTTTATTAGGTATAAAAATGATATTATGGTTATTTTTCAAGTCCTTCTCTGTTAGAAAGCCCAAACTATTCACAGGCGAAATGATACGATGATTTGTTTTAAAATGCTTCAGCAAAAAAAAAAACAAATTGTTGGGGATAGATGAGCAGGAATGGAAGAATGTCAGCAGTCATAAATCTGAGTGATAAGTACATGGGATTTATTCATCTATCTTCTCCACTGGTAAAGGTTAAAAGAGAAATTTCCTCAGCTTCACGTTCTCTTCTAGCTGCATCCCATTTCCCCATTCTGAATACAGTAAAACTTTGAAAGATATCTATACTTACTATTGCCACATCATCTCTTCCTGTTCTCTCTTGGACTTGGCCCAATAAGGATTTTTATTGCTATCATACCATCAAAACTGCTCTTATCAAAGTCACCAGTGACTTCCAAGTTGCCAAAACTGATAGTCAGTTCTTACTTATCTTAAATGACCTCTCAGAAGCACTGAACACTAATAATCATTCTTTCTTGAAAAAGTTTCTTCACTTGGCTTTAGGACACCAAACTCCCTTGATTTTCCCTCCTGCTTCACTGTGTAGGCGTTGTTTCCTTTGCTAAATTATTCTCATCTTCCTGACCTCAAATATTGACATGCCCCAGGGTTCAATTCTTTTTCTTTGTTAGTACTCATTCCCTAAGCGATTTCATTCATTACGTTGTCTGTAAATACTATCTGAATGTTTTTGATTCCCAAATTTATGTCTCCAATCCAGCCCCCCTCCCTCCATATCTGATAAAATCTCATGCTCAATATATATGAAACCAAATCCTTGATCCCCGTACAGTCTCCTCCCTGAATGTTCCCCGTTTCAGTAAGTGGCATCTTCATTTTCATTCACTTGCTCAGAACAAAAACCTACTTCTTTTTCTCACACCCCATATCCAATCCATCAGCAATTTCTGTCTGCTTTACCTTCTGTCACTCTAATTTAGTCCAAGTCACTCTCTTCTCTTGCCTGAACAATTGCAATAGCCTCCTTACTTCCACTCTTGTATCCCTACAATCCAGTGTCCACACAGCAGCCAAAGTGATTCATTCAAAACCTAAACCTGATTATACTGCTCCCCTGCTTAAAACCTTCCAGTAGTTTACATCTTGCTCAGAAAAAATCCAGAGTTCTGATAATGGCTTCAAGGCCCTAGATAATAAGGGCTTTGATGATCATCTCTCGAATCACATTCCCCACCTCTCTTCCCCTTCCTTACTATTCCCCAAACATACCAGCCTTCCTCATGCCTCTGGACCTTTGTATTTTCTGTCCTCTTTTTTTTTTTCCACCTGGAAGTTGCTTCCACATGGCCCACTCTTTCACTTCATCTGCTCTCTCTTCAAATTACTACCCCATCAAAGAGGCCTTCCCAGACCTCCCTAGCTAAAATAGGTGTTCCCTGGTTCCCAAAGTTGTAACATTAGCCTCCTTCCAAACCAAAACCAAACCCATTGCTGTTGAGTCAATTCTGACTCATAGCGTCCCTGTGGGACAGAGTAGAACTGCCCCCATAGAGTTTCCAAGGAGCGCCTGGCGGATTTGAACTGCCGACCTTTTGGTTAGCAGCCGTAGCACTTAACCACTATGCTACCAGGGTTTCCATTCCCAGCTTAATTTTACCTCACAGCACTTAATAGTGCCTGCTTTTACATGATATTGATTGGTATTTATTTATATATTTATTTTCAAATTTTATGACTTATCTAACTTACAGATTTATTGAGAATGACTGAATCCACACTCTGATAGAAGTACATAGATTTCAGTATAATATTAACTTATGCATAAATATATTCAACAGACTGTAAAGCATATACTTTGAAGTTCTGATTCAAGCTTCCACTTCCCCTTCCTAAGAAGGTGATGAAAACACTTCTGCAGGCAAGCCGAGAGACCCTGTTAGGGTCTGGTTTGTTTTTCTTCTTCTGCATCATGTGTCTCACTCTAGGCTTGTTCATATGCTATGTCCGTGCTAGAATTGTGCTGGTGTATTGCTTTCTCATTTGGGTCTGTTGTCATCGATCTCTACTTGAACCAACTTAAAAGTTCTCACTGAATGCAGTCTTTATCAGTTGATTTCTGTGGAGGTTTGCTTGCCCTCGACAGACTTTCTGGCTGCTTTGCATCATGCTGTAGTTTGCTTCCTGTTTGTTCATACACACTAGGTTTCCCTCTCTTCTCTCTCTCTCACTCACACGCACTCATACATTCGCTTAAATTTGAGGCTAATCTTTCCTTGTTCTAGCATTATTGTAAAGGTCTTTAAACTTCTTTGGACAAAAGGAGTAACTTGACAGCAGTGGGTTTTTTGGTATCAGGTAGGCTAAACCTGAACTAAAACTGTGTCATTTTATGAGTGAGCAAGTATAAACCCAAATCCATTGTCAATAAGCTGATTCTGACTGATAGCAACCCTACAGGACAGAGTAGAACTGCCCCATAGGATTTCCAAGGTTATAATCTTTACGGAAGCAGACTACCACATCTTTCTCCCATTGAGTGACTGGTGGGTACGAACTGCTGACCTTTCAGTTAACAGCCAGCTGAGCACTTAACCACTGTGCCACCAGGGCTCATTTGAGTAAGTATAGGAGAGAATTAAAAAATACTTTTATCTTCCATTCCTGAAAAGGCTTGCCTTTTTTACAAACCCATATTTTAAGAGTGAGTGATACATAATTATAGTCATATTGAGGAGGATAGTATTTGATAGCTTTTGACCGAAGGTCCTCACAATTAAATCCTTTCCAGACACCACCCCCAACAAGGTCCCAGAAAGAGGCAGATGCAGAGGACAGGGTTCTACAAAGAAACCCTCATTGTTGCCATGAAGCTTGTGATATTTAGGGGGCCCTGGTCAAGTAGGCTACTTCTCATGGAGGACATCTTTGGCCTGGACTAGGGCAGGCCCAGAGCCCCTGGGTAGCATAAACAGTTGAGCGCGTGACTACTAACTGAAAGGTTGGCAGTTCTGACATACCCAGAGATGCTTCAGAAGGAAGGTCTGGAGGTCTGCTTCTGGAATGTCACAGCCATTGAAAATCCTATTTTACTTTGCAATAAATGGGGCCGCCATGAGTTGGAATTGACTCAGTGACAACTGGTTAGGGTTGTTTGTTTTGTGGTTTAGAGCCAGGCCAAGTGGTTTCCTTTCCCACTTTGTCACCTACCACTCCCACAGGGAGAAAAGGCATGCCCAAGTAGAGTATTGAATTCTCTGGGAACAAGGTTAAAATTAAAATCAGTAAGTCTGTCTGATCCATCTGCTCTAATATCCCTCTCTTGTAGGGTGGAATGAATAAATAAAAGAAAGAGGAGGGAGTTGGGATAGTTGAGAAAGAAAGGGCCATCAGCGTCCCCTAAGGGCCAAGTTAGAGTGGATAAAGTCAGAGCTTTGAAGAAGCATTTTGGCAGGAAATATAAAAAAAAATTTTCTTTAAATCTAGAGTGTCAGTCAAAGAAAGAGAACATTGCATGAAAAGACAGAGAATGCATCTATCTTTCTCTAATTTCCGTGCTTTCTGAGTAATTCTTAACGCCATATCCTAAGCTAGGAAGCCAGTAATTCCTGAAAAATACTGGCTAGAACAGGTAAGTCTTTGGAAAACTTAGTCAGAATTGAGAGTAGGGCAAATAACTCAAGCATCCAAGATTATGCCAAAAGTTGTTTCTAATGTGTTAGTATATTGTCATTTTACTCAGTTTTGTGTAAACTGAATTATTCATCTTCAATTAATCCTTATCTCTGGGTTTTTTGTTTGTTCGTTTGTTTTCCTTTTCAGCCACACTGTGTTCTCCTCGCCTCAAAGGAAAACTCGGCACCTGTTAAACTTGGGGGCTTTGGGGTGGCTATTCAATTAGGAGAGTCTGGACTTGTAGCTGGAGGTAAGACTACTTTTTTTTTAATTTCCTTCAAAACCTGGTCATTTTTAGGCTGGGGTAAAATGTTCAAACTAAATATTAGCCCAACCTCAGTGTTTCATATTGTATTCCACTCCACCAACCCCCCCCCAAAAAGAGCTATCGTATAGATTTAGTTTTAAATTTTATAACTTGTAGTCACAACTAGTCCTTTAAGAACAGAGACTCTGTCTTTTTTATTCTCTGAATTCCAGAAAGTTACCAAAGAAGAAGCTCTATATACAGATATTAAAACAGTGTTCAAAGAAAATGATTATTTGAGGCATACTGACTTTTACAGCTAAGCCAGCCAAACAAAGAAGTCAAATCTAAAATGTGTGGATTAGCTACTTTCAGGTTTACATCTGGGCTAATTTTAAATTTCATACCGTTTTTGCATTTGTCAAAGAACTCTTCTCAAACCGTTAATCTGTGTGCGTTGGGGAAGAGCAAGCAGATGTGCGTGCGGGCTGATTTTATTATTAGTTAATCAACACATAATTAGAAAATTCCCATGCCACAAAAAAAAAGGAAGAAGAAGAAATAGAAACTTTCTTCGCCAGTGTACAGCAGTGGATGCTAATTATAGATTCAAGTATTTGGGTTTTATTTATTTCTTTATTTTAATAGACTCTAGCTCATAATGCTGCCCTGTATTTAGTCCTTAGTTTTGCAGAATTACTTTGTTCTCCAGTCTACAGACTATCAGTCTTTTAGTCATTGCCCTCTCTTTTCATCTCTCCAAGTACTGCCAGTCTTTACAAAGAGGAAAATTATGCAAAATAACAACAGAACCTTTTAACGCGTGTCATCTTTCAAAAATACTTACATTAAATGCAAATACCTGACAAATGATAAATATCAAAGTAACAATTTGTTACCAAGATATTTCATATAACTTAATTCGTAGAACTAAATCATCAAAGCAGCATTAACATAGACCATCTTCTGTAAAAGGAACCATGGGACATAGTTCTATTCTTTAAATCGTTATCTCACCACAGTGCTCTCTAAAATTAATTATATTTAAATTCTCTTCTAGTTTTGCATTCTCTTCCATTCAGTTATTTCAAATATATAAGAAACTGCGATTTGAGTACAGTTTCAAAGAATGCTATTTTTTTTTTCCCTAATTCAAAATTTGCGGTAAGGATTGGAGAACCAAAGTGTCAGATAGGAAAGCATAGTTTAATCATAGAATCACTGAATCTCAGGATTCAAAGGGGCCTTAATGGCTCCAATCTTATAGCTAATGATTTAATCCTCCCATAAAATCCCCATAAAAAGGTTGAGTTTTAGTTTAATTCCTCAAATGGCAAAGAATTCACTAAATCCCAGGACAGTTCGTTGCATTTTTAGGAAACTCAGTAAGTATTGAAAAGTTTGTCTTTGCATCGAACAGAAAGCTGTCTTCCGGTAACCTCCACCTAGTGGTCCTACTTCGGACTTTTCGAGCCACTGAGAACAATTTTAATCCTTCCGCATGCTAGCCATTTAGATGTTTGAAGATAGCTATGATGCCCTCCTAAAACCAAAAAAAAAAAAAAAGACCACCAGACCCATTGCCATCAAGTAGATTCCTACTCATAGTGACCCTATAGGACCGAGTAGAACTGCCCCATAGAGTTTCCAAGGAGGGGCTGGTGGATTCAAACTGCCGACCTTTTGGTTAGCAGCCAAGCTCTTAACCACTGTGCCACCCAGGCTCCAAATACGTAATAGCATGGGGCTATCTCTTTTTTGTTCTAGGCCTTAACATTTCTATCAGGCTCACCAAATTATATTAGCTTTTTAGATCACCACATAATGCAGCTGGCTCATACTAATCTTGTAATCAATGAAAATTCCTAGGTTTGTTTTCTTTTTTAAACAAATGTTTCTCTTTAACTCTCAAATCCAGTGTCACTCCTGTGTTAAGACTACACAATTATAACAAATAATTTCTGATGATTATATCCTCAAGGTTGATGGATAAAATGAAAATGCAAATCCCTTTTATAAGTAATCTACTGGCTATATGTAATGACTTGTTTCTGTTGGTCTGCATCTGTATCCGTTAGTATTCAAAATGGCATGGGCTTCATATTTTATTGTGCATCTTGATTAAAGGGGAAAAAGTAAATTTATTAGATTTACCTGGACATTTTCTCCATGCTAATCTATTTTCCTAAAGTCTATGAACCTTTCCCCCAAATCTGTATTTTTAAAGCTAATTTTGACTCTGCAGTGTGTCAGTTTTTCAAAATTATTTTTCTCAGTGCTTCTAGAATTGAAAATACTTTCTGATAGTCAAATTGTCGTCATTTTTTTAAACATATCTTTCCTTATAGTCTTGAAATAACTCCTTTGAGTATTATAATGTCTTTAAAAATACAACATAAAGTAGTAAAGGAGAAATGATTTATCTTATAGAAAACTTTCCTGTTTAAAGTACTTTTCAAATTTTGCCCACGGTGTTACTAATATTTACCAGCTTTAAAACAGAAAGCCATTTTCCTGTCATTTGGACTCTTTGATCACCCACTCCTCCAAGTAAAAAGGAATTCTCCTTTCTATGTGCCATATAGTAGCATAGATTATTTACTTACTTAGATTATTTATACAGAATATTTAAATATATTTTCACTTCTCGTATCTGATATTCTGCTACTTGGAAAACTCACTTATCCAGAATACAACTACCCAGAAAAAGAGTTTCCAAGGAGCGCCTGGCGAGAATACAACTAGAAACCTTAAAACCCATCTGTGGTACTCTCAGGTGGGTACCTGAAGACACTGTCTGAGTTTGACCTGCTCCAATACAATTTTAAAGGTCCATGTTCCTTCATGCCTTGTACTTGCACTCTGGTTGGAAGGCCTTTCAGCACTTTGTCTTTCCGGTTAACTCCTATTCTTCTTGAAGGCTAAGCTAATAATCATCTCCGCTTAAAAGCAGGCCACTCTTCACCATACTGAGGGAGGTAGCCCTATTTCTTCTCTTCCATATTGCCGTAATTATCGGGGTTACATACCTCCATGTAGCATTTGCTTCAGGGAATTATAATCATATCAAAGACTGTGAGCTTTGTGAGGGCAAGGGAGACCATGGCTATCCCTCTGTACATCCACAGCACTTGCCACAGTGTCTAGGATCTAGGAAGCTCTTAGGAATTGCTAGTAAATGAAAGAATCTGATTGCTAATCAGTTTCCAGTTAATAGCAGATTATAAGCAAGAAATTAGGAGAAGCTGGAGCTGGGGCAAGCATAGTAAGAGAAAAGAAGTGAAAACCTGACAGAAAAAATGTAAGCAAACTCCAAAACTGGCAAAACACAGTAGCCTTTTAATACCAAAGAAATCAACCTTTGTATACCTCTGAAGTTCCTGAGGGTGTTTTCTGTTCTATAGCATAGTTCTTTAATTGATATTCAAAATGATAACTCTGAGTCATCAAGAAAAGGTTAAATTTTGTATAGCATCCTGTGTAAAAGAAGTCAGAAAATTATATATAAAGATAGTTATCCAAAATTATTAAAGTAAAAAGGTTTGGATATGTAAAGATTCAAGTCCTAAAGTACTGAAAATGTAACTATTCAGAACAACTCCCTCCCTGAAGTTCTAGGTAATAAGGTTTTATTACAATATCAAAATCTAACATTTAAACATGTAAATGTATATCTGAAGTATCTCATAAACAGTGACATTTAATATTGTTCGGTAATTGGTTTCCTGTTCTTAAAATTTTGTGGTTAAAGTCATAAAAGTCAAGTGGTCACAAAGACGGAAAAGCAGTAACAGTTTGGGGAGGTGGGTTTATGTTAATTAACTCCAGTTCTTTTTACATTCTGCTGATCCGCAGGAAGTAAAAAGATCGTTCCCGAATGTTCTTTCTACCATACAGTTCAAATTCTTAAACAGCAAAACATATATCTTCCCCAAAAATAAACACGAATTCTCTAGTAAAAAGTAGTCAGTCTTCAATCCAGATAAATGGGGAAAACCTCTTTTGAATGGCTGGGACTGACCATGGTGGCTCTGGCCTTTCCCAGAGTGAGCCTCCCATTTCAAGTTGCCTGGCCCTTCTTGTGTGGAAAGTGGTGGGAGTCAAGTTGGGTTTCAAGGCATCACCTGAACTAGCAGGTAGCCCTAACCCTGGTTGGTACTCGGAGCTCTTGGCTTGCTTTTCCATACTCCTGCCAGCTCCTATCTATCAGAACAAGGTAATTCTCTAGTGGGCCCCCCTGTTCAGGCTGTTAATGAAGTAGGAGGCTTAGCTCTCATTATTTCAGCTCCTTTATGTTACTTGAGGAAGCAAAATGATGGGGCAATACAGAAATAAAAGTATTTCTCTGGCCAAGTCCTTCTAACCAGTACAGAGTTTTGAGGGATACATTGTCCATTTTAAATGCAAACGTTTTCATTCTCTGAACCCTGAACTTTAACCTGGCCTGAGCATCTCTTCTATTGTAGAAGGAAATGGGGGTACAGTGGGTGTGGGGGGGTTAGAGAACTATAATGATCTTCAGCAAAGAAATATCCCCAATACACAGGCTAAGAGATGCTTTATTGTTCTCTATCCCAACTGAGTTTGATAATCACTAACAGGACTTTATGGTATATTCTCTCTAGCTGGACTAAACCATCTCTAAGGTTTCTTTTGGGTTTTTTTTTTTTTAAGGTCTCTTTTAGCTCTGAATCACAGTTCTGAGTTCTAGAGAAAGTATCATATAATCTTCAAAGTAAAAATTATCTTGGACTCAGTGTGATATGACTGATAGGGTGGCCTGCTGGGCCTGCATATAGCTAGAAGAGCTGCCAAGCTTGGTGGGCAGTGTTCCCTCTCACAATAATTTCCCTATGGGGTACAAGCCTTTCATTCCACAGCAGAAGACAAGAATCCCTTTGGGATACTGCATTTAAAAATAGTTACTAATGTGCAAATCACTGGTAATCAGATTCCTTCCTGAAACCTAGTTTTGATAGAGGAAAACGAAATCTCTTTGGAGAAGACAGAGTAATGAGGGTCGAATTAGGAGGAGCTTCATATTTTTTTTTTCATAATTTTGTTTTAGTTTATGTCATATATTTGCTTTCATTCTCTGCAAATGTTAACATTAGGGGGCTAAAAAAATCCTATTGTAACAAAATATTATTAACTATTGTTAATTGCTACAATCAACTCAAAATCAACTTAACAGGATTTCAGATTCAAATTTGTATTTCAAATGAAAGTTGTCAGCATTTGCTTTAATTTGGGAATTTCCAGTAGAAAGTCAAAAGTAGTCTTTTTTTCCCACAAATTCTCACTTCTGCCCCCTCCTCTCCATGCCTGTGCCTCTGCCTTTGCCTAGGGCAGGCCTTGCCCAACTCTTTCCTGGGTAGTCATAGACTCTACATGCTGACTGTTCCACCTGTCTCTGCTCCATGTTTTTAGTGATCTTCAAACATGTGAAAATTAGAAATTTTGAACTACTTCGTGAAGCAAGAAATATATAAATACCTATTGTGTACTCTGCTGAATTCAATAGAGTATTAGAAAACAAAGTACCTATCCTGGGTTCAATATTTTCAAGAGGATTAAATAAGTAATTTTTTTTTTCCCTTCTTTGAACTTGGTTTTGCGGGGGAGCTGAGAGGTGGTGAGGAGATATTGTTAAACTTTTCATTCAGTTTTTTATTGTTTTATTATGTTTAGTTTTCAAGTGATAAACCCGTTTTATGTAGATATTTTATCTTAATGTTGTTCTTTTAAATGTAGGACGCGTTGGAACACCTCATTTTATGGCCCCAGAAGTGGTCAAAAGAGAGCCTTATGGAAAACCTGTAGATGTCTGGGGTTGTGGCGTGATCCTTTTTATTCTGCTAAGTGGTTGTTTGCCTTTTTATGGAACCAAGGAAAGATTGTTTGAAGGCATTATTAAAGGAAAATATAAGGTAATGTATTATGAGTGTTTTATTTTGCCATTCAGATTAAATTATTCTGAAAAATATTTTTTATTACTCTGAAAAGTGTTTTTTAAAATCACTTTCTTTGAATTGCTTACTGATTGACTGTCATATGGATATCCAGTCAGAGAAATGATCTTTTCATACGTCCTTGATGTAGTAGCCTTGTAAGACAGCATAGACCTCAAGTACTAAATTTCTGAGTTGCTATTTTTTTTTACTAGCTAAACGATCATGCAGATGGTCAAGAAAGAAGGCTGTCTTCATAACAACCATTGCCTTGTTTCTCACTTTCCTTCCTTCTGTGCTGCATCTAAAGCCTATACCAGTTCTTTGGATTCCAACTTTGTCTTTGGACCTGAAAACATGTACCCTAGTCCTCTTTAGCACAGTAGATAAGCCAGAGAGTAGATGTGTGTGTCATCTTTCCCTAAATGTAAGTCCACAGCTTAGGAGTCCTGGGCCCTCAGATTGTAAGACATTTACAAAGCCAACTCTAGTTCAGTGAACCAATTTGGGCCAAGATAGAATTTGAACTTTATTTTACCCTGGGTAAGCTGTTTGTGACAAATCTGAACCCAGATTTGAAAGTATCCATTAGCTGTCTGGTGACCAAACCCATTCATTCAGGTTAAGCTACAAAATGAACTTCTATGGCCTTCTTTGTGTGATTTGAGAAAAGACCTTCAGTTTTTAAAGCTTTTTGCTTAATTTGTAAAGTTAAAATGGAAATTTTATCTGGTTAATTTTAATCATTGTTTATCTTAATTTTAAATTTAGTCTCTAATAGCCTTTACTTGTTTTGCTTTTTCACACATGGTGTTGTATTTTATGTAGTCAGCCAGCACAGCCTACTAATTTGCCATTTACATTCCAGAATAAACTGAAATGCCAATATCATCACAGCATGTCATAATATAATTTAGAGCCGTTCTTCATTATTCATGGGTAGAAAGTTTCTGTTTGGGGTGATGAAAAATTTTAGAAATAGATAGTGGTGATGGTTACACAACATTGTGAATGTAATTAATGCCATGCAATTATACACTTAAAAAGAGTTAAAATGACAACTTTTAAGTTATAATTACTGGCATTATGAATGGCTATAAAGCGACTTAAAGACTTCTTAGAAATAAATAAGGTTATGATTGATTCCACTACCCGAGCTTCTTGTTACAGTTTTTGCCCTTATGTATGGCTAACAGGGAATATGTTGCTACATGGGGAAGCATGTGGTACTCTGTATCTGGATATCAGTTCAGGGCAGTTCATGCTGGGAAAATTCTTTTTCCTCCCCCTATTACTAAAACCTCTACTTTCTATTCAGCAGAATCACTGTTTCAGTTTTGGCCATGATTGACTGGCAACATAAAATGAAACACAGGTTTATGTACACTAGATTCCAGAACTGTGAGGCCCCTAAAGTTTCCTTTTCAGTTCCTCAGTAATGTTAGAGTTTTGTATTGGACTTGAAAAAAAAAAATTAAGAAAACGGGGGCCAGGCAGGGGAACGTAAAGTATTTTCAGCATTGCAGGCTTATTTTTTCAAGCCACAGCTGAAGCTAGTGGAAATGAGGATGGTTTATACTTTTTTTTTTTCTTCCTTTGGTGCAATGATGCTTTGTCAGTGGCACCATCGGTTTATAAATGCAATTTTTTTTTTTGTTTGGATTAAGATTATGCCAAAACTCTTAACAGAGAAAGATGTTTTAAGTTTAGGTGTTTCTGCGTCTCTTAGAGTCATTTGGCCATTGGAGTAATCAAGTGTCTCAGGAAACTGCTTGTTAAGTAATCACCCTACAATTCCTGGGAAGTGTGAATGGCTATCAGGAACGCATAGCCATGGCTTTCTGGTTGAATTTTTCCAAGGGAAATCACAGAGAACTAACATATGAAAATGTACAATTAATTAATGCATCAGCATAATAATAATAGCAATCATGATAGCTAACTCATACACAGTACTTACTATGTGCCAGGAACTGTTCTAAACACTTTACATGTATTAATTCATTTGGTCCTCACGGCAACTTACAACATAGGTGCCATATGATAAAATCTTCCACTTGCCTTTTTGAGTTATAAGCATTTGCTAATAATAGAATTATTCCTTTGTGTTTGTTCAGTTGCTAACCTCCTGGTTTCCAAGGCAATGTGCTTTATTCCAAGAGCCTCTGGTATTTGATTTTGTCTATTTTTAAAGCACTGAATAATTATTTTTGTTTCTTGGTAAGAAACGTGGACTATCCACACATGTTTAAAATTAAATTATTTTAATTTTTTTTCTAGTCTAACTATTACAGTAAGTCAGATGGATGGTGGCAGCTATATTACAATTTCTGTACCTGGGGGCTTGAAGCTTTGAGGTTAATTCCTTATTTACTTTTTTACTTGTCTAATCTATTGTCTTGCTTATATTCGTGGCTTTCCTTATGAAAAACCATTTAGTCTGAAGTATAGATCCAGCTCTGTCCTCAGTGATAAATCTGATGGACCTTTTATTTATTTATTTATTTTGTAGACTGTGATATGATTCTGTCAGCTTTTTTTTTTATATGGAAATTTTCAAATAAAAAAGTAGAGATAATAGTATATTGAACCCCCAGCTTCAATGCTTGTCAACATATAGCCAATCTTGTTTTACCTATATTCCACATAATACTAGATTATTTTAAAGCCGATCTCAAAAATATCATTTCATCACTGTGGTGGTTCTTTAACAAAAGAACTGTTAACAAAATTCTTGATCTCAATGGATATTTTCAATAAAATTTTGATGATACCTTTGCAATGTAGTACATTTAAATTGTCATAACTTATAAACTACTACAGGTCTTAAGTGATTTTAATTTAATTTTTTATTCTCATTTGCTAGCTTACCTGATCCTTTTAAGGTAGATTTCAGAGAACACTATTTAACTGGAATACGTACTAACATTTAATTTTAACTAACTTTTTTTATGAAGGACAAAATATGTATGTTTCTCAAAGTATATAAAAGATGCAGTGTAATCTTAGATCAGAGTTACAGAGTGGAATTCTAGGCTGCCATGGCTTTGGTATTCAAATACGTGAGACTAGTTGGTGACCCTTTTGTTCCCCCTTATATACTCAACCTCCAGCTTAACTTCGGCTACTCTTCTCAGCCAAAGGAAGAGAAAACCCTGTATGGACTCCCTCATAAAAAGAGTAGAGGGATAAACTTTCTAAACCTCTACTCACTTCAGAAATCTAACTGCCACTTTCAGATGATTTCTCAACTCAAAATCGTTCTGACTATAAAGGGCACATCAACTCCAGGATGGGCAAGCAAGAACAAGTCTAGCCAAGCCCATCTAATCACTTATTTCAAACTGGTCAGTGTATCACAATTCAGTCAGATGACAATCTTTAAGCAGTCTCATGGCATTCATTTTAATGGGATTTGACAAGAAGAAGTGTCTATTGCTTGGAATTCTGCATGTTAGAATAAGAAAGTGGAAAACCCTCCAATTTTAAGACCTATCCCTAACATAGAAACATTTTTCCCTCCCTATCAAAAAAAAAAAATTTTTTTTTTATCTGGTGAATACAAAGCCTCCCATTAGCCAGAGCTTAGTGTCTAATGAAAGACTGTGGCCAGATTGTGATGACTCATGTGTGCCATGATGCAGGTTATGATTTAATTTGATTTTAAATTATTGTGGAGTTTATTCTCTGTCTTTCTCCCTTAGAAGGTAACATAGGTCTCTGACAGGCCACGGCATTGCTTAAGGCTCCTAGCACCAAGCAATTCACATAAGCTTACCTGGTCAATCCACTTCCTGATGTTGGACAGAGAATGAAACCCTACTCCATCCTATCCCCGCTTGCCTTTCCAACTCCAAACCCTAAGCTTGGTTTTTCTGGTTCTTGGTCTCAGACATACCGCTTCTCCCCTTCTCCAGTTATTTCCTGTCAGATCCGTAGCCTTTCTCACAAGTCCTGTGTCATTTGAACAGTTTATAATTTTTTTGTTTGGTGTTAGTCAATATACATGTGAATTTGGAGCCCTGGTGGTTTAGTAAGCACTCACCTACTAACTGAAAGGTTGGCAGTTTGAACCCACCAGCCCCTCCACAGAAGAAAGATGTGGCAGTCTGCTTCATAAAAATTACAGCTTTGGAATCCCTATGAGGCAGTTCTATTCTATAGGGTCACCACGAATTAGAATTGATTTGACGGCAATAGGTTTGGCTATGGAGTTTATGGTAATAATATATATTTTCTAAATGCTGAACTTGATATACGGTGACCAAAATATCCTATTAATAACTTTGCATAGATTCACAATTACTGCTAATTCCATTTTTAAAACAAAAAAGATTTCTTTAAAAATTTTAATTTTTACCAAAATAATAATGTTGGAGAGGTTGTGGAGAGACTGGAACATTTATACACTGCTGATGGGAATGCAAAATGGTACAACCACTTTGGAAATGAATTTGGCGCTTCCTTAAAAAGCTAGAAATAGAATTACCGTACGATCCAGCAATCCCACTCCTTGGAATATATCCTAGAGAAATAAGCGCCTTTACATGAACAGATATGTGCACACCCATGTTCATTGCAGCACTGTTTACAATAGCAAAAAGATGGAAGCAACCAAGGTGCCCATCAGTGGATGAATGGATAAATAAATTATGGTATATTCATCAAGTGGAATACTATGCATCGATAAAGAATAATGATGAATCCGTGAAACATTTCATAACGTGGAGGAATCTGGAAGGCATCATTGCAGCACTGTTTACAATAGCAAAAAGATGGAAGCAACCAAGGTGCCCATCAATGGATGAATGGATAAATAAATTATGGTATATTCATAAAGTGGAATACTATGCATCGATAAAGAATAATGATGAATCCGTGAAACATTTCATAACGTGGAGGAATCTGGAAGGCATTATGTTGAGCGAAATTAGTCAGTTGCAAAAGGACAAATATTGTATGAGACCACTATTATAAGAACTCAAAAAATAGTTGAGACAGATAAGAAAATATTCTTTGATGGTTATGAGAGTGGGGGGAGGGAGGGAGGGAGAGGGGTTTTCACTAATTAGATAGTGGATAAGAACTATTTTAGATGAAGGGAAAGGCAACACAATACAGGTGAGGTCAGCACAACTGGACTAAACCAAAAGCAAAGCAGTTTCCCGAATAAACTGAATGCTTCGAAGGCCAGCATAGCAGGGGCAGGGGCCTGGGGACCATGGTTTCAGGGGACGTCTAAGTCAATTGGCATAATAAAATCTATTAAGAAAACATTCTGCATCCCACTTTGGAGAGAGGCGTCTGGGGTCTTAAACACTAGTAAGCGGCCATCTAAGATGCATCAATTGATCTCAACCCACCTGAAGCAAAGGAGAATGAAGAATACCAAAGACGTAAGGTAATTATGAGCCCAAGAGACAGAAAGGGCCACATAAACCAGAGACTACTTCAGCCTGAGACCAGAAGAACTAGATGGTGCCTGGCTACAACTGATGACTGCCCTGACAGGGAACACAACAGAGAAGCCCTGATGGAGCAGGAGAGCAGCGGGATGCAGACCCCAAATTCTAGTAAAAAGACCAGAGTTAATGATCTGAATGAGACTAGAAGGACCCTGGAGGTCATGATCCCCAGACCTTCTGTTAGCCCAAGAGAGGAACCATTCATGAAGCCAACTCTTCAGCCAGGGATTGGACTGGACTGTGGGATAGAAAATGATACTGGTGAAGAGTGAGCTTCTTGGATCAAGTAGACACATGGGACTATGTGGCAGCTCTTGTCTGGAGTGGAGATGGCGGGGCAGAGACGGGCAGAAGCTGGCCGAACAGACACTAAAATAGAGAGTGGAGGGAAGGAGTGTGCTGTCTCATTAAGGAGAAAGCAACTAGGAGAATATAGCAAGGTGTATATAAATTTTTGTATGAGAGACTGACTTGATTTGTAAGCTTTCACTTAAAGCACAATAAAAATTTAAAAAATTAAATTTTTAAATTTTATTTAGTCCTTTCTGGATCAGAGTATTCTTTTTCTGGTTTCTTTGCTGATGATATAAAAGTAGAGGCTGCAACTATGAACATTCTATTCTTCAGTTATTAAAATATAATTTACATAACAACAAGAACATATATGTAAGGAATTTTTAATGATGCAGAATCTCATATAATAACAAGGAAAAAAAGAATCACATTTTTCCCCTTTTTCCTTTGAAAGCAAGTCTTTAGAATCATGTTTCTGTTCTTTGCCCTGAGAATTTTAATCACGGTAAAACAATACAGGTGTAGTAAGTGATGGTGAATACTAGCTTCTTGGTGAAGATAACTGTGTAATTTTTCCTTCCTCCTCTTCAGATGAATCCAAGGCAGTGGAGCCATATTTCTGAAAGTGCCAAAGACCTAGTACGTCGTATGCTGATGCTGGATCCCGCTGAAAGAATCACTGTTTATGAAGCACTGAATCACCCATGGCTTAAGGTACATAAGCTCATAGGTGGCCATCTATACTTTGATTGAACACTTGCAATGACAGGAACTACCTTTTCTTTTTTTTCTGAGCATTTTTTATTACAGTTTTGTTAATCTTTCTTATTTGGGGCTTCTGCCCATCATCTATAAACATCAGAGTACAGAATATACTGTTCGAGTGACATTCAGCTATTAGACAGAGAGTACAAAAGTGGAAAAGACGGAATACATCAGGGAGGAAGGACTGCTCATTCTCTATAAACACATGTTCCAAAGATGTACAAATTGACAACTAAAATTGTTATCAGTTATAATAAAAAATGGTCTTTATTTTGGGTGTGAGTGTGCGCTTTACAGCATTACTCTTATTTCAGTAGATACTAAGTATGGATTTACTATTTTAGGAAAAAAGGCAGATTTTAAAAATTCTTTTTATATCCTATCTTCCCAGTGAGTACTAAGGAAAATTGTAACTTGGGACTTTAATGAAACAGTACTGTTTGGTTAAGACATTATACAGTTCAGTAATTCCAGGAAATTCTCGCTTTAGAGGTTAAAAAAAACTAAGGCTCAAAGAGATTCAGGATCTTGCTCCCCAAGTTACAGAAGTTGTCAGTGGTGGAACCAGGATTTTAATCCAGCCTACCAAAACCATTTCATTTGTACACTAAATCTCTTCTCTTTCACTTACTCAAAGACATTGCTCTGGCAATTTTATTCTTATCTGCAGCATCAATTTCCAACCTCCATTGGATCTAACATGCTGTAATTTATATAAATTATTATTCATATATATATATATATAATGACAAATTAAAGAGGAACAGCGTTGCATTCATTGTCAAAAAGAACACTTCAAGATCTATCCTAAATATCCATACCCCTATAAGGAAGACCAGTTAATATGACTATTATTTAAGTTTATGCACCAACCACTAATGCCAAAGATGAAGAAATTGAAGATTTTTTTTACCAACTTCTGCAGTCTGAAGTTGATCAAACATGCAATCAAGATGCATTGATAATTACTGGTGATTGGAATGCAAAAGTTGGAAACAAAGAAGAAGGAACAGTAGTTGGAAAATACGGCCTTGGTGAAAGAAACAACTCCAGAGATCACATGATAGAATTTTTAAGACTAACCACTGCTTCGTTGGAAATACCTTTTTTCAACAACATAAACAGCACCTATACACATGGGCCTTACCAGATGGAATACACAGGAATCAAGTAGGCTACATCTGTAGAAAGAGACAATGGAGAAGCTCAGTATCTTCAGTGAGAAGAAGGCCAGGGGCCAGCTGCAGAACAGACCATCAGTTACTCATATGCAAGTTCAAGTTGAAGCTGAAGAAAACTAAAACAAGTCTATGAGAGCCAAAGTATGATCTTCAATATATCCCACCTGAATTTAGAGACCATCTCAAGAATAGATTTGATGCATTGCACACGAATGACTGAAGAGCAGATGAGTTGTGCAGTGATATCAAGGACATCATACATGAAGAAAGCAAGAGGTCATTAAAAAGACAGGAAAGAAAGAGAGGACTAAAATGGATGTCAGAAGAGACTCTGAAACTTGCACTTGAACGTAGAGTAGTTAAAGCAAAAGGAAGAAATTAAGAGCTGAACAGAAGATTTCAAAGGGAAGCTCAAAAAGACAAAGTAAAATATTGAAATGTGGAAAGACATGCTCAGCATTTCTCAGGCTGAAAGAACTGAAGAAAAAATTCAAGCCTCAAGTTGCAATATTGAAGGATTCTATGGGGAAAATATTAAATGATTCAGAAAAAAAAATGGGGAAAATATTAAATGATTCAGGAAGCATCAAAAAAAGATGGAAAGAATACGTAGACTCACTGTACCAAAAAGAATTGGTTGACATTCAGCCATTTCAGGAGATAGCATATGATCAAGAACCAATGGTATTGAAGGAAGAAGTCCAAGTTGCACTGAAGGTACTAGAGAAAAACAAGGCTCCAGGAATTGACGGAATACCAGTTGAGATATTTCGACAAAGGGATGCAATGCTGGAAGCTCTCACTTGTCTATGCTAAGAAATTTGGGAGACAGCTACCTGGCCAACCAACTGAAAGAGATCCATATTTGTGCCCATTCCAAAGAAAGGTGATGCAACAGAATGTGGAAATTATCAAACAATATCATTAATATCACACGCAAGTGAAATTTTGCTGAAGATTATTAAAAAATGGTTGTAGCAGTACATCAACAGGGAACTGCCAGAGGTTCAAGCCAGATTCAGAAGAGGACATGGAACAAGGGATATCATTGCTGATGTCAGATGGATCTTGGCTAAAGGCAGAGAATACCAGAAAGATGTTCACCTGTGTTTTATTGACTATGCAAAGGCATTTGACTGTGTGGATCATAACAAATTATGGGTAACATTGCAAAGAATGGAAATTCCAGAATACTTAATTGTGCTTATGTGGAACCTGTACATAGACTATGAGGCAGTTGTTGGAACAGAACATGGGAATACTGTGTGGTTTAAAATCACTAAAGGTGTGAGTCAAGGTTGTATCCTTTTACCACACTTACTCAATTTATATGCTGAGCAAATAATCTGAGAAGCTGGACCATATGAAGAAGAATGCAGCATCAAGATTGGAGAAAGACTCATTACCAACCTGCAATATGCAGGTGACACAACCTTGCTTGCTGAAAGTGAAGACGACTTGAAGCACTTAGTGATGAAGATCAAAGACTGTAGCCTTCAGTATGGATTACACCTCAACATAAAGAAAGCAAAAATCCTCACAACTGGACCAGTAAGCAAATGATAAATGGAGAAAATATTGAAGTTATCAAGGATTTCATTTTCCTTGAATCCACAATCAAAGCCCATGGAAGCAGCAGTCAAGAAATCAAATGGCATATTGCATTGGGCAAATCTGCTGCAAAATACCTCTTTAAAGTGTTAAAAAGCAAAGATGTCACTTGGAGGACTAAGGTGTGCCTGACCCAAGCCTCGTATGCATGCGAAAGCTGGACAGTGAATAAGGAAGACCAAAGAACTGATGCCTTTGAATTATGGTGTTGGCAAAGAATATTGGCTATACCATGGACTGCCAGAAGAACGAAGAAATCTGTCTTGGAAGAAGTGCAGCCAGAATGCTCCTTAGAAGCAAGGATGGTGAGTCTTTGTCGTCCATACTTCGGACATTTTATCAGGAACGACCAATCCCTGGAGAAGGACATCCTGCTTGGTAAAGTAGAGGGTCAGCAAAAAAGAGGAAGACCCTCAATGAGACACATTGACACAGTGGCTGCAACAATGGGCCCAAATAACAGTGATTGTGAGGATGGCGCAGGACCGGGCAGTGTTTCGTTCTGTTGTACGTAGTGTTCCTTTGAGTTGGAACCGACTCGATGTCACCTAACAATAACGACAGCCCTCCTCCAGCTTCTGCCCCTTCTCTCTGCTCTCCTTGACAGCAAATCTCCTAGAAATAGTTGTCTGTACTCACTTCCTCTATTTTCTCCCATCCTTTTCTTTTGAACCCACTCTAGTCAGGCTTGAATCTCCCACTTCACTAAAAGAACACTTGTCAAATCTAGCGGTCAAATCTCAGGCCTTATCATTCTTGGTATATCAGCAACGTTTGACATCCATCCTGTCTCCTCTTGGTTTTCAGGACACTTCGATCACCTGCTTTCCCATCTACCTCTCTGCCTGCTCCCCCTCAAATCTTGCTGATTCTTCCTCATCTCCTTCACCTACCTCTTCATATTGAAATGCCATAATTCCCCATGTTTGCTCCTCTTCTTTTCCTCCATCTATACTCAGTCCCTTGGAGACCTCATCTAGTCTCAATAACTTGAAATGTTATCTATACACTGCTGATCCTTAAATTTGTGCCTTCAGGGCAGGCCTCTCCCCTGAGGTATTCTTTTTGTTGTTGTTGTTATCATGTAATAGGTTTATTGTTGACTGTCATTTTAAAACTAATAATAAATAGTTTTAAGACTTCTCAGTTTTCATTCCTAAATGGTAATTATCGGTGGATATAAGGGTTTATTTTTTTTTAATAATTTTTATTGAGCTTTAAGTGAACATTTACAAATCAAGTCAGTCTGTCACATATAAGCTTATATACACCTTACTCCGTACTCCCACTTACTCTCCCCCTAATGACTCAGCCCTTCCAGTCTCTCCTTTCGTGACAATTTTGCCAGTTTCTAACCCTCTCTACCATCCTATCTCCCCTCGAGACAGGAGATGCCAACACAGTCTCAAGTGTCCACCTGATACAAGTAGCTCACTCTTCATCAGCATCTCTCTCCTACCCATTGTCCAGTCCCTTCCAGGTCTGATGAGTTGTCTTCAGGAATGGTTCCTGTCCTGGGCCAACAGGTTTGGGGACTATGACCGCCGGGATTCCTCTAGTCTCAGTCAGACCATTAAATCTGGTCTTTTTATGAGAATTTGGGGTCTGCATCCCACTGATCTCCTGCTCCCTCAGGGGTTCTCTGTTGTGCTCCCTGTCAGGGCAGTCATCGATTGTGGCCGGGCACCATCTAGTTCTTCTGGTCTCAGGATGATGTAAGTCTTTGGTTCATGTGGCCCTTTCTGTCTCTTGGGCTCATAGTTATCGTGTGACTTTGGTGTTCTTCATTCTCCTTTGCTCCAGGTGGGTTGAGACCAATTGATGCATCTTAGATGGCCGCTTGTTAGCATTTAAGACCCTAGACGCCACATTTCAAAGTGGGATGCAGAATGTTTTCATAATAGAATTATTTTGCCAATTGACTTAGAAGTCCCCTTAAGCCATAGTCCCCAAACCCCCGCCCTTGCTCTGCTGACCTTTGAAGCATTCAGTTTATCCCAGAAACTTCTTTGCTTTTGGTCCAGTCCAGTTGAGCTGACCTTCCGCGTATTGAGTATTGTCCTTCCCTTCACCTAAAGTAGTTCTTATCTACTAACTAATCAGTAAAAAACCCTCTCCCTCCCTCCCTCCCTCCCCGCCTCGTAACCACAAAAGTATGTGTTCTTCTCAGTTTATACTCTTTCTCAAGATCTTATAATAGTGGTCTTATACAATATTTGTCCTTTTGCATCTGACTGATTTCACTCAGCATAATGTCTTCCAGGTTCCCTGAGGTATTCTTAATCCACTATACGATTTGGCTCCCTGGTAGGGCTCTGAGTTAATTACTTAATACTCTCCCCTTCTCTCACTCTGTCCCGTCATATTGGCCTCCTTGCTGTTCCTCAGACAGCAGGTACAGTCTTGTCTCAACACCTTTGCATTAGTTGTATCCTCGCCCTAGGACAGTCTTCCACCAGATATCTTCATGGCTTATTCCCTCACCATCTTTAACTCTGCTTAGATACCAACTTCTTAGTAAGACCTTCCTTGAACACTGTATTTGAAATTTGGGGGAAAGAACACCCTCTGTCACCAGTATTCCCTGTCCCATTTCCCTGTCTTGTTTTTGTGCAAAGCAATTGTCACCGTAAGATATACTTACATTTAGTTGTCATTGTGTGCCATCGAGTCAATTTCGACTCATAGCAAACTGCCCCATAGAGTTTCCTAGGCTGTAATCTTTATAGGAGCAGATGGCCAGGTCTTTTCTCCCGCAGAGGCACTCGTGTGTTCGAACTGCCAACCTTTTGGTTAGCAGCCAAGTACTTAACCATTGATCCAACAGGGCTCCTACCTATATTTTACTTAGCTGCTTATTGTCTGTCTACCCCCATAGAATATAAACTGCATAAGCGTAGGAATTTTTGGCTGTTGGTTCACCTCTGTTTAGCACCTAGGGAATGTCTTACACATATTAGATGCTCAATAAATATTTGCTAATGATTTAAAGAACGAATGAATATTCATTATACCATGCTAACTTCCCCAGAGGTTATGTAAAATAATAAGATACATTAAAATATATATTAACAGTGTATCTTAATAGTAATGACATAGAATAATAGTACAGAACAATGTTGAGATTCTAGTAGATCTTGATTCTCCTTAAGAATATTACCTCTCAAATGTATATTTTTTCCTCTGATACTCAGTTCCAGTTATTTCTTACTTGGCATATACAATTCTAGTTATTCCTGATTTCTCATAGACAGTCCACAAGACAGAAAAGAGTAAGTAAATAGTTCTTAGATACATTCTTAGTTTTTCTCCCCCCAAAAATGAATACTTTAAGGGTATACTTATTTCTCCTTTTCCTTTCTCAATTTCTCCATAGTTGGGGCCTTTTGTTCATTGGAAGTTAGTTTAAGTGGGAAATAACAATGAAAATGGTAGCCATATTAGTCATTTTTAAGATTCTTTAGAAAATGTTTTAGCATTAAACAGTACATATTTACAGTGACTTTCATTATCAAAACTGATCTTGGCTAATAACATATTTATTTTTGGAAATCCTTGTCCCCTCCAATGATTATAACTCTTATTCTAAACAACCTGAGCTTAACACAGAATGGATTTCTGGCACCAGCAAGACAAAACAATGCCAATAACTTAAACGAAAAATTCCAGAAGGCTGTTTGAGCTCAGTGTCATGTCTGAACTACAGTTTACTTTACTACTTATGTGTCATCTGAAGATGGAAGAATGTAATGAAAGTGTTGCCTAGCTGTTAAGAACACGCTTATGGTGTAGTTAAATACTTGTCTGTGTATATTTATAAATTACTGCCATGGAGGAAACTGCTATTGATTTAGCAATGATGAAAATTTAAGCTGTTTTAAGTGTGAAAAGCTCTTGAATAATTGCAAAATGAAGAAATGAGATGATGAAAATCCTTGTAATGAAGAGTACACAAAGTCATAATACTGCTGCTTTGTATTTTAACAAGAAAAAAAGTCAATGAAAATTATTATTGTTGTTGTTGTTTTGGTAAAACCAAAAGAAAAATTTCCTATTAAGTCATTTCATATAAAAAAAGAATTTGATCGAGTAATATGTGAATGCCACCAGGGTTTCCATGAATGTCTTATGATTGTTAAATTATACTTATTTAACACCTTCATCTATCTGAATTAATGATGCTTCAGCAAATATTCATTCCAACAAAACAAAAGGGACCAGTCCAGATAAGATTGTACTTTGCTTATAGGAGGTTGAACACTTTTCACACCCTTTGTAGCCTTAATGCGTAGACCATAAAGTATGTTGACTATAATAAAAGATGAAAAAGATATTTATATCAGGCTAGTCAACTTGAATTTTGGAAGACTCAGTCAATGCATTAATTAAATGTGTATTCAGTATCTCGTGTGCACAAGAGACTCTGAATCAAATACTTCATTAAAGTGCAAGGCACATCATTATGGAAATTTTTCTGAATTAATATCACATTACTATTAGTTTTAGGTGGGACTATTTAATCCAGAAAAATATTATTTTATTTCTTTTCTCTCATTTATAATGCCTTGGGATTTTCTTATTGTTTATGTATTTTCTGTTAAGAGATATTGTAACAGACTTTTAATCTTGAGGTTTCATCTGATCTTTTTAAAAAGTAATCAGAAAATATAATTTAAACAACATATTTGTTTTAAATTTTATTATTACGTAAACATAGAACAAAAAATTTGCCATTCAATCATTTTTAATGGTACAAGTCAGTGACATTAATTACATTCACCATGTTGTACAACTCTTTCCAAAAGTTTTTAATCACCCCAAACAGACACCCAGTAGCCCTTAAGCAATAACTTCCCATTGTCCCTTCCCCCCATCCCTAGTAACCACTAATAAACTTCTGTCTCTATGCTTTTGCCTGTTATAGATATTTTATATTCGTGGGATCATATGATATTTGTCCTCTTGTGTCTGACCTATTTCACTCAGCATAGCGTTTTCAAGGTTCATCCATGTTGTGGCATGTAACATAACTTTATTTTTTTATGGCTGAGTAATATTCCATTGTGTATATATATATGGAGCCCTGGTGGTGCAGTGGTTAAGAGCTGTGGCTGCTAACCAAAAGGTCAGCAGTTAGAATCCACTAGCCGCTCCTTGGAAACCATATGGGGCAGCTCTACCCTGTCCTATAGGGTCACTATGAGTCAGAATTGACTCGATGGCAATGGGTTTGCTTGTTTTTTTGTTTTTTTTTTTAGTATATATATATACCACATTTTGTTTATCCATTCGTCTATTGATAGATACTTGGGTTGTCTCCACCTTTTGGCTATTGTGAATTATTCTGCAAATGAACATTGGTATAAAGGAACATACTTTTTGAATGTACCCTTATCTTTCTTCACTTCACCTTAGTGAATGATAAGCACAAAAGATATTCACTAGAAAAAAAGTGTTAACAGTCAGGTATGTACTAAACTTCCCAGTCTATTAGAGAAAGAAAGGCATAGCCAGGCTCTACAGTGGATTTTCAAATGGTATTAATATAACTTAAAGACACAGAACGATAACTTTAAAGCAGCCACACATGATAAGCACCACATGAGAGTATATAAGTAAAGATTCAGGAAGACTGAAGAGGAGCATGAGAGCTCACTCTAGACCAGAGCTCCAGGGAAGGCTGCACATGTTGGTGGGATTGAAGAGGGACATGTACTCCATGCAGGAAGTACAGGGCGGGTGAACATAGGCAAAAACACTAAAAAGTGCAAGATATATTCAGAGGATGTGAGGGGCAGAGGCAGAAAGCAAACTGGTTTAATACAGTCAGGTACCTGAAGGATTGTAATAGTAGTAGGCTGAAAAATTTGGTTTGAGGGAAGAATGTGTACAGCCTGGGATGCCAAAATAAGTAATTTAAATATTAGGGTATAGAGAATGAAAAGCTACTGGAAGTTTTTGAGCAATGATACAATGCAAGTGGCATGCTCATATAATTCCTCTGAACACTGTTTGCAGGTGGGTTACCTTTGGGGGTAAGAGCAATCAAGGCAAAGAGATCCTATAGAAGCTATGGGTCTGAGGAAGAGAATGAAAAGCTTTTTTCTTTTTTTGTATAGCAGTAGAAAATTCTCTTCTTACATTTGCCTACAATGTTAAGCAATTTCATTTTAAGCAAAATTAGGTTTTAGTCTTGCTTTAGTGGTTTTTTTTTTTAGTGGTAGTAAGATGAAAGAGAGAGACTCCCTACTAGAACTGTCCAATAAAACTGTCTGACATGATGGCAGTGTTCTATGTCCATGCTGTCCGATACGCCACATGTGGCTATTGAGCGCTTAAAAAGTGGCTGTACAACTGAGGAACTGAATTTTTATTTCTTTTAATTCTAATAAATTTAAATAGTCTTCTGTACCTAATGGCTGCTGTATTAGGCAGAGCAGCCTTAGGCTCTTGATTCAAAACATGCTGTCACTTGGTTCACCCTTTTTGAGCCATCACACTTTTGAGATAACTAATGTTTAGTGTTCTCTCTACTATCTTACATAGTTCATTCTAAAGAACAAATGGAATGATGCATGTGAAAGTCCCTAATTTGGTGCCTGGAACATAGTTAAGTGCTCAATACTCCATGCTATCTAAATGTTAATGACTCCCAAATTTATATCTCCAGCCCAGACTTCTTTCCTCAATGCCAGGCTTGTATCTCCAAGTGCCTACTTGAATCTCCACTTGAATGTTAGACATCTCAAGTTTAATAAGTCCAAAACTAAACTCCTGATCTTCTTCCCAACCCTCTCGCCCTAACCCCCATCCCCACCCCTACAAAATCTGTTCCATCTGCAGTCTTGCCCAGCTCTGCTGGTGTCAAACTTCCCATTCCTCAGGCTGAAAAACCTTGGTGTCATGCTTGACTCCTCTCTTTCTCACATCCCACAAAATCCTGTTCTCTGTATCTTCAAAATATATTCAGAGTTAAGAACTTCTGTTCTTCGAAAAACACTGTTAAGAGAATGAAAAGACTGAGCCACAGACTAGGAGTAAATATTTTCAAATCATATATCTGATAAAGAATTTATATCCTAAATATGTAAACAGTTCTCAAAACTCAGTACTAAGAAAACAACCCAATTCCAAAAGGGGAAAAGATTTGAACAGACACTTCAGCAAAGATCTACAGATGGCAAATAGCAGGTGCAAAGATGTGCAACATCATTAGTCATAGAAAAATGCAAATTAACCCCACAATAAAATACTTATACACATGTAATGGCTAAAATCAAAAACATTGATTATACCAAGTGTTGGTGAGGATGTAGAGCTACTGGAGCTCATACACTACTAGTGGGAATGTAAAATGTTGCAACTAAGTTGGAAAATAGCTTGGCAGTTTTTTTAAAAAATTAAACGTACTCCTACCATATGACCCATCCATTCCACTCCTAAGTATTTACCTAAGAAAAATGAACCTGAATGTCCATACAAACACTTGTACACAAATGTTCATAGCAGCTTAATACATATAAAGAGGAAAACCCTCAACGAAATAGATTGACACAGTGGCTGCAACAATGGACTGAAGCATAACAACAATTGTGAGGATGGCGAAGGACCAGGCAGTGTTTCGTTCTGTTGTGCACAGGGTCGCTATAAGTCAGAACTGACTCGGCAGCACCTAACAACAACAGCAATATATAATAGCCCAAAACTGGAAACAACCAAGGTCCATCTACCTTTCATCCTTTTTATTGCTTCCACCTAGTTCCATCCACCATCATCTCTCACCTGAATTACTGCAATAGCCTCTTAACTGGCCTCCCTGTTTGTTTTTTTCTTCTTCCTCTCACTCTCCTACAATCTTATTACCGACAACAACCGGCGTCCCTTTGAAGTTAAATCAGATCATGTCACTCCCAGTCAGAATCTTCCAGTGGTTCCCTCTCCCTCTCAGAATAAAACCCAAAGGCCCTTTATGGCCTGTCCCATCCTTATGTCTGATCCGATCTACTACTGTTCTCCTCCCTTTGGTCACTTCACTCCAGACACATTGATTTCCTTGCTGTTCGAAAATTCCAGGCACACTCCCACCATTGGGCCTTAGCATTGGTTGTTCTCTTTGCCTAGACCATTCCTTCACCTCTTTCAGATATCAGCTTCTCAATTGGGCCTACCTTGACCACCCTATTTTACATCGTAACCCACCAGTATTTCTTGTTCTGCTTTAGTTTTTGCTTTATCCCACAGTACTTTTAACATACTATGTAATTTACCTATTTTATTTTTTGTATTTTCTCATCTTCTCCCACTAGAATATAAGCTATTTGAGGGCAGGACTCTTTGTTGATTTTGTTTACTGTATCTCTCAAATACATAGAACAATGCCTGGCACATAGTAGGCCCTCAATAAATATTTATGAAATGAATGAATACTTATAGCATATAAATCTTCAAAAAGCATCAACATATTAGGACAGTACCAAAGCGGGATAAGAAGAATGACAAGAGGTTTGTAAATATATCTGAGGACTAGCGGAGGCAATTGGCAACATTATCTCCGAGAAGATTTAGATGGGACATGATTCCCCTCTTAACTCTGAAAGGGTTGTTATATGGAAGAGGTAGTATGTTTATTCTGTGTTGCCCCCGGAAGACAGAGTTAATCCAAACAAACCAGATCTGGGCCCAAGATGAGGAAGAACTTTCTCAAAATTAGTCTTTGTTAAAATCATGGTAGGCTGCCATCAAGTAGTGAGCTCCTACAGGGGAAGGCCAAACAGAACGATCATCCATCAGGGATTGAAGGGGGTCCTGCATAGGGAAAATAGTTGAATGAGATGCCCTTGAAAAATTTGTTCTAGTTAAAAGATTCTGATTTTCATAGTCCAGTTATCCCTGACAACACAGAATGCCGAATCAGTTGTGGAGTTAATTTTTCAAGTGCTCACTTTACCTGATAAGATCATGTCAAAGGTAACTTCATACCTTCGTAATAATTATGATTAATTATTTTCGCCATGATGAGCTAATATTTCAGCCCTTTTTTATGCTGAAAACAAAATGTAATTTTACTGTTAGTTTTGACGTTTATATCCTGTATCATGAAATAAAACCTCTGTTCTCCTAAAGTTACATACAAGTCTTATATTTAAGAATTTGGGCTTTATTGTTTGCTTTAGATTAAGCTTCTTCAGTTTTTTAAATGGTTATATATGTTCATTATCTTTCTTCTTTTTTAGGAGCGAGATCGTTATGCCTACAAGATTCATCTTCCAGAAACAGTAGAGCAACTGAGGAAATTCAATGCAAGGAGGAAACTAAAGGTAAATTAAAGAAATCCACAAAAAAACAGACAGATGGAGCTAGTGATTATGTTTTTATTCTGTTTCAATGCCCATAAATATATCCTAGTGTTGGCCGTTGTCTTCCTTAAAGTTAAATCCTCATTCCCAAAAATTACCACCATTTCAAGAAGATTTTTTAAAAATTATTGTTTAAGGTAATATCTAAGTGTGACTGTAAACAATCAATTTTAATAAGTAAAAGATTAATCGTATTTTAGACTTGTTCATCCGTTGCAGAGATATAGCCGCTTTAAAAATATTAATTTATTGTTGTTATCCATTATTGTTGAATATGAATATAGGCCACATTTTCTCATACTTTAAATATTTTGACAGAAAATGTGAGTTTAGTTCAGTGGAAATAATGATGAATTAGAATTGGAACTACAATTTAACAGCCATTGCGAAGCAGAACATAAAATCCCCACTATATTTGTCTACTAGAGAATTTTTTCAGATTACTTTTCTTTCCTTTTCATTATTCTTCCTAGGAGCCTTTCTCTCTCTTCCCATTCTCCCTATCCTCTATCCCCCACCACACACACATACACACACAAAAGAGAGAGAGAGAGGGAAGTGACAGTTAGCCCTTGTGGGGAGTCCATTTGACTTTCAGAGGTACTGAAAAAGATCCAACAGAAAATAATGGCGTCTTTTAAACACTGGGAGAAAATGCTATGGAACAGCATTTCCCCCCCAGGTAACAGAGAAACTGTATTATATTATTGTATTAAAATTCAATTATGTTTGACTTTTCTTTTGATTACTGTACAAAATATTAACTTTCTCCTCTAAGTGATTGAGTAGATAGTATTCCTCCTTATATGACTCTGCCAGCTATAAAACTTTTTAAGTACTTTCAGGTAAGTCGTAAGTTACAATAACATTACTCATTTGTTATTATTCAACCTTTGAAAATTTATGAATGATTGTATATGACTCTAGATTTGTAAGAATGTTTATATGAATTTTGGAAAAACTGTGTAGGCAACAATATTACCTTGTAGAGCCACATGTAGCTATTTTAATTAAAATTAAGTTAAAAGGTCAGTTCCTCAGTCTCACTGGCACATTTCAAGTGCTCAGTAACGATAGGTGGCTAGTGCCTACCATATTGGACAGCACAGATATATGAGATTTCCATCACTGCAGAATATTCTATTGGACAATTCTACTGTAGACCAAGGGAAATTTTAATGTGTCATTGTGGATGCTTATTCCTAGTTAAGCCTTTCTCCTAATTCTTTTTGCAGTCAGGGTTTCAAACTAGCTCTTCCTTATTTGCTTTAAAAATCCTCAGCAAAAGTACATTATTAATTATATACCCTTATTGAGATATGGTACCCAAAGAAAATTCCCAAGACTTTAATTTCTTTGCTTTGAGAAACTCCTGAACCACTGTAGCATACGCAAGAAGAAAATGTTACTGTCCAAAGTAAAATTTGGTCAGCTGTTTTTGAAGTTAGTTTCCCCCAAAAGAAACTATTAATTATACTTCTTTCTCAACTGTTTCCTAGTCTTTTAATTCTGACCCTTCTTTGGCCTTACGTGACATTATATTATCTGGTTGAAGTTTTCATTGCTTAAGTACAGGCCTTTTGCCATATGTCTAGGGCTTCCCCAATCACAAGAAGCATGCTGTACTTCTCCCAGTGCCACAAAGTCAGACTTGGGCCCAAAATAGCCAAAGTCGTGACTAAGATTCATTTGGACAGAGCCAAGCTGTCGTGGCAAAGGGGGGTCATGTGGATTAACCACATCCCTTTGCATGGTTATGTAAAGTTTCAAGACCCACCAAACAACCTAGAATTAGGAACATCAGCAGGTCATTGTTGAGTTTTTTTTCAGCTTCTGGTAAGTATTCCTTTAAGTGATTCAGCCACCCCAGTTAAAGCATGTTACACCTATCCTCCTTAAGGAACTAATTCTCCTCTCTCTGCCCCTTCTGTAAGCTTCTAGAACAGGGGTTGCAACTTCCTTGGCTTTCAGAGCCTACCACACATCTTATTTTCACAAGTGAACAGTTAAGTGTCCATCCTTCTACCCAGATGCTATTTTTAAGTTCCTCAAATGGTAGGTGACAACCAAGTTTTTATGCTTCCTTTTGAAGTGATTAAAGGGAAGTTCATAGAAAGCAGTAGAAATTTGCCTTTGTTACTTACTCAGAGGTAGAAATTTTTTACTTATTGGTGTAAAGAAGAAAGAGAGGGAATATAGCATAATGGGAAAGACTGGGCTCTGGAGCTAGATTACCTTGGGTGGATCCTGGTTCTGACACTTAATTGCTGTATAACCTTGAACAATAAGGAGCCCTGGTTGCACAACGGTTAAGCACATACCCCTAACCAAAAAGTTGATGGTTCAAACCCACCCAGAGGCTCCACAGGAGAAAGACCTGGCAATCTGCACCTGTAAAGATTACAGCCGAGAAAACCCTACGGGGCTTTCTACTCTGTCGTATGGGGTCGCTGTGAGTTGAAATCTACTCAACAACAACAACCTTGAACAAGTTATTTAAACTCTCTGTGCCTCAATGTCCTTATCTATAAAATGGGGATGATGATAGTAGCTAATCCATAGGGTTCTAAGGGTTAAATGAATTATGTATTATACTATAGCATCTAGGACAGCACCTGGCAGTAGTAAGTGCTCTATAGGTGGTATTTGCTATCAATATTATTATTATTTTAATCTTAATACCTTTGATTTGGTACTCTGTTTATAAACAACTATAATTCTTAAGTGAGCATTCCATACCATTTTAGCTTTTTTTCTAATCAGTGACATTAACATTTTTGAGATTTTTAAAGCCTTTTTAAAAAAGTATAGAACACCAAAATTTCACTGGATAATCTCTATTTATGTATTTCTTCCAAAATAATTATGCTTAAACTTCTCACCATTTTGTTATTTTTCCTCCAATATCTAGAAAGAATCTTATACTTGTGTTGTATTGTAATATTCACTTCCCTTCCATTACTTTCCTCTGCTATTATATCTGTTATATAATATCTGTTCTTTGGAGCAGTGACTATCAAAGTGTGTCCCCCAGACCAGCAGCATCAGCATCACCTGGGAACTTATTATAAACAGAAATTCTCAGGCCCTCTTATAATCAGGCAAGAAAACAAAATAAAAGACATGCAGATTGGAAAGAAAGAAAAACTTTTTATTTACAGATGGCATAATCCTGTACATAGAAAATCCTAAGGAATCCACACACCAAAAAAAAAAAAAAAAACTATTAAAACTAATTAACAAGTTCAACAAGGTCACAGGATACATCAGTATACAAAATTAAATTGTATCTGTATATATGAGCAATGAACAATCTGAAAATGAAATTAAGGAGCAATTTTTATTCACAAAAATGTCAAAAAAGAATTAAATACTTGGGAATAATTCAACAAAAAAGTGTAAGACTTATATACTAATATTAATAAGAAAAATTAAAGAATATCTAAATAAATGGGGAGATATTTTACGTTTATGGATTGTAAGACTCAAAATTTAAGATGACAGTTCTTCCCAAATTGGTCTTTAGATTCAACACCACACCAACCCACTGTCATCTTGTTGATTCCAACTCCTAATGACCCTATTGGACACAATAGAACTGCCACATAGGGTTTCCAAGGCTGTAAATCTTTATGGAAGCAAATTCCCACATATTTCTTCCACAGAGCACCTGGTAGGTTCAAACCACCAACCTTTTGGTTGACAGCCAAGCGCTTTAACCACTGCATCACCAAGGTGCCTTCATTAAATGCTAATTAAAACCTCAATAAGATACCATTTCACACCCACTATAATAGCTATAATAATCCAAGAAGCTGGACTATATGAAGAACGGGGCATCAGGATTGGAGGAAGACTCATTAACAACCTGTATTATGCAGATGACACAACCTTGCTTGCTGAAAGTGAAGAGGACTTGAAGCACTTACCGATGAAGATCAAAGACCACAGCCTTCAGTATGGATTACACCTCAACAGAAAGAAAACAAAAATTTTCACAACTGGACCAATAATCAACATCCTGATAAACGAAGAAAATATTGAAGTTGTCAAGGATTTCATTCTACTTGGATCCACAGTCAACGCCCAAGGAAGCAGCAGTCAAGAAATCAAATGACATACTACGTTGGGCTAATCTGCTGCAAAAGATCTCTTTAGTGTTCAAAAATAGAGATGTCACTTTGAGGACTAAGGTGCACTTGACCTGAGCCGTGATATTTTTTCAGTCGCCTCATATTCATGTGAAAACTGGACAATGAGTAAGGAAGACCAAAGAAGAATTGAAGCCTTTGAATTATGGCATTGGTGAAGAATATTGAATATGCCACAGACTGCCAGAGTTAACAAACCTGTCTTGGAAGAAGAACAGCCAGAATGCTCTTTCCAAGTGAAGATGTTGAGACTTCATCTCACCTACTTTGGACATGTTATCAGGAGGGACTGGTCTCTAGAGAAGGACATCATGCTTGGTAAAGTGAGGGTAAGCGAAAAAGAGGAAGACCCTCGAGGAGACAGATTGATACAGTGGCTGCAATGATGGGCTCAAACATAGCAAGGATGGTGCAGGACCAGGCAGTGTTTCGTTCTGTTGTACTTAGGGTCACTATGAGACAGAACCAACTCACGGCACCTAACAACAACAACAGAATAGCTATAATCAAAAAGACTGACAAAAACAAATATTGGCAGGGATATGGAGAAATGGGAACACTCATACATTGTTAGTGGGAATATAAAATGGTACAGGCACTTTGGAAAACAGTTTTGCAGTTTTTTAAAAAGTTAACCATAAATTTACCATACATTCAAGCAGTTCTACTCCTAGGTATCTACCCAACACATATGTCTATACAAAAAACTACACATGAATGTTTATAGCAGTTCTGTTTATTAATAGCCAAAAAGTGAAAACCACCCAAATATCCAGCAAGTGATAAATGCATAAACAAAATATGGTATATCCACATAATGGAATAATACTGGCCATAAAAAGGAATGAAGCACTGATAATGCTACAACATGGATGAACCTTGAAAACATACTAAGTGAAAGAAGCCAGGCACAAATGGCCATGATCCCATTTATATGAAGAAAACCCTGGTGGCATAGTGGGTAAGTGCTATGGCTGCTAACCAAAGGGTCAGCAGTTCGAATCCACCAGGTGCTCCTGGGAAACTCTACAGGGCAGTTCTACTCTGTCCTCTAGGGTCACTATGAGTCAGAATCGACTCGATGGCACTGGATTTGGTTTTTTTTGGTTTTATTTATATGAAATGTCCAGAAAAGGCAAGTCTGTAGAGACAGAAATTTACCTGGTACATAGGCATTTTATTAGGTTGGTAAAAATATTCTGAACTGAAATATGAGATGATCCTACAGCTCGGTAAATTTACTAAAAATCATTGAATTGTATACCTTAAATGGGTAGGTTTTATGGTATATAAATTAAGTTAGGCAATAAAGTTGTCTAAAATAAAATGATCAGGCCCTACCCCAGACCTGCTGAATCTGTAACTGTGGGTGTGAGCACCTATTTTAACCTTTGTTTTTAACCAGCCCTCCCAGTAATTCTGATGCACACTCTAGTGTAACAACCACTGCTTTAGCACATAATGAGAAATCTTTTGTTTTTATTAACTTGCTTATCTTAAAAACATTTTAAAATTTTACATATGTTAGCTTTTTCTTTGAATTTTAGCCACTATCAGTCTTTATATTAATGAAATACTACCAATGTTCTTGAAATAGTCAAGCTCCAAAACCATTATGCCTGTCACTCCCTTCACTAACACTCTTATGTACCATTACTGAATATTTTGATCAAAGGTAGTATAGAAGACTCCTGATCAAAATGGGGAAATACAGAACAGAATCTCAAATTCTCATGAACTCCAGAATTTCTGGAGTTAAAGAGGCTGGATGAACCCCTGAAACTATTTCCCTGAGATAATCTTTAAACCTTAAACCAAAACTATCCCCTGAAGTCTTCTTAAAACCAAACAGTAGTTTAGCTTAACGAATAAAACATATCTGCCTTGAGCATTATGCTCTTTTAAGAACTATCTGTATGGAATCAAATTAACAGCAACTTGAGAGATTAGATAGGAAGCTTAGGGGGTGGTGACTTTATGTTAACTGGGGAGGAACAACTCAGAAAAAGAGGGTGAGAATGGATGCACAACTTGAAGAATGTAATCAGTGTCACTAAATTGTACATGTAGAAATTGTTGTGTGTTTTGCTGTGTATATTCTCAACAACAAAATAAATAACTTTTTAAAAACACTCTTACGCTGCCCTCCTTGCTGTTCTTTGAATACACCAAGAACATTCCCGCCATTGTATACACATGCTATTTCCTCAGCCTGAGAGCCTCATAGCTCACTCCCTTTATTCACTGAGGCCACTCACTGCTCAGATTAACAGGCCCCCAGAGAGGCCTTCCTTGATCACTTGATCCTTGGCATCACTTGAATATCACTCTTTATTCCTGTACCCTATTTTTTTTCCTTCCTGACTGATATTCTATTTTTATTTATTTGTTCATTGTCTGTGTCCCCCACTAGAGTATGTTTTATAAATTATTCCTGTGCCTGGCGCTTAATAGGTACTCAATATGCATCTGTTCAACGAACAAGTAAATCTGTGTTGGTAACTACCACACATGTATTGTTTGAGGAGTAAATATTCCTAGTTGATCCTATGGGCCACTTAGCAGTTTCCTGTATAGAAATAAGCTTAGTTGGACAAAATTTATAACTGTTTTCTAAGAGTAACATATTTTTTGTAGAAAATTTAAAATTTATAGAAAAGCACAGGAAGTAAATAAAGCTCTCCTACAATCCTACCCCCTTGGGAGAACTATTGTTACCATTTTGTTAGGAATCCTTAATCTTTTCTACATGAATATATAATACAATACTTTAAATTTGGTTTAAAACAAATTTAAAAGCAAATTTGGATCATACTATGCATAATATTTGGTGAACCACTTTTTTATATCATGAGATAAAATATTCTTAAATACTGGTTTCCATGCTTGCACATTTAGGAGATACGACACATTCTCTCATCAGTAACTGTGACTCGTTATACCGGTGACTCTCAACCAAGGGACCACCCCCTCTCCCACGGCCCTAGGTGTGCATGTGAGGATGGAGGGACACGTGCACTTTGGAAAACCCCCTTGGGTGATTCTGATATGTCCACCTTATTGAAAATCATTATCCTAAAACCCACCTTTAATGGATCCACAGTATTCAGTCATATGTAGATAACATAATTAAACAGCTTAGACCTGGAGATTGCCTCCAGTTTCCCACACCATAAATAATATTGCATTGACCATTTTCATCGATAAATCTTTGTACACCTCTGATTATATTCTTAGTGTATGTTATCTGCTACTGGAATTGTTGACATCATAGTGTATACATGCATTTAAGGCTTTTGGTCTCTCTAAATTGCCCTCCTAAAGGTTTACACCTGTTTAGATAAATTTTGATATGTTTTGGTAGTGAGTTTCTGATTTGTGCAGATAAGCCTTTTACTCATTTTGAAATAGTCTTGGGAGACTTTTTAATGCCATAATATAAAATATTCTTCATTTTACTTATCTGACTACCTTTGCAGAAATTTCAAGTCTATTAATCATTATTGGTTATAATAGAGTCAATACATCAGAAATTATTCTTTTCCATATATGTACAGTTATTTTGGCATTTAACCTCTTCAGCAGGCTACCAGAGACAACAAATCCCTAAGGAGAAAATTATTTGAATAATTAGAAAGCATTAACCATCATTTTTCAGACTGTCTTTCAAACCACATACGAACAAAGTTTATGGAACCCTGCATGTCATTTGAATTATCACACACTTTTTTAAAATTCTCCTTTCTTTCGTTATTTTATCTTATCTCTTTGAATTATGAAGGAAAACTACTTTTCCCCATTGTGGTTACTAGACATTTCATGTGTTGTTTTTTTCCTCCCTTTTATGTCATGCTAAGTTCTAAAATTTTAATTCTTCAGTTTAAAAAAGAAATCTGCTAGAAACAATACTTCCTTTGAAAAACTAGATAGACCTAAGCACAGAACTAAATATGAGGATTGTATTTTTTCAAACCGAGTATTAGAATGCATGGACAGACTGTAGGCTAAGCAGTCTGGAAATCTGTGCTGTATGGGTACAGGCCTCAGCTTAAGGAGGCACACCTGCGCTCTAAACCTGGGTAACATCTACTTGAAGGAGTTACTGAGCCAAGGGTGTAGTGGGGAGGGATGGGAGGGTGGTGGGCAGATGTCTGTGGGTGTCTGAGCTTGTCTATCCAGGGAGGAAGCTCAGGAGGGCATCTGTTCTGAAGGTCATCCCCTTGGTTTATGAATTATTTCTATCTCTAGAAAGCGTATTTCCCTACAGTAGAGTATGTTGAAGAAATTCGATATAAATAGAAGCAGTATTCTTGTACTTGGTTAAGTTTATTGCAGTCAGCTCAGGAAATGGTGTGGGAATCTTGCTGATTCAAGTAAGAGGATAAAAACCATTTATTCCTTGTATACATAAAAAGTGAAAGAGATTTCTGATAACTTTCTACAGTTTTCCTTTACTGATTTTGCAAATTGCAAAAGTATGGCCTGCATGCTTCTCTGACTTACTGAAAGGTCTCCAGGATTCCTGGACTGTGCAGAACTAGAAAAAGTTTGTTTAGGAATGCTGTTTTCCAGTACTTTATAGAGCTGCGCTGTCCAATGCAGTAGCCACTATCCATACGTGGCTACATAGATTTTAATTAATTAAAATTAAATAAAGCTAAAAATTTGGTTTCTCAGTTGTACTAGCCACATTTCAAGTACTGAATACCACCTGTGGCTAATAGTTACCTTATTGGACAGTTGCAGATATAGACCATTTCCATCATCACCAAAGCTCGTTGCCATCGAGTCAATCCCAACTCATAGCGACCTTATAGGACAGAGTAAAACTGCCCCATAAGGTTTCCAAGGAGCAGCTGGTGGATTTGAACTGCCAACCTTTTGATTAGCAGCCAAGCTCTTAACCACTTTTCCACCAGGGCACCTCTATCATCACAGAAAATTCTTTTGTACAGCACTGCAATTTAGAGTCTTGGTACCTCCAAGAGTAATGCCTATACCTAAGCAGCACCTTTTAAGAGGTCAACCCCCCAAAAAAACCCAGTGCCATCGAGTCAATTCCGACTCATAGCGACCCTATAGGACAGAGTAGAACTGCCCCATAGAGTTTCCAAGGAGCGCCTGGCGGATTTGAACTGCCAACCCTTTGGTTAGCAGCTGTAGCACTTAACCACTACACCACCAGGGTTTCCTAAGAGGTCAACCAGGAAGTTATAATAGCTGTATTTTTTTTTTTCAATCTTCCTCTTTCTATTAATTGGAACAGAGCTAGCTTAAGGATGTATCTAAGACTCTTACACCTTAATGAAACCCAGCATTTATATACAGTCCTCTGCAGTAGTGAGGGTGTTTACGGAAGCAATTGGTGCGGTCTCCAGCTAATTAGAGCATTAAGTCTAATATCCAAAAGGCACCTTTAATTCTAAAAACTAAAAATTGTTATTCTGGTATGAACAATTCCGTAAATAATAATTGAAGTGATTTTGATCTCATATTGATTTTACAAAGCAATTCTATTAATTTCTGTTGTGAAATGTAGAAGTTATTACTTCCTAAGTCAGGCAATACAGCTTTTGAAAATGATTGTGTACATCTTTATAAAATACTTCCCCACAGACTCAAAATTTTTCCTAACTAGTCCATGTAATTGCTTTTAAATATAGCCACATCTAATATAATTACAAGTCTTATTTTTAATTTTCTTCAGAGAAGATAGCACACCCTCCTTGAGTCATATATCCTGACTTAATGTTATAAAATCCTACGTTTTAGGTCTGTGTTTAGGTTATGTTAGAGTATCATATATGTATGTATATATAGACTATAATGACTAAACTGAATGATAACTTTGGTTGTGACTATATGGAGAGAGATCAGACCTTTTCATTTAATCAGTGATCTCACCTAATTATCATCTAGGACCTAATTCTTAAATGTACGGTAATCAAATCCTTTAACATTTCTACCTTGAAACGATTTTCTAGCCTTCTGGTCATCTCTGTTCCGCCTTTAACATTCTCCAAGTTTTCCATCATTTTTAGAGTTTTGAGTTCAGTGTTCTGAATCATAATAGGGTAATTATTTTTGAATTCCTATGTCACTCTTGTATTTGTATGTCCTGGTGATGAGCTTTCCCCCCTCAGTATATGACAACATGACTGATACATTCCTGTGTGTTACCTTGCCACTTGGGTGCAAAGCTAATTATTCTACATCTTATACTTGTGTATTTTTTATTTTGACTTTTTAAAATGTACCTCCCTGTCCTTGTGCCTGTCACACTTTGTGTAGCTTGTTTCTGAGCTCAGTTAGGGAGCACCAAAAAGGGAATATTGTTTGTTGTTTTTGCTGTGGTTTTCAAGTCAGCAATACATCTGTGTTCAACCCTTGTGCTCCTTACATAGTAACTTTGTTGTCTCAAGTGCTTTCAATAGTTTAACTTAACAGAACTCTGAGCTAACTATATTCTTGTTTTCTACTTCCTTAAATGTGACGTAGAATCCTCTAGCTGGGAACGTTCCATTTCGATGCTTGACATACTGACATTTAAAGGAAAACTATAATTTGACCAAATTCAGAATTACCTGTAGTTCTCTGAATATAGAATCTGCCTTCTCCTTTCTAGGTTAATTTGCTTGGTAGAAAATTACAACTTTAATATTAGTTATCGTAAAAGGTTGTGAATAGTCTTCTTAACTCACTTGCAATTGTAACGTTTCGCTCTAAATCATACTAACATATACCTTCTAGTTAAAGTAAATAGAAAACTTCTTTATCAAGGATTTCATAAACTAGGAAGCTTGAATAACTGCTTGCATAAGATCTGATTTTATATTGTTGTACCCACAAGCAGTAGCGATAGTATAGTACAGGGGTTGGCAAACTATGGCCTTGGGGCCAAATCAGCCCAATACATGTTTTTGTATATGAAGTT
The DNA here is from genome assembly GCF_024166365.1 of Elephas maximus indicus. Taxonomy (NCBI): domain Eukaryota; kingdom Metazoa; phylum Chordata; class Mammalia; order Proboscidea; family Elephantidae; genus Elephas; species Elephas maximus. Next base: position 132,775,660 of record NC_064846.1, read on the forward strand.
TTATTGGCACACAGCCATGTACATTTGTTTATGTGTTGGCTATGACTATTTTCATGCTACAGTGACAGAGCTGAGTAGTTGCAACAGGGACCATATGGCCTTCAAAACCTAAAATATATACTGTCTGGCCCTTAATAGAAAAAGATTGTTGACCTCTGGTATAGCAGAAATCCTTAAACTAGGGAGAGTAGTCAGAGGACCTAATTCTGTCTACTCAAGATTCTCCCTCTAATTTGGCAGACCTCAGCAGGTTACTAAGGCTTTCTGGACCTCGGATTCCTCATCTGCAAAATGAATCTCTTAGAATAAATCACCTCTAAGGTTGACTCTCAAACTTTAATAAAATTATATGAATTCACAAGCTATTTTGGAACCATTTTGCTGTTTTACATAATAGCTTTGAATTGAATATTCAAAGCACATGCATTCACTGATTTTGGAGAACTAAATAAACAAAGCTGCTGTTTCTAAGACAGATAAACTAGGAACTTACTATTATTACTTTTTCAAAAGAACTTACCTCTGCAGGGCTCTTATAAATAGTGCTTTCTTAGTAGTATTAAGTCTTTAACTAGAGTAGTAGCTACTCTATGGGGAAAATATTAAATGATGCAGGAAGCATCAAAAGAAGATGGACGGAATACACAGAGTCATTATACCAAAAAGAATTAGTCGATATTCAACCATTTCAAGAGGTGGCATATGATCAGGAACCGATGGTGCCGAAGGAAGAAGTCCAAGGTGCTCTGAAGGCATTGGCGAAAAACAAGGCTCCAGGAATAGATGGAATATCAATTGAGATGTTTCAACAAACAGATGCAGCACTGGAGGTGCTCACTCGTCTATGCCAAGAAATATGGAAGACAGCTTCCTGGCCAAATGATTGGAAGAGATCCATATTTATGCCTATTCCCAAGAAAGGTGATCCAACCGAACGTGGAAAATATAGAACAATATCATTAATATCACACACAAGCAAAATTTTGCTGGAGATCATTCAAAAACGGCTGCAGCAATATATCGACAGGAAACTGCCAGAAATTCAGGCCGGTTTCGGAAGAGGACGTGGAACCAGGGATATCATTGCTGATGTCAGCTGGATCCTGGCTGAAAGCAGAGAATACCAGCAGGATGTTTACCTGTGTTTTATTGATTATGCAAAGGCATTCGACTGTGTGGATTCTAACAAACTATGGATAACACTGCGAAGAATGGGAATTCCAGAACATTTAATTGTGCCCATGAGGATCCTTTACATAGATCAAGAGGCAATTGTTCGGACAGAACAAGGGGATACTGATTGGTTTAAAGTCAGGAAAGGTGTGTGTCAGGGTTGTATTCTTTCACCATACCTATTTAATCTGTATGCTGAACAAATAATACGAGAAGCTGGACTATATGAAGAAGAACGGGGCATCAAGATTGGAGGAAGACTCATTAACAACCTGCATTATGCAGATGACACAACCTTGCTTGCTGAAGGTGAAGAGGACTTGAAGCACTTACTAATGAAGATCAAAGACCACAGCCTTCAGTATGGGTTACATCTCAACATAAAGAAAACAAAAATCCTCACAACTGGACCAATGAGCAACATCATGATAAACGGAGAAAAGATTGAAGTTGTCAAGGATTTTGTTTTACTTGGATCCACAATCAACAGCCATGGAAGCAGCAGTCAAGAAATCAGAAGATCCATGGCATTGGGCAAATCTGCTGCAAAGGACCTCTTTAAAGTATTGAAGAGCAAAGATGTCACCCTGAAGACTAAGCTGCGCCTGACCCAAGCCATGGTATTTTCAATCGCATCATATGCATGTGAAAGCTGGACAATGAATAAGGAAGACCGAAGAAGAGTTGATGCCTTTGAATTGTGGTGTTGCCAAAGAATATTGAATATACCATGGGCTGCCAAAAGAACAAACAAATCTGTCTTAGAAGAAGTACAACCAGAATGCTCCTTAGAAGCAAGGATGGCGAGACTGCATCTTACATACTTTGGACATGTTGTCTGGAGGGATCAGTCCCTGCAGAAGGACATCATGCTTGGCAGAGTACAGGGTCAGCAGAAAAGAGGAAGACCCTCAGCAAGGTGGATTGACACAGTGGCTGCAACAATGAGCTCAAGCATAACAACGATTGTAAGGATGGTGCAGGACCGGGCAGTGTTTCATTCTGTTGTGCATAGGGTCGCTATGAGTCGAAACCGACTCGACGGCGCCTAACAACAACAACAAGTAGCTAGAATAGGCCTTGAAAGAAAAAACTAACATATTAAGACTCGGTTGATATAAACTTTCACCAAAAACTCAATAAAATATTATTTAAGCATCAATTGGTCTCAACCCACCTGGAGCAAAGGAGAATGAAGAACACCAAGGTCACACGACAACTAAGAGCCCAAGAGACAGAAAGGGCCACATGAACCAGAGACCTACATCATCCTGAGACCAGAAAAACTAGTTGGTGCCCATCCACAATCGATGACTGCCCTGACAGGGAGCACAACAGAGAACCCCTGAGGGAGCAGGAGATCAGTGGGATGCAGACCCCAAATTCTCATAAAAAGACCATACTTAATGGTCTGGCTGAGACTAGAGGAATCCCGGCGGTCATGGTCCCCAAACCTTCTGTTGGCACAGGACAGGAACCATCCCCGAAGACAACTCATCAGACATGAAAGGGACTGGACAGTGGGTAGGAGAGAGATGCTGATGAAGAGCGAGCTAATTATATCAGGCGGACACTTGAGACCGTGTTGGCATCTCCTGTCTGGAGGGGGGATGGGAGGATAGAGAGAGTTGGAAGCTGGCAAAAATGTCACGAAAGGAGAGACTGGAAGGGCTGACTCATTAGGGGGAGAGCAAGTGGGTGTACGGAGTAAGAGGTATATAAACTTATATGTGACAGTCTGACTTGATTTGTAAACGTTCACTTGAAGCTCAATAGAAGTTAATAAATATATATATATATATTATTTTAAAAAAAACTCAGTTGATTTTCGTTTGGAAATGAAAATAAAGCATCTCTAAAATTCTAGTTTCAGTGTGTGGGAAACATATGATTTGATTGATTTGATATATAAAATTTCCATTCCCACCCAACTTTTAGGGAACACATATAATATGTAAAGTGAAATAAGCTTCTACTGTAGAAAGAAGAACTCAACATTCTCTGCTATATTTTCAGCCTAAGAGCCCTTCATGCATTAACCCTGTACTTTTGGATATCTAAGAAGTTGCCTGGAATGGTATTATCAAGATCATTTCTCTGTTTTTTGCTCTTCACTCTCTATAGTCTATCAGTTTTTCAATTTAGATTTATAGAGAGAAACCCTAACATGAGCCCCCCAAAAGTAAACCTTGTAGAAATGTATTTCTATTAATGTTTTCACATGCTTATTAACAAATACCTACGGATGTGAAGCATGTATCTTGGTTTTCAGAAAAATTCTAGAGCTCAGTATTTAAAATGTATACTTTGATGCTTTAGACCTAGACTACTTGAGTGGTTTGGTACTTAAACTACCTAAATGAGCAATTCTACCAAGACCAGCGAAAGGCTGTGCTCATGTTCTACCTATATTTTAATAGGGCTAGTAATGATTTACACTTAAAAATGCTTTACAGTTTACAGAGCACTTTCGTATACATTATGACTTCATAGTCCTGTAAAGTAAGTTATGTTGATTTTATTATCCACACTTAATAGGTAAGAAACCCTAGAGAAGTTAAATGATCTACTTAACCAGGGTCATGTAGCTGGAAAGTGACAGAGGCAGGGAACAAACCCAGATATTCTGACCTATGCCTAATACCTATAGAAATAAACATTAAAAAAAATAACTTTTATCATTCTTTTTGTTACTGAAACAGTAATTCGCAACCTGTTGCTACCTCAACAGTCCACAGGGATGTCATAGCTGGTTCTGATGTGTGACCTGATTCAGAATTACTGTGCAAAAGTAACACATAGTCATGGTTAGAAACAAAAAGAGATAAATGACAAAAGGGTTAAAAAAAATTGCTCATAATTCTACCACCCAGAAAAAATGAATACTTTTGACATTTTGTTGTATGTTCAATGTTTTATACCTATATTAACTTTTTTTTTCAAAACTGGGATCATACTATACATTGCTTTAAAACCTTTTTTCATGTAATTCGCCACAAACATCTTTCTGTTCCATTTAACATCTTTTGGCATCATTTTATAATGACTGCAAAATAGTCCAGTGTGTGGTGCGTGTCTGAGTTCAAGATGTAAATAGTTTCATACATTTTTGCAGTTCCCAACAGTGTTATTCTGGTATATGCATATGCAATTTGTTTCAAGGAATCCAAACTCTCTCTCTTCTAGTTAGCGTCTCCTATGTATTTAACTTTCTGAATAATCTTTTAAAGAATAAGCATTTGTTAATTAACTTTTTGATGTTTATGTCTTGGTTTTGATAATATTTTTTCCATCTCTTTGCTTTAGGGTGCAGTACTAGCAGCCGTGTCAAGTCACAAATTCAACTCATTCTACGGGGATCCCCCTGAAGAGTTGCCAGATTTCTCTGAAGACCCTACCTCCTCAGGTAATTTGATCATTCAGTCATTCACCAGTGTGAATCCTTTCTAGTCCCTTGTGACCAAACTATTCCTGTGATTATAGTCAGATCCTCCAAGGGATTCTAAGGAAGTTTGTCAGCAACCAAACCTCATCCATGCATTTCTGGTTCTTTTAATTTTAATATATAAGTTGCTTTTCCCTCCTGCTCCAAAACCAACATTTCACTTTTTTTTTTTAACCTCAGAAATACTTCTTCCCCTTTCCTTACTCCAAGCCCAACATTGCACTTCATTCAATCCAACATTGTAGTCAATCTTTTTGGGTCTCTCTGATTGCCTTCTACCTCAATAGAAACTTCTAATATAAGATTTTCCCCATGACAAACTGTATTAGATCAGACTTTGAGACAACACTGCTTTGAATTAAATCTTTAAATGTAAGCTGCCTTGTGAGTTAACTCTTAAAGCAATTATCAAGTTCCTACTCTTTATAGACTTTATAACACATATACACAAGCATTCAAGGGGGAAGTACATAGAAGAAGAGTTACCTATTTTGATGAAATGTGTATAGGTATGCCTGGATAAACCTGCTAAGGTTCACAAAATCATTTTATAAAATGCTCAAATTTCCATCTTACCAGTGAGGTATTCTCAAAGATCATTTACTAAAAATCCATAGGATTTGTTTATATGTATATGTCGATACATGCACTTGTATGTTAAAGTTTTTTTTTTTAATTTCCATATTTCTTTATTTCTTTACTTAACTCCTGAGCCATTGTCCCCTGGCCTTAGCTGGTCTTCCTTCTCTCATTAGGGTCACTCAGTATTTGTCATATGATTGACTTTGCACTGGTGATTTGGTTTTTGTACTCTCGGACTGGTTCAGTCAATATTCATATGTTGCCATTGGAATCAAAGCCTGGGGTCCTTCCTAAAGCATCAATTGTTCATTTTTCACAGTTCACAATATAGGAAGAATGAATGTGCCAGTGCGTCTTTCCTACTGGGACTGTGAGCATCTGTTAGTATTTTCGCTTCTTCCCTCCTCTGTTATACATGTATGGGCACATACACACACAGAAGTGCACACACACAGTTTCTTACCAATTAGTATGTGCAGACCAACTTGTGCAGAACAACAAGGTCAAGTTTCCCATTCCAGCAGCTTTATAGTTCCTCACTTTGACTTTTACCAAATGGGATGTGAATCTTCCTCTTTTGAGTGAAGGTGATTTCCAAAAACACTCAGAAATGTGAATCTCAGAGAAGGGACTCTGAGGACAAGGCCTTGCTGATTTACTCTTGTGCGGACTTGGTTAATTATCCAGAGCTCTTACGTTCCTCAATGCTCCCTATTACTTTGTTTTTCTTCTTCCAGTCCATTTTATTCCCTGCACCTGTGACTCAAAATTTTGTTAGTTCAAACCTCTTTCTTTTCTCTTCACAATCGGATTACAGTTGACCCTATTTAGGGAGATTAGACTCGGTTATGGTTTTTATATTGTACTGTGCCTATATGATATAGTCATATATTTGAAATACATTTAGGATAAATCTCTTTGAGGTTTTAGGTCAAGATCTCTAACGCTATTTTCATCTTTAGAAATGGGCCTGGAGAGCAGTATGGTCCTTGAAAGAGATTAATGAACTTTGAAGTGTTCCTTTCTATGAGGAGATGAATTTTTCCTTTAAGTAAAGGAATTGTCTATATTTATGTTATTGCTGTTGTTCTTAGGTGCCACTGAGTCCGTTCCAACTCATAGTGACCCTATGTACAACAGAATGAAACACTGCTGGTCCTGTGCCATCCTCACAATTGTTACTGTTTTTGAACCCATCGTTGCAGCCACTGTGTCAGTCCATCTCGTTGAGGGCCTTCCTCTTTTTCACTGACCCTTTACTTTACCAAGCATGATGTCCTTCTCCAGGAACTGGTCCCTCTTGATAACATATCCATGAGATGAAGTCTCACCATCCTCACTTCTAAGGAACATCCTGGCTGTACTTCTTCCAAGACAGATTTGTTCGTTCTTCTGGCAATCCATGGTATATTCAATAGTCTTCACTGGATACCATAATTCAAAGGTATCAATTCTCCCTTGGTCTTCCTTATTCATTGTCCAGCTTTCTCATGCATATTAGACAATTGAAAGTACCATGGCTTGGGTCAGGTGCACCTTAGTCTTCAAAGTAACATTATTGCTTTTTAACACCGTAAACACTTTTTAACACTTTAAAGGCCTTTTGCAGCAGATTTGCCTAATGCAATATGTCGTTTCATTTCTTGACTGCTGCTTCCGTGGGAGTTGACTGTGGATTCAAGTAAAATGAAATCCTTGACAACTTCAGTCTTTTCCCCATTTATCATGATGTTGCTTATTGGTCCAGTTGTGAGGATTTTTGTTTTCTTTATGTTGAGGTGTAATCCATACTGAAGGCTGTAGTCATTTACCTTCACCAGTAAGTGCTTCAAGTCCTCTTTACTTTCAGCAAGTAAGGTTGTGTCATCTGCATATCCCAGGTTGTTCATGAGTCTTCCTCCAATCCTGATGCCATGTTCTTCTTCGTACACTCTAGTTTCTCAGATTATTTGCTCAGCATACATATTGAATAAGCATGGTGAAAGGATACAAGCCTGATGCACACTTCCTTGATTTTAAACCACATAGTATCTATCCCCTTGTTCTGTTTGAACAGTTGCCTCTTGGTCAATGTACAGGTTGCACATGAGCACAATAAAGTATTCTGGAATTCCCATTCTTCCCGATGTTATCCATATTTGTTATGATCCACACAGTCGAATGCCTTTGCATAGTCAATAAAACACAGGTAAACATCTTTCTAGTATTCTCTGCTTTCAGCCAAGATCCATCTGACAGCAGCAGTGATATCTCTTATTCCACATCCTCTTCTGAATCCAGCTTGAATATTTCTGGCAGTTCCCTGTCGATGTACTGCTGCAACTGTTTTTTAATTATCTTCAGCAAAATTTTACTTGTGGGTGATATTAATTATATTTTTTGATAATTTCTGCATTTTGTTGCATCACCTTTCTTTGGAATGGGCACAGATAAGGATCTCTTCCACTTCGTTGGCCACGTAGCTGTCTTCCAAACTTCTGGGCATAGACGAGTGAGCGCTTCCAGTGTTGCATCTGTTTGTTGAAACCTCTCAATTGATATTCCGTCAATTCCTGAAGCCTTGTTTTTCTCCAGTGCCTTCATTGCAGCTTGGACTTCTTCCTTCAGTACCGTCGGTTCTTAATCATATGCTACCTCCTAAAATGATTGAACGTTGACCAATTCTTTTTGGTACAGTGACTCTGTATATTCCTTCCATCTGCTTTTGATGCTTCTTGCATCATTCCACTTTTTTGCCCATAAACCCAAAACCCAGTGCCCTCGAGTCAATTCCGACTCATATCATAGCGACCCTATCATAGAACCCTTCAATATTGCAACTCGAGGCTTGAATTTTTTTCTTCAGTTCTATTAGCTTGAGAAATGCCAAGCATGTTCTTCCCTTTTGGTTTTCTAACTCCAGGTCTTAGTACATATCATTATAATATTTTACTTCGCCTTCTGGAGCTGTCCTTTGAAATCTTCTGTTCTGCCCTTTACTTCATCATTTCTTCCTTTTGCTTTAGCTACTCTACATTCAAGAGCAAGTTTCAGAGTCTCTTTTGACATCCATTTTGGTCTTTTCTGTCTCTCTAATGAGCTTTTGTATAATGTCCTTGATGTCAGCCCACAACTTGTCTGGTCTTTGATCAATTAGTGTTCAGTGCAACAAATCTGTTCTTGAAATGGTCTCTAAATTCAGGTGGGATATGCTCTCATGGACTTGTTTTAATTTTCTTCAGCCTCAGCTTGAACTTTCATATAAGCAATTGATGGTCTGTAGTTGGCCTTTGGCCTTGTTCTGACTGATGATACTGAGCTTTTCCATCATCTCTTCCCACAGATGTTGTCAGTTTGATTCCTATGTATTCCATCTGGTGAGGTCCACGTGTATAGTTGCCATTTATGTTGTTGAAAAAGGATATTCCCAATGAATAGTTGTTGGTCTTGCAAAATTCTATCGTGTGATCTCTGGCATCATTTCTATCACCAACCAAGAATCAGTATTTTCCAATTACTGATCCTTCTTCTGTTTCCAACTTTCACATTCCAAACACCAGTAATTATCAGTGCATTTTGATTGCATGTTTGATCAGTTTCAGAATGCAGAAGTTGGTAAAAATCTTCAATTTCTTCATCTTTGGCATTAGTGGTTGGTATGTCAATTTGTATAATAGTCCTATTAACTGGTTTTCATTGTAGACAAATGGATATTATCCTATTACTGACAGCATTGTACTCCAGGACAGATCTTAAAATATTCTTTTTGACAATGATGGCATTCTTCTTCAATTTGTCATTCCTGGCATAACAGACATATATATCTGTATTTGTAGATGTGCTTATTTTTTATTAAATACATTTTATTGCTTAAATTTATTCCTGTTTTCTTGTACAATGTTTAAATAATTTGGTTGAAATATTTTCTGATTATAGTACTTGATTTTTAAACAAACAAAAAAAGAAATGTCTTATATACTGTGTTGTAGGTATTCTGCAAGCCCACAAATTAGTTGTTCCTGATTTAATATTCCTTTTTGCCTTTCCTTTCCTGCAGTCATGCTGCAGGAAAAGTTTTTCTTTTTTTTTTTTTTCTCCCTGTATCTTGATCTTGTGAGCAACCTGTACCTTCATTTTATATGGTAAATGTCTATCTCTATCACATTATTGAATGGCACTGTCTGGTTGCTACAAAAGATAGAAGAATGATAATAATACTGTGTAATCTAAAAATAATCATCACCTACACTAAATGAAGAGAAAATATTTATTCACTCAAAAGTCAAAGACAAAAGAAAATTTTGAAGAAAATTCTGATAGTCTCCTAAATTCTACATGGCTGTCAGGAATTATTCTGAAGTTCCTAAAATTAATTTTTAATACTTAGCCAGTGTGAAGGAGGCATTAGAATATTATTATCAACATTATTTGTCAATTAGCTATCTGCCAGAAAACTTCCTTTTCTGTAGCCAACACTAATGGTTGTATGGTTGCTTGGATTTTATCTGGACTCACATAAGAACTTTATACTTTCATAAATTAAAACATCTATGTTTTCCTTTTTTGTTATTTTGTTTTTATTTTTTAATATTTTCATTAATTTCCAATCCTAAATTCTTCTCTACTTATTAAACCCACACCCAGTGCCGTCGAGTCGATTCCGACTCATAGCGACCCTATAGGACAGAGTAGAACTGCCCCATAGAAAAACTGTCCTATAGAAATCCTTAAATTCCGCATCTTTTATTATAAGTTCACAAAGTTATCCTTTCTAGTGTCTTCTGTTTAAATTTGCACGGGTTTGTTTTACAGTAGAAAACACAGCACTTTTCGATCATTCCCTAAAATGATCTTTTAAGCCCATGGCAGAAAAAGAAAAATGATCATAGATTAGGTGTTTGTGGAGGGCAGGGAGCCTGGAAGGAGAGAGAGAACAGTGTCAGGTCACCATCTACCCATTCTTGAGATGGGCTGTCTTTATTTTTCATCTTTAGATAATGCCTTTTCTAATCTTTTTATGAAATGATAGTGATAATAAATGATAAGTGGTTAGTTTTTAATGACCTTGCCTGGCAAAAGCTAACTTGGTCCCAAAAAGCTTTTAAAATTTTACTGGTTTATGAAATCTCAAAGTCTGGGTCAGTGGTAAAGCTACCTACTTACCAAATACAGCATATTGTTTTCTTAAAGATTTATCATGGTAGGGAGTAATACTGAATGCATTTAGGAAAATATTAATGTTAAAAATCACAATTTAAATTAACCAGTTTCTCTGGAGGGGAGATGAGAGGGCAGAGGGGGTTAGAAGCTGGTTGAATGGACACGAAAAGAGAGTGGAGGGAAGAAGCGGGCTGTCTCATTAGAGGGAGAGCAATTAGGAGTATATAGCAAGGTGTATATAAATTTTTGTATGAGAGACTGACTTGATTTGTAAACTTTCACTTAAACCACAATAAAAATTAAAAAATAAATAAAATAAAAATTAACCAGTTTCTCAATTTGTCATCTAAAGAAAAGTCTAACATGCTTAGGTATGCTGTTTATAATGTAAATCCATTTTTCTCTGATTTTTTTTTTCATTTTGATTATTGAAACACATTCATCATATATTCACCATAATTAAGATTCATTGTGGTTAATATTGTGATAAACAATATATTGTTGTTTTACTTAATAATGAAAAGTAGAAATCATCTTTTCTCATATTTCAAATCAAAGAAATCAAAATCAGAACCCAGTGTTCTGATGTCGGAAATCCTAAATAGTCCCAGTGATAGGGTTCATGGAACACAAGGACCCACCACCTTGTGGTCAGCTGAAGGACCATGCTTCTTGTGGCTCGCCTAGTGAGCCCAACTGTGGCTTGATAACCTGCTTGCTCTAAAATCATACTGTTTGTTGTTTGTCCATATGCTGCCTTCCTCCTAGGACTTCTAGCAGCAGAAAGTAGGTATCCCTTTGTTTTCCTCTAAGGTTTATCTTTTATGCAAAAGTGTTTGGCTTTGCATGGTTCATCATCAGTGTGACTTTTTCCTTGGCTGCCTGTGTGTTAGATGTTTAATAATGAATTTTAACACTGCCTGATCAAAAAATAAAAACTTGGATATATTGATTTCCTGAGGCATTGTTGCACAAAGAACATTAACTTTTCACTTCTTTCAGAGTACATAAGGGGAAAAGAGGCAGTGTTAAAATTCCAGCTGCATTTGATATTACTTCACATCTGAATTTCAAGCACAAATACATTACTTCTGGGGAAAGGGTAACGTTTTATTTTATAGTTTGCTTTCCAGAAAACTTTCAGGGTAAGTAAATTTCCCTTTAAAGCTATGAGTGCTTTTTTTTTTTTAGTTTCTGTTACTGACTTCATTTTTAGTTTATTAATAAAGAGCTGTGAAATAAACTCCTGAAATCATGTCTCTTAACAAATTAAAAATATGAAACAAATGCCCCCACACACAAATGAGTACAAATAAACAGAAATCTGAATAAGATGGGTGAAGTGTATAATGTCAGTATTCAGCTTTTGGTCTTATAGTTTGGTAAAGTATTAAAATGGAAGAAACTGAGCAAAGTGTATAAGGGATCTCTATTATTTCTTACAACTACGTGTGAATCTATAATTACCTCCATTAAAAATTCAATTAAAAAATTTACGTTTACCTCAAAGTTGTGTTTCCGGTGGGAGGGGGGCGGAATATGAGACAAAGATAAATTAGAAAATCTGGGTGTAAATGATTGAATTCATTGTCAAATTTTCTTTCATTACTTGTAGCTCAAATTATAGCCAATTTAATATAGCAAATCTTATACTGTATTAATTAGGTAGTGCTACATAATGAACTACCCTAAAACGTAGCATTTATCATCTCACAGTTTCTGTGGGTCAGGAATCTGGGCATGACTTGACTGAGCACTTCTGGCTCAAGATTTCTCTTGAGGTTGCAGTCAAGCTGTTGTTCAGAGCTGCAATCTCACCTGAAGCCTCAACTGCAGGGGTTATCTTCTTCCAAGCTCACTCGTGGTTGTTGGCAGGCTTCAGTTCCTCATGGCTTGTTTGCCTGAGGAACCCATTTCCTCTCTGTTTGTTGGGCTTCACCATAGGACTGCTCACAACATGGCAGCTTGCCTTCCCCAGCACAAGAGGGAAAAAATGAGAGAAAGTGCCCAAGGCAGAAACCATGGTCTTTTCATAACCTAATCTTGGCGGTGACATCCTATCACGTCTGCCTTAATTTTTTATTAGAAGTGAGTCATTCAAGGAGGGTTTGATTATAAAAAAGAAACAAACAAAAATAAAAAAAAAAAACAAACCTGTTGCCCTCAAGTCGATTCTGACTCATAGCAACCCTGTAGGACAGCGGAGAACTCCCCCATAGGGCTTCCAAGGATCGGCTGGTAGTTTCGAACTGCTGACCTTTTGGTTAGCAGCCGAACACTTAACCACTGCACCACCAGGGCTCCAAATTTGGAGTTGTCTGCACTATATATGTCTAGAATCTAAAGCATTTATCACCATGTGTAAATTTTCATTACTTGAATTGGATATAGCACAGGTGCTTAAGTCCGAAATACAGTTTCCATTAAAGGATTCACTACTGCTTATAACTTGATTGATAACTGGTATTTGCTTTGTACATTGAAAGAGAATAAAAGGTGTTGTCCTGGGGGTGGGGGAAAGGGATTGACTGCAAAGAGACAGGATGGTATTTTTTTTTGGAGTGATAAAAATGTTCTATATCGTGATTGCGATGATGGTTACATGACTGTAAACATTTGTCAAAACTCATCAGAATTTACACTTAAATAGGTTAATTTCATCTTATATAAATTATACTTTAGTAAGCAGATTTTTTTTACTGTGCTTGCAAGGAGAGTCTTTGAGTAGGTGGTACAAATGTGTATACAGTGATGCAAAAAGTCCCTGGGTGTTGCAAACAGTTCGTGCTCCACTACCAGTCTAAAGGTTGTCAGCTTAAACCCACTCAGCGGCACCACAGAAGAAAGGCCCAGTGATCTGCTTCTGTAAAGATTAACCCCCCCACCAAAAAAAAAACCTGTTGCCATAGAGTCAATTCCAACTCATAGCAGCCCTATAGGACAGAGTAGAGCTGCCCCATAGGGTTTCCAAGGAGCAGCTGGTGGATTCGAACTGCCAACCTTTTGTTTAGCAGCCGAGCTCTTAACCACTGCACCACCAGGGCTCCCTGTAAAGATTACAGCCAAGAAAACCCTATGGAGCAGTTCAACTCTGTAACAAATGGGGTCACCATGAGTCAGAATCAAGTCAATGTCAGTGGGTTTGGGTTTGTAGTGATGCAGTGTCATATTAACAAGGTTGCTAATAAAATAGGAAAGAAAGGTTATTGATGACTCTTCCGGAGAAACTAGGTTAGATTCAAATGCTGAGTTTGTTCAGTAATATTGGCTTTTGTAGCTATCCATATAATTTTTTTTTAATGCACAAATCTTTGTTACTGAAATAACTGCAGGAAAAAATATGAGTGTATACATTTATCAAAACTCATTGAATGGTATGCTTAAGATTTTTTCATTTCACCCTATGCAAATTTTACCTGAAATATAGAGAAAGAAGATTAGGAGTGAAGTATACTGTTGATATTGGTCACCCTGGCATACACTTTGAAATGAATGAAAAATAAGATGAATTAATGGATTGATAGGTGGATAGGCAGTGGGTTTGGTTTTGTTTTGGTAATGTCCACTTAATGTTTTCAGTGAAAGAATACCAAGCCTGGCAGCATAATTATCATTCACAATTAAAAATTAGCCACAGTGCCTTCAACAGGTGAATGGTCAAACAAATTCCATTACCGTGGAATACTACTTAGCAATTAAAAGAAAAAAAAAAAAAACAATGAACTATTATTGATACACACAACAACCTGGATGAATCTCCAGAGAATCATGCTGAGTGAAAAAAAAAACGGCCTCAAAAGTTTACATACTGTATTAATTTCATTTACATAACATCCTTGAAATGACAAAATTATAGAAATGGAGAACAGATTAGTGATTGCCAGGGGTTAGGAGGGGATGGGAATGGGAGGGAAATGAGTGTGACTATAAAAGGGCAACATGAGGGATCCTTGTGGTGATGGAAATCTTCTGTGTCTTGCTTTTATGGATGTCAGTATCCTGATTGTGATAATAAATCACGGTATAGTTTTGCAAGATTCTACTATTGAGGAAAACTGGGATATCTCTGTATTATTTCTTACAATTGCAGGTGAATCTACAATTACCTCAAAATAAGTTTAATGTACAAAAGTTAGCCACAGTAATTCCCATGTGGGTGACTACATGATTTACGGCTTAAGCCTCAAATCCTTAATATAATTAAATAAAAAAAAAACTATAGTCCTGCAAAAATAGCCTGTTTAGTTTAAACAGAGAAGAAAATATTCTTTGATGGTTACGAGAGAGGGGAGGGAGGGAGGGAGAGGGGGAGTCACTAGATAGTAGACAAGAACTAATTTAGGTGAAGGGAAGGGCAACACACAATACAGGAGAGGTCAGCACAACTGGACTAAACCAAAAGCAGTTTCCTTAATAAACCAAACACTTCGAAGGCCACTGTAGCAGGGGTGGGAGTTTGGGGACCATGGTTTCAGGGGACATCTAGGTCAATTGGCATAATAAAAACTATTAAGAAAACATTCTGCATTCCATTTTGGAGAGTGGCGTCTGGGGTCTCAAATGCTAGCAAGCGGCCATCTAAGATGCAACAGTTGGTCTCAGCCCACATGGAGCAAAGGAGAATGAAGAACTCCAAAGACACAGGTATGCACCTGAGAGTCAGAATGGGCCACATAAAGCAAAGACTACATCAGCCTGAGACCAGAAGAACTAGATGGTACCTGGCTACAACCGATGACTGCCATGACAGGGAGCACAACAGAAAATCCCTGAAGGAGCAGGAGAGCAGTGGGATGCAGACCTCAAATTCACATCAAAAGAGCAGACTTAATGGTCTGACTGAGACTAGAGGGACCCCGGAGGTCATGGTCCCCAGACCTTCTGTTAGCCCAAGACAGGAACCATTCCCAAAGCCAACTCTTCAGACAGGGATTGGACTGGACTATAAGGCAGAAAATGATACTGGTGAGGATTGGGCTTCTTGGATCAAGTAGACCCATGAGACTATCTGGGCAGCTCCTGTCTGGAGGGGAGATGTGAAGGCGGAGGGGGAGAGAAGGTGGCTGAATGGACATGGAAACACAGGGTGGAGAGAAGGAATGTGCTGTCTCATTAGGGGGAGAGCAACTAGGAGTATATAGCAAGGTGTATATAAGGTTTTATATGAGAGACTGACTTGATTTGTAAACCTTCGCTTAAAGCACCAGAAAAAAAAGAGAGAACAGCCAAAGAACCCCACAGCCACCAGAAGAAAGGAAATAATAAAGATCAGAGCAGATATAAATCAAATAGAGAAAAGAAAGAGGATCAACAAAACCAGAAGTTGGCTCTTTAAAAAGATCAACAAAATTGACAAACCATTGGCCAAACTGACAAAAGAAAAACAGGAAAGGAAGCAGATAACCCAAGTAAAAACTGAAATGGGGACATTACAACAGACCCAACTGAAATAAAAAGGTTCATAACGGACTACTATGAAAAACTGTACTCCAACAAGCAGAATAAAGTCTTTTTTTTTTTAAGTGCTTAAAAAAAAAAATAGATTCAATGTGGTAAAAAGACTCAATTTATGTATGAATTTGATGCACTCCCAATCAAAATACAACAGGTTTTTTCTTTGTTTGTTTTTAACGTCTACAACGGCACTGGGTGTTGGGGTAGTAAAGCTGAACGTTCGTACACCTCTGACCCAGCAATTCCACTTGGAGATTAGACCCTAGAGAAACTCTATAAAGTGTGCTCAAGAGGACATTCACAAAGGTGTATGTTGTCATATAGCAAACTTAGAAATGGTCCATCAATTGCAGAAAGTAATCAACTGCTAACCGAAAGGTCGGCAGTTCGAAACCACCAGCAGCTCCGCAGGAGAAAGTTGTGGCAGTCTGCTTCTGTAGAGATTTACAGCCTTGGAAGCCCTATGGGGTCACTATGAGTCAGACTTGATGGCAGTGGGATGTAGTAAAAGCATAAATCCTGAATGGGATATACTACCAACTCCAGAAAGTGATTATGTCTGGTATGGGGAGGTAGGTTTTAGATGAGAACAAAGGGGATTTCAGCTGTATCTGTACTATTTATTTCTTTAAAATTTTTGGAGCAAATATGACCAAATGTTATATTTGTTAAATCTAGATAATGAGTTATCTAGATAATGAGTTCTTGTTATGTTATTCTCTTTGTCTTTCTGATGTTTTAACAATATCATAATAAACAAATTTAAAATAAAAAAATAGCCTATTTAGCAACTTTTTCTTTTTTTTTTTTTTTTGATATTGTAGAAAACTTGGAAAATACAGGCAAGAACAGAATGAAGTTTAAATAGGAATGTAAAGATAATTACTGTTTCTCTTTTGGTATACTTAATTCTGTTTTTTTCCTGAGCATGTATATATATTTGTTTTATCATAATTGGGAATATACTGTTTGTGTGTTTTCATTCTGCTTTTTTGAATTTTATATCATGAGGATTTCCCTTATGTCTTTATAATTCATCAAAAACAATTTTCAATTGTCTACATATTCCATGATGTGGATGTTCTATAATTTATGTGATTATTCTCTAATTAGGTATTTGTTTTGTATGATAATTATCTTTTTCTGTAGTTCTCATTACATAAATCTTTTCCTATATTTCTCATTTTTTCCTTAACATAGGTTTTTATGAATGGAATTACTGGATCAAAGTACATGAGCATTCTTAAGGTTCTTTAATGTATGTTACCAGATTGCTTTCTGGGAAAATGGTACTAATTTATACTCTCATCAATAAGTGCATGAGAGTGGATGAGATCCAAGACAAGAAGTAATTAGAAAGAGCATAGAGTCTCAGAATAGAAAGTATACTGGTATATTTATCTAAAACAGGGTTTCTCAACCTCAGCACTATTGACGTTTTGAGGCTGATAATTCTTTGTTGTGAGGGGTCTGTCATGTAAATTGTAGGAGGTTTGGCAGTATCCCTGGCCTCTACCCACAAGATGCCAGTAGACCACCCGCCAGTTGTGACAACCAAAACTGTCTCCAGACATTGCCAAATGTCCCCTGGTGGGGGTGGCAGTGGGGGCAAAATCTTTCTCAGCTGAGAACCACCCATCTAAAGACTTAAATGTGTGATAGGCATTTATTCGTAGGGTTTCTGTGACGTACACTAATGCTGTGAAGCCTAGCCTCTCAGGGTTCTTTTCTTTCTCTGGAGTACGTATGTGCAAGTTGTCTACAGAGTAAAATCATTTCTTTCAGGCTGTGTAAATGTGTAAACATCTCAGAATGCATCTTTCTCTGCTGATACCTCCCTAGAATCGTGGGTATAAGAGAGAATTTAAACCAAGTGACCACACTACCATTTGCTTTACTGATTTGGCTTAATAGCAGTAAGGTATTTGTGTCAGTCCGTATACTTCCCCTTTGTCTTTGTCTTCTAAATAAGAAGGGCCTAACAAAATGAAAGTGACCTTGTTCTCATGACTTTGTATGTAAAGAATAAAAGGAAGAAACTGGGGTTTTTGTTGACTGAAGTTCGAGCCTTAAAAATCCTAAGAAGCCTATTTTAAGCAGCAGGAGCTCCAAATTGAAAGTTTGCCCCTCAGATCTACAGCTGACTTTACCGTCAGTTCTTGATGGAATGCACCTGCGTAAAAGACTCACCTGTCTTGTTTCTGTAATATGTTAAAAAGTCATGGGGTCACTGAACCCACACTCTTTTTCTGATTTATAACTTGCTGCACCCAGATCCTCTGGTAACTCAGTTATAGTTGATGACTTACCTTAATTCACATAAGACAAGCCTCAGTTCACTTTGAAAGTTGGAGAGCACACAAATACATTGTTAAGAACATGTATTTGTTCACGGAAAATACTCTGTCTTAAATGATATGAAACTCATTTAAGTCTATCCTTCAGTAAAGACATTAGCCTTTGAAGTTCTAAAGTTAGTTCATTGTTCTTAAGTATAAAGTTTCTGTTCCAAAGGTTAGTTTTACATTGACTTTCTTTTTTGTTTGTTCACCTTAGGAGCAGTCTCACAGGTGCTGGACAGCCTGGAAGAAATTCATGCACTTACAGACTGCAGTGAGAAGGACTTAGATTTTCTACACAGTGTTTTCCAGGATCAGCATCTTCACACACTACTAGATGTAAGTCTTTCTTTTGATTATTTTTATTTTTTGGTAAATTGGGTATTTAGCATACCTTTTTATTTCAGATGACTTGCCAGACGTCCATCATAACCATCTTTTTTTCAGTTACCTTAAGTCTATGGGAAATGTGGGGAAATCATCCATCATAGAGTCATGACTGAAGTAAAGAATATGTTCAGTACAAATGCACTATCACCTAGCAAAATCACACACACACACACACACACACAGTATGTGCATTTTTTAAAAAGAGTAGAGCGAAACTCTAATTTGCTGAAGTATCTTTATTTCTATTAGAAGAATCCATTGAACTTAGATATTATTACTTTTTATTGTTAAACATTGTTCTAAAACATTACACCTCAAGTAATAGACTGTATTCCCACACTTATCCTACTTAATATTGCCGATTTTCGTAGCTCAGTGCCTTTATTAAATGTGACAGGCTCCACTGATTGAGATACAAAGAAAAAACGGAAGCTAGCAATTCACATATGCTTTCATTCCAGTCACAGTCTAGCTAAGTAATATACCTTTCTTACAGAACCTGGTTCACTTCAGCAGATGACATTTTCTTGGGTGGTTCTGGGATATTAATATATGTTAGTCTTTTCATAAGAAAAGCCCTCCCTTGATGAGAGAACAGCATTTATTTTGCTGTGCTTAGAAGCATTTGGTGCTAACTCTGATTAATCCACCATATGATGCAAATTATATTCCCCAGAATGTATTCTGGGGAACATTGCTCTGGGAAAGTGATGGGTGTACCATGATGAAAGGAGGAAGGAGATCTTACGTTTGTCGGTTAAATTATTTATTGGCTAAATAAGTCTTGGAAATGCTGCATTCTTTCTTCCCTTTATACAGATTCACATACTAGTGGTATACAGATTAGTGTATTAATGGCTCTGAGATGTCCTGTAGCAAATAAATCTTTTACCTTCGTTTAACAGCATTTCTCAAACTTGGGCATAGAACTTCTAGTCACAATTGTGTGAACCTTGTTTTGATGAAGACCAGTTTGGGAAGAGATAAGAGTGTCACTAACTTTACACTAAGTGCAGTCATAGGTATTTAACAATTGCTCCTTGCCATAAATTCTTTTGGTAAAATCAAGTTGTCTCATTTTTGTGGTTAGTTTGGCTTCTTTGTATATGTGTGTATTAATCAGGTCTGGCTAACTGCTGTAACATGCAATCCCAAAATCTGGATGGTTTAGCAGGTTAAAAGTTTATTTCTTGCTCACATCGCAGTCCAATGCTGCTAGGTAAGGGGGCTTTCTTCCACACAGTCATTCAGGGACCCAGGCTTCTTCCATTGCATGTCTGCCATCTACTAGGGCCTTGAAATCTTCCACTGAATCCTTTGTTCCCAGGCAGCAGATGAGAGAAGAGAGAGAGCATGGAGAATCTTAGAGGTTATATGGTCAAGGTTGGAAATATATCACTTTTGCCTGCATTCCATTGGCAAGTACTAATCACATGCCTACTTACATGCAAGAGATCTGGGAAACAGAGTTTAGAAATGTGCTCAAGCAGATAAGAAAATAGGTCTTCTCTTTAGTATAATTCATCTTAAGTAATTTGAAAACATTTCAGATTAAGTTTATTTTAGGTAAAGGTTGCTTTCCTATAAGATTATCTCCCTGGGCACCAAAAAGCCCCTGAAATTCATTCTCTTTTCTGGATATTTTGTAGCATTCCATTGTTATCATCATCTTCTTTATCTTTGTCACCATAGGCATCATTATTGTTATGTGTTCATTGAATTAGAATTCGACCTCTATTTACTGGCTATTTAAATACGTCTTTATTGTTCTGTATCATTGCTTCACAGGATGCAGTAAGTTTTTACAACTGTGAATTTTCTACAAAAGTTACACCCTTGACTAACTAGTTACGGGGTTATTTGGAAAAAGCTGCAGCAGCGTGTGGAGATTTTGTTTCAGTGTCATCTGTGGTTGGGTCATTACTAAGTAGATTTACTGACATTTTTTAGACCAAGAACTTTTTATAATTCAAAGGTTCAGAGAAGCGCAAATTGGTTTTCAAAGTTATATTTTCTTATTAACACAAGACACAAAGTGAACTTTCAAACTGAAAAGTTGAAAAACTTTTATCTGAAAACCAAGAGGTTTTTCACATAAAAAACATTTTGCAAATGTTAGTTGGTGGTGGTTCTCAGTCTTCTCAATTTATTGCAAAATTTTTCCTATTACAGAATAAATGTTTACTTTGTAAGTTAGCAATGTTACAAAACATTATTCAATGACATATTTATCTCTCTGCCAAACTTTGACAACTAAGTTTTAAACATTCATCCACCATCTGTCATACCTCTGAACAGCTGTTAGCATTTGTTACAGACTGCTGTTTCCATAATAAATGTGATGGCCCGCCTAACTAAGATTATTTTTGTGGGAAGCCCTAAAATTATGTTTTCCTTAAATATAATCTAATCAGTGATTGGATTAATAAAGCAAAAAAAAAGGCAGTTATAATAGCAACTTAATGTAGCAGCCTATAAGTAAAAAAAGTAGGCTTTTATAATTTAAAAATACTGCATTAGAAATAAATTGCTGCATAGAATCCTCTATATTTTGTATCATTGACATCTTTATTGTAAGCTTTTACTCTTAGGGAGAGTTAGAGAATTTTTCCATCTGGCTTAGAATTAGCACTGGAAAACTACAACTTTTGATTTACTGTTTTGCTTTTTTGAGATGGCATTAAATTAGTAGTCATATTTAGGAGCAGCATATTTTTAGAACTCAGAAATTTCCTGAGGGGAAAAAATGGACTTCTATAAAAATTTGGTGATAATATTTTTGAGCAATTTGCAGTCTGAGATGTAAGTTGATGCATTGTTGAGTTTGGATGTTTAAATAGATTGCCAGTCAGGAGATGCCAAAACTAAGTTTCCCACAAAATTTGTAGTCCAGTCTATTTGCACTTAAATGTCTGCAATAGTATGGCTTATCTGAAGACCTTCTGAAGACCTCCAGAGGCTGAGCGACTGGTAACTTCTCAGGGCCTCATCCAGCCTTAAGAGTCAGCTTCAGCAAACCACAGCAAATATGAAAACAGCTAGGTAGTAGGCCCTTGTGCTACTTGGCTCCTGGGCTATAGACTAAAGTGCATGACTGCTCACTATTTTAATGTTTTACCTCAGGTATTCTATTTCATGTCATACTTTTCCACTGACACTAATACTTTAATACACTGATGGAAACATATAAGGGAGCTTTTGCCTGACCAGTTATAACAGTGGAAGGAAAGACCCCAAACCCACAACGAACAAGCTTAGCAAGGTAGCAGGATACAAGGTCAATATACAAAAATTAACTGTTTTTTCTATATATGAGCAGTGAATAATCTGAAAATGAAATTAAAGAAATATTCACAATACCATCAAAAAGAATAAATACTTAGCAGTAAACTGAACAATAGAACTCGTATACTGAAAACTACAAAATGATGCTGAAAGAAAGTAAAGAAGATCTAAGTAAATCTATATTGATAGGTTGAAGGACTCAATATTGTTAAGATGGCGGTTCCCTTCCATACTGAACTATAGATTCAATGCAATCCTTATTAATATCTCAACAGGATTTTTTTGTAGAAATTCACAAGCTGATCCTAAAATTTATATGGAAGTGCCAAAACTATTTTGAAAAACAAAGAACAAAGTTGGAGGACTGATTTCAAAGCTTACTGTTATATATAGTAATTGGCATAGGATAGACCTAAAGATCAATGCAATAGAATAGAGTCCAAAAATAAACCCTTTTATTTATGGTCAATTGATTTTCAACAAAGGTGCCAAGGAAATTCCAGGGGGAAGGAATAGTTGCTTTTTTTCAGTGGTACTGGAGCAATTGGAAAGCACCCCTGGTGGCGTAGCGGTTAAGCACTCGGCTGCTAACCGAAAGGTCAGCGGTTCAAACCTACCACCCACTCCACGGGAGAAAGATGCTGCCGTAAAGATTTACAGCCTTGGAAACCCCATGGGGCAGTTCTACCCTGTCCTATAGGGTCACTGTAAGTCAGAATTGACTCCACGACAATGGGTTTTGGCTGGGAGCAATTGAACATCCATATTTAAAGAAATGAACTTAGACCCTTACCTCACATTGTACAGAAAAATCACTTCAAAATGGATTATAGACCTTAATATAAGGGCTTAAAACTTTTAAAAGAAAATAATAGTAAATCTTCACTACCTTGGGTTAGGTAAAATATTCTTTCATACGATACTAGGGAGCTTTTTAGAGTGAAGGAAATGTTCTAAAACTGGATTGAGATGATAGTTGCACAACTGTATAAATTTACTAAAAATCATCAAACTGTACACTTAAAATGGACAAATTGTATGATTTATACGTTATTTCTCAATAAAGCTTCTAAAAGTGAAAAATGAAAGTAATCTTTTTCCTTTTAATTAAAAAGAAAACAACTTATGTTGCCATTTTTGTATTATGTAATGACAAAGCACCGTTGAAAGTTTCTTCAGCATGCTATGGGTTATAGTGTAGTGTGGATCACTCCATGTCATTTGTAATACATTGCTCCCACTATGATGGCAGTTTGCGGTATCTCCTGCCTGCCCTCTGCCCAAAGGCCCCGGAAGGGATCACCCCAGTAGATTTCACAGAGCCATTACACTGAGTCCCCAGTCTTAAAATTTAGCTTTATGACTAAGTATTTATCATTAACTCTACTGACTTAAAAATGGTACATTTGTTTTTCTCTCTCAAGAACTGTTTTATTAACCAGTGTGTAGCTGTGCCTTCTGGAAGAAGTCCAAATTGTCCTTTTTGTTTGAAAACATTGTGAATTGCATAATTTTATGCATTTGCAATAGGAGGGGGGACAGCTTCTCAGAGCAACATGTTTTAGTTCGTTCTTTCTATATCCAAGTACATATTTGTCCTTTCCCAGAGGCCACAGTTTTCTGGCAAATTTTATTTGACGTAACATCAGTGTTTTACAGCAGATGGAAAACCAGTTTCTCCAAATAAGGCTGTCTGTTGGTGGGGAATTCTACCTTAGTTCCATCTCCAGGCAATTGCTGTCTCTGGGTCCCAAGTTAGCTTCTAAGTTTTACATCTTTCTGAAAGAAATGTGTGATTTTCACTGAAAGTATTATTGACTATACGAGTCCTTCCAGTTCCCTTATTTGTTCAGATGAATTGCTTCTTAAAACAGGGATTAGAATTTACTCTGGAATACCGAGAATAATGAATCAGCTTGTCCCTGGTACCAGTGTTACCCACTGAGTGCCATTCTCTTTTATGACACCATAGTCAACTTTACCAAAAGGCAAAGGAATTTTCAAAAAGCTTCCTAAGTGCAGCAAGCAGTGATTCTTCTTTATGCTATGCTCAAGGAATGGAGGGGTTTCCCCCAGAAAGGAATGTGCGTGATGGGGTTGGCTTGCAGCATTCACAGTCTGAGAACACTGCAGCTTTCTTCTCTTTGTGGCCCTTCCAACTTATCTCATAAACCCCTTCTGCCAAACTGTCTTTGTCTCATTCTCTTTGAACTTTCTACAACAAATTTATTTTTGCTAATAAATTTATTTAGGCACATGGTAGGTATTTACCTATGCAAAATCAAAATGATACCAAAAGCCAAAAATTATTTTATTGTATAAGTAATTAAGTAAAATATCATACAAGGCACTTTTGGTGATGTAAATGCCTTTTTCTTTTAAAGCAGCATTTATGTTTGGTGTAAATACTGCTTAACTTGTAGATGTAACTGTAGATGCTTAAGAAGAAAAGAGGTTTGGAAATGAGATTTTAACTCTTTAATAAAATAGAAAGGTAATTTGTATAATAGTAAAACTTTCTTACAGTTGAGCAAACTCTTGGATCTGATATTATAAATTACCCTATTTCAGAGGATTTGGTTAAAAACAAAATAAAATCTGCCTATACTCATATCATCTAATTGGGTTTTTTTCCTTGTGCTTTTTTTGCTTGCTCAAGAATAGGCATTATGATTTGTTTCTTACAGGGCTTAACCGCAGAGTTATTTGCCAGTGGAAAAAAAGGCCTAGAGAACAGTCAAGTTAGGTCATCTGGGGCCAGTGTTTGAGTTCTTCAGAAAAACCCGCCAACTGACCAGAAATCCACCGCACTGGCCTATCAGGCCACCAAAGGAACAAGGCTTTTTAGATTGATTTAGGAGGTTGAAGCAAGTCTTAATTTCTTGGCTTCAAAAATAAATCCCTGTAAATGCATTGCTGTAATGAGATTGAAACAAAAGCAGCCCTGTACACAGGCAAATAAAACCTAAACCAATCAAGGGCCTCTTACTGTCAGGGTCCAAGGTATTTTGTAACACTTTCAGGAAATCTTGGATTTGCTGAGATGTAGTGATTTTTCATTTTCTTTATTTGCTGTCAGAAGACAACTTTTAATAACAAATTTAGTTAGAGTAACATATTACCCGAAATCGCTGGGTGGCGCAGATGGTTAACATGCTCAGCTGCTAACCAAAAGATTGGTGGTTCGCACCTACCCAGAGGCACCTTGAAAGAAAGCCCTGGTGATCTACTTTAGAAAAATGAGCCATTGAAAACCCAATGGAGTGCAGTTCTACTCTGACACACATGGGCTTTCCGTGAGTCGGAATCAACTCAACAGCAACGGAACAAAAACTTATTACCAGACCCACTGCGCCCCTTCGTATGACTCAAGTAAGAATATATTCCCATCGTGATTTTATTAAAACTTGATTTAGGCTAGCATTTCACTGCTGTGTTAGTAGGCTAAAGCTTTCTTGGACTTTCTGTAGACTTCTGGAGGGAGAGTTAGCACATAGTAGGAATTGTAAATGATAATGTACAAATAAAATGAAAGTACATCCTTCAAATGAATGGAGTGTTATTGGTAAGTTTCATTTGCATATTGGAGTGTTTTCTTCAGCTATAAAAAAAAAAACAATTAAAGTGGTTTTATAGAAATCTTATAGAATATAAAATGGGTGTCCTGGGTGATTTTTACTTCTTTTTGTAAATCGTAATATACCAATGATGCGTAACATTTCTTCAGTTTGTAAGATGGACAATTTATATGCATTCTTCTCAAAGTTTAACTGTGACTTCTTAAATTTTTGAAAATGGCAATTTAAATTTTGCAGTGGGTTTCTTTCACACATGGGTTTCCCATCATGCAATCTTTATGCCCCACCCCAGTTTTTTTTCATTGTACTTTAAATGAAGATTTACAGAGCAAATTCATTTCTCATTAAACAAGTAATATACATATTGTTTTGTGGCACTGTTTACCAACCCCATGACATGTCAGCACTCTCACCTTCTTGACCTTGGGTTCCCCTTTACCAGTTTTCCTATCACCTCCTGCCTTCTAGTCCTTGTCCCTGGGCTGGTATGCCCCAGTAGTCTCGTTTCATCTTTGGCTTAAGGGTGAACCTTAGAAATGACTTCAGCACTGAGTTAAAAGGGTGTCCGGGGGCCATACTATTAGGGTTTCTCCAGTCTCTGTCAGACTTGTAAATCTGGTCCTTTTTTGTGAGTTAGGATTTTGTTCTACATTTTTCTCTACCTCTGTCCAGGACCCTCTACTGTGATCCCTGTCAGAGCAGTCATGGGTGGTAGCTGGGCACTATTTAGTTTTGCTGAAGTCAGTCTGGTGGAGGCTATGGTAGTTGTGGTCCATTAGTCCTTCGGACTAATCTTTCCCTTGTGTCTGATTTTCTTCATTCTCCCTTGCTCCAGATGGGATGGGATCAGTGGAGTATTTTATTTTAGATGGCCGCTCACAAGCCTTTAAGACCGCAGACACTACTCACCGAAGTAGGATGTAGAACATTTTTTTCATAAACTATGTTATGCTGATTGAGCTAGATATTCCCCGAGACCATGGTCCCCATAGCCCTCAGCCCAGTAACTCAGTCCCTCAGGGAGTTTGGATGTATCTGTGAAGCTTCCATGACCTTGCCTTGGTCAAGTTGTGCTGACTTCCCCATTATTGTGTACTGTCTTGACCCTTCACCAAAGTTACCACTTATCTATTGTCTAGTTAGTGTTTTTCCCTACCCATTCCTCCCCTCCTTAGTAACTATCAAAGATTGCTTCTTTCTGTGTGTAAAGCTTTTCACAAGTTTTTATAATAGTGATCTCACACAGTATTTATCCCTTTATGATTGACTTATTTCACTCACCCCATCATGTAATCTTTAGGCTGCTCTTAAATATACTGCCCTTCTCCAAGTTTGGGCTTAGTCATGTTTAATGATGCCAAAGATCTTTGCAAGGGCATTTACGTATTTTTTAACCCAAAGATAACAGGTTTATATATAAACTTGAGCAGGAAAAATAGATTTTTAGATTTTCCTCAGTCTCTAATTTCAGAAAATCAGCTACAGTGTAATAGTTGAATATCAGTTCTGTAAATTTTAGTATTAAATCACCTTTTCCTTGCATTTTGCTGGATATCAAATGTATTGGAAAAGTACTGTTGGATATGAATGATGGATCTGCTAGGTTCACTGAAAGGAAAACTTCCTGTTTACCCATCCTTCTTCACAGACAATTCACAGAAACTGTGAAGAAAGTTTTTAATTATAATATAGTCTTTGTTTCCAGAGCAAATAATTTTAATTCCCATTATTGTTGCACAGTGTGCTTTTGTGTACACTGTTATTATCTGCTTTATTAGAATCACAAATTTCATTACATATTTTGCAGTTAAATATGTACTTGACTTTTGCAAACTGTAATTATTTTCCAGCCAAAAGTTTCTTTAGTGTCTTTGAAGTAGGTGATGAAATGGTGGTTGCTAATGAACTTCATGCAACTCTATAAACCCATTCAGTATTTGGCCCGAACTTACAGTCTAATTACATAAACTATAAACTTGTCTCAACTAATATACCTTCTGGCTCTTAGATTTGGTTTTCTCTGTGCTAATAACATTAAAAGTGGGCAGCATAACCCCAGCGACAGTGATTTTTATCGGTTCTTTGTCACTAATTGTTTCATTTTAAATGTTGATCTTGCTAAATAGTGCATTAAACTCTGAGCAGAAAGAGGGCTTCTATTTGAGGACCAAAAAATCCTCTGATAGTGGAGTGTGGTTAAAAAAAAATACACAAAGAAACTTGATGTAGTGTTTTTAAATTAAACAAGAATGACATATTAACTGATTTCATCATCTTTATGTTTGAAAGTATCATCTCAGGAGAATTGAATTCATATGACCAACTTTTTTCTGCTGTATTTAAAACAACCCATCGGAAATGTACAATGTGGCCTCCTAGCTGAGCTGTGTTTGCGCTCCTTGGAGGCGGAAAGCTGAAGCATGGCCGTGTAGTTGTGTGTGGTCATATCTGACCTGGAGCCAAAGACTGGCAGGGGACAGCCCTGTCTGTGAGTGAGATCGTGTGAAACAGTCTGTTCCCCTTGCAGCTGTTCACATTTCCTTGGTTTGCCTATTTTTTTTTAATAAAATGTGCTGAATTTGGGTAACTTGTAATTTCGTTAGAAAGAGAAGACAAATGGTAATAGATTCATTCTTGTTTTCTCTCTACCCAGTAAACCCAGTGCCGTCGAGTCGGTTCCGACTCATAGCAACCCTATAGGACAGAGTAGAACTGCCCCATAGAGTTTGTGGTTTTCTCTCTAGGGATAGTTTATTAACATCGTTCCGTCCCTCCCACTCACTTTCCACACCTCAATTTTATAAATACATTTGACATCTTCAGATTTCAGGAAAGCAAATAGCAAAAGCAAACATATTTTGTCATTTCAATCGACCTTGAATTTCAGCTTATAGAGCAGGAGTCGGCAAACTACGGTCCGCAGGCCAGAACCAGCCAGCTGCTTGTTTTTGTAAATGAAGTTTTATGGGAACACAGCCATGCCCATTAATTTATGGATTGTCGGTTGCTGCTTTTGCACAACACAGCAGAGTTCAGTAGTTACAATAGAGACTGTATGGCCCATGAAGCCTAAAGTACTTACTTTCTAGACAGATAGTCCTAGAGGATTTAAAAAAAACGTTGCCGTCGAGTCGATTCCAACTCATAGTCCCTATAAAAAACTGCCCAATATGGTTTCCAAGCAGCGGCTGGTGGATTTGAACTGCTAACTTTTTGGTTAGCAGCCAAATGTTTAACTACTGCACCACCAGGGACCTGACTAGAGGATTAGGGCCGTGATATTATTTAACGTGGCAAAGCATGCAATTGTTTGGTTAATCTTTTAAATAATTTAGTGTCTTTTTTCCTGTGGCCTATAAATAACATTCTTTCTACGACACTTTTCCCAAGTATTTGCTAAGGTTGTCTTCCTAGCATGAGACTTTGTGTATTACTTGAATTCTAATACAAGCTGAGGAAATATGATATGGAGAAAGAATAGTGCATCAGGAAGCCAAGGTTCTAGTCCCTGCTCTCCTCTGGCTGTATGACACGGAGCACATCACTCCACCTCCCTAGACACCAGCCCTCTCCTTTGTAAAATGGAGAAGTTGAATCATGATAATACAGAAGGTCTCTTTTACCTTGAAAATGTTATTAAATAAGTCAAACTTGAAACACACTCACAAATAATTGAATATGGTCAAAATATATTTCTTAATTTTGAGGGAGAAGTTTTTAAATCTGCAAGCAGGACCAAAAGTAAAAGGTATCTGATTCTTAAAGAAGCAAGCTAAATAAGTATTCCCATGTGTTTATTTTTTTGTTACTCTAATTTTTAAAAAATATCTATAATTTCTATGTACTAATTCAATTACTCATTTATTTTTTGAAGAAACATGTAAAAAATATCTACTATTTACTCAGCCCCATGCCAGGTGCTGTTTCCCAATATCAAAGAATTCAAGAGTCTGATTATGGAAAATAAAAAGCAGCACATGGTCAACATATTCTATAATCATGTACCTCAGGGAACCAGTTATATAAACCTGCTTTCAAAGCTCTGGACTTCACCACTGGAGGGTCCACAAACACAAGAGATTGTGTGAATATAGCATTTAGATGTATTATGCAGCCAGTGGAAATCCTGGTTGGTGTAGTGGTTAAGTGCTACAGCTGCTAACCAAAAGGTTGGCAGTTCGAATCCACCACGTGCTCTTTGGAAACTCTATGGGGCAGTTCTACTCTGTCCTATAGGGTCAACTATGAGTCAGAATTGACTCAACGGCAGTGGGTTTTTTATGCAGCTAGTTTACTAAATAGGTATAAACAGTTTATTTTTTCAACTGTATTCCCTTCGGAAATGGTCTGATGGCTCTCCCCTTCCCTATTAAGATTCTAAGTTAATGTTAGTGGCTCTATGTGACAGAAAACTCTCAAATTACAGTGGTTTGAACAAGATAGCTTTTTCTCCTTCGTGTGAACTAAATCCAGAGATAAGCAGGCCATGGTTGGTAGGCAGCTCCACAATCATCAGAGAGCCAAGTTCCTTCTATCTAATTATCCCACCACCCATAACACATGGTCTCCATCTCATGGTCCAGGATGGCTGCTCAAGCTCCAGTCATCAGGTCTGCATTCCAGCCAAAAAGAAAAAAAAAAAGGATAAAAAGAGGAGGTGGGGGATGCTTTCTCCTTTTTTCAGGCATTGCCCAGAAGTTGTATACAGCATTTCTACTTAAATTTCAAAGGGCAAAACTTAGTTATATGGCCACACTTAGCAGCAAGAGAAGATGGAAAAATACAGACATTATTTCAAAAATCTGAAGGTTCTATTACTAGGATCTGGAAGAAAAAATAGGCAGTCTCTGCCGTGCCACTCCTAGAGGACATACTGGAAGATCTCAAAGCTTTCTAGTCACTTTAAAGAATTAGAACAATCAGTGCAAATCAAACATTCAATCTCACATGCAATTCTAAGCTTGTTCCTTCTCCCCAGCTCAAGACTGAGGGAGGGGAGTATGCTCTTTTCTTCCACCTCTGGATTTCTCAGTCCACCTCCTTCCTTCCCCACTTTGCACCTCTAGTCTTCTAGGAAAGGAGTAGGGGGAGAGGATTAGAAGAAAGTGGTGAAAGTCATATTAATGAGCTGATGCTGCATGTGGTTCTCTCTGGGTTGTTGATGTCCTTGGCATGGCAGGAATCCAAATGTTGGCTCTGTCCTGGGTTGCAAATGTATGGCTTCTGCTTCGTCAGCACACTCTGCAGCTGACCTCAGCAGCAACCTCTTGGCTCCTACCCCCAGGAGTTACCCCACAGCAAATTACTTCTGAGTCCCCTTGCTCTGTGCAGACAGCCCTCTTGGGCAGGTTCCATCAAGATGGCTCCAGCCAGGTTGCCTTCTGAGGCATCTCCTTGGCTCATGAGAAACACACACGTTCTTGCCCCAACATACTCTACAAGTGTGGGCTGCCTTCTCACTCTGTCATCAAGTGCTACCTCAGGTGGCCTCCAGCCAGGAAAGAGGCAGGCACCAGTCTCTTATTACTACTGTAATTACTACTACTATTATTACTCTCAAAATTTGGTACTGAGCACAAGATTTACAGATTTGGAGCCCTGGCATAGTGGTTAAGAGTTCAGCTGCTAATCAAAAGGTCAGCAGTTCACATCCACCAACTGCTCCTTGGAAAGCCTGTGGGACAGTTCCACTCTGTCCTATAGGGTCTCTATGAGTTGGAATCACCTCGACAGCAACAGGTTTTTGTTTTTGTTTTGTATGAAAGGAGTTTATTAAAGCACAGATTTCAGAACCCCCTTCTGAAATTCTGATTCAGTATGTCTGAAGTGGGGCCCAAGAATCCGTATGTTTAATAAACACCCCAGCTGATTCTGCTACAAGTCATCAAGAAACCACATAGACATCAGACCTATGAAGCCATACTTGGCATAGGAAGACCAAGGCAAAACAAAAAAAGTCTCCCAATGGTAAAGTGAGAGCAGTTTTGGGAGTTGTGGAATTTTTGTCGCATTGTAAGTAAAAATCAACGTGCGTTTATTCAATGTGTAAATAGAAACTAATCTTATCATAGCTGAAATTTTTGAAAGTAGCATTAGTGATAGTCCTTAGATAAAAATTCCGGTTTGTGGTGAAATTAGGCATTATATATTAGCAAGGCCATCAACTTATAAAGCCTTTAACAAGACTCCAGAATCTTTAGAATCTTCACAGAAGTCCCTCCTTCCTCCTCATTGCCCTCTAATTAAATTTGTTTTTTAGGTATTTGGTATTTTAAATGTGTTTTTTAACTTTTACGGTTCCTTAGTTTTTGGGGGGTTTTGTTTTTGTTATTTTTTGTTGCCTGTGTACAGTATTTCATTTATTTCTGTGGGCTAGTCTAGGAACCTAATAACTATTTATAACATTATTTCTACGAGAAAATATATGCTTTACTCCCCAATTCCAAGATTTACAGTCTTTAGAGATAGAAACTGTTCAGAAGATGGAAACTGCCCGTTTGTGTTCTAGAAGGATCTGGGCAAACATTTGTGAACCAGCCACCCATCACTAGTTCTCTAAAATGTTATTTTTAAAATAATTTTTATTGTGCTTTAAGGGAAAGTTTACAAATCAAGTCAGTCTCACACAAAAACCCATATACACCTTGCTACACACTCCCAATTGAACTCCACTTTACGCACACACTCCCAATTACTCTCCCCCTAATGAGACAGCCCACTCTCTCCCTCCACTCTCTCTCTTTTCGTGTCCATTTCACCAGCTTCTAACCCCCTCTACCCTCTCATCTCCCCCCCAGGCAGGAGATGCCAACGTAGTCTCAAGTGTCCACCTGAGCCAAGAAGCTCACTCCTCACCAGCATCCCTCTCCAACCCATTGTCCAGTCCAATCCATGTCTGAAGAGTTGGCTTCGGGAATGGTTCCTGTCCTGGGCCAACAGAAGGTCTGGGGGCCATGACCACTGGGGTCCCTCTAGTCTCAGTCAGACCATTAAGTCTGGTCTTATGAGAATTTGGGGTCTGCATCCCACTGCTCTCCTGCTCCCTCAGGGTTCTCTGTTGTGTTCCCTGTCAGGGCAGTCATGGGTTGTAGTCGGGCACCATCTAGCTCTTCTGGTCTCAGGATGATGTAGTCGCTGGTTCATGTGGCCCTTTCTGTCTCTTGGGCTCATAATCGCCTTGTGTCCTTGGTGTTCTTCATTCTCCTTTGGTCCAGGTGGGTTGAGACCAATCGATGCATCTTAGATGGCTGCTTGCTAGCGTTTAAGACCCCAGATGCCACTCTTCAAAGTGGGATGCAGAATGTTTTCTTAATAGATTTTATTATGCCAATTGACTTAGATGTCCCCTGAAACCATGGTCCCCAGACCCCTGCCCCTGCTACGCTGGCCTTTGAAGCATTCAGTTTATTCAGGAAACTTCTTTGCTTTTGGTTTCGTCCAGTTGTGCTGACCTCCCCTGTATTGTGTGCTGTCTTTCCCTTCACCTAAAGTAGTTCTTATCTACTATCTAATTAGCGAATGCCCCTCTCCCGCCCCCCTCCCTCCCCCCCTCATAACCATGAAAGAATGTTTTCTTCTCAGTTTAAACTATTTCTCAAGTTCTTATAATAGTGGTCTTATACAATATTTGTCCTTTTGCAACTGACTAATTTCACTCAGCATAATGCTAAAATGTTAATACAATGTTCTAAATAAAGTAATATTTTACCTATCTGTCTATACTATTTAGTTAACCTCAAATGTAGTAGTGCTTTCTTGATTAGTACCATAGGCTACTAACCAAAAGGTAGATGGTTCAAACTCACCAGCCACTCCAAGGGAGAAAGATATAGCAGTCTGTTCCCATAAAGATTTGCGGCCTTGGGAGCCCTATGGGTCAATAATACTCAGTCCTACAGGACCACTATGAGTGGAAATCGACTTAAAGGCTTTAAAGGTTTTTAAAAATGGTCACTGCTATGTGTTTACACTGCTCTCCTTAGGCATTGGTATGGGTGGTGTGGCCCAAATATTTACAAGTCATAAAGATTTCTCTTACATTGGTAGAAACAAATCTAACTGGAATCTGAAGAGTGTCTACAGTCATTGTTTGACCTCTCAGCAAGCACTGGTGTACATAGTAGTGGAGGAAAGACAAAGAACAAAATCAGCAACACAAAAATCCCCACCTATTTTAGAGAAGTTAGGAAATAGAAGTGTTCAGACCAGCCAAGATAATTTTTAAGTTGTCACTTTTCAGAGCAGACTGTTGAATCTGAGGTATTTTGTTTGAGATAGAAAATAATGTTTTAATTGCATTTCTAAACTACAGAAGTTGTTCTTTTTAAAAAAATGAAATTAATTTTCTTCAGGAAGTCAAACTTTGGATCGCTTAGGTTTATGGAGGTTTAAAAATATATTTCGTTTCTTTTCAGTGTCTTCTCACACTCTTTGAACTTACAAATTGAAAGGAAGTAAGTTTCTGTCCTTGATTTCATGCTGAAAGATACCAGCACTGATACTGTTAACGATCAGCCCTAGTAAAACAGGCATAAACCTTTTGTGAGAACATGCCTTCCTAGAAGGAGTTGGGTTTGCCCTTTCCCAAGATTTAGGTTTCTGTGAAAATTCTTTCAGACGTGTCTTGGCCAGAAAGCGCTCTTTCATTTTACTCTGCGTTCATTTTAAGTTATTGAGTGTTGCTTCTATCAGAGGGAAGAAAACACTGTGATTGCTGAAATAGTGATGAACTTAAAATGACAAGGAAGTTGCCACGTTGACAGAGTTCAGGACCATCTATTTAAAGATGATTAAAAAAAGATATGCTTAAGACTTATGTTGCAAGTTTTCTTGAATGAATAAGAGATTATTAACAAGAGGATCCCACTGAAATCATCAGCCTGCCTTTTCAATAGGAAAATATTTTTTAGTGAAATAATGAGAAGCTCAGAATTTTAGCGAAGGATTCTAAGTGTTGATTAGATTTTCTTCTTTGCCTTTAGCTTTATGACAAAATTAACACAAAGTCTTCACCACAAATCAGGAATCCTCCAAGTGATGCAGTACAGAGAGCCAAAGAGGTAAGCAATACATTTTGTAAATGTGTTTGTGTGTTATATTTGCTACCTTATTTGAAAACATTTCTGCTGTACATTGAGAGGAAGTTTCCTAGGAGTCTCAGTTTGACTCATTATACTGAGACTTCGTATTTCTAAGTTTATCACTGAACATTTTCCACATAAAAAAGAAAAAAAAAATCTCAGCAGTGATATTGCCTAGCAGATTTCTACTTCTGGCTCTACTATGTAAACTTAAACATGTTAACATATCAATTTTGCTTCTGTTTCTCTCTCTCTTTTTTTTTTATGTCACTTCACTTGGCAGAAATAGATATGCTGTAAAAAACTGAGCTGCATTTTTAAGGTGGTAATGTTTGAAACTCAAATATCTATTGCAATTAAATATACTAAGTTCAAAAAAAGCATTTTTATAAATTGTTAGTGTTTGAAACTCAAATATCTATTGCAATTAAATATACTAAGTTCAAAAAAAGCATTTTTATAAATTGTTAGTGTACATGGCTGTATCCATCACTAACTTTTTTAGTTTTTTTGTTATAGGGATATAACATCTCAGAAAATTTGGAAAAAAAATTCATTCATGATCCCATCACCTTAGCACAGTAATTTTTATTTTTGCCTAGCCTTTTGCAGTCACTGTCCATTTGCATATAAATGTTTCTGTGTTTGCAATGAAAATGTATCCTTTTTTTACCTAACTTTATATAAGTATTTTTCCCTGTTTCTACTTGTCTTCATAAATATAAATCCTAATGACTGCATAATTTTTCTTTGATTTTATTAAGTGATAATAAATTAACTTCCTCCCTTGTTAGACACATAGGTTTCTTTGTTTTCTGATGTTATAAAAGTCTTTATGCAAAAAAGCATTTCCCCTTTTTAAAAAAATTGTTTCTTAGAAAGTGAGATTACTAAATGAAAGAATGTAAAAAACATAATCCCTTCTCTACCAGATTTTAAACACAAGGCCTATAATGGCATGTATAGTAGATTCACTGAGAAACAAGACAGATCCCGTGGAGGCTGCCAGACCTGCTCACTTGGTCAGGGCACCAGTGAAACGTTGCCTCTGACTTTGCCCGCAAGTGCTCATTCCAAAGAATCAAGCTATGCTATCACCAACAGGAACCGTGATTCACCACCTTATCTTCATAATATCCTAATAGAGAGAAACAGATACTCTGGGAACAATTCTTTGTCTCAACTGGCCAGTGAAAACCTGGTTAAGGATTCAGCCTAGTCATGCTTAGGAGTCCAGACCTCTGTATTTAAAACCTGGGAGAGTTAACAGGGGACCCAGAAGGAGTATAGACAAGTTCCATTCCTAGGTCTGTCTTGAAGTTGAATTTGTACGCAAGTCAAAGCAGTTGGGTATAGTTAATATCTAACGTCAGTTAGTCAAATGTTTGTCTTATATATAGTATATAGTGTACCTTTCTATGCATAAAAACATTAATGAAACACTTCCAGATACACTATAACACCTTTAATGTATAATACACTGATATTTTAGTAATGTTTTAATGCTCATCGCAACATACTGCCTGTTTGTTATTATGAACCATTGTATGTACCTCGAATTTTTACTAACCTTTACAGAGGTTAGTTTGTAAGTACAGGTTGTACGTAAATCGGATGTTTATAACTTGGGACTGCCTGTATATTATTTAGTCCTTCCATTTCAAGTGAGAAACTTGAAGCATAAAATAAGCCAAGGCAAATTGGTTTATCATCGTTAAACAATATGAATTAACAGCATAACCAGCTGTGGACCCATTACCATTTGTGGTGAAGGGCATTTGGTTAAGAAAGAAACCATGTCATTTTTGTTTGTTCGTATGTTCCAGAGGAGGTGGTTGAATAGCCAAATGTAAATCTAAGCTTCAAGCCAAGTGACCTCACAGCTTCCTTTCCTGCCGGAGTATGAAGCTTTTGTAATGTTCTCCGAAGTGAGGCTGGAGAGATTCCTATGGGGGAGGGGGTGACTTGTGTGCCCCTGACATCCAGTCCTGCCCAAGGAATCCTTGATTGGCTAAAATGGAATTAAGCATAGTGCACTGTATAAAACTGCTCTGTGAATCCAACCTATATATAGTTAAAACAGCAGCAGTATGTTTACTCTGAAAAAGAATAGAGGCTTTCCCTGTGGCTCATGTCACATAAATTTTAAATAGATAAAATTCATCCTGGTAGCACTGGATAACTTTTGACAGACAGTGTTATTCAAAAACAGCCACTTTTACCTGTACAGAGAAAGTATTAAGGACTAATTAGTGGAAGAAGTTCTTTGTTGTTGTTTTCTGGGGATTCCCTGGCCAATAACCCGAGGAACCATTGGCAGAGGCGTGGTTTTCTCTGTTGTGGGGAGATGAGGATGAAGAATAACATTGATCCTGTCAGGCTGTAAGGAAAATACTTAAACGTTTTTCTTCTTTAAATTATTTTTATTTGAGCCTATGTCATTTTGATCTTTCAAAAAGGAATTGACATTTCTGCCAATATAAAAGAAAGCTGTTTATTAACTTTTATTACAGATTAATTTTGTTTTGTATTCAGATTAATTTTTGATGATGAATTTGGAAAAAAGATTTGCGGAGATACTTTCCCATTAAGTTAACTAAATTACTTAACCCTGTAATAAATATGTGTGATGGGCTTGTCATTTTGTTTTGTATTTTTCAGTAGCCACTTGGGTTATGGAGCCCTGGTGGCACAGTAGTTAGGAGCTATGAATTGCTAACCAAAAGAGTCGACGGCTCAAATCTACCAGCTGCTCCTTGGGAACCCTATGGCACAGTTCTACTCTCTCCTATAGGGTCGCTATGAGTCAGAATTGACTCGACAGCAATGGATTTGGCTTTTTTCTTGAGTTATAGTTGGGTAACGTAGGCAGAGACTATTACAGCAACTTTATTTTTTATTACCAGTTCTTTTATATATATATTAAAAAAAATTAGTGATCTTTAAATAAAATGATGAATTTTTTTTGTTTCACCTCCCATAAAAATCCATTCATAATTTCTTAATTAAAAGAATTGCATTTTCTAGATCTTGTATCATGTTTGCAGTATTATATACCTTGTTTATTTTTTTTTTAGGTATTGGAAGAAATTTCATGTTACCCTGAGAATAATGATGCAAAGGAACTAAAGCGTATTTTAACACAACCTCATTTCATGGTAAGTAACACTTAAACTTCCATAAAACTAAAGTCTCACTTTCAAAAGAAGTCTTTAGTAACCCTCATAAAGTATAGCTAGCTTCATCAAATGCATTTTCATCCATATACTGTTTATCCCATATGTTTACCCATCCATACAGTGTTAAGACTATACATATGTGATATTTATCTATGTAATGTTAAGATTGCAATACTAGGTATCACCAAATACGGTATGATTCTTTTGTTTACTTTTGTGGCACAGTTGTAAAGGTGCTGTTTTGTGAAGTGTCTATTCAGGGACCTTGTAGTCATCAAACAAGGGATTTGCTACCTTACAAAGCAATCCTTAAGTCACTTGAACTGTTTATGTTACTTAAACCCTAGAACTAAAATTCAAGACAGTTTTCAATAATGAATTCTTGGAACCTAGGTGGTATATAGGAAGAATTGTATCTCTTTTTGACAATGCAAAACTCTTAACACTTCATTGATTTCTACTCTATGGAAAATGGGAATAGCACTTGTATTTAGCCAATTATTATAAAGCTAACAAAACTCAAAATAGGTAAGATATTTTCTGTAGAAAAAAGTCCATGATCATCTACTTAACTGCAACTGAAAAGCATGATTCCACATGGAAATTCGTGTTAAATATAATATTTATAAAGCATTAGCCACATTGGTGTAAGTGGAGTATATGTGGAGAGTAGAAAATGCAACTGACTGCCCTTTGGGAGGAAAAAAATCTCTCTTAAAAGCTATGTGGTTATTACTACTATTGCAGATGATGTTTTTAAAATAATACTAACAATCTAATATGTATGTTAGGAGTCCCCGGGTGGTGGAAATGGTTAAGTGCTCAGCTACTAACCCAAAGATTGGTAGTTCAGATCTACCCAGAGGTGCCTTGGAAGAAAAGCCTGACAATCTACTTCTAAAAGGTCACAGCCATTGAAAACCATATGCACAGTTCTACTCTGCAACTTATGGGGTTGCCATGAGTTGAAGCCAACTCAATGGCAACTGATTTAGTATGTATATCATATCAACTACCTGTGAGTTTTGACATGTGGTATTTTAAGATACAATACCTTTAAAACTTGAACCCAATCATTGAAATGGAATGTTTTCCTCAAAGTGACCGCTTAGAAGCAATTTCCATAATCACCCTCACTGTCCCACCAAGCATTAAAGAGTGAAATGATATAATCCTTGAGAATGTTTGACTTTATTTCATACGATAGCAGCAACTATCCAGTGAATAAGGTAGGAAATCAGATTTTTTGCCTGTGAGGGAGTGCATATTTTACACCTTATGTATATAGACACAGGACTTAGCTCAAATCCTACCTATGCTGTCATAATCTCTCCTAACACCTCCCAAATCCACATTGACCTTTCTCTTCTTTACCTCATTTCGCACTTGTTTGTATTCCCCTGCATAACATTCTAATATACACCCCTATGCAGGAGGCCAACTGGCTGGAGCAGGTCACTTCACCAGTGAATGGGCCAGGGCAGCTCTTCTGTGTCCATCCACATCTCAGCATAGCTTTGTTGTTCTTACTAAACTTGTGATCTCAATGATTCTTATTATCTCTTTCACAGACTAGGAAGATGAAGAAACTCTATGCCATGTTAATCCATTAATATCAAGTCAATTCCAACTCATAGCAACCCTATGGGACAAAGTAGAACTGTCCCATAGGGTTTCCAAGGCTCTGATCTTTGTGAGAGCAGACTGCCTATTATGCGCCTCTTTCTCCTGCA
This sequence comes from Elephas maximus indicus, assembly GCF_024166365.1. Taxonomy (NCBI): domain Eukaryota; kingdom Metazoa; phylum Chordata; class Mammalia; order Proboscidea; family Elephantidae; genus Elephas; species Elephas maximus. The sequence continues at coordinate 132,815,037 of NC_064846.1, forward strand.
GAGTAGCCGGTGGGTTCCAACTGCTGACCTTTCAGTTAGCAGCTGAGCACTTAACCACCGAGCCGCCAGGGCTCCTTATGCCTTATCTATATCTGTAGCTATCTATCTGTCTATCTACATATATATGTATGTGTGTATATGTGTGTGTGTGTGTGTGTGTATATATATGCCTTAGGATCCTCAAATTTGAGGAATCACAAATATCAGGAGTTAATACCCTTAACATTGTGTTGTTTACTAATTGTTTCATGTGTGTGGACCATAGTTCCCAAGATTATAAATAAGTCCACTTTGCACATCACATCTTATTTAGTGTAGAAATGGTTAAAGCTGAGCTTCAAATGGACCTGGGGTCAGACCCCAGCCTTGCCACTCCAGCTCTGTGAACGCTGACAAATTAACCTCTCTGAGCCAACCTCGTGGAGTTGGGATAAGAATTAAGTAAATGATATATGTGAAGTGCTTAGCACAGTGTCTGACATATGATAAGCTTAATAAATATTCACCAACAAGTATTGTTACCTGATAGTGTCTGTCACGTACAGCAGATATACTAAGTTTTTAGTAAGACATCAAACCTGATTAGAAACTTGATCGTTTGCAGATAGGTTAGCCTCTCCTCAGCTGACTGTTCCGTGGGGTGTATTTTCCATAGATAGAAACCTGTACACATTGGGACAGACACATCTCTCTACAAATTGTCAAGTAAGGCCAGCTCAATTCAGAGAATGACATAGGGCCATTTAAGACCAACAGATCTTTCAGATTTGCAGAAAGCTAAATAAAGAAATTAATGTATACCCAAATAAGAGATATTTACCTATTTTAAGGTTAATTTCTTTCGAAATCATTAAAGCTCAGATATCCTCATGTCTTACAACTTACCTTCTAAGCCTTGATTTATTTCGTTTTCCAGAAGTCAAAGAAGTTAATAAGTGCATTGCTATTAGTGAACTTTTTTTAGAAATAATAAATAATTGTACAGTTTCTTGAATGCCTAGCTAGGTGCTTAAAAGATGCTGTCTTAGGTATCTAGTGCTGGTATAACAGAAATACCGCAAGTGGATGGCTTTAACAAAGGGAAATTTGTTTCCTCACAGTAAAGTAGGCTAAAAGTCCAAATTCAGGCTGTCAGCTCCAGGGGAAGGCTTTCTCTCTCTCTTGGCTGTGGAGGAAGATTCCTTGTCCTCAATCTTCCCCTGGTCAAAGAGCTTCTCAGGCACAGGGACCCTGGGTCCAAAGGATGCGCTGTGCTCCCAGTGCTGCTTTCTTGGTGGTATAAGGTCCCCAACTCTCTCTCTGCTTGCTTCCCTTTCCTTTTATCTCTTGAGAGATAAAAGGTGATGCAGGCCACACCCCAGGGAAACTCCCTTTACATTGGATCAGGGATGTGACCTGGGTAAGGGTGGTATTATAATCCGGCCCTAATCCTCTTACCATAAAGTTACAATCACAAAATGGAGGACAACCGCATAATACTGGGAATCATGGCCTAACCAAGTTGACGCATATTTTTGGGGGAACACAATTCAATCCATGACTGATGCTTTCATTCGTTCATCAAATATATAAATGCCTACTATGTGCCAGGTACTATGCTAGGCACTAAGGATGTAGTGGTGAATAAGACAAACAAGGTCCCTGCCCTCATGGAACTTCCACTCTAGTGAGGTTGGATTAGAAATGAGTAGGTGAAGTAGAGACAGACAGTGAGCAAGTAATTTTATGTAGTGGTAATAACTGTGATGAAATGAAAAGATAATGGGGAAAGCAAAGAAGTTTCCTGAATACATTGAATGCTTCCAAGGCCAGCGTAGCAGGGGCAGGGGTCTGGGGACCATGGTTTCAGGGGACATCTAAGTCAATTGGCATAATAAAATCTATTAAGAAAACATTCTGCATCCCACTTTGAAGAGTGGCATCTGGGGTCTTAAACACTAGCAAGCAGCCATCTGGGATGCATCAGTTGGTCTCAGCCCACCTGGATCAAGGGAGAATGAAGAATACCAAGGACACAAGGTGATTATGAGCCCAAGAGACAGAAAGGGCCACATGAACCAGCGACTACATCATCCTGAGACCAGAAGAACTAGATGGTGCCCAGCTATATCCGATGACTGCCCTGACAGGGAACACAACAGAGAACCCCGAGGGAGCAGGAGAGCAGTGGGATACAGACCCCAAATTCTCATAAGACCAGACTTAATGGTCTGACTGAGACTAGAGGGACCCCAGTGGTCATGGCCCCCAGACCTTCTGTTGGCCCAGGACAGGAACCATTCCCGAAGCCAACTCTTCAGACATGGATTGGACTGGACAATGGGTTGGAGAGGGATGCTGGTGAGGAGTGAGCTTCTTGGATCAGGTGGACACTTGAGACTATGTTGGCATCTCCTGCCTGGAGGGTAGATGAGAGGGTAGAGGGGGTTAGAAGCTGGTGAAATGGACACGAAAAGAGAGAGTGGAGGGAGAGAGTGGGCTGTCTCATTAGGGGGAGAGTAATTGGGAGTATGTAGCAAGGTGTATATGGGTTTTTTGTGTGAGAGACTGACTTGATTTGTAAACTTTCCCTTAAAGCACAATAAAAATTATTTTTAAAAAATAAAGATAAAATGGGGATGAGAGATGATACAGGATCTACTTTTGATAGTCAAGGGAAAACCCCTCTAAAGAGTTAATGCTTGGGTTGAGACTTGCGTTATATGAAAGAACCATCCTACTGAATGTCCCAGGATGGAGAAGGGCAAATGCGAAGATCTAGAGACAGGAAGACGCTTTCTAAGTTCAAGGAACAGAAATAAATCTATTGTGGCTGGGATGTAGTAAACAAGGGAAGGAGTGGTATAAGATGAGCTAAGAGAGATTGGCAGAGGCCAGACTAAGTAGGGCCTTATAGGCCATGATAAGGAGTCTGGATTTTCTCCTGATTGCAGTAGGATGACAACTAGTGACTACAAGCAGGTAAATATTATGCAATCTGTACTTTAGAGATTGCTGAGATGGATGTGTAGAAAATGGACCGTAGGGGATTAAGAATTAAAGGAAGGAGACCAGTTAGGAGGCTATTGTGAGAGGCGGTGGAGGTTTGGAGAAGTATGAGGATGGTGACAAGTGGCCAGATTGAGGTTCTGTTTTGGAGATAGGTGGATATGATAGGACTTGCTGATGGTTGGGATGTGAGATGGTGTGATTAATTCCCTTTTATAGTTCACAGAGGAAACTGATCCCCAGAAAGGTAAAGAGACTTGCTGAAAGTCACTCACCTAGTGAGTGGCAATGCTGAGGTTCAAAACCCAGATCTTGATGGCTCCAAAACCCATGATATTAAAAGTGGAATGCTTTGTCATAACTATCTGTTTTTCTATAAACTTAAGTTGAGCCTATAAGCATACATGTGGAAAATGTCCCATGTGGGAAATAGAATTCTGAACTGTATACTATGTTAAATAAACTTTTAAATGCTGAAAATTTCTATCTTAAATGTAAGTGTTTTAAAATCATGGTTTCAAAATCTTGATATTTGTAAAGAAATGTTAATTACTTACAGGAAAAATTTTAATGCTTATAATATTTTTTTATTTTACTGATATTTCAGAGTCACCTTGAGCATATTTCTAATTTCATACTTATTTACTCAATTATCTGGCCTTTTCTTTGTTTTTTGATCCATATAACACTGTGATTTAACATTGAACTATCTGACATTTAAAATAGATACTTGTAAATATTTGCATTATTAAAGGGAGAGCAAACAAGTACTGTATAGATTTAAATGATAAAAATAAATCTGAAGCTCACCAGCAGCCATCCATGGTACAGCAATGGGTCTCTATTCTCCTGGAGCAACAGAGGAAGGAGGAGAGTCAAGAAGAGGAGGAAGAAATGGAATATGTAGCTAATTGCCTCCAAGAACAGCTGCCTACTTTGCCATGAGACCAGAAAAACTGGATGGTGCTTGGCTGCCAATACTGAACATTTTGATCAAAGGCTCTATGCAGAATACTGATCAAAAGGGAGGAATTGCAAAACAGAATTTCAAATTCTCATGGACTCCAGACTTTCTGGAGCCATGGAGGCTAGAAGAACCACTAAAACTATTATTGTTCTGAGATAATCTTGAAACCTTAAACCAAAACTATCCCCTGAAGTCTTCTTAAAACTAAACAATAGTTTAACTAGTAAAAAATGCCTGCCTTGAGCATTATGCTCTTTTAAGAACTACCTGTATGGAATCAAATTGACAAGAGCAACTTGAAACATTTGATAGGAAGTTTAGGGGGCAGTGAGTTCATGTTAATGGGAGAGGAACAGCTCAGAGAAGGAGGGTGAGAATGGTTGCACAACTCGAATAATGTAATCGGTGTCACTGGATTGTACATGTAGAAACTGTTGAGTAGGTGTATTCTCTTGTGTATATTCTCAACAACAATAAATAAATAACCTGAATGCATGAAAAAAAAAAGGCCACATATTGTATAATTTCATTTATATATAATCTCCAGAATAGACAGATCCATAGGACAGAAAGTAGATTAGTGGTTGCCTAGTTTTTTTAGGGCTAGGGAGAATTTAGGAAGGTGAGGAGAGGTGGCCAATGGGTCCAGGGTTTCTTTTTGGAATGATGAGGATGTTCTAAAAGTGATTGTTGTGATGGTTACACAACTCTATGAATATATTAAAAACCATTCAATAAAAAAAAAAATCTGTACTCTATCTGTAGAGGTCATGATAAAAAATATTATGTGACTAATTCTGTTTTCAGTTATTCCATTCTTTCAAATGATTTTTAAAAAAGAAAAGACCCTTTGCTTATTACAGGTATAAAATATGAAACACGAAGAATAAAAGCGATTTTTTTTATGTATTAGTAGACTAGGAAGTTACTGCTTTAATTTTTTCTTTAAGAAACAGAACCTAGAACAAAAATTTTTAAATGAATTTTGCACCCTGATTTTCCAAAATAGGATAGTTAAAATCACTTTAGGTTGTCATTAGAGTTTTATTATCAAGTGCTAAATTTTATAATTTGTAATTAGGAAGTCACAAGATCCGCTTTTCAAACCTGAAATTCGTATTTTTCTTATTCATTGTAAAGTAGTGAGATTTTTTTTTATTCTAGCATGAAGCTGTTATTTTTCTCATATATATCCTTACTACAGTACAAAAAATGAAAGTGTTTCTTTCCTGTTACGTGATTCTACTTAAGTAATTAAAAACAGCTATTTCAGCTTAGTAACAATTGCTGAATCACACCTCATGATATGATTTCCCTATTGTTTATTTTACATTATTTTTAAATGGCTCTTATTAACAGTTCATAAGTGGCCTCTTTTTATCCCTTTTAAAAAATGGTTTCTGCATATGAAGTAGAGCTTTAGGTTAAGTTCTATCTTGTAATAACAATCTTTTACCTTTGGCAGTGGCAAATTGGGGTTAATATCAAGTATGGTCTTATTTGGTGACATAATTTGAGCTTTTTCCTTTTTTTAAGTTCAATTTTGGTATTATTTTGTGATTGTGGGCTTATCCTTATAAATATTAAATACAAGTATTTACTTAAATAATTTAAAAGGATGAACAGAAATCATTTGCAAAAAACCAACATGAACACTTTCTTCAACCCATGTAACCTTTGAAGACTGGCATTATCCTGCTGAAAGATTGGTTGCCCGTTTAAAAAATCCAGCCATATAAAGTATGTGTTTTAAAATGCTGTAGTTGATATGATGAACCCAATCCTAGCAGGTGGTCTTTTTCAGTTAGTCTATTATTGATTTATGCATCCTGCCCTAAATCTGAATTTCTGAAGTGGACAAAGTTCAGCCAGAAAAAGAATAATTTGCCCACATAGCCAACCTATACCCTTGGGCTCTGGGTATCAGTGCAGGGTGCAGGCAGGGCTCTGGTGAGGAAGCCAAGGTCCCAAGGGCCATTACAGAACCCTGTGTAAGCCATGCTCACTCAGTGAGCACCCCTCTGCTTCCCTCACCCAAACCCATTTGACCAGGCTTCTGAGATCCCAGAAATATCCCCCATTTCTTTAGAAATCCAGATGCATGTATTGCCCAATCCATATGCTCTGTTAATGACAGATCAGCATCACTTTCTTTATGATTTTACCACAATCATCTTATATTTGCCTCGTATGCATGCCTTTCAAATTCAAATAGCCAAGCCATGACTTTTATAAGTCTTCAATTGAAATGGTTATAGTTTTAAAGCAATTTTCATTTCATTTCATTATCTCCAGGTATTTCATTACCACACAGACCACAAATTAAAACAGAAAAAAATTTATAGTAAGCATGCAAGAAAATATAATTTGTATGAAGTTCCAAACATACTGATACTCAGCCGTAAGTTCTCTTTGAAATAGAAACGTTCATGCTTTATTAAAAGCTGTTTTTTATGACAGCACGAAAAGTGCAGTAAGTGGAAGGATGGCCCTTTTTAGGGAAACAAGAGAGATTTATTATCCAACGTCACCAAGATGACATGCAGGTATCAGTACAGAGAAATCACTTTTTCATAATTAAAGGGCTTTGCAAAAAAAAAGTCATGGTAATAATTGTTAACTTATTTTTCATTCTTGTAAGTGCTCCAAAAAATTGAAATCAAAACCTTAAATGAGTTTAAATTTTAAGAGTTCCCTATCATGTGTAGTATTTTGGAAAATTACATTTTTTTTCAGGTACAATTATGTGTGTGTTTTTATTTCTTTTATCAGTTGCATGTTACAAATTATTCAATTTTGGGGTTATATCAAAGTATTATTGTTAATACCAGAGAGAAAAAGATACTTGCTCGATGTAGTAATTATTGCCTTGTTTCTCATTGTTACTATACAATTTTAAGCTCCAGCACAAATCTGTCAGCTGTGTATATCAATAATTCTTTCTGCGAAATTATTTGAAATTGCATTATAAGTTAACCTTTATTTGAACAATTTAGTTAGGTACTTTTTCATAGCATCAGACAGTACCCCTGCCCCAAGAAATCAACAAACACATCCATTCATTTGTTCACTCATTCGTTCATCTTTCAAAAAAATCCATCTAACATGATTATTATTTGTCACAAAGAAATTTGGGTATGGCTGTATTTAGGTGTAATGTGCTTTGAGTTTTCTTTGGATGAGAGATACTCTTGAGAGGCAAAGAATAATTCTATATGTTTATATCATAGATTTTTGCTGAGATAGTAATGTTTTAATATTTTACTTCCTTCATAAAATAACAGGCCTTACTTCAGACTCACGACGTAGTGGCACATGAAGTTTACAGTGACGAAGCATTGAGGGTCACACCTCCTCCCACCTCTCCCTATTTAAACGGTGATTCTCCAGAAAGCGCTAACGGAGACATGGATATGGAGAATGTGACCAGAGTTCGACTGGTACAGTTCCAAAAGAACACAGATGAACCAATGGTAAGTAGGAAGGTTCTCTGTACTCTCATAAAATCCCAGCATGGGTTAAATCAGCCAACTTCAATCTGTACTACTAGGGGGTGGGGAAGGAAGGACATGGATAGGTTTTTGAAATCAGTTTCCAGACCCAAAATTTTCCTCTCAAATACTGTTTCCTAGAACTGCTCTGCCTGACACCGTGGCTTTGGCGTGCTGCTTCTGCTTCCACCTCTCCTTTCACAATCACCATTCAACTTTGCAAAAGAAAAGTATACTTGGTACATTACCCTAATGTGTCAAAACTTCTGGGGCAGCAAAGAAAAAGACAATCTGAAATATTAGTATTGATGTTGCGATGTTGAGAAAGGGAATGTCTCATGACATTGTAAAAAAAAAAAGTCCTTTCACAAGTCTGGTGGTTTCCAGATCTTTTGCCTTCAACAAAATTAGAGGAAAACTAATTCAGAAGACATTCAAAGAATTGAGTAACATTGCTAAAATAAAATTCCATTCACATCTGCCTGTTTAATATGAATAAATTTTCTCAGTGCTTAGGACTAGCATTAGAATGGAATCAGTGTCGAACCCTGCCTTATTCTGATAGAATTCTCATCGATTGGAAAGATCTATGAGATCTTTCTTAGTCAAAGAAAGACTACTTGATGTTAACTGGACAAGACCATGTAGACAAACCAAACAGTATGTACAGAAACCTGGTAGTAAGAAGGCTCTTCTTGTTAGCTGCCATTGTTGTTAGCTGCTGTCAAGTAGGCCTGGACTCATGGCAACCCATGCACAATGAAACCAAATGCTGCCCGGTTCTGTACCCTCCCCATGATTGGTTGCATTCCATAGGGTTTTCACTGGCTGACTTTCAGAAGTAGATCATCAGGCCTTTCTTCCTAGTCGGTCTTAGTCTGAAATATCTGCTGAAACCTGTTCAGTATCATAGCAACACTCAAGCCTCCACTGACAGACAAGTGGTAGCTGCACATGAGGTTTTTGGCTGAGAATCAAAACCATGTGTCCTGCATGGAAGGTGAGAATTCTATCGCTGAACCACAATTGTCTCATGAGAATGCTGTGAGCGTAGTTTCAAAATGGAAGGAAGGCACCCATGGCTAGACTGCAGAGAACAAGGCGAGGGGCAGGAACCAGACCATACAAGTGTTGAAAGACGTGTTAAGGATTCTGTTCTTTGTCTTATTGAAGTGTTTCAAGCAGGGAGATAAGACCAGATTTTCATTTTAGAAATATCACTCTGGAGAATGGATTAGAGGGAACAAGAGTGGATATAGGGAGACCAGTTAAGAGGCAATTATTGTAGTAGCACAGGGGAGATGATAAAACTCTGAACTAGAGGGGTGAATGCCAACATGGAAGGAAGCGAACAGATTTAAGAAATAACAAAAGAGTAAAATCAAGAGGCCTTGATATTGGATTGACAATATACCGAAGTTGACCCTTAAACTTCAGGTTTACACAATTGGATGGACAGTGATGCTACCCACTGAGACAAGGAACATTGGAAAACTTTGAGGTTTGGGGGCAGGATCATATCTTTAGGAAAAAAAAAGCATTCAAACTTAGACATTTATATTTTTTCCCCAAAGTATAGAACAGGGATATTGGGGTATACAAAAAGGAATTACCTACTTATGAAAATTGCCCAGTTGCCTTCCAAATTAAAGAGTTACAGAGCAGTGATTCTATGACCACGATTTCTAGAGGGCACTCAATTCTAGACATTTCAGGTTGTATTTCTCCTTTTCTGTTCTTTACCAGTTATACCATATTATCCTAGAAATTGCAGCAGACAGGAGCCATGCCAGTTACCTCCAATCTGCCTTCTGGTGCTCCCCAAGCAAATATTTGGTTTTAAGAGCGTGGGCAGCAGCAGCTTTTGGGTGCCTTGGGCAAATCACTTCATATAATTGGGCTTCAGTTTGCTCATCTATAAAGGAATATTCGACTAAGTGATCCCCAAGATCCCACCCAGCTCTGAAAGTTTAGTATTCCATTTATTCATTTTATGTATTCATTCACTCACTTAGGAAATGTTTGTTAAGTACCTACTATGTACAAATCGGAGCCCTGGCAGCGTAGTGGTTAAGAGCTTGGCTGCTAACCAAAAAAGGTCAGCTGTTCAAATCTACCAGCCGCTCCTTGAAAACCCTATGGGGCAGTTCTGTTCTGTCCTGTAGGGTCGATATGAGTTGGAATTGATGGCAATGGGTTTTTTTTTTTTTTCAGGTTACAATGTGTCTAACTATGTTAGGTCCACTCCTCAAGGGTAATACACTCCTATCACACCCTGTGTTTTCCTGTTTGTAACATTGCACCTGTAATTATTTCTCTATTGATTGAGCCTCTCGTAGTTGCAAGTGACAAAGACCCAAATTGAACTAGCTTAGGCAATAGGGGAAAGGCTTATGTAAACAAGAAAAGATCAGGAATGTCCCCCACCCCACCCTTCCCCAAACTGGTAGGTTCAGACACATAACCCAAGCTGGGCTAATCCCTTCCTTGGAATTTGTGAATTTAGGAACAGAGAAAACATGAGTCAATTCCTCTGTACAGAAAAATCTTTTCCAGAAACATAGGGGTGCGTTCCCAGAAGAAGGGATAGATTTGGGGCAGACAAAATAATAAATGTTAACCACAGTTGGTTTAAAGTGAACTTCCCCTAGCCATAAGGGACCTTGTCTGTCTTGCACACTACCATGCCTAGCAGAGTGACCGGCACATAATAGGTTAACAGTAATATTGGTTGAAAGAATACATAAATGCATGAATTTCCAGGGTGAAACTTCCATCATAGTATCATTTCCCTTATGAAATTAGATTTGACTTGCACATTAATTTACAGCGTTTTTTTTACGAACACTCCTCTTGGTAACCATACATGCTGATTGAATGTACAAGTTGGAAATGAAACTTGAACATTACGACTGAGTGATGGGACTAGAAACATTTGATAAAGCAATTTTTCACATTGCTTGCCTGCCACTTCTGAGGACTGCCAAATAGGAACCATGCAAAATCATACTTTGTGGAGTTATACAAATTAAGATAGAGCCTAGATTATAAAGTCTCAGATATTTTCATGAAGCTTTCTGACAGAATGTTATTATCCAATGAATAAGACAAGACAGAGTCCCTACGCTTAGCCATCTCAAGTTCAAGACCAGTTTTTCACCAAGGGAGCTTATTAAAAATACAGATTTCTCAGCTCTATTCCAGACTTGGAAACCTGGTGGCATGGTGGTTAAGTGCTATGGCTGCCAACCAAAAGGTCAGCAGTTGGAATCCACCAGCTGCTGCTTGGAAACCATATTGGGCAGTTCTGCACTGTCCCATGGTATCTCTATAAGTCGGAATCAACTCAAGAGCAGTGAGAGTTAACAAGATTCCAGACCTACTGAATCTAAATCCAACAAGTAGATGTAAGGAAAAAAAAAAAAACCCATTGCCGTTAAGTCAATTCCGACTCATAGCAACCCTATAGGACAGAATAGAACTGCCCCATAGAGTTTCCAAGGAGCACCTGATGGATTAGAACTGCCGACCTTTTGGTTAGCAGTTACAGCTCTTAACCACTATGCCACCAGGGTTTCCATTATTTAAAAGTTCTCTGTGCTATTCATATGATCAACCAGATACAGTGCACAGATACCTTTATGAAGGCTTTTGTTATCATAGTGAATAATTGGAAAACAAGGAACAATCTGCTTCATAGAATAATATTCTGGCATTAAAAATGATGGTGAAACTTAAGCTTCTGGCCAAGACAGAGTAACAGGGACCAGATTTACCCTCTCATCTGGAACAGCCAAAAAAATTAAAAACAGACAAATTACATGAAACAACAGGTTTTAAGACATTGAACATCAGGCAACAAAGGGCAGTGATCCCTGAGACACAGGACATAAGCACAGAGTCCTATGATTGTCCCACCTTGCTGCCCTGAGGGGTTTTCTAGGCCACAGCACAGGGACGGGGAACTGAGGCAGAGCCAGGCAGACTCCCTGAATTGTGGAGACAGAAAAATGTACATCTACTACTACTATAGCGACCAAAATACCAAAAATAGTATTTTTGTCCTGGCCTGGTGAAGTGGTAGATAGTTTTCTCCTCCATTTTCCATTATTTTCTTTAATGATTTCTTAACTTTTTTAATTAAAATTATTTAAAGCAAAATCACAAATATGAAAAGGAAAAGTGTTACCTCATAGTAATTCTACTTCTACTTCAACTTTTCACAGGGAATCACTCTAAAGATGAATGAACTAAACCACTGTATTGTTGCAAGAATTATGCATGGGGGCATGATTCACAGGCAAGGTAAGTTTCATATGTAATTCTTTCCATCCTTAATTTTTTTTTGTTCCTGTAGCCTAGTGAAGAAAGTGTTTTGTTTTTTTTTTTATGATCCATATAAAAAAAAAATTTTTTTTTTTTTTTTACATATAAAAGATCTGTTTAATTTATGGTCCATAGAAAAGATCTGCTTATCTTTGGTTTTAATCACTGTTGGCCTCCACTTATTCATCAGTGCATGCTCCACCCTATAGATACTGGAGGAAGGGTATAGTAGAGTTCTGTTGCTGGAGTTTCTCTGGACCACTTTTGGATCCTGACTTACTAGAAACCATGGGAGATGAACCAAAGTATCACATTGGGCCCAAGGGTGTAAGGAAGATATCTATTCTGGGAGACATTTAACTTTATGTGTGTATGTGTGTGTGTATGTAAAGTTAAATAACAGTTCAAGAATTGTGCTGTCATTCATTCAGGAATGAGATATACTGTTTCTAAATTAGGAACTTATAGGGTTAGATAAATAATAATATAAAAATTAAATGGGAGAATAAGAGATACAGTAAGTACAGTCATTCTGAGGAGGGAATTCACTAAGGACTGGAGTAGACAAAGAAGGATTTTTTGAGAAGTGGAAATTTAGTTAACTCTAGAGGATGGACAAGATTTGGACAGGTAGAGGAAAGACATGTAGGTTTAGGCTCCTCTTTGAAAGCACTGAGTTATACGTAATACGCACTAGTATTTAGAGTCTGTTCTAAAAATTATTCTCCTGGCAGACTCCCTTTCTTTGAGATAGGGTTATTTTTGTACTTAACACCCGCTTCCTTATCCCCAGACAGCAAGAAGTAGCATCCCAGGCATTTTAGTGCCTTACTCTCCTCTTTAAAGATGATGGCTGTGTACACAAGATGGTTTCTGGCATCATTGTTGCTTCCAGGGGAATCTTTGTAGGCTTAGCACACTGCCTGTGTACTGCACTCACACAGGAGGATGTTCAGTTTTAGGTTCCAGTATGTATTTTTTGTTTTTTATCTTTAGTGATTTGCTATAAAGTCTGTTAAGTTACAACAACATTTTCTTAATCTTCTTTTCTTATATTACTATACTGGCTAGGACTTCTGGTGTAAAAATGGTGGCACGAAGGCATCTGACCTCCTCTAACTTCATCAGGGGAAAATAGAATCATTATCAGCATCAACAGCCCAAGGCTGAGTCCTGTGAGGCAGAGGTCAGACATGCCTCCTTTCTCCAACCTCTTTACCAATTCTGACACCAGCTGTCCCTCCCATAGCACTCTCTACTTCTCTGCTGGGTTCGATAATTCATTGCAATGGCCACACAGAACTCACAGACAATACTCATGGTTATGGGGTTTATTAGGGAAGTAGCAGGTTATATATAATTCAGGACCAGAAACAACTCAGGATACCGTTCTTGGATCAGGACAGCCTCTTCTCAGCCATGCCCTCAGCCAGGCCACTCTCTCCAACTCGCAGTCCCTCTGTCTGGCCTCTGCCCTGCTCAGGCAAGTGTCTCAAATCTCTTTAGCTCCGCCAATAAGTGCCCAGAGGCACACCACTCTGCCAGGAAGCCTCCTGCTTGAAGGCACTCAGCTCTCTGGCTCTGTGGGTTGGCACACCCACTGTAGATGCCTCGCTCTGTGGGCCAGGAAGCCCACTGCACCATCTCACACTGGTCTACTGGTTCTGCTGCTGCCGGTTCTCTCCTGCTTACCACAGCTTCTCACCATCTTGCACTGTCTCCAGTGTTACAGCTCTCATCTCCTGGGTCTGGGAGATTCTCAGCGTAGGGATCCCGGGTCCCACCCTTTCCACCTCTGGGATGGCTCATTTTAAGCCTAGCGGGATGGGAAAACTGACCAGTCCCCTTGTTAGGGTTCCATACACCTTATTTGCATGGCACCACCCCTGCAGGGTTCTAAGCACCTTATTTGCAATATTAGCACGCTGCCCAATTCCCTTAGTGGGCCACAGCACCTTATTTGCATAGTTCCACCTAATCGTTTAGTGGGAGTTACAAGGACTATGGCTAGAAGGGCCATATTAAGTAATTCACTGCACCACATTCAGTCTTTAATAGAAGTGGTGTAGTGGATCCTTGTCCTATTCTTGTTCTAAAAAGGAATCTTTCCAGTGTTTCCCCATTAAGAATATTTACTGTAGGTTTTTAGTAGATACCTTTTTTCCTTTCATCTGATAATGGGCGAATGACTTTTAAAGGTTTCCGAATAATAAACCACCCTTGTGTTTCTCAGATAAACCTGGCTTAACAAAAAAACAAAAAAAAACACTGCTGTCAAGTCAATTTCAACTCATAACGACCCTGTTGGACAGAGTAGAACTGCCCAGAGGGTTGCCAAGGCTGTAAATCTTTACAGAAGCAGACTGCCACATCTTTCTCCTGCAGACTGGCTAGTGGGTTCAAACTGCTGACCTTTTGGTTAGCAGCCAAGTGCTTTTAACTACTGTGCCACCACTTCTAAAACCCAGCTTAGTCATTGTGTATTATCTGTTTTATGTATTGTGCCATTCTGTGTGCTAATGTTTTGTTGAGGATTTTTGTAATTGTGATTATGCGTGAGACTGGCCTGTTTTCCTTTCTTGTGTTTCTCTGTTTTAATTTCCAAGGTAAATTGATGTTATAGAATAACTTAGTGAGCCTTCCCTCTTCATCTGTTTTCTGAAGGATTGGAGTATGGATTTGTACCTTGAAAGTTTGGTAGAACCTGTCTATACAACTATCTGGGTGTAGGGTGTTTTGGTTTTGTTTTTATAGGATTTTTTTAATACAACTATTTCAATTACTTTAATATTCATACGACTATTCAGACTTCCTATAGTTTGGGTGAGTTTTGGTAAATTAATTTTCCTAGAAATGTATCTATTTCATCTGCCTTTTTAATTGCAATAAGCTTGTTCATAGTATTCTCTTATCTTTTTATTCTCTGTGTTATTTCTGGTGACACTCATAGTGGCTTGCCTTATCGTGCTTGGCAATCTTTGATTGTGAGCTCACTGCTTGTTCTAATCAGTGGAAGTCCTGTGGGCCTAAACTGGAAACGCTTTCTTCCAGAGAAGGTTTGCTCCCTCTTCTGTCAGTTGCCACAGGCTTCCACTGATCTGGGACATTAGCCACACTGAGGGTCTTGGCTCCTTACAGAATCCTGCACTCAGTTTCTCTAACTTGCTATTAGCTCAAGGATCAGAATTCCAATAGCAGGCATTACTCTGACGGCACCCACCCTTCCCACTAGTTCACTCCACCCTAAGTTTGCAACCACTCTGGATCCAGCTCACAGAATTCTTTTGTATGGAAGGGAGAGTGAAGGTGAAAGTGGCAGGTGTCCTCAGAGATTTGTATTTGTTTTGTGAGACCAGTAACATTTTAACAGGTGTGTATTAGGCAAGATATAGTTGTGCTGTAGTGAGAAAGTCTTTGAGTGACTCATCAGCCATATTAGAAACAAAAGTCCCCACATTTTTGTTTTATTTTTTTGTTGTGTTAATTTTCAAACATGCAGAAAATAGAGAGAATAGTGCAGTGATCACCCATGTACCCATAACCCGTAACTATAATTAGCTATAATTATCATTAACTCATGGCCATACTTGTTAGTTGCCGGTGAGCCAATTCCAACTCACAGTGACCCCATGTGTGCAGAGTAGAATGCTCCATAGCTTTTGCAAGGCTGTGACCTCTCAGAAGCAATCACCAGGCCTGTCTTCCAAGGCATCTCTGGGTGGGTTCAAACCATCAACTTTTTGACTACTAGTTGAATACTTAACCGCTTGCACTGTACAGGGACGTGGCCACGCTAGTTTCATCTATATTTGCCCTATTGCCCTCCCCCCACTGTATTATTTTGAAGCAAATCCCAGGTATTTTATTTTATTCATTAATATTTTAGTATGCACTTCTACAGAAACCCGGTGGCGTAGTGGTTAAGTGCTATGGCTGCTAACCAAGAGGTCGGCAGTTCGAATCCGTCAGGTGCTCCTTGGAAACTCTATGGGGCAGTTCTACTCTGTCCTATAGGGTCGCTATGAGTCAGAATCGACTCGATGGCAGTGGGTTTTTTTTTTGTTTGTTTGTTTTATGCACTTCTAAAAGATAGACTTATAAACAAAACCACAATACCAATATCTTACCTAAAACATTAACAATTCCATAATATCTTCAAATATCCACTTAGTATTCAAATTTATTTTACTGCCTTATAATTTTTGTTTACAGTCAGTTTGTTTGAATCACTATTCAAATAAGGTGCCCACATTGCACTTAGTTGATATGCTCTTAAGTCTCTTAGTTTATAGCTACCCTTGCCCTCTTTTTTTTTCCTTATAATTTTTTGTTAAAGAAACTTGATCATTTGTCCTGCAGAGTTTACCACGTTCTGGACTTTGCTGGTTGCATTGACATCTGGTCATTTAACATTTTCTCTGGCCCCTTTATTTCCTGTAAACTATAGCTAGATCTAGAAACTTGATTTGCTCTGACTCAAGCTGAAGCGTTAAGCCCAGATACTTTCTACTGGAGAGCTTCAGTTTCTCAGTCTAAAAATGAGGACTCCACTTTCTACTCACCTCACACCAATGCCAGTGAGGTAATACTGTGAGCTCTTCATAACAAAGTCAGGTCAGTGTGTTAACATGAGCACACTTTATAGATAAGGAAGCAAAAATTCCAATAACACTCTATTTAATCATTGTTTCTCAGTCACTTTTTCCAGTTGGAGTATTACAAAGTATTTGAAGCCTAAAAAATTATCATAAAAAGATTAAATTATGTTTAATATAATTTCAGTGTTACATACATATTATCCAATCACAATTCTTTGAAAATTGACAATGTATTTATTGTGTTTGGTAGATAATTATGATAATAATTATAACAGCAAACAGTGTGTACTATGTGCCAAGAACAGTTCTAAGCCCTTTACATGTATTAAACTCACTTGATCCTTAAAACAACGCGATGAGGTAAGTACTGTTTTCATTTTCATTTTACAAATGTGAAAATGGAGGCACAGAGTATTTCAGTAACTTACCCAAGGCCTTAAAGCTAGTAAGTGATGAAACTGGGATTTGAACCCAGACAATTTGGACCCAGAGGCCATACTTTTAAACCACTGCCCACATTGCTTGTCTCCAAAAAATAAACAGATTTCCACAGCCATCCTTCAAAACTATGCCTTCCACAAGGAGATGTATCTGTTTAGGTGAGTTTACTACACGAGTTAAATAATTTTGCTGAAGCCATGTATGTACCTGTCTCTGAAATACTAGCCTTCAGTGTTTAACTTAATTTTTGAAAATTATTTACATCGCTTCCTTTGGATTTTATTATTATAAAAGTATATATCAATTCATGTTTATAATGTTCTGCCATTTCTTAGGTACACTTCATGTTGGTGATGAAATTCGAGAAATCAATGGCATCAGCGTAGCTAACCAAACAGTGGAACAGCTGCAAAAAATGCTTGTAAGTAAATGAAAGCTGTTCTTTTTATTTTTCTAAAGACTAATTTTCAATTTGTTAGCCCGTTTTTTAACACATAAATAAAAGGGGTGTTCTTTTGTACTTGTAGAACTTCTAGTACCATCGTTTGTGTGGACTCGAACCTATACAACACTCATAAAAGCTGACATCTAGGAGAATGTTTGCATCCAATAGAGTTCAGAAATTTTTTGCCCATCTTTAACAGTTTGAACTTTAACACTCTCCCTTCATCCTTTATCTCCTGTTTCTTATTGAGCCGATGTCTAAGGAAGATTCTTCGCAGTTGTGTATATGCATTCTCACTGACCTCAGCAGTGTCAGAAATCTCTTTCCTGTTTAGTTGAGTCATAGCCAGCTATACTGGGTTTCTCTACAGCACAGAGGGGAGGGAAGTCATAGACCAGGCCATTTTTGACCATCGATATCCAAATCTGTTTAAATTTGATTTTGTTTTTTTAAGCTGAATGAAGGTCCTTGCCTGTGTTCACTGTCACAGCAAGCAGAGGAAGATGTTTCTGGACCTCTGGTCCAGCCACCCATGTTATGAATGTCTATTAAGTGTGAAATAAGCGCCACAGACTCACTACAATAAAAAATAAAGCCAAAATTATTAAGTAAAACAAATTTTATGTAGTACACCACTGTAACGTAGCACACTAAATAGAATTTTTATGTAATTACTTATTCTGTTGTCTAGCTCAATTTGTATTCACTTTGGAAACGCATATCACTTAGAGTGTTTCATAGTCATGTCTATAGAAATGCAACTGTTGGAGGTATGTTATGCCATTGCTATGTGTGAAAAAGGCACTCAGCCTTGACTTCTCAGTGTTTCCCAGAACTTCCTCTTCTGTAAAGGTGAGCATTCCATGCTTTATTTATAACGAGGCTTCCCTTTAATGCTGTGTGCTCTCAGGCAGCTTCCACTAATTGCCCCACACATTTTGAGTGGTTTCTTACATGTTTTTGTGCGCAACACTTATTTGTAAGAGAACTCTCTTTTTTTTTTTTTCTCCAGAGGGAAATGCGGGGGAGCATTACCTTCAAGATTGTGCCAAGTTACCGCACTCAGTCTTCATCCTGTGAGGTAATGACTCTAACGAACCACCCCCATCTCCTCTGAGTTCTTAACTAACTGTCTGCTGATGGCTGAATGTTTTTGCTTTCTGGGAAATTGTTTCTGCCTGTGCTGTTAGATCACTGCACACCAATTTTACAACAAAGATAACGGAACAGAGTAGGTCCCATCCATCTACACAGCCCTGCTTCCCTGTGGATCTCCTCAGCACTGTAATCTCAGGCTGAAATCTAAGCAAAACATAGAGAAGCTGCAAATAATAACATAAGCCTTAATGAAGAAAAGATGGAGGCTCTGAGGAAGAAAATATAGACCATAATTGCAATAATATTTCCAGGAAGTACATTCACTTCCCTTGTTAAGAAATCACATGCATAGTTCTTCTTTTCAAGAATCTGCAAAGTGATCTATTTCTGTTAAGATACAGTTGTTCAAATAATTATGACAGTTCTCTCTAGATGATGTTAAGTCCATAAGGAATTGGTAACTTACTAGAGGAGTACAGGCTTTCGTAACTCTTTGTGAAATTGTTTAAATTGGGAATGTTGTGTGATTCGTAAACCAGTTTTCTAAGGTAATCCAACCCCAAAGTTTCTTTCTTACAGTAGGCTTATCCTATAGAAATTGTAGCCTTTCCAGCTTATATTATTCAGTTTTATGTTGGTTATTGAGATTTCAAAAGTCTGTTCTTCATATTTAGAACTATAAAGTGTCATAAATGGTATCATTTTTTGGTTATTGCACATTCAGCTTGAGTATTATTTATTGAAGCTTATCTTTTATGTGCATCTCCCAAGTTTGTGTGCATCAATATGAAGTACACATTTCATAAAGTTAATTTTTAAGACTGACAAGTAACTTACTGGAGCTCATGGAGAAAATTGCATTCGTACTTAAGAGAATTTGAGGGAGAAATTAAATGTTTCTTCTAGTCTCTAGCAATAGTGAAAATTTCACAAGGAAAATCCGAGGCTTCATATTTTTTCTTAAACCTATTGAAGATATGGATAAGGATCTGTAGTTTTGCCAAGGATATTTTTAGTGAGCCATTGCAATTGCGGTTTCTGTTATATCTGATCTTGAGCATCTCTTGGTGGCTTCTGATGGAACTTCCATTAATACTATATTTCATAAGAAAATGCAGAACTGCTTCTATTCCAGAATTCAGAGTATTGAAATTTGTCATCTAGAGGAAAAAAACTTGCTAGGAATGAAAGAATATCATATGCATATTCTACGTAAATAATTTTAATATTCTAAAATTACAGGTGTTCCTCATACCATTTCTTATCTGTTGAAGAAATTTAGTAAATAAAATTGATTTTTGTCTTTTTGTCTAACTAACCAGAAGGTACTGTTAGTTATTAACATAAATTTCTCTTTTGTTTTTGAAGTGGTTGACCTAGTTTGTGGGAGAGAAGATGTGGCAGTCTTTTCCGTAACAACTAGAGCCTTGGAGACACTATGGGGCAGTTCTACTCTGTCCTACAGGGTCGCAATGAGTGGAAATCAACTTGATGCAGTGTGTTTGGGTTTTGGACCTAGTTGTGGAGTGGGACCAGTGTTATGCATGTAAATTCTGTGCTCTTGAGTAGGAACGCACCACCCTTTCTTTACTTTCCTTATCTTTGAATGATGGAAAAAATGACCATGCTTCTCCTCCTATCCCCACCCCCAGCCTTTTTGGTCCTCCTATGCTCTGGCATAATTCAGGCCTGTGGTTGGGACTCTTAACAGCTAGGGCAATACTTCCCTAAAACAGGCTCTCTAGCCACCAGCGTCAGCATCCCCCAGGCCTTTGGTAAGAGGGGACTCCTGGACCTCACCCTGCCCAGCTGAATTGAGTCTCTGGGGTGGCAGGCACCTGGAGATCCATCTTTTTGCTACAGTTTGAGAATGCTGATCTAAACGATTCCATTATCTTTAAGACTAATAAATTCCAGAAATTTCTCTAAATCTTCTAGGGAAAAAAAAATCTGTCTTTCGAGCAGACATGCACATTTCAAAGGCTTAAAAGGACTCTATTAAACCAAAAGTAAAAATATGTATACATATATATTTATTTATTTTCTCTCTCTCCTTGTTCTTGTTGTTAAAGCTTATTTGTACAATAAGGAATGGAACCTGGAAAGAATTTTGAGCGTGTTAATATAGAGAGTGCGGCCGAGGAGAGGAGATACAGGGAAAGTAGCTGTCGCTTCTGGGATCTTTGCCAGAAGTGTAATATTTTTAGAGACCCAGGATTATTGTTTTCATCAATCTGCTAAAATGATTTAAAGAATAAAGATTTCTTCTCTGGCGTATATCTGTCTTTTACCCTTATTGGTAGCATTTATGTTAGAAATATTCTAAGGTGATTACAACGTGAGAAGTTTTGTTTTTTTTTTAGGGTCATTTCACTTTTAGTTGAGTCCTTCAGTAATTCTTGACACTGAAGCATCAAAAATTATTATTTTTCAAAACTCATTTGAATAAAAATGAGACAGCTGGGATCTTCAGCACAATCATTTTGTAGTAATATCTGTCATTTTATGGTAGTTGATAAGATGGTAATATCAAGTCACTCTTCTGGGTCTCATTTAAAGAAAGCAAAGGTTATATAGAATGTTGGCAACAGGAAGGAACTAATTAATGCGTGATACGGTCATCACTTGTAATACACAAGTCTTCAAACTGCAAAAAAGTTTTCATACTTCCGTGAAATCCTGCAAGTCAGTCAGTATGGCACCTTTACAGCTAAAACCTCAAAGGAAACGGTTGTCAGACTGTGGTTCTAACTGTCGATGTAAATATCTCTGTGTTTCTGTGCTGGTGTTCTGTGTTAATGAACCTTGTGTCTTATTTCAGAGAGATTCCCCCTCCACTTCCAGACAGTCCCCAGCTAATGGTCATAGCAGCACTAACAATTCTGTTTCGGTAAGAACTCTAGCTCCACACAGCACAAGTGTGAAAATTTTGTTGGTGCTCACCTGCCATAAGTGTTCTAGTTATATGTGTTCAGTGGAAATTTTGTCTTCTGCTGATATACAAGGCTACTACAGCTACAATGTGGTTTACTCCTGGAAAATCTTTTTCAACATTTCCTTCTGATTAAAAATCCTTGTCATTAGTTCAGTTCGAAGAAACGTAGTTCAAGACTGCTTTGGTCTTTCTAAAAATATTTCTATTCTATCCCACAAGTATAATTATTATTTTGTTCTAACCTCTGCAAAGGATGTAAATGGAAATTTGTTTAAAATTTCTAAATTTTTTTTTAATTTGATAAATGTAAGGATTTTGCAGAGCAGGCATTTGGGTTTTCTTGGGCTTTGTAGTTTTCTATTCTGAGTGATATCAGCAACGTGTTTTAGTTTCCGCTATCTAAGTTTACGAATTGGTGTGCCCTCTGTTATTGTGGTACGTGCACATATTTTTGTGAATTATAAGCCTTGCCTGGATATGAAAAGCAAAAGGAGCTGGCTTCAAGCTGCACTTAAGCCACGCTGTTATCACATCTTTAACACAAAGTACTTTATATTGGACTTAAACCTGAAATTTTACGTCTTTTTAGAACTATCCATTTTGCAACATGTAAGAAATTGTTTTTAATTTACTTAAACAAATGGAAGCACTTATAGGTGCAGGTTTGCAATATTTTGGAGTAACAAAAGCTTCTCTAAGTTTCTGATACTGCTGTTTATCATCCAGTAAAAATTATTGCAAGTTCCAATAATGTGGTAGCTTTTTTTTTCCTGGCTATTAATTTGCCGTTTTAAAATATATCGATTTTTTAATTAGGCAAATTTTTAAATAATTTTGAAATCATCTCAAATGGAATGATATTCTAAGTATATCAGGAAAAGAAACCATGGAAGAAAATTTTCTGTGACTTTACTGAACTTCAAAATAGGCTACAAAAGGAATTCATTTATGACAGTTAACATTTAATACTTTTAAGATGGTGAAAATCCATATAGTCATTGAATTTTTCAAAATCTAAGTGGTTACAGTGACTGCGTTGAAAAGGGCAAGGACTCTTTTTCGTTTTGAGGGTTGTTTTTTGTTGGGTTTTTTTTTTTTTTTTTCAACATAGGCTGTTTCACCTGCAGTGGCTTTTGTGTTGAAGATGCTGAGTTGTTTCTTAAGAACACATTTTCTCTCTGCTTCAACTTACCTGCTTTCTTCAGCTTGCTGCTAAATGGCCTGGGTTTGAGTTTTTGATAACTCAACATTTCTGAGAAATGAAATAATGTATATTATCTCTTTACAACTTAAATCTAGCTCATTTTTTTTTTAACCATATTGTAACAGAACACACAAATTATCTTGTACTCTTGAAAAGTAAATGAAAATTTTTCTCCTGGGTTGGCTTTATTCTACAGGACTTGCCATCAACTACCCAACCAAAAGGACGACAGGTGAATAGACATCCTCTATAGAAACTTCTCTAAACTGAGCCGCTAATAGCCAATCCTTTATTAACCCTTCCCATCCCGTGATGTCTGCATTTTGGACCATAACATTTGAGCATTGAGAGCTTGTACCATTTCATTTTAACACATTATACATGACTAATTTTCTATACAGAGTTTTTCCTCATCTTTGTAGCTGTGATGGTTATTGTAATTTCAACCTGATAATTTCGTGTTGATGGTTAAGAATTCAGCCTTTGAGGATTTTGTAGGCCTGCCTCTGAGGTGGAAATAAATTTAAAAGGTTCAAAAATTCTTAAAATTCTCAGAATAACAAAAAAAATACATGCTGATGAACATTTTTAAGCAATACTTTTCTGAAATTTGAGAGCTTTTTCTTAAATTTGTACTTGTATGTATGAAATTTCTGAAAGGCATTTACATGAAAAATGAAAGTACATGAATATCCTGGCTTTACATCCCACTGTGCCTGTGTTGGAAACCCTGGTGGTGCAGTGGTTAAGAGCTACGGCTGCTAAGCAAAAGGTCAGCAATTCACATCCACCAGGCACTTCTTGGAAACTGTATGGGGTAGTTCTACTCTGTCCCATAGGGTCACTATGAGTTGGAATCGACTCGACAGCAATGGATGGGTGCCTGTGTTAGCTCACACCTGAAAAGTTAAGTGGTGCCCAACACTAGCAAGTGACTTTCAAATTGCCAGCACTTTAAAAGTACGGATTTTAGGTGTAAATGCAGAAACTGGCTAATTTTACAGGCTGGATTCCTGAAAATAAATTTAAACAGAAAAATCATGCAGTGATTCCAAAGCCTTCAGGTTGGTTTTACAGTGACTTAAACATTAATATTCAAATTTAATTTCAAGAGATAAAATTCTCACGGGATTTTTGTTTTCTTGAAATGCGGTTTTAAAAAATACTCAGATTTGGAGTAGGATTTACATCAATTAACACCTGATAGAATTCATCCATAGTTTAGTCAAGACTCTTCATAACTGATGTAAGTTTGAATATCTTAGTACCTTATTAAAGCACTTAGAAATCCAGTTATTCATAAAAATGCTGCCATATAATAATCTCTTAGAAGCTAATCTATTTCTTTTTATAATATTTACTAAGTCAATTCACATACCATAAACTCAGAGCCTTGAACTGTGTATATCTCAGAACCTTGTACTAATTTTCAAGTGTTACATTGGCAAAGCTAGAATTCCAATTTATTTTTCTTCTCTTAGAAGAGGAAAATACTAAACATAAAAAGCTTAAGTCCTTTTTGTCATGTAGGCATTTTACAGCAAGATACCAACCCAGTGGTCTTGCTGTTTTTATATCATGTGCTGCTTTAGGGTTAAAACCTACCCTGAATGCTAATATTAATGGCTTAACGGCTGCCACATGGTCGTGACAACTCATCTATAACACCAACTAAATATATGCAGGTTTAAAAATGATAAGCATACTTCTCTATAATTATAAACCTATTCGGTTATAGTAAAAGCAGAGACGAAGTATTTTTCATTGAACATGTATCTCAAGCATTCCCTTCAAATAAAAACAGCACATATTTTGAACCTTTACACATCAAAGGTAGTGTGTTGTTTCTAGTGGTAGAAATTTTTTTGTGTTGTATTTCCATGCATCATTTTTGCCTTCATCATCTGATGTTCTGTTTGTATTGTATGTATCGGTGTGTGATTATTAAACTATTAGACCTAACTGTTTTCTTATATATCACGTTGGGATCCTTTCTTACAAACTCCTGTTTTATAGATCTATGTAAGAGCACAATTTGAATATGATCCAGCCAAGGATGACCTTATCCCCTGCAAAGAAGCTGGTATTCGATTCAGAGTTGGTGACATTATCCAGATTATTAGTAAGGATGATCACAATTGGTGGCAGGGTAAACTGGAAAACTCCAAAAATGGAACTGCAGGTCTC
The DNA here is from genome assembly GCF_024166365.1 of Elephas maximus indicus. NCBI lineage: Eukaryota > Metazoa > Chordata > Mammalia > Proboscidea > Elephantidae > Elephas > Elephas maximus. Next base: position 132,839,717 of record NC_064846.1, read on the forward strand.
ATTCCCTCTCCTGAACTTCAGGAATGGTACGTTTTATTGTTTCTTTTTTTTTTAATAATCAAAATGAAATCTATTTTTCAACTTTATATTATTGTTTTTGTAGTGCAAAACCTGTTTTAATACATTCCTTGCTTTACCTGCCAAACAAAATTCAAATTAGTTATCCAAGAATTCTAAATCCTCAGCACCTAGTGAGATTCTTGGTTAGAGTCAGATACTGTAACAGGATCATCACGCAGTTACATATAAGGAAAGGAAGGCCTGGGGAGAAACTGAGTTACTGAGCCACTGAGTTAGTCCCAGGTCACATCACAGAAGCCTAGCAGAGCTATGAAGAGAGTCCTCCACTCCTACTTGCTGTTTCAAATGTTTTAGAACTGCATTCTTTTTTAAAAATTTTTATTTTGTTATTGTTGAAAATACACATAGCAAAACACACCAACTCAACAGTTTCTGCATGTACCATTTAGTGACATGGATTACATTCTTCAAGTTGTGCAACCGTTCTCACCCTCCTTTTCTGAGTTGTTCCCCTTCCATTAACATAAACTCACTGGCCCCTAAGGTTCCTATCTGATCTTTAGAGTTGCTGTTGTCAGTTTGATCCCATATTAGAACTATATTCTTTTAAAATGTATCCTCTGCTTACCCCTCCCCATGCTCTCACCGCCAGATTCCACCCCACCACCAGCAAAAAACTCAAATGAAGTGATTCATTGTCGCTCAGAGTATTTGAAGATAAAATTTGTTTCACTTTTAAGAGAAGAAGGAAGTCAGAATTTTTGTTCTTTGCCTTACCAGTTATTTAAAAATGCATTTTCTGTTAGAAAGTTGGTGTTTTGAAAGCAGGTTACAGTCAGACAGGGTTTTTAGGCACTGCTTTTCACTGGGAGAATGGGGACAGATTAGGAGTCACAGATTACTACATATCTTGGTAAAATATATTTCTGCTATTAGTGTTGTAATTTGCTTACTCGAACTATGTTTTGAAAAATGTTGATGGTTTTACCTTTGTCAGTACTTTGGCAACATAACAGAAATCTACTGCAGTCTAGTGTCTACGTATTGTTTCATGTGACAAAAAATAACCATTGGGCATTGTGCCAATGCCCTCAGAACTACTTGGGGACCAAAGACATGGAAACCAAAGAAATCCAGTCCATAGACATTTATAACTGCTGTTGAACCCATTTTTCTCACTAAACGTTCAGCTATCCCATGTTTCCCATAAATATTCTTAAATGTAGAATGTTGAAGCTGATGAGGACCGCAGATGCCATCATTTTACACATGAGGAAACAAGCCCAAACAAAGAAGTAGCAGCCTTGTATCTTACATTGTCTTTCAGTCTGATGTTCAAGAAACAGTTAAGACATAAACAGGAGGAAAGCGATTTCTAAGTTGCTTTGATTATGTTGTTGTTGTGTTGTTACTGATGTGTTGGCATTTTAAAAATGTCTTTTTGAATGTTGTCACATATTATAAGCATTTATCGAAAATAATTACATAGATTCCAGACCTCCTCTCCATAGTCAGAACATCTATATAATATAAATCATGTGTAACTGACACCAGGAACTCTGTTTCCTCTGAAAGAATCCTAAGAAATGGCAGTGAAGACAGCAAAATTGGTCCCTGCTTCCTGTAATGGTGGACCAGGTTATTTAGATCAATCCTCCTGCTGAAAAAAAAAATGAAAAGTACTGCAGAAAATGTTTTTTTCTTTTAATTACCTTAAAAAGCATGGGGTAGATAATTATGAGCCCAAGAAACAGAAAGGGCCACATGATCTAGAGACGTACATCATCCTGAGACCAGAAGAACTAGACGGTGCCCAGCCACAACTGATGACTGCCCTGACAGGGAGCACAACAGAAAACCCCTGAGGGAGCAGGAGAATAGTGGGATGCAGACCCCAAATTCTCATAAAAAGACCAGACTTAATGGTCTGACTGAGACTAGAGGAATCCTGGCGGTCATGGTCCCCAAACCTTCTGTTGGCCCAGGACAGGAACCATTCCCGAAGACAACTCATCAGACATGGATTGGACTGGACAATGGGTTGGAGAGAGATGCTGATGAGGAGTGAGCTACTTGTATCAGGTGGACACTTGAGACTGTGTTGGCATCTCCTGTCTAGAGGGGAGATGGGAGGGTACAGAGGGTTCAAAACTGGCAAAATGGTCACGAAAGGAAAGACTGGAAGGCGGGAGCAGGCTGACTCATTAGGGGGAGAGTAAATGGGAGTATGTAGTAAGGTGTATATAAACTTATATGTGACAGACTGACTTGACTTGTAAACTTTCACTTAAAGCACAATAAAAATTATTTTAAAAAAAAGCATGGGGTAGCTTAAAAGGTATTGGGGAATTCGACAACTAATTTTTATATGAAAGCCTTTAATTGGAGCAATAAACAGAATATTGGAGTGCCACGCTGGCCCATTTTGCCATGAGGACATTTGCCGTTACTGCACACTTCGGTGCTAGAGAACCAAGGCTAAGGCCCAAGGCCTGTAAAAGTTGGGGAATCTTTTAGGAGTCCCTCCCCATATTGTTAGGGCTGCAGAAGGCTATGCCTCCATGTATCTGTTTGTAAGAGCAAAGAGATAAACATACCCCTGCTCCCTTCAGCACCAGGGGACTATAGAAAAGGTTGTCTTGTCACTGAGCAGAGCAAAACACAAGAGTAAAAGGAGAATAAACCTCTGATAACATTGTGGCCACCGATCCACCTTGAATGGATTTGCACCCAGATACGCATAGCCTGGATCAGCCAGGTAACCTCAAACCATGCACTTGATTTGAAGTTTCCCCTGTACTAATGGTTCCCGATATCTGCTATAAGCAAAAAGAAAGTCTCTGAATGACCCTTTTGTCCTAGGCCTAATCCTAGACCTCATCCTAACCTCCGTGTAAACATTTTCAAGGACAGCAACCAGCAAGAGTCAAAATAACCAGACACATAAGGAAACGAAGTAGCATTATTAAGACCCGACAGAAATGACAGTAGAAATAAACCCAAACCCACTTTAGACATTGGAATTAGGAGACAAAGGTTTTTAAACAACTGTGCTTACTAGGTTTAAAAAAACAGATAATAAGTTTGAAGAATATCTTCAGGGAACAGGAGACTTTCAAAAAATGACATGGCAGACTTGAAAAAGAGCCAAAAGAAACTTCCAGAAACAAGAAAAATAGTGCAGTAACAAAATTAAAAACTCAACGGCCAGAGAACCCCTAAGGGAGCAGGAGAGCAGTGGGATGCAGACCCCAAATTCTCGTAAAAAGACCAGACTTAATGGTCTGACTGAGACTAGAAGAACCCTGGTGGTCATGGCCCCCAGACCTTCTGGTGGCCAAGGACAGGAACCATTCCTGAAGCCAACTTCTTCAGACAGGGATTGGACTGGACAATGGGTTGGAGAGGGATGCTAGTGAGGAGTGAGCTTCTTGGACCAGGTGAACACTTGAGACTGTGTTGGCATCTTCTGTCTGGAGGGGAGGTGAGAGAGTAGAGGGGGTTAGAAGCTGGCAGAATAGACAGGAAAAGAGAGAGTGGAGGGAGGGAGCAGGCTGTATCATTAGGGGGAGAGCAATTGGGAGGGTGTAGCAAGGTGTATGTAAGTTTTTGTGTGAGAGACTGACTTGATTTGTAAACTTTCGCTTAAAACACAACAAAGATTAAAAAAAAAAAAAAAACTCAATGGCTACACACCTGTTAAAAACCCATAGCTGCTGAGTCAAATCGGACTCATAGTGACCCTATAGGACAGAGTAGAACTTCCCCAATAGTGTTTCCAAGGCTGTAATCTTTACGGGAGCAGACTGCCACAACTTTCTCCTAAGGAGCAGCTGGTAGGTTTGAACCACCAACCTTTTGGTTAGCAGCCGAGTGCTTAACTGCTGTGCCACCAGGGCTCCTTACACACCTTTCTATTAGAAAGGCTAAAAGTAAAAAGGCAGACCATATCAAAGGTTGGCAAGGATGTGGACTAACTGGAACTCTCAACACTTCTGGTCAGAATGTATAATGGTACAACTGGTTTGGAAGACAGTTTGGCAGTTTCTTAAAAAGTTACACATACACCTATCATACAATCCAGACATTCCAATCCTAGGTATTTACCCAAGAGAAACAAAGACATATATCCACTAAAAAACTTGTACATGGATGTTCAAAGCAGCATTATTTGTAATGGTCAAAGCCTGGAAACTGCAAAGGTTCATCAATAGGTTAATGGGTGAATTATGGTCTATCCATACTGTGGAATCTGTTGCTACTCAGCAATAAAAAGGATTGAACTACTGATACATGCAACAATATGGATGAATCTCAAGATCATTATACTGAGTGAAAGAAGCTAGGCAAAAAAAGAAAACAAGCTGTATGATCCCATTTATATAAAATTCCAGAAAATTAAAACTAATCTATAGTGACAGTGGTTACATAGGGACGGGGATTGAGGGAGGGGGCATTTCAGAGGAGCACAAGGAAATTCTGTGGATGTTAGAAATGTTTGTTAATTTGATTGTAGTAATGTTTTCATGGGATGTATACATATTTATATATTAAGCTTAGAAACATTTACTATAAGATACACTTTACACTATAACATTACAAGGTTGGGATTTTGTCTCTTTTAACCTGTCAAAAATTCCTCAATTCTGCTCATGTTTCCAAAGATCTTATGCCTCATAGAAGCTGTAGTTATGCCTAATAGCACATATTGGCTTGTACCAGAGGAATCCCCAAAGCAAAGTAAAATAAAACCTCAACGAACAAGAGACGGTAAGAGACATGGAGGACAATCTCTTCAAGAAAATAGGAGAGAATACTCCTGAACTTATGATGCCAGCATTACCCTGAAACCAAAATTAAATATGTACAGTTCAGGAAAAGGAAACTACAGATCAGTAGCCCTCGTGAGCGTAGATGTGGAAATCCTCAGCAAAATATCAGCAAGTGGAATCCACCAATATATAAAAAGGATAATACACTATGAGCCATTAGGGTTTGACTTTGGAAAATCACTCCACATGATCCACCACGTTAAGAGTCTAAAGAAGAAAATCCGCATGATCGTATCAATGGTTATTGTTAGTTGCTATCAAGTCAATTCCAACTCTTAGCTAGCCCGTGTGTGCAGAGTAAAACTGCTCCATAGAGTTTTCAAGGCTGTAACCTTTCAGAAGCAGATCGCCAGGCCTGTCTTCCCAGATGCCTCTGGGTGGGTTTGAACTGCCAACTTTTCAGCTAGTGTCAAGCGCTTAACCATTTGCTCTACCCACAGACTCCTGGTCATATCAATAGATGCATAAAAAGCATTTGATAATCCTTGACATCCGATCATAATTAAAACTCTCACAAACTACAAATGGAGGGAGCTTCCTTAACTTGATAGAGGGCATCTACGACAAACCTACAGCTAACATTATCGGAAAGGAAAAAAATTTTGCAGGTGATATGATTTTGTGTGTAGAAATTCAGAGGAATCTATAGATAAATAGAATTAATAAGAGATTTCACCAAGGTTGTTGATGCAGAATCACTATACAAAAATTAATTATATTTCCATTTACCAGCAACAGTTAGAAGATAAAAATAGTAAAAGATATCATACGCAGCACCACCTGCAACACGATGATACTATAAAGTATTCTTGCAAAAAGAAAAGAACCTGAATTTGGTTAGGCCTCTGGATAATATCACCTATTTGGAAGAAATGCAAAGGACAGAGGGACATACTAAAGACACCACAGGGGTGCAATTAGAAAAGCCCAGACTCAGAAACTACAGGACAGTTTCTGCAAGAAATAAATTGCAAGAAAACAAAAAAGAGAGAGGGAAAGCAAGGGAACCTACAGATTTGAAAGAAACTTGAGAATATTGAAGGAGGAGATAATATGATACCTTGGATTCGTTTCAAAGTAAACGAACGGTTGGGGAGGGTGTAAATAATAAAAAATAAGCCATGAGTTAGTGATTGATGAAGCTGTGTTGTAGGTATTTGGGGTTCATTATACTATTTTCTGGAGCCCTGGCGGTGAAGTGGTTAAGAGCTACAGCTGCTAACCAAAAGGTCAGTAGTTTGAATCCACCAGCTAGTCCTTGGAAACCCTATGGGGCCGCTCTACTCTGTACTATAGGGTTGCTATGAGTTGGAATCGACTCAACAGCAATGGGTTTATACTATTTTCCACTCTTATAAGTGTTTGAAATTTTCAATATTTAAAAAAAAATTTTAAATACCATTTGCAATATCATTTTTAAAAATCGACAACCTAGAAACAAATCTAACAAAGATGTTTGAGACATTTACATGATAAGTTATAAAATTTATTACAGTATATTAAAGAAGATCTAAATAAATGGAGAGAGATACTGTATTCATCGCCTGGAAGACTCAATATTATAAGGATGCCTGTTCCTCCCAGACTCGTTCATAGATTCAATGTAATTCCAGCCAAAACCCCAACAGTTTTTTTTTTTTTAATTGATGAGCTAACTTTGAATTTTACGTGGAAATGCACAGGATCAGGAATAGCCAAGATACTCTTCTAGAAGAACATACATTACAGATGCTGAATACTGTAATCAAATAAAACAAAATTATAATTGTTCCACCAGATATGGAAACTTGTAGTAACCAGGATAATAAGGTACGAGTACAGAGATGCTCAAATAGACCAGTGGAACAAAATAGCAAACCTAGAAACTTTCCTGTAAATGGACACTTGATGTATTACAGAAATAGTAGTACACAGCAGTGGGAAATGCATGAGCTTTTCACTAGATCATGCCAGACAATTGGTATCCATTGATTGGTGGGGGGGGGGGAGAAATTGGACCCCTCCTTTACACCATATGCAAAAATCAGTTCCAGTCTATTAAAAACCAAATGTAAAAGACAAAATCGTAAACCCTTGGGAAGTTAATATTGGAGGACTTCTTCAAGGGCAGAGAGGGATTCCTTAAACAAGATAGTAAAAATAATTGCCATGAAGGAAAAGATTGATAATGTTGACTAAATTAAAAGTAATAACTTATGTTCACCAAAATACTCCATAAAAAGAGTAAAAAGGCAAGACAGTGGAAGAAGATATCTGCAACACACATTACTAACAAAGATGTTGTACTAGACTATATAAAGGATCAGTGTGAAAAAGACAGACAACTGAATACAAAAATGGTCAAAAGACTTGAACAGGCACTTTATAATATAGAAAACTTAATGGCCAATAATCATAAGAAAGTTTGTTCAATTTCATTAGTAATCAGTAAAATGCAAACTAAAAGTGGAATGAAATTGCATTACTTACTCACTATGATGGCTGAAATTAAAGGTTAATAATACCAATTGTTGACCAAGGAAGCCGAACATTAGGAACCGTCATATACTGCTGATGGGAGTGTAAAGCAGTATAACCTCCTTCTAAAATAATTCGGCGTTTACAATAGCATTGTTCAGCATTCTAGTGGCAATTTGGGGCTCTCGTTATGTGTGGATCACTCAGGGACCCTCTGGTTGGTCCACAGGCAAACCATTAGTAAGCAAAACTTGCTGTGACAGTATCCTAAAATGCAATGTTTGACTAGACTAAAGCTGAGAGAACAACTTTTTAACATCTGCACATACGTTACAGATGCAGAATACTATAATCGAGTAGAACAAAATTATAATTATCTGATTGTGATTGTAACTATGGATGTAATTGTAGCATACTTTTTTCTATCTTAGACTAGAATCACCATTTATTAAGCATCTACTGTATGCCTGGGACTGTGCTAGGGTCATTATTTACATTTTTATTCTAATCCTTTACAACAGCCATACGAGAGGCTCGGAGAGGTTAAGGAGCTTGCCAATATAGTGTAATAGCTAAGGGCTCTGGTGCCATACTGTCTCCACTCTCCCACTTATTGGCTGTGTGATTTTGGACTTAAAATTTAGCCCCTCATGTGTAAAATGGTGGCCTGATTTCATGTGTTGTTAGAAAGATTAAATGAGTTAATACATGTTAAGGTCCTAGAAAAGTGCTAACAATAAGCGTTCAATAAAAGCTATTGAGTGATGGAACTAGGATTCAAACGAGGTTTGTCTTGATTCAAAATCCTGTGCTCATTCCAGTGTATCTTAACAGCCATATGTTTAGGCTTCTAATCCTCATGATTGCTTAGTGTATGCTCAAGGAATACAATGTCATTTTAATATAAGCCTGTGTTCTTAAAGGAACTCTGGTGGTGCAGTGGTTAAGAGCTACAGCTCCTAACCAAAAGGTCAGCAGTTCGAATCCACCACCCACCCCTTGGATACCCTACAGGGCAGTTCTACTCTTTCCTACAGAGTCAATATAAGTTGGAATCGACTTGACAGCAATGGATCTCTTTATGTTCTCAAAACATTTCTACGAAATTGTCATGAGAGCCAAAGAACAACCTTTATCAGAATAATTTGAAAAGTTTGTGATGAGTATGTTCATGCTGGTTCATGTAAACTCTTCAAATGACTGATTTTTTTCTTTTATCAACACAAAGCTATACCTTACTTTTTTATTATTATTTTGTGTGTGTTAGGCGAGTAGCTTGCATTGCCATGGAGAAGACCAAGCAGGAGCAGCAGGCCAGCTGTACCTGGTTTGGCAAGAAAAAGAAGCAGTACAAAGATAAATATCTGGCAAAGCACAATGCAGGTAGGAAAAAGTACAACTTTTACTGCGGCCAGGTTAAATATCTCAAAAACCTAAATAGATGTAACATTTCAATTCAGTCTTCAGGGCTCTCTATCCAGAAGTTCCACCATATGAGATCTTCATCAGCCGCAAAAGCTTTTTTAAGAAACCTCTCCCTCCTTATTGTTAATATATTGGTTATTTGCTAGATATTGTGCAGAATTATATTTTATAGGAAGAAAAATACTGTTTTGAAGTATTAGTATCCTCTGGAACTAATGGAACTCAACACATTAAATCCTCCCCTGAGAAATGAGAACTTGAGAGTTTGTTGAATTACCAGGATTCTTACCTCCGTGTTTTGGATTGATCTTGAACAGCTCCCTTCTCTCCTGGCTCCTCTCTAGCCTTTGGATGTGGCTCTATGATACATATCTAAGTAGAAGGGTGCACTCTTAATAGAGAGCTGTGTTGCAAATGATTCAGGGGTTGATTTGAAAGAGCACAGATGACATGGATACTAACTTGGTTTGCTCAGTTTTTGTGACTAGTCTCCTAGTCTTCACGGTATTTCCTAGCTCCTAAAAGACCAAGAACATTCTCTTGGGCTTGCCTACATGGTATGTTTGTCTATATGGAAGACTGTTCATCTGAAGTCAAAATATCCACTTGTTATGTTAAAAACTGAAATGAATACCAAAAAAGCAGATCTGTCATTGCATTTGGATCCCCAGAAGACTCACAAGATGTAGCTTAAGCTAAAAGAAAATGCATGGTGATATACAAAGTGGGATTGATTTTCAATAACTTCTTACTGTGAAAAAAAGGAACTTTTTCTGAGGACTTAAAAGCCCTGACATTGGCATTAGATTAGTTCCCAAGGTTTTAGAAATAACACCAAAGATCCAATATGCAGCAATAAAAATCAAGCACATACTCACTGCAACAAATTCTATGAAATGTACTTTTTTCTGTAGAATGTTGTAACACATTAAGATTCACTAGGAAATTTATTTAGAAACTCTGAATTGTTCATTTCTTTATCAGAGATTAAAAGTAAATGTTTTCGAAATACTGAATAATGTGTAATGAATGTGAATGGCCACATGGGTTAATTTAAAATAGTCCCCTTAGATGAGGAATCTTCCCCTTCACATTAGCTACATCATGCCATGTTTTTATTTCCAAAAAAAGTATCATTTCAATTATGTGCTACTACAGAGCGCTAGTATCATAATGGCTTTTTTAGTTTTACAAAGGGAAAAATATTTAAAGCAGACTAGTTAAACACAATTTAGCAACTATTAATTTTAAATGCTCAAGTAGTACTATTTGAAGAAATTCGCTGTAGTGCTAGCAAAATGTTTCTTAACACAAAATGTCAGTGGTTATTGCTGAGTCTCCTTAGTTGCCTTAATTTCGATCAGCTTCTAACAGTCTTAACAGGCTCACAAGGAGATGTGTTGATATACATATACATACATATATACATACAGGCTCACAAGGAGATGTGTTGATATACATATACATACATACATATGTATGTATGTGTATATATATCTATAGCCTTGTATTTTTTTAAACAACTTTAAATGATATATAGATATAAACCAAAAAAAAAACCAAACCCACTGCCGTCGTGTCGATTCCGACTCATAGCGACCCTATAAGACAGAGTAGAACTGCCCCATAGAGTTTCCAAGGAGCACCTGGCGAACTCAAACTGCCAACCTTTTGGTTAGCAGCTGTAGCACTTAACTACTACGCCACCAGGGTTTCCATATAGATGGAACCCAGACCCAGTGCCATCGATGTAGATGACATTAAAATTAAGTAGAACATACAAAAGCAAAGAAATGGCTGGTTAAGGCTGTCAATTCATCGTTCATTTTATGTACTCTACTAATGGGGGACATGTAGACAAAAGTATATAATTTGCCAATATTTTTTAATTCAGCCCTGAGAAAAAATAAGGAGCTAATGGACTGAAACGCTAGAACACTCTAAATGCTCGCAAAGAATCAATTGAATCATTCATTTAAGAATTTGCCAGAGAATCCGCATCCAATTTGGTGGTCAATATTTTCCAAAGCTTACTTTTTCCATTCTTCGACAGTCAGGGCATCACTGATGTTCTTACATTGTTCCCACTGTCTCTGATTCATAATAGATGGTGCACAGTGGTCCTGCAAACACACCTGTAAGCTTAATAGGCAACTTGAGATAGAACAAGGAATTAGGACACCTGAGTAACCACCCAACTTGGACAAATCTCTTAGCTCCTGTGAGCCTCAAAAGGAGAGAATGCTAATTCTAAATGCTAGAATTCTTTTCTAATTCTAAAATTCAGTGATTTTAAGGTTCTTTCATTACTGGGTCTGACAAGTGGGTATCATTTAATGAAACCAAATACTCTTTTATTCTTCCTCATCACAGAGTTTAGCTCTCTGTTAAATGTTGTAAAAAAAAAAAAAAACCGGCGCAGGGACTGAGTCTGACCTCTTCTAACTTCACAAGAGGGAAAGAGAATGAAGATCAACAGCCCAAGGCCGATTCCTGTGAGGAGGAGGTCAGACCTGCTTCCTCTCTCAGCCATCTTTATCAATTCTGACACCAACCATCCCCCCCACGGCACTGTCTTAACTCTCTGCTGAAGTCAATAGTTCTTTGCAGTGGCCACACAGAACTCACAGGCCGTACTCATGATTATGGGGTTTATTAGGGAAGTAACGGGTTCAGGTTGAGGAACCCTCAGGATACAGTTCTTCCATCAGGACAACCTCTTCTCAGCCATGCTCACAGGCACACCCCTCTCTGGCCCCTCACCTTCTGCCCTGCTCAGGCAAGTATTATAAAGCTCTTTTAGTCTCTCAGCCTCTACCCTGCTCAGGCAAGTGTTACAAAAATTTTTTTAAATCTGTGCCAGTAAGTGCCCAGAGGCACCCCACTCCGTTAGTAAGCCTCGGCCCAAAGGCACTCCGCTTTCTCACTCTGTGGGCCAGGAAGCCCATGGTATGTCTCTTGTGGGTCTCTCCTGCTGCCGTTTCTCTGCCGCCGCTTCTTGCTCAGCTCTCGCTCTCTCTCTTTTTCTCTCTCTGTCTCCTAGTTCCAAGCTTCTCAGTGCAGGGATCCTGGCTCCAAAGGACACACTCCACTCTTGGCTCTCCCTCCTTGGTAGTGTTGGGATCCTTTCTCTGCTCTGGAATTGGCTCTCTTTTAAGCCAGCGGGATGGCAAAAATGACCAATCCCCTTGATGGGCCACAGTTACCCTATTTGCAAGTGACTGGGTGGGAGTTATAAGATCATGGCAAGAAAGCCTACACAAAAGCAGTCCATCACACCACACGTGTAATGCCTGTCAAATTTGAAGGGTATTCCTTTGATATAGAAGGCAGGAGCCTGATAGAGGTAGAATAGGATTGCTTTCTCTCTATTGTCGTTTGACATTACACCTCCTATCCCAAACCATGGACCTATCTAAGTTTTTGTAAACTTAGAACTAACAAAGGAGGGTAAGAGGGAACCACCACTACTTTTTTGTTATCTTCAACATTTTCCTAAGCAATGGTCTTCCTGGGCATCAGAGTGTTCCTCATTCATCATGCTTAAGGGTTTGTTCCTTCTACATGTCAGTGTTTATCATTGCATATGAGGCTCTCCTTTTGTACCCTTTGAAAGAAAGTCTGAGCTTCTTAGAAGGTCCTCCCAGAGCCACTCAAGTTTCTTTGTAGAACTTTGTGTTTAGGCTTATTAGTGATGATATAGTCAGAATATCATTTTTAGGGTTCCCTCCCCCCAAAGAATAATCACTTGTGAGCTCTCACTTCTTTTAGTTTCCCTGGTCATAAGAAGATGCCCAGCTTTTTTCCAGCACTTTCTGGAATATGATGCCTGACAAGGCTTAGCATTCCTTTCTGTCACTATCTCTTCGGGTTTCCTCCATTTCATCAACCAACTCCTCCATTCATTATAAGTTCCAGAAGAACCATTTGTTTAGTGCTTACTTTTCCTTTACAAGAGATGAAATTGTCAGAAAGGAAAATCAAATATTTTGTCAGTCATTCTGCTTTTAGCTATAATGAAATTTCATCCTAATATGCTGGGTTGCCTGTATAAAGAATTGCTATAAAAGAGAAACTAATACTGTTGACCTTTATCAGTAAGGCAGATGCTTTGAGATACTCTTTAGTACCAAGAACTAGCCAAATGGCTCATAGGCCACAGATCAAACCATCTTTCTGAAGTGTTTTCCCGGCTTTTTCAGAAGTTGACCATGAAATCCAGCATGCTCTTTGTTCTTCCCATACTATTCACTTAATTAAAATAAGGGCCGTATATTTTGTTTCCTGCTTCAAATCTTTGATATCAAGATTCAAACTTTATCAAATTCTGAAGTTTTCGTATTTATAATAAAAATGAGAACTTTGTCAATATCTAGAACCGATGGGAACATTAATACTAGAATTAATTACTTCCATTTTCACCAGAAAATTCCACATAATTATTAAAAGCAGGGTTCTGTTCAAACTGTGTTGCCTATATCTCACATTATAACGTGTCAGCCCCTTAACTGAGTGTGACGTAGACATTAATTTTGTTTGCCCCATATACGTAGTGTTTAAAATAATTTTAACTAGATATCACATTGAAAAATCAAGATGTTTGACATTAAAATCTCAGTTTCTGACTTCCCTTGAAACAACAAAATGCAGCAACACTGAACCCACTTTCTCTCTTAGCGACTATAGGCCGTTAATGTCCCTTTTGGGTGGACACTCATTCTCCAGGTCCTGCCATCCCTACCACTCCCTGTTCTTGCACCTGGCCCACTTAATTCAACTACATTAGCTGCCTGGCCACTGCAGGTGTATGAGTGTATACTCCTTGGCCCAATGTTACCAGTGTGCAATGCCTTTTTTTAACTGGAACTTTTTACAGTGATTGAAGATATTTGTAGCTTTTCAAATGGAGACAAGGATTTGGTGTTAAAGGATTTTTTTATGGAAAAGATTCAACTGGAAAGTAGTTACCTAAATACTTAAAAGAAGTGTCTGGAATGTTGAATGGTTTATGAGAAAATCAAGATAATATGAGCAAATTATGCCAGATAGTATTGGGAATAGATTTGATTATGGTATATGTAGTGTTTACAGCAAATATATTTTCTGCAATATGTAAAAGATTTTCAGCCTCATGCATTTGGTGGAGAGAGCATTGTCATACTTCTGAAAGAACTATTCTCTTGAACTATGGAGGTTCCTCAGACCCAGGACTTCCAAAAGGCATCTTTAGATCAAGTTACTGATATAAACTTTTTTTTTTAAGTCTTCATTAATTTATTTTTTAAAATGTTAGGGCCCTGATCAATGGTATTTAAATACCATATTTCTCCAGTTTTTATTTACATACATATGAACAGAAAATTCATAGGTGTAGTTAAATTAGGCTTAAATACCACAGATTAGTATTGTTGACTTTATAAAGCTGCTTTTTTTTTTTTTCTTTAATATAGAGAACTCTATAAAGACAACAAAAAATGGTCCATAATTTCACTGTCCTGTTGGCCGGTTGACACATTTTTAAATAATGAAAGTAATAGACGTACATGATTAGAAATTGCAAACAGTGCAGAAAGGTACAAAATAAAAAGTGAAAGGCTTCTACACCTACACTCTCTGAAAAGAGTTTCTTGTAACTATTCCCACATAAAATTTCTGTGTATGTTAGTATATAAAATCCACTGGCTTTTATGTAAGGGTATTGTTGAATTTTTATTAAATGAGTTTGTTTCTTAATGTGATTTATTTGCCTTGTGTTTAGAATATTGCATGATAAAGTTTATTTTGTGCATATTATACTTTTATTTTACTAATATATTAAAAGCCATATTTCAATGACCCCTGTACATTTTTCATGCTGTCTTACTCCCAATGGCCTCTGTGCATGTAAGTAACCTGTTGAATGACTATGCCTCTTGATTTGTTTTTGACTGTTTCCTTTCATTAAGCCCTTTTTTTTTAATCAGCAAGCAACTCAAAACCTTTAAAAGTTCAGTCTTTTAGTGCTCTCCTTACATTCCTTGTATCTCTTATTTTGAAATATCCTTTTTTGTTGTTTCTCAACCCTTTGACCATGTGGTGATTTCATTTGGACCAGAGTAACCTCCTCATGCTACTCGTTTACAGTTAAAATATGGTTGTTGAACATGTCTGTTCATTTGTTTGTGGTGTTGATTGTTGATATCTAGCTCATTCTTCTGGGTTTATAAAAAATGACAAGTCTTAATTCAGTAGGAATGGAGTTATGAAGTGGCAGCCCATTAGAGGAGGGAGTGGGCTGTGCATACCATTCAGAAAGCTTGTTTCATCATCATCTTGCTCTTTTGTGAGATGCTTGATTATTTTTATACGTGAAAATATATCAGTTTGTTGATGTACTTCTTTCATGGACATACTTTTTCTTGAAGAAAATATTACTTAGTGAGCAATAGATATAAAGAGCAATGCCATACCATAAGCACTCTTGCTTTTATTTTTGCCAGTCTCATCACTCC
Source organism: Elephas maximus indicus (assembly GCF_024166365.1). Taxonomy (NCBI): domain Eukaryota; kingdom Metazoa; phylum Chordata; class Mammalia; order Proboscidea; family Elephantidae; genus Elephas; species Elephas maximus. Next base: position 132,854,943 of record NC_064846.1, read on the forward strand.
ATCACCCCTGCAGCATTACTAGCTAGCTCCACCACGTAGAGTACCTCATATTCATTTTAATTTTGTGAGTCTCACCTTCGAAACACAGAAAACATTCTTGGTTTTTAGCTGTTGGTAGAGAAGATGCTTTAAAGTCTTTTATTCAGCCTTTATGGAATCAAGTTATCAAAAGAAAACATGCACAAATACCCATTAACATGCACTAACCCTTATTTTAACATGTTATATTTCCTTTTTTGAAATATATTTTGAGAATGATACTTCGGTTTTTGGTTTCTGATATTTTGCATTTTAAGGTTCTTTGCTACTGGGAAGATCATAAATATGGACTGAGCCGATACTCAAAACCATTTGACCATATCGTTTCAGGGAGTAGAAGCTTCTCTTACTCATTGAAGCATCCAGATTCTTTTAGTACAGCATGGAATCAATTTTACTGAATTTATTTCAACCCCTGTAAAATTCAGGGCTTATTCAACATTCTTTAAAAAAAAACAAATGTTAGCGTGTGCCTGACAACATTTGGGGCTATTACCATGCAAAAATTATAGACGTATGACTTGCGCCTTCTTGTGAGAATGTTCAAATGGCGTGAGAATTGGGCTACGTTGAACATCAACAGGAATGGTCATCCTTTCAGGAAAGCTTCATATATGGCTTGAAATTGTTTTTGCAATAGTTTTGTTAAGAAACTGGTTTCAAAAAATATTTTTAAAAATATTTCTTCTCAGTCTATAATGATGGAGAACTCCCCTTTTGCAAAGCTTCCCAGCCTCAGACCTTACTTAATGCTCCTTTCCATTTCTGTCCATCCTGATTTACCGCATACAGGCTGAGCATGTAATGGCTGACAAGGTTTGGGGCCCAGGGACGCATGTTTCCCTACTTACAAACCGAAGACTTTCCATTGAATGGATATCTGGATTATAATAAAACTTGTGAGATGTTCATTTCAAAAGCTTGTGAAATCATAGTGATAGAACTTGACTTGGAAAGAATCTAGCATGCTACCTCCATCAATTCTGTTGAAAGAAAGAACCATGAAGTTAAAGACCAGCTGTCCATGCATTTCTCATTCGTCTCTAGAAATGATTTAGCTGACCTCTCTCTTGGTTAACTTTAGTTGCATTCATGCTTTATTCATGTTGGTCACTGTCTGTAGACTTTTTCTTTTTAGTATTGCTGATTTCTTAGAATTGCAAAAATGGAAACAGCATGTGGAATTGAATAACTTCATATATTTATTGGATACTACATTAAAAGATATGCAGTATCTTTTAGAATTGAACTTTTATGCATGCACTCAACCTATCTTTGGATGCCCCTTGTTCTAAAGTGCATTTTCATGGGCGTAAAATTAAAATTTTCTCCCTAAAGGTCATATGACTAAAATTCCATGTAAGCTGTACACTGTAAGTTCAATTCACATTTTTAAGACATGGTTTTACTATAACTCTAACGTTGCCAGTAAAAGTATAATTTCATACATGAAATATTCGTTCTGCGAGTTTACCTTTCTTCTAAATCTTTGCCTTTTAGTGTTTGATCAATTAGATCTTGTTACATATGAAGAAGTAGTAAAACTGCCAGCATTCAAAAGGAAAACACTAGTCTTATTAGGTAAGTTTGATTGTATAAGTGGTTTGCTCTCTTATTCTCACCTTTAGAACATTTTGTGGGCATTAACAATTAAAATTTTTAACTTCGTTTCTTAAAAATGACATAGGTGCACATGGTGTTGGAAGAAGACACATAAAAAACACCCTCATTACTAAGCACCCGGACCGATTTGCGTATCCTATTCCACGTAAGCAATGTCTCACTGTCTTTCAATTAGACTTTTCTCTTGTGTTTTTAATATTGTAATATATGTATTTTTTACTGATTACATAAGAAATAGCCATTCATTGTAGGAAAAACAAGAAAATAAGTTAACAATAATCCCACCCCTACCTCCTCAATGGCTCCTTTTAATGCAAACATATGTATGCGTATGTGTGTATCAGTCTGTGTGTATATATTTTTTTTAATAAAATTGGGCTCATTCATTGTATTTGTAACCTAATTTCTCCAATAGTGTCTCTTAAACATTACACAGATTAATTATTCTTCAGAAAAATAAGTTTTAATCATTGTATAGTTTTCTCCATGACAATATTTTCCTTAATCGGTACCTAAATTGTTGACTTATCACTTTTAAAAGCCGGTTAATGTACTGTTAATTGTTTGTTATGAAGAATTTTAAATCTATAAGATATTTATTTCCCTTATTATCTGTATCTTATTCTTAACCTCCGGGAGAAAGATGTGACAGTCTGCTTCCATAGATTTACAGCCTTGGGAACCTTATGGGACAGTTCCACTCTGTCCTGTAGGGTCGCTATGAGTCAGAATCGACTCTACAGCAATGGTTTTTTTATTATTATTATTATTATTCTTAACCTCTTGCCCTCTTGGTTTCCTCAACTATAAAATGAAGTAATTCCTGCATCCAGGATTGTGAAGAGGGTTAGAGATAATGTGTATGAAGTACTTAGCCAATGCTGAATAAAGAGTAACCATCTTGCCACTATCATTTTATTATCATCATCATCATTTATTCTAAAGTTTAAAGTTTTGAATCCCAAAAGCTTTCTGGCAGTTATAGCCTTGTTTGGGGTAGGAAACACTAAAGGAGAATGATTTTTAAGAGCCACAGAAGGAAATGTGAAGATTGGCTCCATGCTGTCAGGCCTTCAGATGCCTTTCTGAAGCAGTGCCACGACCACTTACTATTACCTCCAACACTCCCAGAGAGTCATGGGGCTTCATAAGACCACCCTCATCCCACAACCCTGTCTGGTTTACACACAAAAAGGAAATCATTAAATATCATTTCAATTACTGACACTGGGGTTTTCTATCAAAATACTTTGAAATTTTCCTTTAATTCTCCTTATATCTAGATCATGAATACAGCAAGCTTGGCTAATTTAGTTTCTTCTTGATCATGTAACAATTGAACTTCCAAGTTATCAAATGGCCAATTAACTAGCTTGGTTTAAAGCTTAAGGTTAATGACCTCGATCATGTCTGCTTCTCTGAAATATTTGATCCCAGATGTGTATATACCATATGACTAACTACTAAGACTACTAAAACTAGTACAAAATTAATATGGCATACCATTTCTTCAACTTCTGATAATGGCAGTGTTCTATATCTGCACTGTCCAATATGGCATTCTTTAGCCACATATGGCTATTGAATACTTGAAATGTGGCTGGTGAGACTGAGGAACTAAATTTTTAGTTTTATGTAGTTTTAATTCATTTAAATTTAAATAACCACATGTGGCTAGAGACTACTGCATTTAGACAGCACAGCTGTAGACAGTCAAGCACGGACCTCTTTCCTTTGCCTTCTTTCACCTCATTTTTCCATTTTTTATTCTTTTCCCTTCTGCTCAAGACCTAACTGCATTAAGGCATATAGTGAGTTATGTTAATCTTAGAGGGAGGGATAAATACATCTTCTAAACACTGAAAGATTCATCAAATCAAACAACTAACTGGCTACTGCAGTTTGATGTCTTTCAGATAAATATAATTTCTACTTCTACAAAGCTACTGGGAGTGGGACCAGAGGATGGGAGACATATACTAAAGAATTCACAGATTTTAAGAAGAAATTGGGGTTTTGATAGGTAGGTCCCTTGGAAGTGTAAACTCATAAACTCAGCCTTTTAAATTTCTCTTGACATGTGACTTTGCAGATACAACCAGACCTCCAAAGAAAGATGAAGAAAATGGAAAGAATTATTACTTTGTATCCCATGACCAAATGATGCAAGACATCTCTAATAATGAGTACTTGGAGTACGGCAGCCATGAAGATGCGATGTATGGGACAAAACTGGAGACCATCCGGAAGATCCACGAGCAGGGGCTGATTGCAATACTGGATGTGGAGCCTCAGGTAATGTCCAGCCACGCCCAACCCCCTGTCATCCTGCTTGCATGCTACTCCCATATTCTGAAATCAAAGATGCCACCAGAAAGTCATGGGTTGCATAATAATTAAATAAACTGCAAGAAAGCATCAGTAATCAAGGCATCATGGGTTGACAGTCTAGAATGCAAAGTAATTGTTGGACTCAGTGCACACACCATGTACTTAGGAAGCAGAGATTATTCTCTTATGAGGTATATTATACTCAGAAACTCAATAAAGTACCTGATTGGGTCTGTGCCTGCCAGAAATTCTACAATAATATGACCTCAGGATAAGACTCTTGCACTTTGTTATCACAACATCCACTTTTCCTCTCTTGGTACAGATCATACTGGACCATCAGAGCCTCTGCCAGCATCTTATGTTAATCACTAGCAGGAAAATGTGATCCTGAGGCCTGGGTCTGAAACCTAGCACTAGCTTTACGAAAGCCAGTGCGAGTAAGCCCAGAGGATGCCAGAGGGAGTGGAGGTGTAGCCCAGGGGTGATTCTTGGCCTCTGCCATCTCTCTACCTGCGGACAGTGCCTGACCCTGAGCTCAAACTAGGAGGGATATGGAGAACTTAGAGAGGATTCAAAGGAGAGCCAGACACAGAGATGATTATATGATCCCCAGATAAGTCCTACGCCAAAAGCAATAGAAACTACTAAACCTGAAAAAGAGAAAGCTGAAGACCTTACATGGAGAATGCTGACAAGCTCTTTTTTCATCTCTGAGAACAAACCAAGTAGAAGTGGACTAGCACAGTAGAAAGGATGGGGGAGCTCTAAACATCAGAGTGGGTTACAGGAGAGGCTTGTGGGTGCCTGTGTGACTGCTTGGTCTGCCATTTCTAAGACTGCTCTGTACCCAAAATTTCTAATCGTTTATAAATGAAAGCTGTACACCACCTGCATAAATGGTAGACCAGCTCCCCTCATGCAGGCCCCGTCTCACTGGGAGGCTTACCTGGCTGTCCCAGGCAGGGCAAGTCTCTGCTCAAGGGCCACTGTGTGAGACTTGGTTCCCTAGCCATCCCCAAAGTGAGGACGGAACCTGTGTAGCCAGAGTCTGTGTGACCTGGGGCCTGACAGCTCAGTTATTAGGCTCCAGGATCCTAACCTCATGGCTGGCTGGGTTCACCCTTTTCCAATTTACAGCACCTGATGGGTTATTTAACTTGGAACTTTGGAAATCACAAAAGAATCTGGTTAAGGGGGCAGGTAGGGTGAACACTATACCATTTACTTAACTATTAACTGGGACCTATATAAAACGAAATATATGATGTGTAACACAGATTGGTTTTTGTTTAACTACTAATCCCTCCTTACTAGGGATTGGAAAAATCTTCTGGCCAGGGCTGGCTAGAGGCAAAGTCTCAATCCTGGTCCTGGTCCTCGACATCCTCTCCTTGGTTTCCACACTGGTCTTCACCTGAACGTCGTTTTCTGCTGGTAGTAATGTCTCTAGCAGTATGCTGGCTGCAGGGCTCCTCAAACTCCCTCTGCATTCCCAAGTCCAATTTCTAAGGCTTTCTGCCTTACCAATGCTACTGCTGCTGCTGCTGCCACCGCCACCACCACTGCTATCGCTGCTGCCGCTCCACTCTTACCGTTCACCATTCTCGCCTCCTTGCCCTCGCATTCATGCATTGCTCTGCACTGCTGAGTGGGAGATACTTCTCTTGGCCTCATCAGGACATCCACAGCAGTTACATTGACCTGTTGCAGTTGGCACCAGAGCGCTCCTCGCCCCAGGCTGGGCAGTTTCCCCTCCTCCCTGACTGCTGGATGTGCTCACCTGGACTCTTCTCACCTGCTTTCTGTGTGCCCGCTTCTCAGAACTGTCAGCTCTCAGGTCCACCTACCTCCAAGGACAGACCATAGGCAACCTGTTCTCTGCCCAACCTTCTTTGGGGAGGTCATCCTGGGGACAGGGATCACCCAAGTCATACTCCTCTTGTCAGCCTGGTTGACCACTCTGGTCCCGGGCTCTCCTGCCCAGGGCTACACACTGCCCAGTCTGGCCTCATGCCCAGCACTGGTCTCACACTGACCTCTGTGGATACCCACAGAGCCTGCACTGACTGGGGTTTGCCCTCAGGCTTCTCTGATCCCAGCCTACTCTTTCCACAAGCCAGGAAAGGCCTTCGTCCTGCCTTCAGGATGCCTGTGGCCATGAATGACTTGCTTTCAGGCAGCGCCTCATTGCTGTAGGGAGGCTCTTTCCTTAGGACATTTATCTCTATGCCCTTTTCCTGCCCCAGCTTTTTAAAATGCCCCCTCTACTGTATCTCATTGACAGTTTGATTTAACACACTTGTATGCCAGGCACTGTGCCAGCAGCTAAGAATGTAAATAATAAGAAGAGCTGTTGAGGATGAGATTCCTTCCTTGATGTACATCAAAAACTGTCCATAACTGGAGAAGTGCCTTATGGCATTTTCTTTAAAATCCTCTCACTTTTACCACTGCTGATGCCACTTCCACTATATGTGGACCTTTTAAAGACCACCTAGCAAAAGTGTTTAGCTCGTTTGGTTCAGGTCTAATACTTTGTGCCATCTTAACTTATTTTAGACAGTTAAGGCCAAATTGTACAAATGTCCAGTAATTCCATATGATAAGATGTTGTTGCCCAATTTTAAACCTAAACCATCATGGCAAATACATTAAGCTGGAAAAAATTAGTAACCCAGCTTTTTTTTTTTTTTTTTAAGTAACAATAGATTGTGTTTCTATTACACACAAAAAGATTGTCATAGGGTCAGCCCCAACTCATGGCAACCCCATGTGCGTCAGAGTAGAACTGTGCTCCATAGGGCTTTCTTTCTTTCTTCTTCTTTTTTTTTTAATTTATTTTTTGTTGTTGTTGAGACCACAGGATTTTCAGTGGCTGATTTTTCAGCAGTAGATCACCAAGCCTTTCTTCCATGGTGCCTCTGGGTAAACTCAAACCTCCAACCTTTTGGTTAGCAGCCAAGTACTATTAACTCCTACTGTCTTATCTAATCCTTGTAACCCTATGAGATAGAGACATCGATATCTACATTTATGGATGAGGAAGCTGAGGCTTAACGTAATTGTAGCTTGATCAAGGCTTTACAGCCAATTGCTGCAAGTGAATTGTTTTGTTTGTTTGTTTGTTTTTACAGTAAATCCCAACTTGCTTTCATGGGATCATACTAGAAAAGAATCCTCAAAATGCAACATTTCCCAGTGTTCCCCTTTGTATGTAATAGTACAATTTAAATTCTTTTTTTTTTTTTAAGGTTTAGAAAAATCTATAAGGCAGTCAACCCTAAGAAAAACTATAGAACTTACTTCTCATGAAAATAAAGCCACGACTCAGGAAATAATCCATGTCCCTGAAGCTGAAACAATAATACCTCCAGTGTGTAATCAGAACTTAATGTCACAATTTTAGATTTTAGCTTTTTAATTTTATTCTGATTTATCTGTTTTCAGCATTAAAAAGTTAACAGCAGAATCTTTATGGTTTTGCTTTTGCCCACAGAAGGAAAGGTCACAATGAAGGGACTAGCTTTCAGTCATTTGTTATGAATCTGTACTGGAAATCAAGAACCACGTTCTGAACCAGGGGCTACTTTGTTAAATCATTTGGCTCTTAAGATTGTTTCTGGGGTCATCGTTCCCTCAGATTTCTGTACAAAATGACTCAAACGCTTGCCCTTATGTGCTTTTTAAGTTTGCAAGCCAGATAAGTCTGTTCCAGGGTACTTGAGTCAAATGACTTTTTATTCCCTGAGGGTACAGTAGCTATAGGTGAAGATTTTCTAGAAATGAACTGAATGGTAACCTGAGATTAATTATTGGCCGTAGCTGAGCTATAAAATCAATTGATCTCCAAAAAAGAGAACTGAAGAATTAAGTTTAAATGTTAATGTTACTTCGGCTATTTAAATCCAGCTTATTTTCACTGATCTTTCTAGAGATCTGTCTCTCTCTCCCCCCACTCCCTTCTCTGGGGTTCAGAGAGAAAGATTTGCCTGTAAACATTAACAAATTTATGTCTCATCTTGAATCAGAAAGGAAGAAGGTTTAAAGTTCATCTTAAAGTCACTTATTAACTGCCGGAGGGAGGGTAATCCTTATGAAACAGTCCATTTCCCGTCCCTAAAGTGACACTGAACCTTGGCCAAGCTGAAATTATACCAAAAATAGCATTCACTTGAGGTCCATAAATAGAGCAAAGTATGGGAACAGAGACTTTCAAGAACAACTGAGGAAATGTGTATGTGGTGGCTCTGCTGAAGATATCAGGCCTAGCAGACAAGAAAATCTCAGTCCAGAAGTAAGGCATCTTACAATTTTTTAAATTATGATAATATAGGATAGAAATAGAAACTCAAAGCCATAAAAAGAAGGAGGAAGCAAATGTGCTAATGCAGGGGTGACTGTAGTTACTGGGATAAACATTACATTTGACTCTGAACATTCTAGCAACCATAGATCACGTAACATTCATTAAATAGAGAGAAGCATGCCATTTCTTCCCTTGGAATCAATTGCTAAAGGAATAAAACATGAGTCTTATCCACAAGAGCCATTAGACAATATGATGGACACGGTCTTCATTGACAGTTTTGTGCAGCAAGTGCCGACTGACCCTCATGTCTTTTTTTAAGACTGTGTGCAGTACAGAGAATAGATAATCTGCCGGGAACTAAACTCTTGTTTTCCAAGTTGGTTGTTTTCTGGTGTTGTAATGGGATAGCAGGCTAGAACTTAAAATATTCAAAGGATCGGGTGGATATCAGGCTGGAGTTACTGAGCAGAGAAGAGACCATTTCATGCCTGGGATGTCATTCTGTACTTCATCCGTGGGTCCCATTCACCATCTGGCACTCAGAATTCTGTCTTCGGGAATGGAAGCAAGGGTAGGACGTGTGCATTAGGACTTTTTTCCCATCTCAGTTTCCCAGAAGCTGGCTGTGGGTGTGCGTGTATGTGTGTGATGGGGAGGGCGGGGAGAGGGGTAGATGAAGAAACCTTATGTCTCAACTGACCCTATATTCACCTGATTTATGAGCATAGGAAGGAAGAAAAAAAAAGGCCCACGATAATATTGACAAAAAGGACATTTCTAAGTGAAGGCCCCTGTTAAGCTTGATTAAGCTATATATGGACTTTTTGATGATATTTGCTCCTTGCTAACATCCTTGGTCACAAAAGGATTGGCAAAGAAGTTGCTAAAATACGTCTCTCAAAAAATGAACATGTGAAAGCTTTACAAGCTTTCCTACTAGGAAAATCTGAGGCTGTGACTTTAACAATTCAAGAACTGTGATAAAACTAGGTGCTAGATCCCTTAACCCACAAGGAAATGGTGCATAACTAAAATTCAGAAATATAATCCAGGTGGAAGTGAACCTTGTACTGAAAAAGAAGGCTGAAACCTTTAATATCAAATTTGTCTCTAACATGCCTATATACTCCAAGAGGCAAAGAGATTCCCATCAACCAAGAAAGCAGAGTGCTATCTAGTTGAGCCTGCCTCAAAGACAAAATAAATTTTGTGCAAATTGTATTTACTGCTTTTCCATTTTCATCTGCATTTCATAAAGGCAGTTCATGTCAGGTGCCATATTGGGCATGAGAATACAACTGAACAAGAAGCTTCCCTGCCCTCACAAAGCTTCCCCTCTAGTAATCAGGGACTTGCATTTCCAATGTGATAGGTATGATGGTTGCACATGGGAGGGTCACCTAACCGAGTCTCAGAGCTCACCAAGGACTTTTCCAGAAAAAATAGTATCAGTGTTGAGTTAGAAAGGATTACTCAGTCAAGTAAAAAGGACAGTGGGAAAGGCAAAGAAGGAATGGAAGATTCAGGCAGAAGGGGTAGTAAGTAAAAATACCAGGAACCCAAGGAAAGCCTGGCCTTTTCTGGAACTGAAAGTAGTTCAGTAAGGCTGCTCCATGGAGGGGAAAGGGCAGAGAAAGGCTAAAGAGATAAGTATAGGCCTGCTTGTAAGGGACCTGACAGTTATGCTAAGGAGTGCACATTTTATTCCAAGGCCAAGAGGGAGCTATTGAAGGATTTTTTGCAGGGGAGGGACATTATCAGATTTGCGTTTCAGGAAGATCATTCTATGGTAGAGTGGAGTATGGATTGGAAAGCAGCAAAACTGGAGGCAGGATGACAAGTCTAATTGCTACTACAGTGAACCAGACAGGAGGTGGAATAATAGGAATAGAGCACAGCCAACAAATTTAAAGGCTATTTAGAAAGCAAAATCTGTAGTGGAGTAGAAATGTTAAATTCTCGTAGAAAGGACATGGAGCTATTTACCCCTGACACACACGAATTAATTGTATGTCAGTCGTTATGAACTGTATACCTGGATATCTTGGGGTTTGTTCATTGGAGGGGAGTTTGTAACCCATAGAAGTATCCTCCTAGGGGAGGAGCTGAAGCAGTAATCCCTTACAGAATCAGCTCCTACAGCATCCGATTCCAGCTGGGCAGTGTTATATCTATGCAAACTAGTAACGTACATAATTAGACGGGTTTGATGCCCCGGAAAGGGGCCTCAGAGGTCCTTCTCCCTTGAATGCAGTGTTTTCTCAAGGGCCTCCCGGTTGCCCAGAGCCACACAGCTCCTTAGTGGCAGGACTGAGACAGAAAGGCCGGGCTCCTGCACAAGGCCTCCCCCCACCGTGAGACTTCCTTCGCAGTGAGTCCCACAAGGGCCTTTCATCAGGGAAGCTCAGAGTGCCTCATGTAAGTGTTAACACAGCCCTCGCTTTTACACAAGTGACCAGTATTTTCTCTCCGTGGGTAGCAAGTTGAAATTTGAAATGTAGCAAAATGGGCTCTAGGTCAGTGGTGAAGCCAGCCTGCTCGTCCAAGTCTACCCAGAAATGCATTTCCTAGAAATTAAAATTCAGGCTAAAATCAATTTAAAAAATAAATAAATAAATAACCAGGTTTAAATGAACACTAGCCAACATAATCAGGATTCACTCTTCTGAAGAAAAAGAAATCAAATTGACTCATGAGATTCATAAGAAAAATGTCCAGTTTGTCAACTTTTCTTTTCTGGATGGCTGTTGCCTATCCTTTGGAAGAGAGGAATATAAGTTATGAGTGAAGTTGGTAAATGTATAATACCTTGGCAAAAAATTTTTCAGTTGTGTAATTTTTATAAGCTCATTTGAAAGTCGCGTTAGTCATTTCTTCTTTTAAGTTTCTTTTTCTTTTTTTCTTCACACAGGCACTGAAGGTCCTGCGAACTGCAGAGTTTGCTCCTTTTGTCGTTTTTATTGCCGCACCTACTATTACTCCAGGTTTAAATGAGGTAAGGATCACTCAGATAAGTTCCCAAATGAGCATGCCCCCTTGTAAGGACCCATGTTTGTTGTGTGCCCGAGACCAAAGCCTGGTCTCATTAAGAACTAAATGAAGCTCTGCTTTGTTGTTGATGTTGGAAAATCAGATTTCCAGAGCTTGGGGTCTTTTTCCAGTATATTAGGAATTAGGCAACATAGACAGTATGATTCTTCTGAAATCAGAATCCTTAGGAAAAACCAAGCTTTAGTCCCAGCAGCCTAAAGCATGTGTCAGTGTACATTTGCAGCAGAAGTCTGCTGTAGTCAAATGGGATGGGGATAGAATGGTTCATGGAACAGCCTGTGGCCTTATCGATAAGTCTATCTCTAAAGTCTGGAGGGTGAACCCCCTCACCCTTCCAGGGCAGAAGGCGCCCCAGGGGTCTCATGCCCTCCAGGGCTGCCAGCCCACACCTTCTCCAGATAGAGATGGTGCCAAGAAAGCAGAGACCCCCAGCTCCAGCTCTGGGCTGGAGTGAGCGTCAAGGGGGAAGTCATTACCTCTAGGCCAAGGACTGCTTTGCATGAAGAGAGCTATAAGGAATCCATGACCTTAGCCCAGCTACCCTGGTTCCCCCAGGCAGCTCCTAGAGTGGAAGCCACATAGAATTTATATCCAGGCCCCCCAAAACCAAACCAAACCCATTGCCGCCGAGTCGATTCCGACTCATAGCGACCCTATAGGACAGAGTAGAACGGCCCCCATAGTGTTTCCAAGGAGCGCCTGGTGGATTCAAACTGCTGACCTTTTGGCTAGCAGCCATAGCGCTTAACCACTATGCCACCAGGGTTTCCTACAGGACCCCGGAGACTACCAGATCTGGAAATGAGCTCTATCCCTCATCAACTCAAATCAGGTCAGCAGCTACCACAGAGATATTGCCTGGGAGAGTTGATGCACTATCTCGTGCAGCATCTACTTAGAAGGCCCTCTATTGCTAGGTAGATAAGAAGGGTAGTTATCATGTGTATGGTAAGTGTTTGGGTGCTTACTGACCATAGGCACGTTAGTTAGGAGGAGACTCCTATACAGAGTTATCCTGAAGACCACTCTTTTTGCAAGTTATAGAAACCATCAGAGTGCCCTTTGTTCTGTTCAGTAAACATGTAATACTGACATAAACTCATCCAAGGGCATATGTCCTTGTTACCCAAGGTTATAACATAGTGAAATCAAGGCTTGGAAATGTTCACTTTGTGTACCTTTAAGGAAGATTAGATATGTAGATTTAACTATGTCATTCATATTTTAAGTAATTATTTTTGTCATTTCATTTGCAAAAGGTGTATCCCTTTGTAAAATTCAACTTTTCCATCTCATTTGATACACAAACATGTTTGAAACCCCACACCGTGGTTAGCTTTTATCCTTTTGTTGCCATGTATTTTTCTTGAATTATCATCTTTGCTTTGTTTTGTTTGTTTGTTTTGTTTTTTTGCCTGTTTTCCTGCCCTTTTACTAATTTTCCATAGCTGCCAAAATGGTGCAGAAAATTGCCTGTAAGTACCAGCTAGGAGGTGATTAAATACAGCCTTGTTTCTTTTAATAGATTTAGAATGTAGATATTTTGTTCCCACTCATCCTTGCTTCCGCTATTAGAATGAAGGCATTTTGTTTGCACTGAGTTAAACCCTGCTCACATGTAAGTTAAGAATGTAGGCAAGCTGTTGTTGAGGAAGAAGCTGACAAATAGAGCTTCATCTTATAAGATGCCTAAGAGACAGGAGTATTTTTTTGTAAGGAGAACTATATTTAAAATGTGATGCTTTCAGCCATAAAGTTTTCTGAATGTTTTCATCAGCCCAGATTTCTGCGCAAATAATAAACTCTGCTGGTGGTTTTTGAAGCCCAGGACTGGTATATTCAAATAAAATTGCCTAGCCCAGAGAGTGACTTTGTAGAATTGTTCCTTCTCATACCAGTAGGAAGCACTCCTGTCTTTGGGTGAATGCCTATTTCCTGAAATGAGGATTTTTGCATTGTTTTTATTGTGAAGTCACGGTGAAAATACTATGCTTTTTAAGTGCAGCCAGAAAGTGTGCTCATATGACCTGAAAAAACCAAAAAAATCAAACCCATTGCCGTCAATTCTGACTCATAACGACCCTGTAGTGCTAGTGGTGCAGTGGTTAAGAGCTCAGCTGCTAACCAAAAGGTGGGCAGTTCGAATCCACTAGCCACTCCTTGGAAACCCTATAGGGCAGATCCACTCTGTCCTGTAAGGTCGCTGTGAGTCGGAATCAACACAACGGCAATGAATATGACCTTAAAAAACCAAATCAAACCCAGTGCCGTCGAGTTGATTTTGACTCATAGCGACCCTATAGGACAGGGTAGAACTGCCCCATAGAGCTTCCAAGGAGCACCTGGCGGATTTGAACTGCCGACCCTTTGGTTAGCAGCTGTAGCACTTAACCACTACACCACCAGGGTTTCCATGACCTTAGAAGGTGCTTATTAACTGGGGTCTTATCTACACTGTGGTAGTTAATACCTGACATTCAAAGCATGGCATGTCTTGCTTTGAAATTCCTATCAAAGATGACAAAACAGGCAGAAAATTCCTCACTCCAGAGTGTCCTGAGAGAAAAATTGAGTTTTCAGGTGCTCTGTTGTCTGTCCATCTCCCCTGCAGTGATGTGATAGAACCAGTCAAGTCTCCTATGGTTTGTTATTTCACTTCTGATCCCCTTTCCAGAGACCTGCCCCATAGAACCTAGGTTTACCTGGGGCATCACATCAGGTTCATCAGAAAGGGTCTTTTACAAATAACAGATGGGCCATGGAGAAAAGTAGACAGTGCCAGCATTAGTGCTCCTAAGTTCCCGAGGGCACTGCAGCTTTCATTTTTTTCTAGAGATCTGGCATTGTCACCCTGGCCCCCCAGGACTGCTCTGTCTCTTGATTATAGTACTCATAAAATCCTGTAATGACCAGCATCAGTAAGTCAAGAGCTTATTCTTTCAACATTTATTAAGCACTTATTGTATACAAGGCACTATGCAATGCTGGGGTGCAGTGATGACAAGGCACACAAGATAAGTTTATATTCTACTTGGGGAGAGAGATACTAATCAAATAAACAGATGATCCCAGTAACTCACCTACCTAGTGTTGGGAATGGGAAAGATTCATTTGACTCACAAAGTTCCTCAGTTTCAAATATGAACTTGTCCATTGGGAGTTTAACATAAAATTTGACCTGTGAAGAGGCAAAGGCATACTTTCTAGTGACCCATAAGAGATCTTTGTCTTGAAAGAACTACCATCCTACAGATAAAATTATACTCACATGACAAACTTGGGACCAAAAATTGCCACCCACTGTTGGCTCATCCCTGCCAAGAGTTCTCAAAATCTGTATAAGCTATAGGAGTTTAGGATAAGTCCTTTACTGCTCCAAACCTCCTTGGAATTTAGTAGCTGCTTTTCCTTCAGTTTTTTTTTCACAAGAGAACAGTGATATTTGTCTGACCATTTTCCAGTTTTTTGGAATTCATCAGATATCAGTTGATGGTTGGGATATGGCTTTATTCCGTTCATTATTTGTAACACCCAAAAAAGCTTTTGCCTCTGGTATCCACCGCAGTTGAGGGCCATTGTATGGTATTGAATTTCTGGAACACGTTGAACCTTTTGATAGAAAAGGAGAAAACACAACTTAATTTGTTGTCCAAAGGCAAGGGCTTATTGGTACAGATGCAGCTGGGCACTGGGGCCTGGCTCAAGTGAGTGCAGAATACCAAGGAAAAGGGAATGGAAGAGCTCTGGCCTTAGCAATGAAACCCTGTGTCAAATAGGAGAGTGGCTGGAGACCAGGCCACAGGTCCTCCTATGGGCCTGGGTTAGAAGAATGAGGAAAGACCAGCTTGGGGTACAGTAGGTACTGGTAACCAACACTTTGCAGGGCCTTCCCCTGCCTGGGTTTGGGCAGCGTGTTTGCTGAAGGGTGTCTGTTTTCTCTGGTTTGTCTGGTTTGTCGTGGAGACCCCTGTTGCATGTTGAGCAGTCTCAGTTTCAAGCCATAGTCTGTAAACCTACCATCCCAGGGAACACCGTCTCCTCTATCATGAAGCAGACTTGGCCTCATGCCCAGATATGGCCCATCAAGGCTTAGCTTTGACTGTTTCTGACACTGGGACAAACAGAAATGTGAAAAGACACAAAATCCAACTGATTTTTCTATTTGTTCTTCCCTTCCCCCATGCCCACCCCTGCCTCCGTCCCATCACCACTTAGGATGAATCTCTTCAGCGTCTGCAGAAGGAGTCTGATATCTTACAGAGAACATATGCGCACTACTTTGATCTCACAATTATCAACAATGAAATTGACGAAACAATCAGACATCTGGAGGAAGCCATTGAGCTCGTGTGCACAGCCCCACAGTGGGTCCCCGTCTCCTGGGTCTATTAGGCCTTTCCCCAGATATCTGATGCATAACTGGGAACCACCTCATACATGGAAAAGCCTCTTTGTTATCGGCCTTGTGTCAGCAGGTCGTGGTCCCTAGAGACTACCTAGTTGTAGTGTGACCTACATTTATAATTATTGTCATGTCCGAATAGATAGGAGGAGAAAATCAATCACACACTAATTTAAAGAGACAGTATCTTTTTTAATCAGTTCTCCTAAACTTTAATAAAATGTATCTTTAAATGTATGTATTATTCAATCCTTTGGAATGTTATATTTTTGGAAATCATAGCTTTTTATTTCCAAGGCCCCTAAAAACTGCACAAAATAGATGCTGCTTTCTATAATCTATTTTAATAATAATAAAAAAATGACTCTGTTACCTTGATTGGGGGTGGAACACTACATTCTTTTTAGAGTCTGATTTTATGGATTGGAGTATCATTCTTTCCTTTATTTATTTGAAATAATTAGTCTAGTGATTACAAAACAGTCATAAATTTTTAAAGGCCTTTTTTCTCTCTTTTTTTCTTTTTAGAGTAGTATTTTTTTTTAAGTCCTTTTATGTAACATCCAGATAATGTGATACTGTCTCTTTGAAGCACCCTGTAAACCTTTTAGAGATTTGAAGTTGGGTCTTGACTCTTAATGCATGTGGACAGTCGCGAGCGTTTATGCTGTCGGTGTGTCTGTGTTGGACAAAAACAATCTGTAATCTATACAGCAAAGTACATTCCGTTCATGGGGCACACCCAGGGGAATAAGAATAAAATGCTATTATGACTAAGTTGTAAACCTATGCACATCCCTTGCATTTCGGGCAACTTTATAAAAAAAAAAAAAAGAAACTGATTTTTATTAATAATAATCATGTAGTGAAATGTGTTTGTAATTTTGTCTCAATTTAATTTGTTGTAAGGTGGGAGGGGGAATTGCTGGTTTCACCATTTCAGATCTGTGTTGTCTGAGAGTATTAAGGTTTTAATTAAGCAAAGCAATGAGGATTTTAATATGTATGTAATTGTTTTAAAGCACCCATTTTAAGAGAAAATACTGTGCAATGAAGAAACCAGTTTAGGCGTTTGCTATAAACTGAATTATTCCAAAAGAATAATCTATAACAGCCCTGTAAATTCCTTTAAAGTGATAACTAACAGGACGGTTTGACCAAACTTTTTTTTTTAAATATACTTCATTTTATGTGTTCAATAATTAAATGCCTTTGGGTCCTTCATTTCATTATAGACTTGTTCAGTTTTACAAGCTGATAATCTTTTAGGTTTTATAGTTCATTTGATGCTCATTGAACCATCAGAAAGCCCAGGAGTGAATGTCAGTTGGCGGGGCAGCAAAATAACCTGAGAGAGTGCAGCCTGGACCACGGCTGACTCCCAGAGAGTGTGTGCCCAAGAGCCATGGCGGCCATGGATGTACCGGAGGCCATCTGTGGTTTCTACTTCCTCTTGCTATATCCCTTGGCACAGGAGAATAGTCTTTCCTTGTTGGTTTAGATACATCAACCATCTCACCACCCTTCCATGAGGTCCCACTCTTTTAATATGGGAGATTAGGGCTTGGGATTTTCAACTCTTTGCCAGAGGTCCAGTCAAATGTTTTTCATTAGAGTTTGCGCGTGTGAAGTTGTCATAGTAACCTATGATTCTTGGAAAAAAAAACATCATTTTTTCTTCTTATACATTAGATGGCTTCAGTCACTTTGTGCCTTGGCAGGATGTGCAGGGTGTGTTCTGAGCTAAACAGCTCCTCTTAAAGGACCAAACAGAGAAGGCATTTGTATACTCCTTTTATGTTGTCAACCCCCCACCTACTATCATTAAACAATGCTAATTTTTTTTCTGATGTTGTCCTTTGTCAGTGGCAAGATGAGTCTGCAACTTACTAACAAGGTGTTGAGTGAACTACTTCTCTCTGGGCCCCACAGCAGGATGACCAAACAACCAAACCAGAGACAAGCTCAACAGAGGTCTAACCCTGGATGGAGAGAGGGATTTAAATCTAATTGATGCCAAGGCAAGACAGTCATTCCCGTAATGGTACTGACCACAATCCGGGCTCTTTTCAGTATCAAAGTGCCCACTCTACCTCTTTTCCATTGAAGCACAAAGAATACAACTAACACATGGGAAACAGAAGCTTCCCTTCCTCTGGTAGAAAAACCCATGCCCCTGCTTGCCCTTTGAGACCAGATCTCCAGAAATGGTGATGATGCCTACCTTATCCCATCCGCCATGTTCATAAAGGTGAGTTAAGCCAAGGAGGAGAAAAACGATACCAATTTAAATGTACGTGACCCCAGAATTCCGAAGCATGCCCTCTTAGTCTCTTTCTGCATCCTCTGAGAAGCACACAGGTAGCCATTGTTCTTGCCATTGTGCACCTGGAGAGATGCCTGCAACCAGAATTCCTGTCAGAGTTCTCTAAGATGCCATTCCACTAATAGGCATCTTCTCGAAAACAGTGTCTTTATGACCTGGCAGAAAATACTTAAATTTCTAAATTCAGAGTAATTTCAGTACATTGCTGCTGCTGCTGCTGCTACATTGCAATTGTCCAGTAAGCAATCAGAGAAAATTGCTAAAAGCTTCTTTACTGCTTCCATTCCATCAGCAAAACCATTTTTTTTTCTTTTTAAAGACCAGAGCAAATGATTAGATTATTAAATCTTATCAGCGGCCCATTGAAGTGTTGAAGAGCTATATTCTGAGGTTCCCTACCCCACGCAATCCCACTCCCACAGCAAAATAGGGAGGTGTTTTTATACGTGGAATTCTTTGTTAAAGAGAGGAAATGTCCTAGTTTTCTAGTCATCCAGCGTATTCAATCTTAACACTAAAAAGGAAAACGTTGCTCAACTTAATTCATCTGTAAGTTTCCCTGTGTCAAGATAATATTGTAGCCTCTTAAAATGCAATTTGCAATTAAATATATCTGCTGTCAGATGAGACGGTTTAAAATATTTGCTCAGAAAAGGAAAAGAAATGGTGACCTACTTCTCGCTTTTTTGCATTCAGAAGACACTGGCGGCAGACTATGTAAAGAAGCTGCAATGTTCCCCACTGCATGAAGGATTGCAGAGTGTTCCTTCCTCCTTTTTAATTCCACTTCACTCGGCTGGGGCCCGGCGGCCAGGGGCCAGCCTTCCTCTAGTCAGGCAGGCCTGGAATCTACAGCACTATTCCCTCATTAAAGCCTTTGATCTCCTCGCTGCAGCTTTTGTTTTTTTAACCACTTGCAAGTATCTGTTCCCTGAGGCTTTGAGCTCATCCTTTGAAAAAGTTGAGTCAACTGAGCAACCAGGCAACTGAACAGTGACCATGCCCAGAGGAAACAGACCCTAGAGAAACTGCCCCTTAAGGACAAGGCAGCCACAAGGAAAAGCTCTTGTGTCTCCCACCCATGTGATGTCCTTTTTTTTCATTCCAGGTCAATGACTTGGGGCAAAGAGAACCCGCTGCTAAAGCTAGCAAGAAAACTGTGTGATAGATAAATTCTTAATAGAAATGCCGTCCACACATTGTCTCCTTGGAAAGAGGAGAAGACACCTTGCAATCGGTATTCCAAAAGCCAACCCCTTCCTTCCAGGCCTCACTCCTCCCCCTTCCTGTCTTCCATCATCAAATTGGGGTTTCTCAGAACTGAACATAGCCTCCTAATTCCATCCTCTTTACAAGGGCTTACAATCCTGAGGCTGGTTACGGCAAGTTCTTTTCTCTTCGTTCTGCTCTTCAAACTAGTTCTCCTCTTAGAAAGATTGTTTGCTTCTCACTGCAGCTTACAGAAGGGTTACAAGCTTGAATCCTAAATCATTTTATTTTGTAGACGTTTTCCTTTCCTTATTCCTTTAGAAATAAGATTTTCCTCTCTTTTTGGCATCTACCGTTACGAGAAGACTCTTGTTAGACTTCATGCTTGATTCGTTTTGCTCATGCACTCACAAATCAGTTTGCCTTAAATGTGGAGATACTAGAAATCTCAGATTTTCCAGCTCTAGTGAGTAAATTTAGATGTCACGTACACCAGGTAATGGACAAAAGGGAGAAGGAGAGTTACGCTCAACAGTCAACATCCCTCTTCCCATCTGGTCTTTTCGCTGCCACTCTTCTACAGCAGAAGTTGGGCAGACACAGCCCCCAGGAATAGCAGTAGGCAGAGGGCTGTACCATCTCTAGGGCAGGCAGTACCCAAGTCTTAGCTCTTCAGGGGTATGGTACATCCTGAGTTCCCACCACCTCTCACCTGACACCCCATCAACTATCTTGAGCCTGTGCAAATGGACCGAGCAAAAGAAAATGGAAAGACATGTTTGTCATCACACAGGAGACCTTGTTTCAGACCCCAAGCACAACTCCATTATCTGTATGCTTAGCAACTTGGGGCTTTGTTCCCTTCCCACTTGAGCATTAGCTCCAGTCTCTCTGGTGTGCGACCGAGGCCACCTGCCAGTGTTTTCACTGAGTCTTAAATCATGTAGGCCTGGGGGTGACCATCTCTGGACCCAGAGGAAGTACAATCTCTAGAAGGAGTTCTGCTTGGGAGTAGAAATAGGAATTCCTCCACAGTGAGTGGCCCCAACTATTTTTTTTCCTTTTTTATTTTTTTTAAGAGACAGAGAACTGGGGAAATTTACTTACAATCTCAGCTGTCTCCAGAAGGTCATCCAGGCAGGTGGGCAGTGGGCTGCTGGGTGCCACAGGCAGGATGACAGATGCGAAGGCCGCACAATCCTCAAGTGCTGAGGCCAGAGCATCGTGTTTAATTGCTGTGTGTAGGCGCGTCACCATTCAAACTCAGTTCTGGGGCTGCTTTCCATAAGATTTTGCCAACGTGTTCTTTTTTCTGTATGTATTCTTGCCTTTTTATAAAAGGTTTTGAAGTAATGTCTCAGTGATTAAAAAGAGAGAGAGCTGTGAATGGTTATTGTGTATCTCACCGTATCCAATTGTAAGTATTTGCAGGGTACAGCAGAGCCTTAGAGTGCAATAGCGTCCGTGCAGGAGATGTCCTTCAGCATCCAGGAGATGAAGGAATTTGAAAGGTTCGGATTCTTTGTAAATGTCCTGGTTTTCTTTTTCTGTGTGTATCTATTTACATGCCTTAGCACACACCCCTCCCTTCCCGATCGCTTGACCCTGTGGCCAGGATAACCAGACGCTGGTGCACTGCCAGCACAGTACAACAAGTCGACGGAACCCTAATCTGTTATCTCTGGTATGACAGGGAACGAAGAGAAACTCCATAGTATTCTTTGTAGAATATACATACCTGTAGGATGCTGTGTAATGGGAAACCATAGAATTGGGTTTTTGTCATTTCAAAGTTGGAGAAATGTATGAATAAAATGTATAAAACACAAAAAGGCAGTTGTCTCCTCAGATTGCAGGTCAACCAACTTGGGAACAAACAACACGAGGATTAGAGGAAGAGGGCTGACGGGATTGTGAAAGGCCTCTGGGAGTTCCTCTGTGGGTTAGGCCTCACAGACCTTCCCAGAGGAGCTCGGCCCAGGCCTCTGGTGCTCATCCTACACGGGCTCTGTCTTTAGCCGTGGCTGTTACCGACTGCATCCGGAGAGCAGTTAAAGCTCAGTGACTTACAGATTTAAAATAGCATCAGGTTTAAGAAAAAAAAAAAAAAAACTCAAGTTGTGACATCTCCTAGAAATAGAAATCTAAATTGATGTTAGCAGTGTAGGCGCTGCAGCATGTAAAGCCTGGCCCGTTTTTTACTTTTGTATGGAAAGCCTCTAGAGGAAGCCTCCTCCAGGGTTGTTGCTCTGCCGGATTCCTTTAGTCTTTTGTGGTCCGATTGAGTCTGGAGTCTGAAATGTGGCTTCTCCTGTACCTCAGAAGCTTACTTTACACATTCGTCCTTCCTCACCCTTGACCTAGGTTTGGCCTGAGAGAAGAACCATGCTGGCTTCAAGAGAGCCACACTTCCATGTGTCTACACTCACACATCCCCCAAAATAGACTATGCCCAAAGTTGCTTACGTGGCTCACTTTAAGAAGACCCATATTAAGGAAACACAAGTTAGGAGTGATTCTTTGCTTTACTCAAGCAAAGCTCACTCTACGAAAAAAGTATTTATAGGAGGAATTGAAACCAGAAGTCTAGACCACATGCAGACACAAGAAATTGAGCCCCTGGCCTTTTGATTCCAAAAATCCCAAGTAATCTTTCTGTAGCCTTCTTACCCTAGATGCACAGAGGACCAAAACTATAATGCTTCCATCAAGCTTATTTTCTGAACTTTGTGGCATTCAAAACACTTCCAACATGTTGATATTAAGTTGGTAGAAATGAATATAAACGTGTTCGCGCACTTTTTCCCCAGATGACTGTGATAGGATACACTGAGTAAACACCAGCAGGTATCATTCTGTGAACTGCTGTAGCAGAGACAGGTCATCTGCAAAAAGAATGCAGCGAGATTGATGCAGGAACAATGTAGTAATGAGAGCCAGCAATCCAGCTAAAGGGAAAGGCTACTCCAGGTGAGAATGTTCCAGAAGGCAGCATCTTTATCCAGCACAAGACATGGGGCCTGCCGATGAAATCCCATGATTATGGCAGTGTCAGGGATCCTGCATCCAGCACACCTGCTCTCCTTCCCCAACTTAACCTTGCAGGGCATGGGTAGATCACTATGAGTTTCCAGGGGAGTGGGGTAAGGGGACAAGTTACCACTCTTGCCATCTTTCCATCCCAAAAGGTACCTTTATATCTCCCTTCCTATAGCCACTTGCCCTACAGAGAATCTGGCTCCCTTCTGCTGCCAAAGTGGTCTGAGGAACTCCTTGAGAGGGGTAGTGGGGGTGACAGCCTGTTGGGACCTTGCATGTGACTCCAGGCCCGTGAGATGTTAAACTAAGGTTGGAGATGGGAAATCAAGACTGATGAAGGCAGATGGTGGAGGCTCAGCCACCCAGCTCAACAGCTTATCATGGAATTTACATCTTTCTGGGGTGGTGGGAATGTTCTGTTTATTCTCTGGGGTGGTAGATACATGGGTGTATACAATTGTAGAAACTCATCAAACTGAATACTTAAAGTCTGTGCATTTATTTCATGTAAAATATACCTCAATTAGAAAAGAAAATGAAAAACCATACGATGGTCTTCGCAGCTGCCAAAAAAATCATTTGACAAAATTTAGCACTCAGTTCTAGTTAAAAAATTAAAAAAGAAAACCCTCTTATAAATAAGATAGAAAATATCCTTAGCAGATAAATAATATCAGTTTCAGCCACAGCCAATATAATCTACACAATAAAGGCATTGAAACTGTCATTTTTTTTAATTACCTAAAATTTTTTTTTTTAAATAATACACGATCTTGGTCAAAAAATTAGAAAATGTGAATAGCTAAAATAAAAAAGTAGATTCAACTAAATCCTGCCACTCAGAGGCAGAGACAACCACTAAAAACACTTCCGTATGTCTTTGTCAAACTAGTATTTTTTTCCATGCCAAATATATATATATATATATATATATATATATATATACACATAATTTTTAATGCAGTCAGGGAAGCATACTAAACACACTGTTCTATAAATTATTTAACATACCCTACCCAGTAAGCCAGTTGTCATCAACTCTAACTCAAGGTGACGCCAGGTGTGTCAGAGTAGAACTGTCCTCCACTGGGTTTTCAATGGCTGATTTTTTAAAAAATACATTGCAAGCCCTTTATTCTGGGCTGCCTCTGGGTGGGCTCAAATGGCCAATCTTTTGGTTAGCAGCCAAGTGCCTTACCATTTGCACCACCCAGGGACTCCAACATATCCTACCCCCTTTATTTTTCAATATTGTTTTTAAAGCACTGCCCAGAAACAGAACAAAGTATAGACATTAGAAAAGATAAGGCAAAATTGTACATATTTGCTAATAATATCATTGTATACCATAAAACTCCAAAGAGGACAACTTGACATCTACTGGAGTTAACAAAGAACAGGGACAAAACACACAGAAATTAATAGTATTCTTCCATATAAAGTTACAAATTTTAAAATTAAAAAAATGTCATTCTCAAATGCAACGTTTTTTAAAAAACTAACAAAATTCATGGCATCTGTATGAAAATAGATGGAGTCCTTGGGTGGCAGAAATGGTTAAGTGTTCAGCTACTAACCAAAAGGTTGGCAGTTTGAATTCATCCAGCGGCACCTCAGAAAGTCCTGACAATCTGCTTGTGGAAGGTCACAGCCATTGAAAGCCCTATGGAGTGCAGCTCTACTCTGCACACATGGGGTCACCAGGAGTCAGAATTGACAGCAACTGATTTTGTATGAAAAGAAGACAAATCTGAATTGAGAATAAAAAGACTTGGACAAACAGAGAGGGAGCGGGCTGCTCCTGGATGAACTATATATTTTAATGGCACCAATTCTTTCCAAATTAATCGGTAGATTTAATACAATACCAAATCAAAACCCCAACAATAATTTTTGGGACCTTTATAAAATGACTGTTCATCTAGAAGAATGGACCATGAGACAGTTAGAGGAAATTCAGGGGAAAAGTAAGAGATGAGTAGCCCTGTCAAATGTTACAATCTGTTCTAAAGCTAAAATAATTAAGAGGCCATATACCAAAATTAGTTTCAGGCAAATTAAAGCACTAAATATAAAAATTAAATGAAAAGAATATAGAATTAGCAACATGGCTCCCTAGACAGATGCACCACACCATCCCTCTGCAGCAAAGACCCAAAAAACTAAGTAAAACAGATGCACATCAATCCTGGAACCCCAAGCATCAAATCAAGGGATAAAGAACTATATCAAACACCAAATGGAAGACGAAACTGACAGAAAACAGAGAACAAGGGGAGATATGGAGTGGAGGTCCCCTGCTGTCTTAGTTACTAGTGCTGCTATGGCAGAAATACCACAAGTGGATGACTTTAACAAACAGAAGTTCATTCTCTCACACTCCAGTAGGCTAGAAGTCCAAATTCAGAGCATCAATTCCAGAGGAAGGCTTACCTCTCTCTCTGTCAACTCTGGAGGAAGGTCCTTGTCATCAATCTTCCCCTGGTCAAGGAGCTTTTCTGTGCAGGAAGCCCAGATCCAAAGGATGTGCTCTACTCCCAGAGCTGCTTTCTTGGTAGTATGAGGTCCCCCTGTATCTCTGCTCACTTCTCTCTTTTGTATCTCAGAAGAGATTGGCTTAACTTGTAGATTTATCTTGTAAATTGAGTCTACATAACTGCCACTAATCCCATCTCATTAACATCATAAGATAAGATTTACAACACATAGGAAAATCACATCAGATGAAAAATGGTGGACAATCACACAATACTGGGAATCATGACATAGCCAAGTTGACAGATACTTTTGGGAGACACAATTCAGTTCCATGATACTTGCCAACTAACAAGGCAGCCTTGCCACACGACAACTATGAGCCCAAGAGACAGAAAGGGCTACATGAACCAGAGACTTAACATCATCCTGAGACCAGAAGAACTAGATGGTGCCCGGCCACAACCGATGACTGCCCTGACAGGGAGCACAACAGAGAACCCCTGAGGGAACAGGAGATCAGTGGGATGCAGACCCCCAAATTCTCACAAAAAGACCAGACTTAATGGTCTGACTGAGACTAGAGGAATCCCGGCGGTCATGGTCCCCAAACCTTCTGTTGGCACAGGACAGGAACCATTCCTGAAGACAACTCATCAGACATAGAAGGGACTGGACGGTGGGTAGGAGAGAGATGCTGATGAACAGTGAGCTATTTGTATCAGGTGGACACTTGAGACTGTGCTGGCATCTCCTGTCTGGAGGGGGGATGGGAGGGTAGAGAGAGTTGGAAGCTGGCACAATTGTCATGAAAGGAGAGACTGGAAGGGCTGACTCATTAGGGGGAGAGAAAATGGGAGTATGTAGTAAGGCGTATATAAACTTATATGTGACAGACTGACTTGATTTGTAAACGTTCACTTGAAGCTCAATAAAAATTAAAAAAAAAAGACTCAGCAAATACAAAAGCAACAACAATGAAAAAGACAAAAAGAAAATATATTTTTAAAAAATAACAGCACAGGAAATTAAGTGGAAAAAAGAAACTGTCAACAACACAAAAAAAAAAAGGCATCAAAATGACAGCACTAAGCTCATACCTATCAAAAATTACCCTGAATGTAAACTGACTAAATGCACCAATAAAGACACAGAGAGTGGCAGAATAGATTAAAAAACACGATCCAACTATATGCTGCCTACAAGAGAAACACCTTAGACTCAAAGACACAAACAAACTAAAACTCAAAGCATGGGAAAAAAAGGAATCGAGCAAACGATGATCAAAAAAAACAGGGGTGGCAATATTGATCTCTAACAAAATAGACTTTAAAATCTAACCCAAAGATAAGGAAGGATACTATATAATGACTAAAGGGTCAATATACCAGGAGGATAAAACCATAATAAATATTTACACACCCAAGGACAGGGCTCCAAAACACATAAAACAAACTCTAACAGCATTGAAAAGAGAGATAGCTCCACAATTATAGTAGCAGACTTCAACAAACCACATTCGGTGAAGGATGAAACATCCAGTAAGAAGCTCAATAGAGACACAGAAGATCGAAATGCCACAATCAACCAACTTGACCTCATAGACATATACAGAACACTCCACGCAACAGCAGCCAAGTATACTTTCTTTTCCAATGCACATGGAACAGTCTCCAGAATAGACCACATATTAGGCCATGAAGCAGAATCCAAATCATCGAAATATACAGAGCATCTTTTCTGACCATAAAGCCATAAAAGTAGAAATCAATAACAGAAAAAGCAAAAAAAAAAAAAAAAACGGAAACTAAACAACACCTTGCTCAAAAACTACTAGGTTATAGAAGAAATCAAGAACGGAATAAAGAAATTCACAAAATCAAATGAGAATGAAAACACATCCTACCAGAACCTTTGGAACACAGCAAAAGCAGTGCTCAGAGGTCAATTTATAGCAATAAATGCACACATACACAAAGAAGAAAGGGCCAAAATCAAAACATTAATCTTACACCTCGAACAAATAGAAAGAAAGCCCTCGGGCACCAGAAGAAAGCAAATAATAAAAATTAGAGCAGAATTAAATAAAATGGAGAATAGAAAAACAACTGAAAAAGTTAACAGGACAAAAAGCCGGTTCTTTGAAAACATCAAAAAAAAAATCGACTGGGGAACTTGGTTTGAGAGGACTTCTAAATCAATGGGCAAAACAATTCTATTATGAAAACACTCTGCATCCCACTTTGAATTGTGGCACCTGGGGTCCTAAATGCCAACAAGCAGCCATCTAAAATACATTAATTGGTCTCAACCCACCGGGAGCAAAGGCAAAGGAAGAACACCAAGGTCACACGACAACTAAGAACCCAAGAGACAGAAAGGGCCACTTGAACCAGAGACCTACAATATCCTGAGACCAGAAGAACTAGTTGGTGCCCGGCCACAATCGATGTCTGCCCTGTCAGGGAACACAACAGACAACTCCTGAGGGAGCAGGAGACCAATGGGATGCAGACCCCAAATTCTCATTAAAAGACCACACCTAATGGTATGATTGCGACTAGAGGAATCCCAGAGACAATGCTCCCCAGAACTTCTGATGGCACAGGACAGGAACCATCCCCGAAGACAAATCATCAGGCATGAAAAGGACTGGTCAGTGGGGGGGAGAGAGATACTGATGAAGAGTGAGCTAATTAAATCAGGTGGACACAGGAGAGTGTGTTGGCAACTCTTGACTGGAGGGGGGATGGGAAGATAGAGAGAGAGGGAAGAAGGTAAAATTGGCACGAAACGAGAGACTGTAAGGGCTGACTCAATAGGGGGAGAGCAAGTGGGAGAAGGGAGTAAGATGTATGTAAACCTACATGTGACAGACTGATTGGAATGGTAAATGTTCACTTGAAGCTTAATAAAAATTTAAAAAAAAAAAAATCGAAAAGCCATAAGCCAAACTGACAAAAGAAAAACAGGACAGAAAGCAGATAAACCAAATAAGAAACAAGATAGGCAATACCACGACACACCCAGCAGAAATAAGAAGAATCATAACAGAATACTATGAAAAAAATTGTACTCTAACAAATTTGAAAACCTAAAGGAAATGGACAAATTTCTAGAAACAAACTACCTACCTAAACTAACACAAACAAAGGTAGAACAACTAAATAAACCTATAACAAAAGAAGAGATTTAAAAACTCCCAACAAAAAAAGTCCCGACTCTGATGACTTCACTGGAGAATTCTACCAAACTTTCAGAGAAGAGTTAGTACCACTACTACCAAAGGTATTTCAGAGCACAGTATTCAGATGGAATACTCCCAAACTCCTTCTATGAAGCCAGCATAACCCTGACACCAAAACCAGGTAAAGACATCACAAAAAAAATTACAGACCAATATCCCCAGTGAACATAGGCACAAAAATCCTCAACAAAATTCTAGCCAATAGAATTCAACAAAATGTAAAAAAAATAGTTCACCATGAACAAGTGGGATTCACACCAGGTATGCAGGGATGGTTCAACATTAGAAAAACAATCAATGTAATCCATCACATAAATAAAACAAAAGACAAGAACCACATGATCTTACCAATTGATGCAGAAAAGGCATTTGACAAAGTTCAACACCCATTATGATAAAACTCTCGACAAAATAGGAATAGAAGGGAAAATCTTCAACATAATAAAGGGCATTTATACAAAGTCAACACCCAACATCATCCTAAATAGAGACAGTCTGAAAGCATTCCACTTAAGAACGGGAAACAGAAAATACCACTCTTATTGAACATTGTGCTGGAAGTCCTAGCCAGAGCAGTTAGGCTAGATAAAGAAATAAAGGGCATCCAAATTGGTAAGGAAGAAGTAAAAGTATCCCTACTTGCAGATGACATGATCTTATACACAGAAAAATCCCGAAGAATCCACAAGAAAACAACTGAAACTGATAGAAGATTTCAACAAAGTATCAGAATGCAAGATAAACATAAAAAGAAAAATTTGGATTCCTCTTCACCAACGAACAGAATGTCGAAGAGGAAATCACTGAATCAATACCATTTACAATAGCTCCCAAGAAGATAAAATACTTAGGGATAAATCTAACCAGAGACATAAAAGACCTATACAAAGAAAGCTACAAGACACTTTTGCAAGAAACCAAAAGAGACCTACCTACGTAAGTGGAAAAACATACCTTGCTCATGGATAGGAAGACTTAACATTGTGAAAATGTCTATTCTACTCAAAACGATGTATAGATACAGTGCAATCCCAATCCAAATGCCAATGACATTTTTTAATGAGATGGAGAAACAAATCACCAACTTCACATGGAAAGGGGAGAGGTCCCAGATAAGTAAAGCAATACTGAAAAAGCAGAATAAAGTGGGAGGCCTCACACTACCTGTTATTAGAACCTATTATACCACCACAGTAGTCAAAACAGCCTGGTGCTGGTACAACAGATACATAGACCAATGGAACAGAATTGAGAATCCAGACATAAATTCATCCACCTATGAAAACCTGATATTTGACAAGGGCCCAAAGTCCGTTAAATGAGGAAAAGACAATCCTTTTAACAAATGGTGCTGGCATAACTGGATATCTACCTGCAAAAAAAAAAATGAAACAAGACCCATACCTCACACCACACACAAAAACTAACTCGAAATGGATCGAAGATCTAAATATAAAATCTAAAATGATAAAGATCATGGGAGAAAAAACAGGAACAATGCTAGGAGCCCTAATACATGGCATAAACAGTATACAAAACATAACTAACGACTCACAAGCAACAGAAGAGAAACTTGATAACTGGAAGATCCTAAAAATCAAACACTTTTGCTCATCAAAAGATTTCACCAAAAGAGTAAAAAAAAAAAAAAAAACCTGCACACTGGGAAAAAAATTCTGGCTACGACAAATCTGATCAGAATCTAATCTCTAAAATCTACAAGATACTGCAAAACATCAACAACAAAAAGACAAATAACTCAATTTAATAAAATGGGCAAAGGATATGAACAGGAAATTCACCAAAGAAGACATTCAGGCAGCTAACAGGTACATGAGGAAATGCTCACGATCATTAGCCATAAGAGAAATGCAAGTCAAAACTAGAATGAGATACCATTTCACCCCAACAAGGCTGCCATTAATCCAAAAAACACAAAATGATAAATGTTGGAGAGGTTGTGGAGAGACTGGAACACTTATACGCTGCTGAAGGGAATGTAAAATGGTACAACCAATTTGAAAATCGATTTGGTTCTTCCTTAAGAAACTAGAAATCGAAGTGCCATATGATCCAACAATCCACTCCTTGGAATATATCCTAGAGAAATGAGAGCCTTCACACGAATAGATACATGCACACCCATGTTCACTGCAGCACTGTTTACGATAGCAAAAAGATGGAAACAACCAAGGTGCCCATCAATGGATGAATGGATGAACAAATTATGGTATATTCACACAATGGAATACTACACATCGATAAAGAACAGTGATGAACCCATAAAACATCTCATAACATGGAGGAATCTGGAAGCCACTATGCTGAATGTAATTAGTGAGTCACGAAAGGAAAAATATTGTATGAGACCACTATTATAAGTACTCAAGAAAAGGTTTAAAAACATTTTTTGATGGTTATGAGGATGAGAGAGATGGAGAGGTCTATTCACTAACTAGATTAAAAAAAAAAAACTAGATAGTAGACGAGAATTATTTTAGGTGAAGCGAAGGACAACACACAATACAGGGGAAGTCAGCACAACTGGACAAAACCAAACGCTAACAAGTTTCCTGAATACAACCAAACACTTCCAGGGACAGATTAGCAGGGGGTCTGGGGACCATGGTTTCAGGGGCATCTAGGTCAATTGGCATAACAAAGTTTATTAATGTTCTGCATCCCTCTTTGGTGAGTGACGTCTAGGGTCTTAAAAGCTAGCAAGCTACCATCTAAGATGCATCAATTGGTCTCAGCAAAGGAGAATGAAGAACACAAAGACACAAGGACAATATTATCCCAAGAGACAGAAAGAGCCACATAAACCAGAGACTCCATCAGCATGAGACCAGAAGAACTAAATGGTGCCCAGCCGTCACCAATGACTGCCCTGACAGGGAACACAACAGAGAGTCCCTGATGGAGCAGAAGAAAAGTGGGGTGCAGAACTCAAGTTCTAGTAAAAAGACCAGACTTAATGGTCTGACTGAGATGGGAGGAACCCCAGAAGACATGGCCCCCAGACTCTCTGTTAACCTAGAACTAAAACCATTCCTGAAGCCAACGCTTCAGACAAAGATCAGACTGGACTATAAGACATAAAATGATACTGGTGGAGAGCGCACTTCTTAGCTCAAGTAGACACATGTGGGTAGCTCCTGTCTGGAGGTGAGATGAGAAGACAGAGGGGGACAGGAGGGGGTTGAATGGACACGGGAAATACAGGGTTGAGAGAAGGAGTGTGCTGTCACGTTGTAGGGACAGCAACTAGGGTCACGAAACAAAGTGTGTATAAGTTTTTTATGAGAAACTGACTTCAATTGTAAACTTCCACTTAAAGCACAATGAAAAAAAACTATACTCCAACAAAATTTGAAAACCTAGACAAAATGACAAGTTTCTAGAAACACACTACCCAAACTATTACAAACTGAAGTTGAAAATATGAACAGACCCATAACAGAAAAGAGATTGAAAATGCAGTAATAATAATAATAAAAATTCCCAACAACAACAAAAAAAGTCCTAGGCTATATGGCTTCACTGGAGAATTCTACCAAACGTTCAGAGAAGAGCTTACACCGGTACTACTAAATTATTTCAGAACATAGAAAAGGGAGGGCTACTTCTGAATTCATTACATGAAGCCAGCATAACTCTGATACCAAAACCAGGCAACAACACCACAAAAAAAGAAAATTACAGACCAGTATCTCTCCTGAATATAGATGCAAAAATTCTCAACAAAATTCTAGCCGATAGAATTCAGCATCATATCAAAAAATAATACACGACAACCAAGTGGGATTCATACCAGGTACACAAGGATGGTTCAACATTAGAAAATAATCAACATAATCCACCACATAAAGAAAAGAATCACGTGACTATCTCAACTGATGCAGAAAAGGCATTCGATAAAGTCCAACACCCATTCCTAATAACAACTCTCAATAAAATAGGTATAGAAGGGAAATTCCTCAACATAATAAAGGGCATCTTTTATACAAAAGCAATAGCCAACATGGTTCTTTTTTTTTTTTTTAAGTAAAGCAAAAAGAAAGTTTTATTCGGCATATATTAAGAAAGACAAAAGTTGAGAAGTGGACAAGCATGCTGCCAGAACTAATGTCTGCCCAAGCCCAAGGAAATATTACAGAGTAAGAGAGAATGGGAAAAGCAACAAGCACGTTTCACAAACATGTCTGCCAGAGTGCAGAGACTATTGCAGAATAAACAAGAATGGGAAAATGGACAAGCATGCTGCCACAGCCATGTCTGTCCAGAGTCCAAGGAAGGTCACAGAGTCATCAGTATATATTAACATTACAAATGGCCAAAACCACTGAAAGCTTCACTTTTTCACAGATTGGCTAGAAACTGTCATCCTACATTTTGACTTGTCTTTCTTAACAATCATTGTTTCAGGTTTCAGTAACGACAGTCAGGATGGTCTTTATTGGTCCAACAAATTTCTATTCACTATATGTTAATAGAAAAAGATAAGAGTGGAAAGCTTTTGTATTCTGGCTTACGTGAAAGTTTCCCTAAAAGATATTTTCCAAGATTATTCTATCTATTGTCTTTATCTCAGGGCCCAATTGATGTGTCCTTGTGAGCTCCTGCGAGCCCAACTCCACCTGGGTCACATTCTCTACGTTCAAGGACAGAGGATAACGATTCCAATATTATTTCCTAGATCATTCCCTGCTTTTGATCGGAATTTGGAGATAACACATCAATGATCAATACCTACATTTAGTCGAGCTCCTAGATGGTGACCATGGCAGGTTGTTTAAACTCACAGTGCTGGTTTTCCACCAGGTACCATCTGGTTCTTCACCAGGACCTTAAGAGTGATGTTCTCTTCAGACAGTGTTCTCATCAATCACATTGCCAAAGTGAGCAAACTCAATGTACATCAACATTTTAGCCTGAGGCCTTCTTTTGCCTTTTAGGTGTGTAAGACAATAGGAGATAAGTTTCATTATGCGTAAAACTATCAGGATGTAGACTAAGAATATTACTTGTAGTAGTGCAAATAAATCTGGTGTTTGTAAGGGTGTTACAGTATGTAACCAAGTAGCTTGCTATCCAATTCTATTTGTATATCCTGTTCTTCTCCTGTGTTATTTATCTAAATGCAACAAGAGGTATTTACTACAGCACATATTACACATTCTTGGACCCATAAATAAAAATCTAAGGCTATTTTGTTATCTCATGTCACCTTGGCTTAACGAGGGCAGAGATCACTGTTGTCTTTCCATCTCACTAACAACTTTGTCTGTTATTTGTCCCACAGTGATTGATAAATTCCTTAAAGATTTCTCCAATTCAAATATATGATAAGTAGGAATTAAATTTACCAACCATACCCTGAGTGTTGGACCAGTGGGCTTTCTTCTGACTCTCATTTTAAAAAGGATAACAAATTAACATTACCTTCTTAATATTTACTATGAATATCTAAAAATAATCCTAAACTTCCAAAAGTGAATTGCCCACACATTCAACAGGAATCTAAAAAGGAGATTCCCCCTTAAATTCACTATTAGTTAGAAAGGAATCATCTAAATTAGTATAGTTGGATCCACCACACAAAAACATATATCTATAAAGGGCACTCAAAGTTTGTCTAGAGAAAACAGAAGATATAGAAAAATTTACATGTGACAAGTTTCTACTAAAGAACACATGATTAGCAAGATAATACAGGATGTACTTCTCCTGTCAGCCAACATCTTTCTTAATGGAGAGAGGCTGAAAACATTCCCTTTGAAAACACGAATAAGACAAGGATGCCCTTTATCAGCACTCCTATTTAACTTTGTGCTGAAAGTCCTAGCTAGAGCAATAAGGCAAGAAAAAGAAATAGAGGGCATACAAATTGGTAACAAAGAAGTGAAACTGTCCCTATTTGCAGATGATATGATACTCTACATAGAAAACCCAAAAGACTCCATGAGAAAACTACTAAAACTAAAAGGAAGATTCAGTAGAGGAGCAGGATATAACATCAACATACAAAAATCAGTTGAATTCCTATTACCGATAAAGAGAATGACAAAAAGGGAATCAGGAAAACAATACAATTTATAATAGCCCCTAAGAAAAATACAATACTTAGGAATAAATCTAACGAGGGGCATAAAAGACCTATACAAACAAAATTACAAAACACTACTGCAAGAAACCAAAAGAGACCTACATAAATGGAAAAACATACCATGCTCATGGATGGGTAGACTCAACATTGTAAAAATGTTAATTCTAACCAAGGAGATCTACAAACCCAATGCAAAACCAATCCAAATACCAAGAGCATCTTTAAAAAGATGGAAAAGTTAATCATTGACTTTATATGGAAAGGGAAGAGGCCCCAGATAAGTAAAGAACTATTGAGGAGGCGAGGCCAAGATGGCGGAGTAGTCAGACGCTTCCGGTGAACCCTCTTACAGCAAAGACCCGAAAAAACAAGTGAAACAATTACATTTATGACAAGCTAAAAGTCCTGAACATCAAAGGCAAAGTTAGAAAATGGACTGAACAGCAGGGGGAGAGAGAGACAGTTCAGGAAGTGGAGACCATGTGCCAGACCTGAATTGCCGGGATCCCACAGGCACCATCCCCAGGAGCGACTACGGCAGGCTGGTACTAGAGTTCGGTTGCAGTTTCCTTAGGGAGAAACAGCCAGCCGCACAGCCTACTCACACCTCAGGAACCGGAGAAAAAGGGCACTTTCGGCAAAACTAAGTACTTGCGTATATTTTACCCTACCCCAAGCCCCCAAGCTGCCTTCGGGGGCTGTTGATTTCCCTGGGCCTGAGATAGGTTCTGTTGTGTGGCCTGAGCCATTCTCCTGGCCTTGGAGAAAGAATACATTCACAGCTGGGAAAAAGATAATCTGCCAGCTCCACTAACTAACCTGGGGAGCTCAGGACAGAAGCAGCTCCTGTCCAGGCATAAATGGTCCATGGACTTTGAGTACATTTCCCCCCTGCGTGGTCCTGTGTGGGCCTATTTCAGGAGAATAGGCCCTTGTTGGCAGACTGCAACCATTTCAGGTGTGAGGTGAAGAGGTGGGTGTTTAATATTTGACACTGCTTTGCCTGTTAAACAGGGTCCTCACCTACCCATATCAGGGGCCTCAGGACTGGTGGCTCCACTCACATCACCCAGCCACCTGCAACAGGGGACTAAAGGATAACTGGTACCTCCCAGTCCTTCCAACCAAAAGCACCGGGGACCCAAGGTTTTTCTACAGAACCCACCCACCTGTGTACTCTAGGGAACAGGGACACACTTTCCTCACAGACACTTGGGGAATGGTTCTCAGCCCCCTGCCTTGTTCAGAACGTCACCCCCTGCTGTTACCAGAAACTGATAAATACATCAATCACCCCTGCACCTCAAGGAATGTAGGACAGAACCTGTACTGCACACTTGATGATCAGCTACCTGAACACCTGAGCTGAATTCATACAAGAAAAGTGAATGGACTCCTAGGCTCATATACCGGGTAACAGCTCTAGCCATCTGGGGACAGGACGTCAGAGCTTCAAAGGCAACAATAATCAAACTAGCTCACTCAAGCAACCCATTTGGGCATATCAAAACAGAACAAAGGAAGAAGCTACAATACAGTAAGCAAACATAAAATAAACTAATACAATAACTTATGGATGGCTCGGAGACAACAGTCAATATCAAGTCACATAAAGAAACAGACCGTGATTGCCTCAAGAAGTTCTCAAAGCAAATAATCAGTGGATCTTCTGGATGCAGGTGCCTTCCTGGAATTACCGGAAGCAGAATTCAGAAGATTAATATATAGAACTCCTCAAGGCATCAGGAACGAGATTAGGAAGGAGATCGGGTGATACGCAGAACAAGCTAAGGAACAGATAAAGTAGTTGAAGAAATTAAAAAGATTATTCAAGAATATAATGAAAAATTTGATAAGCTGCAAGAATCCATAGAGAAACAGCAATCAGAAATTCCGAAGGCTAACAATAAAATTACAAAATTAGACAACTCAATAGAAAGTCAGAGGAGAAGAATTAAGCAAGCGGAAGACAGAACTGGTGAGACTGAAGATAAAGCACATGGCACCAATATATTTGAAGAAAAACCAGATTAAAGAATTTTAAAAAATGAAGAAACCCTAAGAATCATGTGAGAATCTATCAAGGGAAATAACCTGCAAGTGAGCGGAGTACAAGATCAGGGAGGAATAACAGAAAATACAGAGAGAATTGTCAAAACTTCATTGGCAGAAAACTTCCCTGATATAGTGAAAGGTGAGAATATATCTATCCAAGATGCTCATCGAACTCCACATAAGGTAGATGTTAAAAGAAAGTCACCAAAACATATTATAATCAAACTTGCCAGAACCAAAGATAAAGAGAGAATTTTAAGAGCAGCTAGGGATAAACAAAAAGTCACCTACAAAGGAGAGTCAGTAAGAATAAACCCTGACTACTCGGCAGAAACCATGCAGGCAAGAAGGCAATGGGATGACTTATACAAAGCTTTGAAGAAAAAAAATTGCCAGCCCAGAATCATATATCCAGCAAAACTGTCTCTCAAATATGAAGGTGAAATGAGGACATTTTCAGAAAAATAGAATTTTAGGGAATCTGTAAAAATCAAACCAAAACTACAAGAAATACTAAAGGAAGCTCTTTGGTTTGAAGTTTGAGATCAGGTATCAACCCAAGACTAGAACACTGGACAGGGCAATCAGAGGTCAATCTAGAAAGGGAAATCACAAAAATAAATCAAGATAAAAAATGCTGAAAACAGAGAAACAGTAATGTTCTTTTGTAAAAGAAGACAACATTAAAACAATAAAGAGGGACTAAGAAATGCAGTCATAGATCTTTCATATGGAGAAGAAGACAAAGTGATATAAAGAAATAAAAGTTAGGTTTAAACTTAGAAAAATAGGGATAAATATTGAAGTAACCTCAAAGGACAGTAACTATCCTACTCATCAAAATAAAAAACAAGAAAAAATAGAGACTCAGCAGAAACAAAATCAACAACAATGAATAAGAGGAAAAGAAAACATATAAAGATAAACTACTCATCACAAAAACTTAAGTGGGAAAAGAAATTGTCAGCAACACACAAAAAAAGACATCAAAATGACAACACTAAACTCATATCTATCTATAATTACGCTGGATGTAAATGGACTAAATGCACCAATAAAGAGACAAAGAGTGCCAGAATGGATTAAAAAAGACATGATCCGTCTATATACTGCCTACACCTTAGACTTACGGACACAAAAAACTAAAGCTCAAAAGATGGAAAAACATAAATCAAACAAACAACAATCAAAAAAGAGCAGGAGTGGCAGTATTAATTTCTGGCAAAATATATTTTTAAAGTTAAAACCACCACACAGGACAAGGAATGACACTACGTAATGAATAAAGGGACAATATACCAAGAGCATATAACCACATATATTATTTATACACCCAATGACAGGGCTGCAAGGTACATAAAACAAACTCTAACAGCATTGAAAAGTAAGATAGACAGCTCCACAATTACAGTAGGAGACTTCAACACGCCACTTTTGGTGAAGGACAGGACATCCAGAAAGAAGCTCAATAAAGACACAGAAGATCTAAATGCCACAATCAACCGACTTGACCTCATACACATATACAGAACACTCCACTCAACAGCAGGCACGTATACTTTCTTTTCTAGCGCACACGAAACATTCTCTAGAATAGACTACATATTAGGTCATAAAGCAAGCTTTGTTGTTGTTAGGTGCCGTCGAGTCAGTTCCAACTAATACCGACACTATGCACAACAGAACGAAACACCGCCCGGTCCTGTGCCATCCTCACAATCGTTGTTATGCTTGAGCCCATCGTTGCAGCCACTGTGTCAATCCACCTCTTTGAGGGTCTTCCTCTTTTCCGCTGACCCTGTACTCTGCCAAGCATGATGTCCTTCTCCAGGAACTGATCCCTCCTGACAACATGTCTAAAGTATGTAAGACTCAGTCTTGCCATCCTTGCTCCTAAGGAGCATTCTGGTTGTACGTCTTCTAAGACAGATTTGTTTGTTCTCTTGGCAGTCCATGGTATATTCAATATTCTTCACCAACACCACAATGCAAAGGGGTCAACTCTTCTTCGGTCTTCCTTATTCATTGTCCAGCTTTCACATGCATATGATGTGATTGAAAATACCATGGTTTGGGTCAGGCGCACCTTAGTCTTCAGGGTGACATCTTTGCTCTTCAACACTTTGAAGAGGTCCTTTGCAGCAGATTTGCCCAATGCCATGGGTCTTTTGATTTCTTGACTGCTGCTTCCATGGCTGTTGATTGTGGATCCAAGTAAAATGAAATCCTTGACAACTTCAAGCAAGCCTTAGCAGAATCCAAAACATCAAAATGTTACAAAGCATCTTCTCTGATCATAAGGCCATAAAAGTAGAAATCGATAAAAGAAAAAGCAGGGAAAAGAAATCAAACACTTGGACACCGAACGATACCCTGCTCAAAAAAGGCTGGATTATAGAAGACATTAAGGATGGAATAAAGAAATTCATAGAATCCAGTGAGAATGAAATCACTTCCTATCAGAATCTTTGGGACAAAGTGAAAGCAGTGCTCAGAGGTCAATTTATATCAATAAATACACACATACAAAAAGCAGAAAGGGCCATAATCAAAGAATTATCCCTACAACTTGAATAGAGAGAGAGCAACAAAAGAAACCCTCGGGCACCAGAAGAAGGCAAATAATAAAAATTAGAGCAGAATTAAATGAAAGAGAAAAACAATTGAAAAAGTTAACAAGACCAAAACCTGGTTCTTTGAAAAAAATTAACAAAATTGATAAACCACTGGCCAAACTGACAAAAGAAAAACAGGTTAGGAAGCAAATAACCCAAATAAAAAATGAGATGGGCAATATTACAACAGACCCCACTGAAATTAAAATAATCATATGAGATTACTACAAAAACTTATACTCTAACAAACTTGAAAACCTAGAAGACATCAATGAATTCCTAGAAACACACTACCTACCTAAACTAATAGAAACAGAGGTAGAACAACTAAATAGACCCATAACAAAAGAAGAGATTGAAAAGGTAATAAAAAAAAAAAAACCCTGGCCCTGACCGCTTCACTGCAGAGTTCTACCAATCTTTCAGAGAAGACGTAACATCACTACTACTAAAGGTACTTCAGAGCATAGAAAAGGATGGAATACTCCCAAACTCATTCGTTCTATGAAGCCAACATATCCCTGCTACCAAAACCAAAACCAGGTAAAGACACCACAAAAAAGGAAAACTACAGACCTATATCCCTCATGAACTTAGATGTAAAAATCCTCAACAAAATTCTAGCCAATAGAATTCAACAACATACCAAAAAAAAAAAAAAAATCACCGTGACCAAGTGGGATTCATACCAGGTATGCAGGGATGGTTCAACTTTAGAAAAACACTTAATGTAATCCATCATATAAATAAAACAAAAGGCAAGAATCACATGATTGTATCAATTGATTCAGAAAAGGCCTTTGACAACGTTCAACACACATTCATGATAAAAACTCTCAGCAAAACAGAAATAGAAGGAAAATTCCTCAACATAATAAAGGGCATTTACACAAAGCCAACAGCCAACATCATCCTAAAAGGAGAGAGTCTAAAAGCATATCCCCTTGAGCTCAGGAACCAGACAAGGATGCCCTTTGTCACCAGTCTTATTCAGCATTGTTCTGGAGGTCCTAGCCAGAGCAATTAGGCTAGATGAAGAAATAAAGAGCATCCAGATTGGTAAGGAAGAAGTAAAAGTATTTGCAGATGACATGATCTTATTCACAGAAAACCCTAAGGAATCCTCAAGAAAACTACAACTAATAGAAGAGTTCAGCAGAGTATCAGGATACAAGATAAACATACAAAAATCAGTTGGATTCCTCTACACCAACAAAAAGAACATGGAGGAGGAAATCACCAAGTCAATACCATTTACAGTAGCCCCCAAGAAGATAAAATACTTAGGAATAAATCTTACCAGAGATGTAAAAGACCTATACAAAGAAAACTACAAGACACTACTGCAAGAAACCAAAAGAAACTTACATAAGGGGAAAAACAAACCTTGCTCATGGATAGGAAGACTTAACATTGTAAAAATATCTACCAAAAGCAATATATAAATACAAAGCAATTCTGATTCAAATTCCAATGACATTTTCTAATGAGATGGAGAAACAAATCACCAATTTCATATGGAAGGGAAAGAGGCCCCGGATAAGGAAAGCATTACTGAAAAAGAAGAACAAAGTGGGAGCCCTCACTCTACCTGATTTTAGAACCTATTATACCGCCACAGTAGTCAAAACAGCCTGGTGCTGGTACAACAACAGATACATAGACCAATGGAACAGAATTGAGAATCCAGAATTAACTGGAGCAGCTGATATTTGACAGAGGCCCGAAGCCAGTTAAATGGGGAAAAGACAGTCTGTTTAACAAATGGTGCTGGCATAACTGGATATCCATCTACAAAAAAATGAAACAAGGCCCATACCTCACACCATGCACAAAAGCTAACTCAAAATGAATCAAAGACCTAAATATGAAATCTAAAATGATAAAGATCATGGAAGAAAAAATAGGGACACTAGGAGCCCTAATGCATGGCATAAACAGTATACAAAACATTACTAACAATGCAAAAGAAAAACTAGATAACTGGGAGCTCCTAAAAATCAAACACCTATGTCATCCAAAGACTTCACCAAAAGATTAAAAAGGTTACCTACAGACTGGGAAAAATGTTTTTAGTTATGACATTTCTGATCAGCGTCTGATCTCTAAAATCTACATGATACAGCAAAAACTCAACTACAAAAAGACAAATAACCCAATTAAAAAAATGGGCAAAGGATATAAACAGGCACTTCACTAAAGAAGACATTCAGGTAGGTAACAGATAAGTGAGGAAACGCTCATGATTATTAGCCATTAGAGAAATGCAGATCAAAACTACAATGAGATTCCATCTCACTCCAGCAAGGCTGGCATTAATAAAAAAAAACACAAAATAATAAATATTGGAGAGGTTGTGCAGAGACTGGAACACTTATACACTGCTGGTGGGAATGTCAAATGGTACAATCACTTTGGAAATCGATTTGGCACTTCCTTAAAAACTAGAAATAGAATTACCATGTGATCCAAAAACCACACTCCTTGGAATACACCCTAGAGAATTAAGAGCCTTTACACAAACAGATATATGCACACCCATGTTCACTGTAGCACTGTTTAGAATAGCAAAAAGATGGAAGCACCCAAGGTGCCCATTAATGGATGAATGGATAAATAAACTATGATATATTCACACAATGGAAAATTACACATTGATAAAGAACAATGTTGAGTCCATGAAACATTTCATAACATGGAGGAATCTGGAAGACATTATGCTGCATGAAATTAGTTGCAAAAGGACAAATATTGTGTAAGACCACTAATATAATAACTGGAGAAATAGTTGAAACAGAAAAGAAAATATTCTTTGATGGTTAACAGATGGGGGAGGGAGGGAGGGAGGGAGGGAGGGAGGGAGAGTGGTTTTCACTAATTAGATAGTAGCTAAGAATTATTTTAGGTGAGGGGAAAGACAACACACAATACAGGTGAGGTCAGCACAACAGGACTAAACTAAAATCAAAGAAGTTTCCTGAATGAACTGAATGCTTTGAAGGCCAGTGCAGCAGGAGCAGGGGTCTGGGGACCATGGTTTCAGGGGACATCTAAGTCAATTGGCATAATAAAATCTATTAAGAAAATATTCTGCAAGCCCTGACAGGGAACACAACAGAGAACCCCTGAAGGAGCAGGAGAGCGGTGGGATGCAGACCTCAAATTCTCCTAAAAAGACCAGACTTAATGGTCTGACTGAGACTAGAAGGACTCTGGAGGTCATAGTCCCCAGACCTTCTGTTAGCCCAAGACAAGAACCATTCCCAAAGCCAACTCTTCAGACAGGGATTGGACTGGACCTGTGGGATAGAAAATGATACCGGTGAAGAGTGAGCTTCTTATATCAAGTAGACACATGAGACTATGTTGGCATCTCCTGTCTGGAGGGGAGATGAGAGGGCAGAGGGGGTCAGAAGCTGGCCGAATGGACACAAAAAT
This sequence comes from Elephas maximus indicus, assembly GCF_024166365.1. Classification (NCBI taxonomy): domain Eukaryota; kingdom Metazoa; phylum Chordata; class Mammalia; order Proboscidea; family Elephantidae; genus Elephas; species Elephas maximus. The sequence goes on from NC_064846.1 coordinate 132,897,214, forward strand.
AGAGAGTGGAGGAAAGGAGTGTGCTGTCTCATTAGAGTGAGAGCAACTAGGAGTATACACCTTATAAGTTTTTGTATGAAAGACTGACTTGGTTTGTAAACTTTCACTTAAAACAAAATAAATTTTTTTTAAAAAGAACTATTGAAGAAGTAGAATAAAGTAGGAGGACTTATACTACCTGACCTCAGAACCTACTATGCAGCTATGGTACTCAAAACAGCCTGGTACTGGTACAATGACAGACACATTGAACAACGAAATAGAATTGAGAACCTAGATGTAAATCTAGCCACCTAGGGTCACCTAATCTTCATTAAGGGTCCAAAGTCCATCAAATGGGGAAAAGACAGTCTTTGTAACAAATAGTGCTGACAAAGCTGTATGTCCATCTGCAAAAAAATGAAATACGACCCATTCCTCACACCATACACGAAAACTAACTCAAAATGGATCAAAGAGCTAAATATAAAACCAAAAACTATAAGTATCACAGAAGAAAAAATAGGATCAACATTAGAGATGCCAATACACAGCACTGACAGGATACAAACCATAACTAACAACACACAAACTCCAGAAGATAAGCTACATAACTGGGATCTTTTAAAAATTAAACACATATACTCATCAAAAGACTTCACCAAAAGAGTAAAAAGAGAACCTACAAACTGGGAAAAAAATTTTAGCTATGACAAATACGAAAATGGTCCAATCTCTAAAATCTACAGGAAAATTCAGCATCTCCACAACAAAAAGACAAATAATCCAGTTCAAAAATGGGAAGAGGATATTGTCATGGATTGAATTGTGTCCCCCAAAAATCTGTGTCAACTTGGTTAGGCCACTATTCTCAGTATTGTGTGGTTTCCCTCCATTTTGTGATTTTCCTATATGTTATAAATCATAATCTCTGCCAGTTGTTAAAGAAGGTTAGGGTGGGACATAACACATCCCTAATCCAATGTAAAGGGAGTTTCCCTGGGATGTGGCCTGCACCACCTTTTACCTATGAGAGATAAAAGGAAAAGGAAGCAAGCAGAGAGTGGGGGACCTCATACCACCAAGAAAGCAGTACCAGGAGCAGAGTGTGTGTCCTTTGGACCCAGGGTTCTTGTGCCGAGAAGCTCCTAGTCCAGGGGAAGATTGATGAGCAGAACCTTCCTCCAGAGCCAACAGAGAGAAAGCCTTCCCCTAAAGCTGACACCCTGAATTTGGATTTCTAGCCTTCTAGACTGTGAGAGAATAAATTTCTCTTTGTTAAAGCCATCCACTTGTGGTATTTCTGTTATAGCGGCACTAGATAACTAAGACAGATATGAACAGACACTTCACTAAAGAAAACATTCAAGCATCTAACAGACACATGAGAAATGCTTGTAATCACTAGCCATTACAGAAATGCAAATCAAAACCACAATGAGATACCTTCTCACCCAGACATTCGTGGCAGGAATCAAAAAAACAGAAAATAACAAACATTGGAAAGCCTGCAGGGAGACTGGAAGTCTTATGCACAGCTGGTGAGAATCCAAAACGTTACAGCCTTTTTGGAAAATTATATGACGCTTACTTAAAAATCTAGAAATAGAAATACCATATGATCCAGCAATCCCACTCCTATAAATATATCCTAGAGAAATAAGAGCCACCACATGAATAGACACATGCACATCCATGTTCATTGCAGCATTGTTCACAATAGCAAAAAGGTGGAAACAACCTAGGTGCTGATCAACAGGTGAATGGATAAACAAATTATGGTACATACATACAATGGAATACTATGCAAAGATAAAGAACAATGATGAATCTGTGAAGTGTCTCACAGCATGGATGAATCTAGAGGTTATTATGCTGAGTGAAATAAGTCAATCATAAAAAGACAAATATTGTATGAGACAACTACTATAAAAACTCATGAAAAGGTATACACACAAAAAGAAACCATCTTTGATGGTTACAAGGGAGGGGTGGGTGGGAATGGGAACACACTAAATAGACAATAGATAAGTGGTAACTTTGGTGAAGGATAAGACAGTACACAATACTGGGTAAGTCAGCACAACTTGTTCAAGGCAAGGTCACGGAAGCTCCATAGACACATTCAAACTCCTGAGGGACCGAATTACTGGGTTGAGGGCTATGGGGACCATGGTCTCGGGGAATATCTAGCTCAATTGGCATAACATAGTTTAGAAAGAAAATGTACAGTCTTGTACTTTGCTGAGTAGCGTCTGGGGTCTTAAAAGCTTGTGAACAGCCATCTAAGATACTCCACTGCTCTCACCCCATCTGGAGCAAGGGAGAATGAAGAAAACTAAAGACACAAGGGAAAGATTAGTCCAAATGACTAATGGACCACAAGTACTACAGCCTCCACCAGACTGAGTCGAGCACAATTAGATGGTGCCCGGCTACCACCACCAACTGCTCTGACAGGGATCACAACAGAAGTCACTGGACACAGCTGGAGAAAAATTTAGAACAAAATTCTAACTCACAAAAAAAGACCAGACGTACTGGCCAGACAGAGACTGGAGAAACCCCAAGAGTATTGCCCCGGACATCCTTTTAGCTCAGTAATGAAGTCGCTCCTGAGGTTCACCCTTCAGCCAAAGATTAGACAGGCCCATAAAACAAAACAAAACAAGACTAAATGGGCACACTAGCCCAGGGGCAAGGTCGAGAAGGCAGGAAAGCTGGTAACAGGGAACACAAGGTCCAGAAAGGGACAGTGTTGATATGTCATAGGGTTGGCAACCAATGTCACAAAACGATATGCATACTAATTGTTTAATGAGAAGCTAGTTTAATCTGTAATTCTTCATCTAAAGTACAATTAAAAAAATCAAAGGATGGAAAAAATATATATATCAAGCAAACAGTAACAAAAAAAGAGCAGGAGTGGCAATACTATTCTCAGATAAAACAAGCTTTAAAGGAAAATCGACCATAAAAGACAAGGAAGAGCATTATATGATTAAAGGAATAATCCACTGAGAAGACATAACCTTAATAAATATCTACACACCCAACGATAGTGCTCCAAAATACATAAAACAAACTCTAACAGCACTGAAAAGAGAAATAAACAGTTCTACAATAATATTAAAAGACATCAACACACCACTCTCAGTAAAGGACAGAAGATCTAGAAAGAAACTCAACAAAGATACAGAAGATCTAAAGGCCACAATGAACCAAATTGACCTCATACACATATATAACACTCCACCCAACAGCAGCAAAGTACACATTCTAGCCCAACATATGTGGAACACTCTCCAGAATAGACCACAATTTTAGGCCACAAAGCAGCCCTCAATAAAATTCAAAACACCAAAATAATACAAAGCATTCCCTCTGATCACAATGCCATAAAAGTAGAAATCAATAACAGGAAAAGCAAGGAAAAAAAATTGAATACATGGAGATTGAACAACACCATGCTTAAAAACAACTGGATAATAGAAGAAATCAAAGATGGAATTAAAAAATTCATAGACTCAAATGAGAATGAAAACATATACCAAAATCTACTCAAACTATTTGAGAGCATAGAAAAGGGAGAAATACTCCTGAATTAATTCTATGAAGCCAGCATAGCCCTGATATTAAAGCTGGGCAAAGACACCACAAAAAAAGAAAATTACAGACCAATATCTCTCATGAATATAGATGCAAAAATTCTCAACATAATTTTAGCCAATAGAATTCAGCATCATATGAAAAAAATAATACACCATGACCAAGTGGGATTCACGCCAGATATGCAAGGATGGTTCCACGTTGGAAAATCAATCAATGGAATCCACTGCATAAATAAAACAAAAGAATCACATGATCATCTCAATTGACACAGAAAGGGCATTTGATAAAGTCCAACACCCATTCCTGATAAAAACTCTCAATAAAATACGAATAGAAGGGAAAATCCTCAACATAATAAAGGGCATCTATACAAAACCAACAGCCACCATCATTCTCAATGGAGAGAGGCTGAAAGCATTCCCCCCAAGAGCAAGAACAAGACAAGAGTGCCTTTTATCACCACTCCTATTTAACATTGTGCTGTAAGTCCTAGCTAGAGCAATAAGGCAAGAAAAAGAAATAAAGGACATAAAAATTGGAAAGGAAGAAGTAAAACTACCCCTATTTGCAGATGATATGATCCTATACACAGAAACCCCCAAAGATTCCACCAAAAAAACTACTGGAACTAATAGAAAGATTCAACGGAGTAGCAGGATACAAGATCAACATAAAAAAAAAATCAAATGGATTTCTATAAGCCAACAAAAAGAACTTGGAAATGCAAATCAGGAAAATAATATCCTTTATAATAACCCCTAAAAAGATAAAATATTAGGACTAAACCTAACCAGGGATGTAAAAGACCTATGCAAAAAAAAAATTACAAAACACCACTGTAAGAAACCAAGAGATCTAAATAAATGGAAAAACATACTAGGCTCATGGATATGAAGACTTGGCCTTGTGAAAATGTCAGTTCTACCCAAAATGGTCAACAGATATAATTAATGTAATCATGATCCAAATACCAACAACATTCATTAATGAGATGGAAAAGCTAATCACCAAATTTATATGGGAAGGAAAGAGGATTTGGATAAGCAAAGCATTACTGAAGAAAAAGAACAATGTATGTGGCCTCACACTACCTGATCTCAGAACCTCCTATACAGCAATGGTAGTCAGAACAGCCTGATACTGGTACAAGAACAGACACATAAACCCATGGAACAGAATTAAGAACCCAGACGTAAATCCATTCACCTATGGTCAGCTGCTTTTTGACAAAGGCCCGAAGTCCATTAAATGGGGAAAAGACAGGTCTTTTAGCAAATGGTGCTGTCAAAACTGGATGTTCACCTGTACAAAAATGAAACAGGACACATACCTCACACCATACACAAAAACTAACTCAAAATGGATAAAGACCTAAATATAAAAACTAAAATGTTCCGATTATGGAAGAAAAAATTGGGACATCACTAGGGGCCCTAATACACGGCATAAATACAATACAAACCATAACTAACGGTACAAAAACACCAGAAGATAAACTAGAAAACTGGGAGCTCCCAAAAAGTAAACACTTATGCTCATCAAAAGGCTTCACCAAAAGAGTAAAAAGAAAACCTACAGACTGGGAAAAAAATTTTGGCTAAGCTCTAAAATCAAACACTTCAACACCTCAACAACAAAAAAGCATATAATCCAATTACAAATAGGCAAAGTATATGAATGGACTTCACCAAAGAAATCATTCTTGTGGGTAACAGACACAAAGGAAATGGTCATGATCATTAGCCATTACCCATTGCTGTTGAGTTGATTCTGACTCATAGCAACCCTGAAGGACAGAGTAGAACTGCCCCATAGGGTTTCCAAGGAGCTCCTGGTGAATTCAAACTGGCGACCTTTTGTTTAGCAGCTGTAGCTTTTAACCACTATGCCTCCAGGGTTTCCCATGAGCCATTAGAGAAATGTAAATCAAAACTACACTTAGATACCATCTCACCCTGGCATTACTGCCACTAATAAAAAAAAAAAACAGAAAATTACAAATGTTGGAGAGGTTGTAGGGAGATTGGATCTATTATGCATTGCTGGTGGGAATGTAAAATGGTACAACCACTTTGAAAATCGATTTGACATTTCCTTAAAAAGCTAGAAATAGAAATACTGTATGATCCAATAATCCCACTCCTAGGAATAGGAGCCTTCACATGAATAGACACATGCACACCCATGTTCATTGCACCATTATTCACAAAAGCAAAAAGATGGAAACAACCTAAGTGCCTATCAACAGATGAATGGATAAAAAAATTATGGTACATACACACAACGGAATACTATGCAATGATGAAGAACAAAGATGAATCCGCAAAACATCTCATAACCTGGATGAATCTGGAGGGCATTACGCTGAGTGAAAGGAGTCAATCACAAAAGGTCAAATATTGTATGAGACGGATATTATAAAAACTCAAGAGAATTTTACACACAGAGAAAAACAATCTTTGATTGTTACGAGGAAGGTGAGGGCTGGGGAGGGAAGATCACTAACTAAATAGGCTTTTTTATTTAGTTAGTTTTAATATGACCTTGTGTATATCCCACCTGAATTTAGAGACCATCTCAAGAGTAGATTTGATGCATTGAACACTCGTGACCGAAGACCAGACGAGCTGTTGAATGACATCAAGGACTTTATACATGAAGAAAGCAAGAAGTCATTGAAAAGACAGAAAAGAAAGAAAAGACCAAGATGGATGTCAGAGTAGACTCTGAAACTTGCTTTCGAATGTCGAGCAGCTAAAGCAAAAGGAAGAATTGATGAAGCAAAAGAACTGAACAGAAGATTTCAAAGGGCGGCTCGAGAAGACAAAGTATTATAATGACATGTGCAAAGAGCTGGAGATGGAAAACCAAAAGGGAAGAACACGCTCGGCATTTCTCAAGCTGAAAGAACGGAAGAAAAAATTCAAGCCTTGAGTTGCAATAGTGAAGGATTCCAGGGGGAAAATATTAAACAAAGCAGGAAGCATCAAAAGAAGATGGAAGGAATACACAGTCATTATACCAAAAAGAATTAGTCATTGTTCAACCATTTCAAGGCATATGATCAGGAACTGATAGTACTGAAGGAAGAAGTCCAAGCTGCTCTGAAGGCATTGGTGAAAAACAAGGCTCCAGGAATTGATGGAATATCAGAGAGGTTGTGGGGAGATTGGAACTCTTATGCCTTGCTGGTGGGAATGCAAAATGGTACAACCACTTTGAAAATTGATTTGACACTTCCTTAAAAAGCTAGAAATAGAAATACCATATGATCCAGGAATCCCACTCCTAGGAATAGGAACCTTCACATGAATGGACATGTGCACACCCATGTTCATTGTACTGAAAAGGTTTACACACAAAAAGAAACAATCTTTGATGGTTATTAGGGAGGGGAGGGGTGGGGATGGAAAAACACTTGATAATACATAAGCAGTAACTTTGGTGAAAGGTAAAACAGTACACAATACTGGAGAAGCCAGAGCAATTTGTATAAGGCAAGGCCATGGTAGCTCCTTAGACACATCCAAACTCCCTGAGGAACCGAATTGCAGGGCTGATGGCTGTGGGGACCATGGTCTTGAAGAACATCTAGCTCAATTGGCATAACATAGTTTATAAAGAATATGTTCTACATTCTACTTTGGTGAGTAGTGTCTGGGGTCTTAAAAGCCTATGAGCGGCCATCTAAAGTATCCCACTGGTCTCACCGCCTTGGGAGCAAGGGAGAATGAAGAAAACTCAAGAGACAAGGGACAGATTAGTTCAAAGGACTAATGGACTGCAACTACTACGGCCTTCACAAGACTGAGCCCAGAACACCTAGATGGTGCCTAGCTACCACTACCAACTGCTCTGACAGGAATCACAATAAAGAGTCCTGGACAGAGCTGGAGAAAAATGTAGAACAAAATCCTAATTCACAAAAAAAGACCAGATTTACTGGCCTGACAGAGACTGAAGAAACCCTGAGAGTATGGCCCCTGGACACTCTTTTAGCTCAGTAATGAAGTCATTCCTGAGGTTCACCCTTCATCCAAAGATTAGACAGGCTCATAAAACAAAATGAGACTAAATAGGCACGCCAGCTCAGGGGCAAGGACTAGAAGACAGGCAGGCACAGGAAAGCTGGTAATAGGGAACCCAAGTTCGAGAAGGAAGAGTGTTGACATATCGTGGGATTGTTAACCAATGTCATAAAGCAATATGTATATTAATTAATGAGAAGCTAATTTGTTCTGTAAACCATTATCTAAAGTACAATAAAAAATAAGTAAATAAAAATAAAAGAGGGGTGTCAGTTAGTAGATAAGAACTACTTTAGGTGAAGGGAAGGACAATACTCAATACACGGAAGGTCAGCTCAAACGGACTGGACCAAAAGCAAAGAAGTTTCCAGGATAAACTGAATGCTTCAAAGGTCAGCGGAGCAAGGGCGGGGGTTTGGGAACTATGGCTTAAGGGGACTGCTAAGTCAATTGGCAAAATAAATTCTATTATGAAAACATTCTGCATCCCACTTTGAAATGTGGCGTCTGGGGTCTTAAATGCCAACAAGCGGCCATCTAAGATGCATCAATTGGTCTCAACCCACCTGGAGCAAAGGAGAATGAAGAACACCAAGGTCACACGACAACTATGAGCCCAAGAGACAGAAAGGGCTACACGAACCAGAGACTTACATCACCCTAAGACCAGAAGAACTAGATGGTGCCCGGCCACAACCGATGACTGCCCTGACAGGGAGCACAACAGAGAACCCCTGAGGGAACAGGAGATCAGTGGGATGCAGACCCTCAAATTCTCACAAAAAGACCAGACTTAATGGTCTGACTGAGACTAGAGGAATCCTGGCGGTCATGGTCCCCAAACCTTCTGTTGGCACAGGACAGGAACCATTCCTGAAGACAACTCATCAGACATAGAAGGGACTGGACAATGGGTTGGAGAGAGATGCTGACGAAGAGTGAGCTACTTGTATCAGGTGGACACTTGAGACTGTGTTGGCATCTCCTGTCTGGAGGGGAGATAGGAGGGTAGAGAGGGTTAGAAACTGGCAAAATTGTCACGAAAGGAGAGACTGGAAGGGCTGACTCATTAGGGGGAGAGTAAGTGGGAGTGTGGACTAAGGTGTATATAAGCTTATATGTGACAGACTGACTGGATTTGTAAATATTCACTTAAAGCTCAATAAAAATAATTAAAAAAAAAAGAGGGGTGTCAGATGTTTGGACAGGAGCACAATTTTGGTGCTTGTCATTTTCTGTAGATACGCAGCTGGCCGTACCAGGTTAATAGAAACTGCTCAGTGGCGCCACGTGCCCAGGGCCAGTGCAATACCTGCCATACCCTAGTTACACCTCTGATTACCTAGGTTACTGGTGGAAGTTACAGAACAGGCCTCTACTTTCCTAGGGTGCCAACCAAGTTGTGGAATTCTCCCTTTTTCTATAATCTTCCTTTTTCTACAGTAATAAAAAAAAAAATAGAACCCCCATTTTTTAGCCAGGTACATGGCCAGATGGAATAAAAATTACATTTCCCAGCCTCCCTTGCATTTAGGTTTCCCCATGTGACTAAGTTTTAGCCGATGGGATCTGAGCAGAATGGTATGTGCAACTTCTAGATGGTACTCTTGATAGAAGACATGTTATTCTTCACCCTCTTCCTCCTTCATTCTGACTAGAATATGGATGTGTTGACTGGTGCTCTAGCAGGCATCTTGGATCATGAGACAAACTTGAAACTAGAAACCACACACAATGACACAATAGAGAAACAATCTGGATCCTTCAGAGCTTTGTAGAGTCCCTGGGTTAAGAGCTTTGTGGAACAAAGTTGTCATACAAGCTCCAGACTTCTTACTCCTGGACTTTATCATCAGAAAGAACTAAGCTTCTATCTTTAGGCACAGGTATTTTGGATATTACTGTTACTCACAGCTAAGTCCAGTCCTACTTACGACCCAAGAGCTGATCCACATTCCATTGGTGCTCAACAAAGGTTTCTATTCTTTATTGCACACAATAGCTCTTTGAGGTAAAAAGCATTTTTCCAATGAGGAAATGGAAGTTTCAGCAACCAGTGGTGAGGTGAGATGCTGGTTTTGTCTTTCCAGAAGGCTGTTCCTGCAGCTGCTATATTAATCACAATGACTAAGCCCTGTGATATCAGCCATGTGTCAGGGAAATCAGAAGGCACGAGTTGTTCCCAGTTTGCCATAACCTGAAATTATGAAAGTGCTGTGGCAATTTCATTCATCTGGAGACCAGCTTCTAACCAGAGGATGCTATTTTACAAGGTCAAAACATATGCCAGGGAAACTTGCAATGCTGCTTCCCAGCTCCAGAAAGGAAAGTTTCAAAGCCCCAGGGTAAGCTTTTGATGATGCTATCCATAATGGGCAGTGTTCTGTTTTGCTGATGAGCATATTTAAAAACTAGAGAAAGCAAAAAAAGTCAGCAAACTGTTTTCCGGAATGCCTCTTCATTCCTACCACCAATGTATAAGTGATCCAATTTCTCTGCAGCCTTACCAGCATTTGGTGTTATTACTGTTTTTTACTTTAGTATTTCTGATGAGTTGTGTAGTGACAGTTCATTGTGGTTTTAATTGCATTTCCCCAATAGCTGGCTAATGATACTAAACACCTTTTACTGTGCTTGTTTGGAGCCCTGGTGGCTCAGTGGTTAAGAGCTCAGCTGTTGACCAAAAGATCAGCAGCTTGAATCCACCAGTCACTCCTTGAAAACCCTATGGGGCAGTACTATTCTGTCCTATAGGGTCGCTCTGAGTCAGAATCGACTCAATGGCAACAGATTTTGTTTTATTTACCATCTGTGTATCCTCTTCAGTGAAATGTCTGTTCATGTCTTGTGCCCATTTTCTAATTGGATTGTTTGGTTTTTATTGTTGAGTTTTGAGAGTTCTTTATGTATTCCAGATACAAGTTCTTGGTTGTGTATGTGGTTGACAAATATTTTCTCCCAGGCTGTAGCATATCTTTGCCTCCTTTTCACATGTGCTTTTGCAGAGCAAAATGTTTTTCATTTTGATGAGATACAATTTATCAATTTTTCCTTTTATGGGTCATGTGTTTGGTGTTAAGTCTAAGAAAGAACTCTGCCTAGTCCTGGATCCCAAAGATTTTCTCCTATTATTATTTTTTTAAGTTTTATAGTTTTACACTTTACACTTAATTCCAAGACCCATTTTGAGTTAATTTTTGTGTAAGATGTGGGTTAAGTCAAGGTTCATTTTTGCTTATGCTTGTCCAATTGCTCTCACGATATTTGTTGAAAAGACTAACCTCCTTCCATTGAATTGCTCCTGCATCTTTGTCAAAAATCAGCTAAGCATATTTGTGTAGATCTATTTTGGGGTTCTCTATTCTGTTCATTTATCTATGTTTCTGTTCCTATCCTTCCACCAGTATCACAGCATCTTGATTATGGAGCTATATTTAATTTTTAAAAAATAGTTGCCATGAAGTTGACTCTGACTTGTGGCAATCCTCACTCATGGCGACCCCATGTGTGTCAGAGTAGAACTGTGCTCCGTAGAGTTTTTAATGGCTGGTTTTTCAGCAGCAGATCACCAGGTCATTCTCCAGAGGTGCCTCTGGGTGAACTTGAACCTCCAACCTTTCAGTTAGCAGCCGAGCACGTTAACCATTTGCACTACCCAGGGACTCAAAGCTATATCCTGTTGTTGATGAGTCAATTCCAACTCATAGTGACTATATAGGATAGAGTAGAACTGCCCTGTAGTGTTTCCACGGCTGTAATATTTATGAAAGCAGGCTGACACATCCTTCTCCCACAGAGCATCTAGTGGGTTCGAGCCACCGAACTTTCAGTTAACAGCCAAGCCACTTAACCATTGTGCCACCACGGCTCCTTCTGGAGCTATATAGTAAGCCTAGTATCAGGTGGAGCCCTGGTGGCGTAGTAGTTAAGAGCTCAGCTGCTAACCAAAATGTCAGCAATTTAAAACCATCAGCTGCTCCTTGGAAACCCTATCCAAGTATATTAAAAAAAAAATTAGCTGTATGTTATCTGTAAATGCTCTTTAACAAGTTGAGATAATTCTCCTCTGTTCCTAACTTGGAAGCCCTGGTGGCATAGTGGTTAAGAGCTATGGCTGCTAACCAAAAGGTCAGCAGTTCAAATCTCCTTGGAAACCCTGTGGGGCAGATCTATTCTGTCCTATAGGGTCACTATGAGTTGGAATAGACTCGACGGCAGTGGGCTTTTTTGGTTCCTAACTTGCTGAGAGTTTTTATTATGAATAGGCATTGGATTTTTGTCAAACGCTTTTTCTGCATTAATTGACAAGATCATATGATTTTTTTCTTCTTTAGCTTGTATGGTAGGTTACATTGATTGATTTTCAAATGTTAAACCAGCCTTGCATACCTTCAATAAATCCCACTTGGTCAAAGCATATAATTCTTTTGGTTGCTGTCTTAGGCCGGCTTCTCTAGAGAAGCAAAACCAGTGCAACATATAAATATACAAAGAGAGATTTATATAAAGGAAAAGGCTCACGTAATTGTAGTGGCTAGAAAGTCCTAAATTGTGGGTGAGGCTGCAGGCTTCTCCTGACTCACGTAGCCATAGGTGCTGGTGAATCCAAGATCGGAAGTTGAGATAGGAGGCCTTGGGCTCACAGGGTGTGGAGGCCAGCGAATCCCAAGATTGTCAGGTAAGACTTCAGGTAAACTGCTAGCTCAAGACCCAAGAACAAGAAGTCAGATGAACAGGAGCCAGCTGCAAGAGCCAGAGTGAGAAAAAGCCCACAAGCCTTGCCAGAAGTCCACCTATATTGAATGCAGGCCACATGCCCAAGGAAACTCCTTTTCAACTGACTGGCTACTCACAGCAGATTCCATCATGGAGGTGAACACATTATATCAGATCTCATCATGGAGGTGTTTACATCACTATGTAACTGCCAAACTACATCATAACTAACCAAACCACTGAGAATCATAGCCCAGCCTGGTTGACACACAACCTTAATGATCATAGATACTAAATTCCTCACCTACTTTGTTATTACTGTTTTTTTAATGCTGGTTTTAACTACCCATTAATGAATTGTGAGTGGCCC